>NC_073270.2:15000-1216250 GCF_029289425.2 Pan paniscus | reverse complement strand
TCCTTTTCTCTACAGCCTCACTAGCTTCTGCTATTATTTGACTTTTGAATAATGGCCATTCTGACTGGTATGAGATGGTATCTAATTGCTTTGATTTGCCTTTCTTTGATGATTAGTGATGATGAGAATTCTTCATGTTTTTTGGCCACTTGTATGTCTTTTGAGAAGTGTCTGTTTATAACTTTTGCCCATTTTTAATGGGATTTTTTTTTGCTTATTAATTTCCTTATAGATTCTGGATATTAGACCTTTATTGGATGTATAGTTTGCGAATATTTTCTCCCATTCTGTAGGTTGTCTGTTTACTCTGTTGAGAGTTTCTTTTGCTGTGTAGAAGCTCTTTAGTTTAAATAGGTCCCACTTGCCAATTTTTGTTTTTGTTGCAATTGCTTTTGGAGACTTAGCCAAGAATTCTTTACCAACGTGGATGTTGAGAAGGGTATTTCCAGGTTTTCTTCCAGGATTCTTATAGTTTAAGATCTTACATTTAAATATTTAATCCTTGTGGAGTTAATTTTTATATATGGTGAAGGGCAGGGGTCCACTTTCATTCTTCTGCATATGGTTAGCCAGCTACCCAAGCACCGTTTATTGAATAGGGGGTCTTTTCCCTGTGCTTATTTTTGTTGTTTTTATCAAAGATCAGATGTCTGTAGGTGTGTGGCTTCATTTCTGGGTTGTCTATTCTGTTCCATTAGTGATATGTTTATTTTTGTACCAGTATCAGCTGTTTTGGTTACTGTGGGTTTATAATATAGTTTGAAGTCAGATAATGTGATGCCTCTGGCTTTGTTCCTTTTGCTTAGGATTGCTTTGGTGATTTGGGTACTTTTTGGATTCCATATGAATTGTAGAATAGTTGTTTTTATAATTCTGTGAAAAGCAGTTTTTGTAGTTTGATAGAAATAGCATTGAATCTGTAGATTGCTTTGGATTGTATAGCCATTTAAATGACATTGATCTTTTTGATACATGAGCACGGAATTGTTTATATTTATTTGTGTCATCTCTGATTTCTTGCAGAAGTATTTTGTAGTTCTCCTTGTGGAGACCTTTCACTTCCTTGGTTAGCTGTATTCCTAGGGATTTTCATTTTTTATGGCTATTATAAACGGGATTGTGTTCTTGATTGGACTCTCAGGTTGAAGGTTATTGTGTATAGAAATGTACATTGACATTGATATTGTATCCCGAGACTTTACAGAAGTTGTTCATCAGTATTATAAGCCTCTTGCCAGAGTATTTAGGGTTTTCCAGGTGTAGAATCATATCGTCAGCAATGAGGGATAGTTTGACTTCTTCTTTTCCTATTTGGATGCCTTTTATTTCTTTCTCTTGCCTGATTGCTCTAGTAGCACTTCCAGTACTATGTTGAATAGGCATGGTGAGAGTGGGCATCCTTGTCTTGTTGCAGTTCTGAAAGGGAATGGTTCCGGCTTTTACCAGTTCAGAATGATCGTGGCTATGGGTTTGTCACAGATGGCTCATTATTTTACGGTATGTTCCTTCAGTGCCTAGTCTGTTGTGGGTTTTTATCATTAAGGTGTGTTGGATTGTTTTCAAATCCTTTTCTGCATGTATTGAGATGATCATATTTTTTTGCTTTTAATTCTGATTATGTGGTGAATCACATTTATTGATTTGCATATATTGAGCCAGCCTTGCATCCCAGGAATAAAGCCTACTTGATTCTGATGTATTAATTTTTTGATGTGTTGCTGGGATTGGTTTCCTAGTATTTTGTTGAAAATTTTTGCATCTATGTTAATCAGGGATATTGGTCTGAGGTTTTCTTTTTTTGTGTCTCTGACAGATTTTGGTATCTGGCTGATGCTGGCTTCATAGACTGAGTTAGGGAAGAGCCTCTCCTCCTAGATTTTTTTGGAATAGTTTCAGTAGAATTGATACCAGTTCTTTTTATGTCTGGTAGAATTAGGCTGTGAATCCATCTCTTCCAGGGTTTTTTTGGGCTGGTAGGTTTTTATTATTGATTCAGTTTAGGAACTTGTTTATTGATTGTTCAGGTTTTCATGTTCCTTTGGCTTTAATATTGGGAGGTTTTATATTTCCAGGAATTTATCCATTTCCTCTAGATTTTCCAATTTGTGTGTATAGAGTTGTTCAAAATGATCTCTGAGTATCTTTTGTATTTCTGTGGGATTCATTGTAATGTCATCTTCTTCATTTTTTATTGTATTTATTTGGGTCTTCTTTTTTCTTCATGGTTATGTAGCTAGCAGTCTATCAACCTTTTTTATTCTTTCAAAAAACCACCTTTTGGTTTTATTGGTCCTTTCTATGGAATTTTGCATCTCAATTTTTTTCAGTTCTTTTCTAATTTTAGTAATTTTTTTTCTTCTGCTAGCTTTGGGGTTGGTTTGTTCTTTTCTTTCTAGTTCTAGGTGCAAACTTTGATGGTTAATCTGAGATCTTTCTAACTTCTTGATGATGACGTTTAGCACTATAAATTTCCCTCAACACTGCTTTGGCTGTATCACAGATATTTTGGTAAATTGTGTCCCTATTTTAATAAAAAATTCAGACAATTTTTTAATTTTCTGCTGTAATTTGCTGTTTACCCAGGTATCAGGAGCATTTCCATGTATTTGTGTAATTTTAAGAGATCTTCTTGATATTCATTTCTATTTTTATTAAACTGTGGCCTGAGAATGGGCTCAGCATGACTTTTTTTCATTTATTGAGACTTGCTTTATGACTGAGCATGTGCTCAATCTTGGAATATGTTCCACGTGCCAAAGAGAAGAAGGAAGTTATATTCTGTTGTTGTTGGGTGGAATATTTTGTAGGTGTCTGTTAGGTCTAGTTGGTCAAACGTTGAGTTGAAGTCCAGGATTTTTTGGTTAATTTTCTGCCTCAGTGATTTGTCTAACACTCTCAGTAGGGTGTTGAAGTCTCCCACTATTATTGCATGGCTATCTACATCTTTTTATAGGTTAAGAAGAACTTGTTTTATGAATCTGGGTGCCTCAATGTTGGGGACATATATGTTTAGAATATAAACATATTCAGGTGGAGCAAAGCACTCAGGCTTGGCAGTGGAGGCTGCACTGTGCACATGCTTCTGCAGGGTGGCTAGGCAGGGGCCCTCGGAGGGGCTACAGGTAGGAGGGCCTGCAGAACAGATGCACCCCAGTCCCATGGCAAAGGTGGTCCTACTCTCTCCAGGCCCAGCAGTTAAGTCTTCTCACTGAATTGTATCCTTTATTATTATGTAATGCCCTTCTTTGTCCCTCTTCATAGTTGTTGATTTAAAGTCTGTTTTATCTGATATAAGAATAACAACTCATGCTCTTTTTTGTTTTCCATTTGTGTGACAGATCTTTCTTTATCCCTTTCCTCTGAGCCTGTGGGTGTAGTTACATGTGAGGTGGGTCTCTTAAAGACAGCAGAGAGTTGGGTCTTGTCTTTTTATCAATCTTGCTACACTGTGTCCTTTAAGTGGGTTGTTTAGTCCATTTACATTCATGGTTAGTATTGATATGCGAGATTTTTATCCTGTCATTGTGTTGTTAGCTGGTTATTATGTAGACTTGATAGTGTAGTTGCTTTATAGTGTCTTTATGTGCATAAGTATGTTTTTTTTTTGGTAGCAGGTGTTGTTCTTTTGATTGTAGGTTTAGAGCTCCCTTAAGAATCTCTTGTAAGGAGGCATATCTGGTTGTGATGAATTTCCTCAGCATTTGCTTGTCTGAGAAATATTTTATTTCCTCTTTGTTTATTAAGCTTAGTTTGATGGGATTTGAAATTCTTGGTTAGAATTTCTTTTCTTTAAGGATTCTGAAAAAGGCCCCTAATCTCTTCTGGTTTGTCAGGTTTCTGCTGAGAGGTCTGGTGTTAGCCTGATGGGGTTCTCTTTATATATGACATGACCCTTCTTTCTAGCTGGCTTTAAGATTTTTTTTCCTTCATGCTGACCTTGGCAAATCTGATGACTATGTTTCTTGGGATGGTCATGTTGTATTTTATCTAGCTGGGGTTCTCTGTATTTCTTGAATTTGCATGTCAACCTCTCTAGTGAGATTAGGGAAATTTTCATGGAGTATATCCTCAAATATATTTTCCAAGCTGTTCACTCTCTTTCCCTCCTCTCGGGAATGCTAGTGTGTCAGAAGTTTTGTTTCTGTACATAATCTCATATTTCTTGGTGGTTTTGTTCAGTTTTAAAGATTTTTTCTTTCTGACTTTGTTCATTTGAAGGACCAGCCTTTGAGCTCTGAGATTCTTTCCTCAGCTTGGTCTATTCTGTTAATACTGTTATACTGTCATATTATGAAATTATTGTAGTACATTTTTCAGTTCTAGAAGTTTAGTTTGGTTCCTTCTTAAAATGGCTATTTCATCTTTCAGCTCTTGAATCATTTTACTGGATTCCTTGGATTGGATTTTAACTTTTTCCTAAATCTCAATGAGCTTCTTGCCATTTGGATTCTGAATTCTATGTCTGTCATTTCAGTCTGGTTAAGGACCACTGCTGGGGAGATAGTGGGCTCATTTTGAGGTAAGGGGACACCGTGGCTTTTTGAACTGCTGGGGTTCTTGCATTGATTCTTTCTCTTCTGGTGGGAGGGGGGCTGGTTTTCTTTTAAATGTGGTGTAAGTTGAATATAGTCAGTTGAGTTCATTTCTGGATGTTTTCAGAGGTCCGTGGCTCTGTACAGGATCTTTATGTATGGGCAAAGTCTTGCACTTGGTTTCACAGGGGTGTATATTAGCAGAATCATTTTTGGTGCTGTAGTTGGGGCTGAGATCTAGTCATTGATGCTTAAGTAGTGACTGGTACATAGGCTGTTACTCAGCTCTTTTGCACGTCCTTCCATTCGCAGGCATGTTCTATGGTGAGTGGAGTGGGAGAGAAAACTCCTCACCAGGTCTGCTCTTGGGCCTTTAGGGACTCCACCCTGATCACTGGCATCATTTCTGTGTTTCTTTTGTTAGGTGTTCCAGGCTGTGGGGCTTCCTTGGGCAGAGGCCATGGCAGGGAGATGGGCCACACCCTTTCCAGACCAACCCTGCAGAGGGAGGCACACCTTGCTCCCAAGCTGGCCCATGAACCCACACATCTTGCCCCCTTTATGTTCTGAGATTGGGGGCTTCTCCTCTACTTGCCTGTCAGCCAGAGATCTCAGCTGCATGCTCCCAAGCTGTGTGCTGCAGCCCTGGGGCACTGGGATGATCTGTGGCTTGGGGTCAAGCTCCAGCTGCACTGAGGGATCTGAAGTGCTCCCAGGTTACTGGGAATGTACTCAGGTGGAGCAAAGCACTCAGGCTTAGTGGTGGAGGCTGCGCTGTGCACATGCTCCTGCAGGGTGGCTAGGCAGGGGCCATGGGAGGGGCTGGCAGGCAGGAGAGCCTGCAGAACAGATGCACCCCAGTCCCATGGCAAAGCTGGTGCCACTCTCTCCAGGTCCAGCAGTCAGCTGGGGCTACAGCCTCTCAGAAGAAGATGGGGAGCCCTTGGGGATGGGCACCTGTGGTCATGTGCTGCCAGAGCTGCCCGATGCACAAAAGCTCCTGGGCTTCACACTGGCTGAAGCCCTGTCTCTGCCTGCTCCCTGCTAGCCTACAAATCCATGAGGGACATGGGGTCCCCTGTAGCTATGATCCCAGAGGTCCATGGCAAAAGCGGGATGTTCCTTAGTCCCCTTACTTACCCCTTCCCCAGGAGCCACTCAGGGTCAGGAACTAGCCCTAATGTTCAGGCACCTCATGCAGAGATTCCAGCTTCCTCTCTCTTCAGCTTTGGTGTCAGTGTTGCCTCTCCATCCACTCTTGGTGCTTTCTCTCCAAAGATCTGCCCAAATTATCACATTTATTATTAATTGATTTTCTATAAGGGTGTCCAGACAATTCAGTGGGTAAAGAATAGTGTTTTTATCAAATAGTGTTGGAGAAACTGGAGAGCCACATGCAAAAGAATGAATTTGGACCCCTACCTTACATCATACAAAAAAATTAAATTAAAAAGGATCGTACAGCTAAATGTGAGAGCTAAAACCCTTAGAAGAAAATACAAGAATAAGCCTTTATGACCTTAAATTAGGGAATGATTTCTTAGATATGACACCAAAAAGAAAAGTGTTTTTAAAAAAGAGAACTTCATCAAAATTAAAAACTGCTCTACTTCAAAAGACACCATTGATAAAATGAAAAAACAACCCAGAGAATGGGGGAAGTATATGTCACATGTCTAACTTATCAAATCATATACCTAATATGGACAGCATAGATAAAGAGGTAGAGAATTTCAGACTTGAGCTGGAAACTACATAAGAATGTGGCAAAATGCAAATACTAAACACACACACACACACACACACACACACACACAGAACATATAAAGTCAGTAATTTGGAGGTCAGTCCCATATAGGGAAGTGATAGATTACTGAGCCTACAGGAGATCCTAAAGGGCAATGATATAAACAAACTAGAAGTTATGCTGCAAAGCCCACATTCATGGAAAAGGAAAATCCAGGAATCATAGAAAAACAGAATGATCACAGTAGTAGAAGAATCATCATCAGTTTATACCAGATAGTGTTTGAAGCCTCTGTTCATTCTAGGAGTATGAACAGTTTAAAAATAAAATTTATAGTGGGGGTATTAGGCCATGAGCTTTTCAAACCTCTTTGAATTTTGAAAAGTGTGTTTTCATTATCTGAAGTGAACGTTTTCATTATCTGAAGTGAAATAACTCAGAAACAGAAAGTCAAAGACTACATGTTCTCACAAGTGGAAACTAAGTATACACATGGCCATAAGGAGTGGGTAATAGACACTGGAAACTTGGAAGGGGGGTAGAAGGGGGCTAAGAAATGAGAAATTACTTAATGGGTACAATGTACACTGTTTGGGTGATGGCTAAACTAAAAGCCCAGACTTCACCACTATGTAATATATGCATATAAGAAAACAACACTTGTACCTTCTAAATCAATTTATAAAATAATACATATTATACAATTATATGTATGTGTGTGTGTGTATATATATATATATATATATGTAACCAGTGCAAAGTGAGGGAAGATACCTTCTTCTGAGAGTCAACTGTTAAGTTTTCTATTCATTTTATTTTTGATTTATGGTAACTTTCTCATTCATCAGGAATAATCCTAGCCACAGTCTTCAGGAGACAGAGACCAAGCAATTCTGAATGACTATAAAGCAAATAGCCCAGGCCAAAGATGATTTCTTTGGTTTAAAACACATTTGCAGGACAGATTTTGAAACTGTACTCACTTGTTAATTTTCTCTTTTATAATTTCCCTTTTCTTTTGTAGGTTGGCAATCAAAACCAACATCTAGACAGTGCCAACCTTGATGCTTGATGTGGTTAAGAGCATTCCTGGGCCGGGTGCAGTGGCTCACACCTGTAATCCCAGCACTTTGGGAGGCCAAGGTGGGCGGATCACGAGGTCAGGAGATCTAGACCATCCTGGCTAACAGGGTGAAACCCCGTCTCTACTAAAAATACAAAACTTAGCCGGGCGTGGTGGCGGGCGCCTGTAGTCCCAGCTACTGGGGAGGCTGAGGCAGGAGAATGGCGTGAACCCGGGAGGCAGAGCTTGCAGTGAGCCGAGATGGCGCCACTGCACTCCAGCCTGGGCGACAGAGTGAGACTCCATCTCAAAAAAAACAAAAAAACAAAAACCAAAAAAAGAACACCACATTTCTAGAAGTCACACATATACCAATTGCAAATTGCAAAGCCTTTTTCCAATTAGAAGGAACAAAAAGTCTATGCTAGGTATAAAAATAAAGTGTGTATTTTCCCAATACAATTTAAAATTGGGAAATAAACTATTTCATCTTAAATTTTAATCATAAAAGGATAACTAATAGCATATTACAAATATTGACATGTAACAACTAAATACTAAATACATCCAATGGAATATGAATGCATGACAATTTGCTAATCACAATAATTCATTCAATAAATATGCAAAGAAACTCTTTTTTAGCAATTGGGAACATTGTATCTTTTTTTCTTTTTAAACCTTTAGTTTTTATTCAAACTTCTCTGCAAAATTTGATCCTAATGTACTATATTTTTGTGTTTGCAAGTCTTTTATTAATCTTTCTATCACATTTCTCTGTGATAAAACATAGACATACATTGTAGCTTATTGTGAAATCTCTTTGAACATAAGACTCTAATGTTTACACAGTTCTTTTAACCTCTTCCAAGTGATATGCTAAAAAATTTCATAGTAGGCTATTATTAAAGTTTATCTTCAAAGATCTATTTAATATTAACCATCAACTTGATTGACACCCCCATCATTGCTTTTGTAAACAAAAAAATTAAAAACACTTTTATTTCCAAAGGATTTTTATTCAAAGTCTATGATTATTCACTTTCTGAATACCAGCACCAGTATTTCAATTGTCCACTGGAGGTTTGTTCACTCAGGGCAATCCATGATTGTCAGATAAAGGGTGGGTGAGAGGTAAGTTTTCTTTTCAGAGTGGGAGAAGGAAAATTGAGAAATTGGAGTTATAAAAGAAGAGCCTGTTAAGAATGCTCCAAAACATCATAAGAAATTTGGAACTTGAGGGTCTGAAATTTTATTCCTTTAAACTATCAATATGTATAGCTTGAAAAATCTTTTTGTAACCAGTATTGCAGTTTGAAGACTACTGTTTTATATTATATAACCTTCTCATATATATTAAGATAACTGCCTGAATAATTTGTTCTCAAATTTTTATTGAGCATTTCTCATGTGTGACGCACTGTTCTTGCAGTTTGGATCACATATGTCAACAAGACCAAGAGATGAGGACTATATGTACATTATAGCAGGGGTGTTAGGCCATAAGTTAGTAAAAAAAATCAGAGAGAAAGTAAATACTCAAAATGATTTCAGAGTTCAAATGATGGGAAGAAAATAATACAAAGTAGAATGGAAGGTGCTCTGCATGCTCAAGGAGTGTGTTTCAGGAAATGACAGTTGAGGCAAAAATATGGAAAAAGAGCACCCTAGACTGATTCTGTGAAAAGCCAATGTATGACCTATGTGATGAGGTATAGCCATGAAAAATGGAAAAATAACTTGCTAGACAGAAGTACACTGAAGTGAGGGTGATCAACTTGTCCCAATTTACTCTGGATTTTCTTGATTTTAGCTCTCTAATTCCCATGTTCTGGGAAGCCCCTCAGTCCCAATCAAATCTGAATGATGGACACCCTAACTGGCGGTCTAAGACCTATTAGAATATGAGGTCTACTGAAAGGTCACTGGTCTGATGGTCAACATCCAAACTACAGCCATAGTCACTGGCAGTTTGGCTTGGATCACATAAAAAATAATTAGAGGAAAAAGCCTTTTGGATTTTGAGACATTCTGGCATCTGATATTGTGGCTTTCAGTAGCGCCCAAGCCTCAGCCCAATTTATTAATAACTAATCAGTTCTTTTGCATTTCCTGAGGAGTGTTTTACTTCCAATTATGTGGTCAATTTTAGAATAAGTGTCATGTGGCACTGAGACGAATGTATATTCTGTTGATTTGGGGTGGAGAGTTCTGTAGATGTCTATTAGGTCCACTTGATCCAGAGCTGAGTTCAAGTCCTCAATATCCTTGTTAATTTTCTGTCTCATTGATCTGTCTAATATTGACACTGAGTGTTAAAGTCTCCCACTATTATTGTGTGGGAGTCTAAGTCTCTTTGTAGGCCTCTAAGAACTTGTTTTATGAATCTGAGTGCTCCTGTATTGGGTGCATATATATTAGGATAGTTAGCTCTAGTTGTTGAATTGATCACTTTACCATTATGTAATGCCCTTGTCTTTTTTGATCTTTGTTGGTTTAAAGTCTGTTTTGTCAGAGACTGGGATTTTGTTCTTTCTATCTGCTTGGTAAATTTTCCTCCATCCCTTTATTTTGAGCCTATGTGTGTCTTTGCATGTGCGATGGGTCTCCTGAATACAGCACACCAATGGGTCTTGACTCTATCCAATTTGCCAGTCTGTGTCTTTTAATTGGGGCATTTAGCCCATTTACATTTAAGGTTAATAGTGTTATGTGTGAATTTGATCCATATTTAATAAATGGTGCTGAGAAAACTGGCTAGCCATATGGAGAAAACTGAATCTGGACCCCTTCTTTACACCTTATACAAAAATTAACTCAAGATGGATTAAAGACTTAAATGTAATACCCAAAACCATAAAAACCCTAGAAGAAAACCTAGGCAATACCATTTAGGACATAGGCATGGGCAAAGACTTCATGAAGAAAATACCAAAAGCAATTGCAACAAAAGCCAAAATTGTCAAATGGGATCTAATTAAATGAAAGAGCTTCTGCACAGCAAAAGAAACTATCATCAGGGTGAACATGCAGCCTACAGAACA
This sequence comes from Pan paniscus, assembly GCF_029289425.2. NCBI lineage: Eukaryota > Metazoa > Chordata > Mammalia > Primates > Hominidae > Pan > Pan paniscus. Next base: position 1,205,864 of record NC_073270.2, on the reverse strand, counting down.
GGAGGAACGCTTTGCAATCTACCCAGCTAACAAAGGTCTAATATCCAGTATCTACAAGAACTTAAATTTACAAGAAAAAAAAACATCAAAAAGTGGGCAAAGGATATGAACAGACACTTCTCAAAAGAAGACATTTATGCAGCCAACAAACATATGAAAGGAAGCTCAACATCACTGATCATTAGAGAAATGCAAATCAAAACCACAATGAGATACTATCTCATGCCAGTCAGAATGGCAATTATTAAAAAGTCAAGAAACAATAGATGCTGGCAAGGCTGTGGAGAAATAAGAATACTTTTACACTGTTGGTGGGAATGTAAATTAGTTCAACCATTGTGGAAGACAGTGTGGCAATTCCTCAAGGATGTAGAACCAGAAATACCATTTGACCCAGCAATCCCATTACTGGGTATATATCCAAAGGAATATAAATCATTCTATTATAAAGACACATGCACACGTATGTTTACTGCAGCACTATTTACAATAGCAAAGACATGGAACCAACCCAAATGCCCATCAATGATAGACTGCATAAAGAAAATGTGGTACATATACACCATGGAATACTATGCAGCCATAAAAAGGAATGAGATCATGCTCTTTGCAGGGACATGGATGAAGCTCGAAGCCATCATCTTCAGTAAACTAACACAGGAACAGAAAACCAAACACCACGTGTTCTCACTCATAAGTGGGAATTGAACAATAAGAACACATAGGGGAATGTGATACATGGGGGCCAATCAGGGTGTGTGGGGAAGGGGAGGCAGAGCATTAAGACAAATAGCTAATGCATGCGGGACTTAAAACCTAGATGATGCGTTGATAGGTTCAGCAAACCATCATGGCACATGTATACCTATGTAACAAACCTACATGTTCTACACTTCTATCCTGGAACTTAAAAAAAATAATAATCAGCCGGGCACGGTAGCTCACACCTGTAATCCCAGCATTTTGGGAGGCCAAGGCGGATGGATCATGAGGTCAGGAGATCGAGACCATCCTAGCTAACATGGTGAAACCCCTCTCTCCTAAAAATACAAAAAATTAGCCAGGTGTGGTAGTGGGTGCCTGTAGTCCCAGTTACTCGGGAGCCTGAGGCAGGAGAATGGCATGAACCCTGGAGGCAGAGCTTGCAGTGAGCCGAGATCATGCCACTGCACTCCAGCTTGGGCGACAGAGCTAGACTCTGTCTCAAAAAAAAAACAAAAAACCTAATCAACTTTATAGTTAATAACTGCTTCTCTGTAGTATCATAGAAGACACTTACTGACCCACCTGTTGCCATACAAACAGCAGTCACATGCATACAGCCATAGAAAGCATAGAAACACTGCACACAACTAACATTCATGGACAGCACAGAGACCTGAAGAGGCATGTTATGAGGCTGCCATACTTGGAAGTTGGAATTCTAAGTGGAAAGAAGATTGGAAAGATAAGTAGAATTTGAGATGCAGCTTTTAATCTAATATGATGTACTCTCAAGGCAAGTCCCACTTTTATCTCTATCCAGTTAGATCAGTGCTTGTGCTGAATGAAAGAATTAGCTTCTGACTCTGTTAGTTACCAGCTAGAACCTTAAACAAAATTTGACGTCATGACACAGAAAAGTATTTAGGGTCAGAACTTACAATAAAAGGTGGAGGGTAGAGAAGGGAACATTCATCTGGAACTTTCTATATGCTTTTATATGTTCTCCTATATATGATAGTAGTGGGCCAGGCACTGTTAAAGTAAAAATTCATGTCTTAGTCATAATAGGCAGCTCCAAACAATGGTCTTCGTTTTTGTTTTTGGCATGGAAAAATACATAGACATACAAATGTTCACTTAAGACAAAAATTAGCTCATATATTTGAGTACATCGGAGGAAGACAGATAAAGAATTTAAGTCCAATTAAGAGAATCCTTGTATCTTCTATACATTTCTGTCTACACATTTCTAATTGTAAGGCAACTCTCTTGGCTGTTGTGTTGGTAGTAGCAATTATGTCCATCCCCATGGTCATCCAATCCCTGATGGAATTTTCCTGGTGAAATTGGATTGGTAGAATCAGCTCTTTGGATATTATTTCCAGCAGTATTTCTAGTTCTTCCATACCAGAAGTAAATGTTAATTAATTATGAGTAAGAGCTCTCTGAGAAGGTGGTGGCATAGTCTCGGAAGTAGCGGTCTCAGATGGTGGCATAGTAGTCTCGGGAGTAGTGGTCTCAGATGGTGGCATAGTAGTCTCAGGAGTATTGGTCTCAGGTGTCATGGTTTCTCCAAATTTAGTTGTGTCAAATGTTATCAGATCATTCAACATAGATACTGGGGAACCAGTAAAAGAGTCCACATCACTATAATCAAATGTTATATCCTCTAGGTGAATCACAGGAAATGCTGGTCGTCGAGTATATTCATGTGATATTATTATAGAAATGCAGCATGATAGCTTGTTCCTACAAAGAAGTATGTACCTTTCAGTATCTAAACATCGTCTTCTGCAATGTCCTATGTTATTCTTCCAACATTTTTGGGGTTCAAAGCTACCTGTAGAGAATAAAATATAGGTCAAATTTTTAACTCTGGCATCAACATAACAACTTTTCATTCATTCAAAAATTTACGCTGACTGACATCTAGACTAATATGATGTCAAGTACAAAAAGCCATTGAAAGAGACAAACAGGAGAACAAAAAGTGTATATTAAAATTGTGCTATGTGCCATCAAAGAAGTTGTATGGAGAAAAGGAGAAATGTAGAAAAAGAGAGGGACGGAGAGAGAGAGAGCATACTAGACTGATATGAAACCTAGAAAGAAAGGATGAAAATGAAAAGCCCAGGACCAGATGGATTCACAGCTGAATTCTACCAGATATACAAAGAAGAGCTGGTATCATTCCTACTGAAACTATTCACCCAAAATTGAGAAGGCAGGACTCCACTTTAACTTATTCTATGAGGCCAGCATCATCCTGAGACCAAAACCTAGCAGAGACACAAGAAAAAAAAAATTTCAGGCCAGTATCCTTGATGAACATCAGTGCAAAAATCCTGAACAAAATAGTAGCAAACTGAATCCAGCAGCACATCAAAAAGCTTATCCACTACAATCAAGTAGCCTTTATCCTTGGAATGCAAGGTTGGTTCGGCATATGCAAATCAATAAATGTGATTGCTTATGGATAGCATTTAAAGTACAGAAATTGGTAAACCATGGTGGGTTGGAATAATATGAGAAAAAAAGAGGACTAGAATTAAATTCTAGTGAGTTTCAATATTAAGAGATAAGAGATCAGATAAGAGGAAACGACTTAAAAGGACCAATAAGATAAGTCAGATCAAAACAGGAGAATAAGACTCTAGAGTCTTAAAGCAGACCCCCAGCAGAGCAGAGCTCCAGCAAAGATTTGAATATAATAGTTTAGTTGAGAGACAATTCCTCCTTAAAAAAAATCAGTGGAGAAATGTAGAAATCAGGAAAGCAAGAAATCCAAGAAAAGGTGAGTTATAACCTGTTATTATCATGAGATCATCTATCAACTGCTGGCCAGCAGGATGGCTGTGTTCTGTTTGCTCAGAGGACAATCCCACAGGGAAGCCCAGCAGCCAGGCTACAAATAAGCCTCAGACTCATGGATGAGCCTGGGGGACATGTTACATTCCATTATGTGAAATAGACACAAAAAGATAAATACCACATGTTTTCATTCATAAGCAGGAGCTAAAAAAGTTGAGTTCATAGAAGTAGACTGTAGAATAATGATTACTAGAGGCTGGGAAGGGAAAGGAGGATAGAGAGAGGTTGGTTAACAGATAGAAAATTACACCTAGATAGGAGGAAAAAGTTCCAGCATCCTATAGCAGGGGTCCCCAACCCCTGAGCAGCCAATGGGTACTGGTCCATGGCCTGTTAGGAACCAGGCTGCACAGCAAAAGGTGAACAGCAGGTGTGCAAGCATCACCACCTGAGCTCCACCTCTTGTCAGATCAGCCAAGGCATTAGAATCTCATAGGAGCATGAACCCTATTGTGAACTGTGCATGTGAGGGATCTAGGATGTGTGTTCGTTGTGAGACTCTATTGCCTGATGACCTGAGGTAGAACAGTTTCATCCTGAAACCATCCCCACCACCACCTTCACCTCGTCGAAAAAACTGTATTCCACAAAACTGGTCCCTGGTGCCAAAAGGGGTCCACTGTTCTATAGCACTGTAGGGTGACGGTAGTTAACAATCATTTACTGTATATTTTCAAATAGCTAGAAGAGACGATTCTGAATGTTCCCAATATAAAAAAATGACAAATGTTTGAGGTGATAGATATGCTAATTACCCTGATTTGATCATTACACATTGTATACATGTATCAAAATATCACTCTGCATCTTCTAAATATGAATAATTATTACACATCAACTAAAAGTAGAAGAAAAAACAGCATTTAGTTTTTATTAAAAAAAAAAACAAAAAACTTAAAAAAATGTTTAATTGGGCATCAGGTCCTGAAGGTGCAGTGTTACAGAAAAACCTTGAAGAATGAAAGGGTGCAGAGTTACAGTAAAAACCTTGAAGAACTAACATCCATTTATGTTTTCTTCCCATAATAGCCTTGAACTGCAAATAAGGGAATTACCACAGGAAAAAAAAATATTACCAAGCCTCAAAGTTATTCTACATGAGGCTCAAAGGACCTGGACTATTTATCCAGCTTCCCCCGTAGTTGACAGATGATCCAGAGACAGCTGATAATTTTCTGGCATTTCTGGATTGCCCTGTACAGGGGTATTTCACAAGCAGTTGTTGAAAGACTGGAGATACTGACAGTTGCAAGTCGGGCTGATATGCATGAAAACAGAAAATGCATAAAAGGTTATGGGGAAAGTTGTATCAGATGTGACTACATTAAGCAGGAGAGGAGACTGTTTCTTAAAGGACAAAGTGGTCATTTTGTAGTCAAATACTGCTGAGAGGTTAAAAAAAAAGATGAAGGCAGGAAAATGTCCACGCTTTTAGTAGTATGAAGGTAACTTCATACTGAGGAGAGCAGCTTCCGAGTGGTATGAAAAAAGAAACCAAATTGCAGTTGGTCAAAATGTGAATGAGAGAGAAGTGAATGCAGGACCTGTAGATGAAACTCTTAAGAAGTTTAGCTCCAAAGAAAAGCAGAGAAATAAATAACTTGTTAGAGAGCAATGTAAGGTTAAGGGAAAGCTTTCAGGTTTGTTTTGAAGAATGAGAAATACCAAATGGTGCTTGCAAGCAATGAGAAAAGAAACAAGCAGTCTGGGCCCAGTGGCTCACACATGTAATCCCAGCACTTTGGGAGATCGAGGCGGGCAGATCACCTGAGTTCAGGAGTTCAAGACCAGCCTGGCCATGGTGAAACCCTGTCTCTACTAAAAAATACAAAAATTAGCTGGGCAAGGTGGCGAGCACCTGTAGTCCCAGCTACTCAGGATGCTGAGGCAGGAGAATCACTTGAACCCGGGAGGCGAAGGTTGCAGTAAGCCAAGATCGTGCCACTGCATTCCAGCCTGGGCAACAAGAGCAAGACTCCATCTCAAAAAAAAAAAAAAAAAAAAAAAAGCAGAAAAGGAGAGATTAATATAGAATAGGGTGATGAGATGACAGAAGGGCACAGTCACAAATTCACACAGAGCAGACTGATCTTTAGATGGAGAAGACACGTTTCTCCATTTATGGCAAAGGGGACAGAGGAAATGAGTGAAAACTTCCTATTTGAATTGTTTAAATAAATGGGGCATGGGATAAGCTGAGGGGGAGAGCCATGTAGAGGAGAGGAGCAGGAAAATAAAAGACAAATAAAGGTCAGGACAAAATAGTTGTCTAAAAAAGAGGGAAGATGGCTGGGTGTGGTGGCACAAACCTGTAATCCCAGCACTTTGGGAAGCCGAGGCGGGTGGATCACAAGGTCAGGAGATCGAGACCATCCTGGCCAACCTGGTGAAAACCTGTCTCTACTAAAAATACAAAAATTAGCTGGATGTGGTGGCACATGCCTGTGATCCCAGCTCCTCGGGAGGCTGAGGCAGGAGAATCACTTGAACCAGGGAGTTGGCGGTTGCAATGAGCCGAGATTGGGCCACTGCAGTCCAGCCTGGTGACAGAGGAAGACTCTGTCTCAAAAAAAAAAAAAAAAAAAAAAAAGAAAAAGAAAAAGAAAAAAGAAGGAAGGTTCATTTACAAGAGAAATGCAGTAGGATTTCCAAGCAGTGTGACTACTCATTTGAGGGGTGAGGATATAAATCTAAAGGGAAACTAGTGTGCTGCATTGTATGTTCATTTATCAAGCAGTAAACGGCATGATCATCTTTCTCAAGACAATTGCCCAAGGAGTACCTAGATAAGTGTATTCTAGGCAGAGGAAGCAGCTAGAGATAAGGCTCTATGGAGGAGGAAGGCTGGTATATGTGCAGAAGAGCAAGTAATTTTCTACACAACCTCATTTGAACTGAATGTGATAATATATATAAAACATATATAGATGTATGTATGTATGTATATATTAGGCTCACAATAATTTGGTTTATATTTTATCCTATGGGAAATGTTGGCTTTAGTCCAACTTCACCAATTATTTATTCTACCTTCACTCTTCTAGAGTCATTTATTCTATCTTTGTTATTTTACTGGCTCGATTTTACTTTGTACTTCGTGGAATTTTCTATAAGTTTCAAGTCTAGACCTTCCACTTCTTTTGTGCAAGACAGACTCTAACCTTGCTTCTTCGTTCCTCACATCTACAAAGATTTATATCTTAATTTTTTTCCTCCAGCATTATCCATACTTGAAATATGTCATCTTGGCTCTCTTCTTCTCCTTTGTCTTTGAATTGCCTTGTTCTGTCAATTATTCTTCAAAATTGTTTCTCACTTACATTTCTTTCTACTGCTTTTAAATTATCCCCTCCATTCTTAAATTAGGCTATAGTCACACAGTCATCAAAGTTTTGGGCCCTTGAGGTACATCTGTGAACTAAACAGACAAAAATCACATGGAGCTGACTTTCTAGCAGAGGGAGACAGATAATAAAAAGTAAATGCACTCCCTGCTGGACTGTATGGTTTACAGACTTAAATCTAAGACCTGAAACTATGGAACTACCTGAAGAAAACATTAGGGAAACACTTCAGGACGTTGGTCTTGGCAAAGATTTCTTGGGTAAGACCTCAAAAGCACGGGCAACCAAAGCAAAAATAGGCAATTAGGATTACATCAAACTAAAAAGCTTGTGCACAGCAAAGGAAATAATCAACAAAGTGAAGATGTAGCCCACAGAGTAGGAGAAAATATTTGCAAGCTATCCATCTGATGAGGAATTAACAACCAAAAGTATATTAATATAAGGAGCTCAAAAAACTCCATTGCAAACAAAAACAAATAATCTGATTTTAAAACAGGCAAAAGATTTGAATAGACATTTCTCAACAGAAGACATACAAACAGCCAACAGGTATACATAAAAATATGGTAAAAACATGGTAAGGATGGTAACTTTTAAATGTATATTTTACCTTAATAAAAAAGTACATTATTTTGTAGATGAAAAGGTGACAAATGGTTTGCAGAAAGAAGGGAGAATAGATTTAAGGGTAATAGAAGATTCATAAACAGGAGTTGCACAAGCCTGTGTAACAAGGTGATGATTAAACAGCTTGAAGGAGGTAAAGGAATTAGTCACACCAGTATCTGAGGCAAGTACATTCTAGGCAGAGGAAACAAACAAAGCTCTATGGGTTGAGTAAGTCTGATATGTTTGGGGAAGAGCACTGGGGCCTGTGTGGCTGTAGTGGAGTGAACAAGGACTATAATAGTAGGAGATGAGGTGAGAGAGGTCATAAGGGCCCACTGTATGGACTCTTGTTACCACTCTGAGTATAGAGGGGGCCCTAGGAGAGTTTTGAGCAAAAGTACGTGATCTGACTTCCAGTGTAAGCGGATCATGCACTATGTGTCTTCACAAGATGGTGGAAGGGAAGAGCAGAAGGACAGATATCATGAGGAAGCTATGGCAATAACACAGGTGAGAGATGATGGTGACTAGAATCAGAGTGGTAGCAATGGAGGTGACGAGAATAATTGCATTCTGGATATAATTTTCAGGCAGATGTAATAGACTTCCTGATAGATATGAGTGTCATAGGATATAGAAAAATCAAAGATAATTCCAAGAATTTGGTTTTAGCAGTAGAATGATGGCAATTGGGAAAAATTCATAATTTTTTTTTCTAGAGTGACAACAGTCATTTTTTTCAAAGAACTTCAGTCTGGAACTATTATGTTGTTAGGACATGTGATCTTCATCACCAGTATCTCAAAATCCTAAAATTAGAAATATGACTAGCAATTGTATGTTTCTAAGTAGGGGAGCCATCTAGCCAAAACATTATCCCATGTGTGGAGTTCTTTCTAAAACATACCAGATATATAATCAGCTAGCATCAACTTAAAATATATCTATGGATAGCAGTCCACTGATAGCTTGGCTTGGTAAAAAGTTGCTTCACAAGCCATCAGGTGCTATCTCACTTGAAAACACATAATATAAAGCCCAGAGAGACTAAATAGCTAAATTTCAAAACAAAACCTATAAGAGAACACAAAAATGAAAATCTCTAAATCAAAAGAAATGAAAACTACCTCTCCAAAATAAAAGGGAAAGAGAGACATGGACAATTTGTAGAAAAGTTAAATATACATTAAGCATGTATTTGAAGTTCGACTTCCCCATTACTCATAGACATAAATAAAAATTAAATATTTATATATAATATTTCATTTTTAGGACTTGGCAAGTATTCAGAAATTGATAATACATGAAGCAGACAGAAAAAAGTACATCTCCAGGAATTTTATGCTGAATGATTTATGTATAAGAAAGGTTATACTAGCCATCCTTGTCTATAAAATGTAAATGCACTTATTTATGCAAAAACAATTTGGCTAAGTAATTTAAACAGTATCCATTCTATAAAATTTATACAGTCATTGGAAATACAGTTTTTGAAAATATTTAGTAAATGGGAAAATACTAATAGTATAATAGAAAATTTATAAGTATGCTATACATTTTTATTCAAATAAGAAAACTGAGGAAGAACAATAGATCAAAAATATTTTGTCTCTTTTAACTTCTTTACAATTTTTTTACTTCTTTACAATTTCAAAATTTCCAAATTTTCAACAATACAGCAGTTTATAATCAGAAATGAATGTAGATATTAATTCTGTAACTCACATTACATCAACATGTGAATCAAGACATAACAGATCATAGGCACAGTTATAACCATCTAATAGACATGAATAGCATCTTTCTAGGCAACATATAACACCTCCAAATTTAACAAAAGCCAAATTTCTTAGTATATAAAGATAATTAAGAAAGTTTAGAAATCTAATGGACTGGATGTTCAAACTCATTTATAACTAAAGTGTCATGAATTCAAACATCAGGACATCATTTTCACATATTAGACTGTAAAACTGAATGTAGTAGAAAACTGAATGTAGTAGAAAAAACAAAAAAGACTGATGAGGGTGTGGGAAGCTGACACTCTTGCAACTGGTGATAGGAGAGAAGAATAGTTCAGCTTTTCTGGTAGGTGGTTTGACTGTGTGTGTGTGTGTGTGTGTGTGTGTCCACGTGTCCAGTCATAAATGAAAAGACATACATTTGTTTACAAATTTTTCTTGCTGAATTGTTTTTGATAATTAAAGACCTATTTTTCATCAGTAGTGGAGTAATTAATGTGAGGCAATTCATCTGCTCCTCCTCAAAGTTTTACTTATTGATTAAAAATAATGAACTAGGTTTATGTATGGATAAGATGTCTCTAATATATTGCTAGTACATTGCAGAACAATTCACATGGTGCATTTGCAATTGCATTTTTAAAAAATCTAAAAGGTATACACATGCAAATATAAATATATTTGTATTTGCTAGGATATATAAGAAATTGGTAACATTGATTGATTCTGAAGGGGAAGACTGAAGAACTGGTATTCTTGGACAGACAAACATTTTTCTTTTCCTTAAACCCTATAAATCTATCGATTGCTTGATACATAAGTCAATTGCAAGTATTATTTTTTAATAAAAAGTTAACAATTTTGAAAAGTAGCATTATTAAATAGTGGAAACAGACTGTTCCTATTCATCTAAAATTAGAAGCTCCCCATTGGTCACTAGTCTGTCTATCCTGTCTTCACTCCACTTATTTCCACTTCTACCCCAAACATATATATTTTCTCTTCCATATGATAGTGCTACAGAATCTACAAACTGTCAATGGACTTGTTCACCGTACCTAAGAACATGAAAGTGAGGGCCTCCCTCTGAAGGTACTCTCCGGGCAAAGAAGAATTCAAGATGCTAGGAGAACTAATAGGACACAACAATGAAATAGATACAACAGAATAATCAAAATGGAAGTGAAGTGAGGCTGAACTAACATTGGATAGTTATGTAGAGAGAGAGATAGGGTGGCTCAGAGCATTAAGGAAATTCTTGTCTTTGGAGAAATGCCTCAGAGGACATCCCAGCTTGCTAGATGCCCCTAACAGAAAGATTCTCAGAGACTAGGGGCATGGAGCTGCCAAAATAAGAGCATTCTGCTGCTTTGTTGGCCCAGATTTTTCCTGCAGATTCCCTCTCTTCCCATCATGATACCAGGGGAGCCCAAGGGCAACAACTCATCCTAGTCATCATCTCTGCTTTATAGGGTTCCATTACCTTTGGTCACCTGAGTTAGCAACCCACAGATAATGAAGGTCAGCATCAGGATATTCATGGCTCCTGGGAGAGAGGAAGCTCTGTGTCCTGAGGAATACAGAACACTGCACAGCAAGGAATTTAAGTGGTCACCTTTACTGGTCTATCATGGGTGATGAACCAGAGAAGGGGAAAATGCCATGCCACCCAGATCACCAGACCATTAATTTGCAACACTGAGTGTGCACGACACAATAATGTCTGCTTCTAGAAATTATTAAAGAAAGCTGAGGCCTTATGAGATAAGCTATTATCCCGTAGAACCGTAAGGTCTGATGGAAAGAAACAGCCCCAAGAGGAAGTTTTTGTTAACTTTAGATGGGCTCAATTGTCCTTCTCCTCTGTCTGTATGCAGCACTTTGTACATACCCAATGACAGCAGAATGGTGTGTAAAGATATCACTTGTGGCAGTCCAATAGCTTACAACATCCGGTATTCACCTTTTCTTCTGAGTGATCACCCCAATATGAATTCCTGTGAAACAAGAAAGACACTTTTTAACTAATAAGTTCATAAGATTCCATCAATTATGAGACAGAAGGAATTTGGAATGAAAATAGTGAAAACAGGAAAACAGGTTTTATTGGTGCTCTTCTTTTTCCCGTTCTGCTGTCCCATCAACTCTTTTCCCTCATTCAGAAATACAAATATGAAATGAAATATTGAGAGAGAGGAAACATTTTAAAAGGAGAGGGAGAGAGAAAGAGAGAGAGGAGAGAGGCCCAATGTAACATTATGCCCCCCATCCCCACTACCAAAGGAGAAAAATATAGGAGACATTTGTGAAATTGCCCAGTAGGAGTGATCAGCATTTTATCTCCTGGAAGAGTTTGCTGAGCTGTATTTCTCCCACATATGTTTAATACCACTAGATACCAAGGAAATCAGGAAAATTAAAAAAAAATTTTCTAAACAGCTGCACTGTTTAGAAAAAAAACTGTAGCTCACTGCCCGTGTTCATTTAATTTTACATTAACATGCTCTGGAGGCTGACTGATTTTCAGTGTGAAAATACAATATACAAACTGTTCTTGGAATTATTTTTAAACAGAACTAACATCAGAATCATCTGAATAATCAGAATCATCTATTTTGGAAAAAACCGGATTCATTAAATGACTCTTTGGCCAAAAACTGTTTGAGAACAATGTTAACATGGGAATGCTACGCTTTCTAGAATTTGACATTTTCAGTGATCAAGAATTTCTATATTTTGTAAATGGAAATACCACTGCTAACAACAAGATGCTATAAATAGAATGATGATTTGTGTTTTCAAAGTCGATATATTAGAATGATGTGAAAATAATAATAAAGGCGAGATATTTTGTGGCAAAGTTATCTCAGGGTAAACCCTGCAGCTGCAAGTGCCACCAGCGAGTATTCTGGGTGAAAATGGGAAAAGGGTTAAAAATGCAGGATGGCCAAAGCCATCCTAAGCAAAAAGAACAAAACTAGAGGAATCACATTACCTCACTTCAAATTATACTACAAAGCTATAGTAACCAAAACAGCATGGTACTAGTATAAAAACAGACACATAGAGCAATGGAAAAGAAAAGAGAACACAGAAACAAGTCCACACATCTACAGTAAACTCATTTTTGACAAAGTTGCCAAGAACATACTTTGGGGGAAAAGCAGTCTCTTTAAAAAATGGTGCTGGGAAAACTGGATATCCATATGCAGAATAATGAAACTAGACTCCTGTCTCTCACCATATACAAAACATTAAATCAAATGGATTAAAGACTTAAAGCTAAGATCTCAAACTATGAAACTACTATAAGAAACTGGGAAATCTCTCCAGGATGTTTGGGCAAAAATTTCTTGAGTAGCAACCCACAAACAAAGGCAATCAAAGCAAAAATGGACAAATGGGATCACATCAAGTTAAAAAGCTTCTGCACAGCAAAGCACACAATCAACAAAGTGAAAAGACAACCCACAGAATGGGAGAAAATATTTGCAAACGACCCTTCTGACAAGGGATTAATAACAGGAAATATAAAGAGCTCAAATAATTCTATAGGAAAAAAATCTAATGATCCAACTTAAAAATGGGCAAAGTATCTGAATAGATATTCTGAAAAGAAGACATACAAATGGCAAACAGGCAGATGAAAAGGTGCTCAAAATCACTGATCATCAGAGAAATGCAAATCAAGCTACAATGAAATATCATCTCACTCCAGTTAAAATGGCTTTTATCCAAAAGACAGGCAATAGCAAATGCTGGCAAGGATTTGGAGAAAGGGAAACCCTTGTATGCTACTGGTGTGAACGTAAGATAGTACAACCACTATGGAGAACAGTTTGGAGGTTCCTAAAAAAACTGAAAATAGAGTTACCATACAATCCAGCAATCCCACTGCTAGGTACACACTCCCCTCCAAAAGGAAATAAGAATATTGAATAGATACCTTCACACCTGTGCTTGTTGCAGCACTATTCACAATAGCCAAGATTTAGAAGCAACGTAAGTGTCGATCAACAAATGAGTGGATAAAGAAAATGTGGAACTTATACACAGTGGAGTATTATTCAGCCATAAAAAAGAAAGAGATGCTGTCATTTGCAATAACATGGATGGAACTGGAGGCCATTATGCTAAGTGGAATAAGCCAGGAACATAAAGACAAATATTGCATGTTCTCACTTATTTGTGAAATCTAAAAATCAAAACTATTGAATTCAAGGGAGATAGAGAGTAGAAGGATGGTTATCAGAGGCTGGGAATGGTGGTGGGCATGTGTGGGAAGGTGAGGATGGTTACTGGGTACAAAAAATAGTTAGAAAGAGTGAATAAGACCTGGTATTTAATAGCATAACGAGGTGACTATAGTCAAAAATAATTTAATTGTACATTTTAAAATAATAAAAAAGTATAATTAGATTACTTGTAACACAAAGGATAAATGCTTGAGGGGATGGATACCCCATTTTCCATGATGTGGTTATTATGCATTGCATGCTTGTATCAAAACATCTCATGTACCCCACAAATATAGACACCTACTATGTACCTACAAAAGATAAAAATTTAAAAAAATGCAGGGTGCTGTATTTTGGCAGGAGATAATACAGACTTACCCTTAGTATATTTACAGTTTTGCTGAGTTTTGTTTTGTTTTTGAAAAACAAGGAATCTCTAATGTTCTCATCTGTCAGAGATGTAGCGGTGAAGTTGGAGAAGTGAGTTTAAAAAGTAGAAGCTATAAAGGAAAACCAGGAGCTTGATTAAGAATTTTCTGTGGAGATAAGAAAAGTGACTCTCCAATTGAGAGATGCAAGATGATCTGCCAAAGTCAGAGATCATAAAGAGGTTGTCAGAAAAATGCATAGCAGCATGTGGGTGCTCTTGGGCCAGTCAAGCACCACCTACTTGAGAATACCACCAACCTGTGAGAATGACTTCCAAGGACAATGGCCACAGAGCCTTCCTTCCTTAGACTAGCTCAGCCAAGTCAGAGATGGATACCCCACCTCTGTGCATCTGGTTTTGTTAGTGTACATATTCTCTACTCTGCCATGGGTAGATACTCTGCCATTGGAGTATTGGGGTAGGGTAAGGTGACATAAGGATAAGGGGAGATGGAGAGAGAAGGTCTATATGGTGCTTTTTAGATTTTGTGTCACTAAGAAAATAATTATTAGTGATTTTAGTAATCTCCCTGAAAAATCAATAGAATTAACTATTTGAAAACCAATGGAAATAGAATCTCGGGACCAAGAAAAGTAGATTCAGCTATAAAATAGATTTCATGCTTGCACAGTTTGCATCAATTTTGCTATCACTGCACTTCTCTTTTTTTGAAATTTCTGTATTTTAAATAAATTTTTAAAATCTTACCACCCTTGGCCGGTCGCAGTGGCTCACACCTGTAATCCTAGCACTTTGGGAGGCTGAGGCTGGTGGATCACATGAGGTCAGGAGTTCGAGACCAGCCTGGACAACATTGTGAAACCCTGTCTCTACTAAAAAATACAAAAATTAGCCGTGCGTGGTGGTGGGTGCCTCCAATTCCATCTACTCAGGAGGCTGAGGCAGGAGAATCGCTTGAACCGGGAGGCAAAGGTTGCAGTGAGCCAAGATTGCACCATTGCACTCCAGCCTGGGTGACAAGAGTGAAACTCCGTCTCAAAAAAAAAAAAAAAAAAAAAAATCTTATCACCCTTCTTCATTAGCCTGTATTGTGTATTGTTTATATTTCTCTGTGGGCTGTAATCAGATCAGAGGCAGAGGCACACGCTAAATGTTAAAAGTTGCTTTTATCCTGAGTTATATATTTATACAGATGTATCTCACCAGTGTCTTGGAAAGGACCTTCTAGATAATCTTAGATTGGATATTAAATATAGAGGATGGATATCGAATGCACAGCATAGCATAAAATCTTCACTGAGGCACAGCATACATGGTTGACCTGCCCATTTCTGTTGCTGATGTGTGGGCATCCCTGTTTAATCACAGAACTCCTCTTACTGAGGCTGAGCCTAAGTTCAGAATCCTTTCCAGGAAAGTTGGTGTCTTTATCATCTATAATCTAAGCCCAACCTCTACTTTACAGATGGAGAAACTGAGGCCGACATAAAGGTCTCAGTGTGATCCTCTAATGTGATCCAGGTTGTCAACATAAGCCGTGTCCAGAGAGACAATCTAATTCTAACTGCTCGTTTTATAAAAGAGCACATTTGGTCCTCAAGAAGGAAAATGGTTTGCCCCAAAGTAAAGTAATATGCCCAAGGTCACACAGTTAAAGAGCATGAAGCAAGACTTTTTCATTCCAATGGAGAAAATTATCTGCCCATATAAGGGGGGAAAAAAAACCCAGAAGGAAGAAGCAATGATAACAGCAGAGAATGTCCAGAAGTTACCACAATGTTCTGAGAAAGGATCACACCAGTGACTTTTGTGCGTGTGTAGTGGTGGTAGCATTCGTAATCATGATCGTGTTCTCATCTCTAGAATGCATCTGCCCTCCAGGAAGACCATTAAGGAGCTGATATTACCAAATGTTTGAGTATAAGCTATTTGAAATCTGAAGATTGGGCGGTGTCTGAGTCTGAGACAGCTTCAGATAAAAATGTTTCTTTCTTTTGCTTTTTTAATTAAAAAAATGTTTTTAATCAGTCTGGGGTTGGGGAACACTTCTTATAAATGGAACAAAGATAAGAAGGCTAGAAGGCATCATTACAAATAAGGCAATATGAAAGATATTGGAATGAAATTTTTAATAGAAAAAAGGGGAAAAACTTGTAATTTAGAATTTTTATGCCCAGTGAGAATATATGTCAAATGTGAATATAAAATAAAGATATTTTCAGGCAATAAAAGCAGAGAATGTTCATCACTAACATACCTTCACTGCAAGAAATGTTGATGAAAGTTCTTTTTTTTTTTAACTTTTATTTTAGGTTCAGGGGATACACATGCAGGTTTGTTACATGGGTAAATTGCTTGTCACTGGGTTTGGTGTAAAAATGATTTTGTCACCCAGGTAGTGAGCATAGTACCTGATAGTTTTGGTTTGTTTGTTTGTTTGTGATGGAGTCTTGCCCAGGTAATTTTTGTATTTTTAGAAGAGACAGGGTTTTGCCATGTTGCCCAGGCTGGTCTCAAACTCTTGAGCTCAAGCAATCCTCCTGCCTGAGCCTCCCAAAATGCTAGTATTACAGGTGTGAGCCACCATGCCCAGCCTATTTCTCCTTCTTTTATGAAGCTTAGTTTTGCAGGATATGGAATTCTTCACTGAAATTTCTTTTCTTTAATGATGCTAAAAATAGGCCCCTAATCTTGCTTGGTTTGTAAGGTTTCTGCTGTTAGTCTGATGAGCTTCCCTTCATAAGTGACCTCAGGCTTTTCTCTAGCTGCCCTTAAGATTTTTTTCTTTCACATTGACCTTGGAGAATCTTATGACTATGTGTCTTGGGGATAGTTATCTTGTAGTTGTCTCACAGGGGTTATTTGCATTTCTTGAATTTGCATGTCAGCCTCTCTAGGGAGATTGGGGAAATTTTCATGGACTATCCTCAAATATGTTTTCCAAGTTACTTATTCTTCTCCTCTTTCAGGAATGCCAATAAGTTGTAAGTTTGGTATCTTTACATAATTCCATATTTTTTAGAGGTTTTATTTTTAAATTTTTTTCTTTAGTTTTGTCTGACTGTGTTGATTCAAAGGACTGATCTTTGAGCTCTGAGATTCTTTCCTCAACTTGATCTATTCTGTTGTTAATGCTTCTGAATGTATTACAAAATTCCTATAATGAATTTGTCAATTGCAGAAGTTTCTTTTGGTTCTTCCTTAAAATGGCTATGTTATCTCTGTACTCTTGGATTGCTTTACTGGCTTCCTTGGACTGGGTTTCAACTTTCTCCTGAATGTTGTTGAGCTTCCTTACCTTCCAGATCATGAATTCTATGTCTGTCATTTCAGCCATTTCAATCTGATGAGAGCTAGTATGATTGTTTGGAGGTAAGGAGACATTCTGACTTTTTGAATTGCAAGAATGTGTGCTGATTCTTTCTCATCTAAGACAGCTGGTGTTACTTTATCTTTTTGAAGTTACTATCATTTGGTTTTGACTTTTTGTTTTATTCTTCTTCATTTTCCTTGATATTTTGACAGTGATGTATGTTGAATATAGCTGGCTTTTTTCTGGGTGTTTTCAGAGGGCCAAGTCTCTATGCCAGGTCTTTATTTTTGACTATGTTCCTGCATTGGGTTTCACTGGTAGTGTGTGCTGAAACAGTATTTGTTTGGCGGTGTAATTCAGGCTGCAATCCAGTGGGCGGTGCTTAATAGTAAAGGCCAGCAGATAGGCTCTTAGCCACACTTAGTTTAAGATTAGGTCCTGATGTGTGATGTTCCCCTTCCTGTGTCCATGTGTTCTCATTGTTCAATTCCCACCTATGAGTGAAAACATGCAGTGTTTGGTTTTTTGTCCTTGTGATGGTTTGCTGAGAATGATGGTTTCCAGCTTCATCCATGTCCCTGCAAAGGACATGAACTCATCATTTTTTATGGCTGCATAGTATTCCATGGCACCAGGGCCTGTTGTGGGGTGGGGGGAGGGGGGAGGGATAGCATTAGGAGACATACCTAATGTTAAATGACGAGTTACTGGGTGCAGCACACGAACGTGGCACGTGTATACATATGTAACTAACCTGCACGTTGTGCACATGTACCCCAAAACTTAAAGTATTAAAAAAAAAAATTAGGTGACCAGGAGACCTGCAGCTCCCCTGGGGCCCAGTGGTTCTCTGTGCTTGGCAGAGTCAGCGTGGGTTGTGAAGTATATCTGCAAGTGGTCTGTTGATTCAGGATCAAGGGCAGAGGATCCTGGGCATGGCAGTGTTGCTGTGGGTGTGCAGCTGGTCTAGCACCTGCGACTTAGGGTTTCTTGCCAAGCAGATGACTGTGGGGACCACTCAGCTCAGGCTCCCTGACCAGGTTTCTTTCCAGCATTTGCCCCATAGCTGGCCCAACCAGCTAGTTGAACATGGCATATTGATGTCCCCTACTATTATTGCATTGCCATCTATTTCTCCCTTCGGATCTATGGATATTTACTTTCTGTATCTAATTGTTCTGATGTTGTATGCATAAATATTTTCAATTGGCATGTGTTCTTGATAAATTGACCCCTTGTCATTATATAACAACCTTCTTTGTATCTTTATATAATTTGTGGCTTAATATCTATTTTATCTGATGTAAGTATACCTACCCATGCTCTCTTTTGATGTCCATTTGCATGGAATATTTTTCCATCTCTTCACTTTCAACCTATGTGTGCCCTTCAAGGTGATGTGAGTCTCTTGTAGGAGATATATAGTTGGGTCTTTAAAAAAAATTCATTTAGCCACTCTATGTGATTTTATTGGATAATTTAATCCATTTACATTCAATGTAATTATTGATAGATTAGGACTACTGCTGCATTGTTAATTGTTTTCTAGTTGTTTTGTAGATCTTTCATTCCTTTCTTGCTATTTTGCTACCTTCCTTTGTAGTTTGATGATATCTATAGGGCATAATTTAAAGCCTTTTTTTTTTTTTTTTTGAGATGCAGTTTCACTCTTGTCGCCCAGGCTGGAGTGCAATGGCGCAATCTCAGCTCACTGCAACCTCCACCTCCTGGGTTCAAGCGATTCTCCTGCCTCAGCCTCCCAAATAGCTGGGAATACAGGCACCTGCCACCGTGCCCAGCTAATTTTTGTATTTTTTGGTAGAGACGGGGTTTCACCATGTTGGCCAGACTGGTCTTGGACTCCTGACCTCAGGTGATCCACCTGCCTTGGCCTCCCAAAGTGCTGGGATTTCAGGCATAAGCCACCACGCCTGGCCTAAAACCTTTTTTAAAAAGATCTTTTCTGTATTTGATATAGATTTTGCTTGAGGTTACTATGAGGCTTATATAAAATACACTTATAACAGGCTATTTTAAACTGATAGCAACTTAATTCTGACCACATTAAAGACTCTATACTCTTATTCCACCCCCATTTTTTATGTTTCTGATGTCACAATTTGCATCTGTTTATATTGTGTATTCCTTAACAAATTATTGTAACTATAATTATTTTTAATAGTTTTATTTTTTAGCCTTCATACTAAGTATATGTGATTTGCATACCACCATTTCAGTATTAGAATATTTTGAATTTGGCTATGTACTTACTCTTACCAATGAGTTTTATACTTTCATATGTTTTCATGTTAATAATTAGCATCCTGTTCTTTCAGCTTACCATTTCTTGTAAGGCAGGTCTAGTGGTGATGAACTTCCTCCGCTTTTTTTTTTCTGAGAAAATCCTTATTCTCCTTCATTTCTGAAGTATAGCTTTGCCAGGCAATGTATTCTTGATTGGTAGTTTTTTTTTTTTTCTTTCAGCACTTTGAATTAAAAAAATGCTACTTTTTCTTGGTCTGCAAGGTTTCTGCTGAGAAATCTAGTAATAACCTTATTTAAATCCCCTTATATTTGATATTTGATATGCTTCTTTCTTCTTGCTGGTTTCAGGAAACTTTTGTCTTTGATTTCTCTTCCCCCTTTGATTTAATTAAAAAAATGCTACTTTTTCTTGGTCTGCAAGGTTTCTGCTGAGAAATCTAGTAATAACCTTATTTAAATCCCCTTATATTTGATATTTGATATGCTTCTTTCTTCTTGCTGGTTTCAGGAAACTTTTGTCTTTGATTTCTCTTCCCCCTTTGATTTTTGACCGTTTGATTATGTCAGCGTAGTTTGATTGAATCTGAATGGAGACCTTGGATCTTATTGTACCTGAATATTTGTATTTTCCCCAGATTTGGAAAGTCTTCTGCTATTATTTTTTAAAATAAGTTTTCTTCTCCTTTATCTGTCTTCTCTTTCTTGAATCTTATAATTTGAGTATTTGCTCTTTTGATGCTGTCCCACAAATTCCATAAGCTTTCTTCATTCCTTTTCATTTTTCCCCTCTGTATATTTTTAATTAAACTCTAAGTTCACAGATTCTTTCTTCTGTTTAAATAAGTCTGCTGTTGATACTCTGCATTGCATTTTCCATTTCATTCATTGTACCCTTCAGCTCAAATATTTCTTCTTTTATGACTTCAATGTCTCTGTTGAATTTCTAATTTTATTTGATTATTATTTTCCTCATTTTTAGTGCATTGTTTGTATTTTCTTGAAGTCACTTGGTTTCTTTGTCATGCTGTTCATATATCTCCATTTCTTTGTGGTCAGCTACTGGTAAATTATTGTAATCTTTTGATGGTGATATGTCTCCTTGTTTTTTTATGTTTCTTGTTTCCTTATGTGATATTTGAGAATTTAATGAAATAGTCACCCCTTGCAGATTTTATAGGCTGGATTTGCTTTGGAAAGTCCTTCCTTTGTGGGTGTGAGGTTACTTGCTGGGTGAGGTGCTACGATTCTGACAACAGTGATGGTGCAACTATGTCAGCTGAGTTCAGTGTTGATGATAATTGCAAGTGCCCTCAGCAGTCAATACTGTGCCTATCTGCTGTGGCAACAAGGGCTGTTTTGAGTCTTCAGTGGTAATGGCTGCTCCTGATCTCTTTCTCTCCCACCAGGAAATTGTCACTGAGGGGTTCTCTCATGGCATTGGTCTAGCTCATGGTAGCAGTGACATCATTGTCTAATAAGTGGTGCTTGTGGAGTAACTTCAGAGCTGAGGCTTGAAGCATGGACACACATGGAAGGGATAAGGCTCTGTATTCCAGAGCAGTAATAGCACTGATGCCTGGGGTGCTGGCATTCTGACTGCTGCATTGGTAATGATATGTGAGGTACAAGTGTTTGTAGTGAAGCCAGGGAACTGAGGATAGCAGCAGAGAATGTGTAGAGTTTCAATGGTTCCAGGGTCTGTAGTGATAGCCACAGTTTCATTGCTGATATTGGTGAATTGAGAATTTTTCAATATCATTGATTTCTAAAGAACCAGCTTTTTATGTTTTTCTTGTTTTCTTGTTCTTCATTTTATTTGTTTCTGCTCTTATATTTATTATTTTATTTCTTCTGCTTGCTTTGGGTTATTTTGCTCTTTATTTCTAGTTTTGAGATAGGATCTTAGATTATTGGAATATTTCTTTTTTATTATAAGTGTTTAGTGCTATAAATTTTCTTCTAATTACCTCTTTAGCTGTAGCCCACATACTTTGGTAGAGTCTATTTTATTTTTTATTCGGTTCAAACGTATTTTTACTTTCTTTGAGACCTCCTGTTTGTCCCATGGATTATGTAGAAGTGTGTTTTATGATTTCCCAAGAGTTTGGAGAATTCCTGTTTATAGTGTTGTTCAGTTTTTCTGTATTCTTGCTGTGTACTACTTCTATCAACTGTTGAGAGTTGGATGTTAAAATCCTAAGTATAATTGTGGATTTTTTCTATTTCTACTTTCAATTCTGGACATTTTTATCTTGTGATTTTTGTTTTGAGATGGAGTCTTACTTTGTCACACAGGTTGTAGTGCAGTGGCCTGATCTCAGCTCACTGCAACCTCTGCCCCACGGGTTCAAGCAATTCTCCTGCTTCAGCCTCCCGAGTAGCTGGGACTACAGGCACGTGCTACCACGCCTGGCTAATTTTTTGTATTTTTAGTAGAGATGGGGTTTTACCATGTTGGCCAGGCTGGTCTCGAACTCCTGACCTCAGGTGATCCACCTGCCTCGGCTTCCCAAAGTGCTGGGATTATAAGCATGAGCCACCATTCCCGGCCTCAATTCTGGACATTTTTCTTCCATGTTTTTTTGCGGCTATAATTTTTGGTAGTACTCATTTATGATTATTATGTCTTCCTGGTGGATTAACTTTTTAAAATCATTATGTGAGTCCTTCTGTGCCTCTAATCATGTTCTTTGCTCCAAAATTTATTTATCTTGTATTAATATAGCCACTCCTGATTTTGGTATAAAGTTTGCATGTATCTTTTTTCATCGTGTTACTTTTATTTTTTTATCCTTTTAATTTACCTAAGTCATTGTATTTGAAATGAATTTTTGTAGGTAATATGTTTTTGAACCATGTTTTTTTCATTTATTTCAGTATCTTTCTTAAAATTGGTGAATTTTGGTCATACACATCTGAGGTAATTATTGTTTTTTCAGGGCTTAAACCTGCCAATTTATTATTTGTCTAGACTTAGGCTAGATCTATTTCCATTGATTTTGAGTATATCACTTTGTATAGTTTTTTTAGTGTTAGCTCTAGGTATTATAAGGTACTTATCATTGTCTACTGACATAGACATTTCAGCACTTCAAGTGAACTGTAGAACTTTTCTACAATTATGTCTCTTACCTCTCCACCTTTAAGGTACATTTATTTTAAATATTTCCTGTACACACATTGAACACCTCATTACTTGGTATTATAATTTTTGCCTCAGCCATCAAATGTTATGTAAGAAACTCATAGGAAGTATAGTATATTGTAGTAATTTTATTTTTCCCTATACTGATCTTCTGTCTGAAGGTGTAGACACCTTTGTCTTTATTATTACCTGTCTTATGAGAGAACTTTATTTACCCATTCTTTAATGATAGATTTGTTGGCAAAAAATTCTTCATTTTACTTTGTATAAGAATGTCTTTATTTTTCCTTCATTCCTGAAAGATTCTGTCACCAGATATAGAATTTACAGTTAAGCTTTCCTTTTTTTTTAAACCTTTTATTTTAAGTTCAGTGGTACAAGTGCAGGCTTGTTACATAGGTAAACTTGTGTCATGGGGGTTTGTTGTACAGATTATTTCATCACCCAGGTACTAAGCCTAGTACCCATGAGTTATTTTTCCTGATTCTCTCCCTTTTCCCACCTTCCACCCTCCGAAAGTCCCCAGTGTTTGTTGTTTCCTGCTACGTGTCCAAGTTTTCTCATCACTTAGCTGCCACTTATAAATGAGAACATGCAGTATTTCGTTTTCTGTTCCTGTGTTGGCTTGGTAAGAATAATGGCTTCCGGCTCCATCCATGTCCCTGCAAAGGACATGATCTTGTTCTTTTTAATGGCCACATAGCTTTCCATGGTGTATATGTAACACATTTTCTTTATCCAGTCTATGATTGATGAGCATTTAGATTGATTCCATGTGTTTGCTTTTGTGAATAATGCTGCAATGAACATATGCATGCATGTATCTTTACAATAGAATGATTTATATTCCTTTGGTTATATACCCAGTGATAGGATTGCTGAGTCAAATGGTATTTCTGTATTTAGGTCTTTGAGGAATCACCACACTGTCTTCCACAATGGTTGAAGGAATTTACACTCCCACCAACCAATAATAACCATTCTGACTGGTGTTAGGTGGTATCTCATTGTGGTTTTGATTTTCATTTCTCTAATGATCAGTGATGTTGAGGTTTTTTCATATGATTGTTGGTCACGTGTATGTCTTCTTTTGAAAAGTGTCTGTTCATGTATTTTGCCCACTTTTTTATGGGGTTTTTTTCTTGTAAATTAGTTTAAGTTCCTTATAGATGCTGAATATTAGACCTTTGTTGGATGCATAGTTTGCAAAAGTTTACTCCCATTCTATAGGTTGTCAGTTTACTCTGTTGATAGTTTCCTTTGCTGTGCAGAAGCTTTTTACTTTAGCTTAATTAGTTTAATTTAGCTTTTCAGTTTAATTAGATCCCATTTGTCCATTTTTGCTTTTGTTGCAATTGCTTTTGGTGTTTTCATTATGAATCCTTTGCCCATGCCTATGTACTGAATGCTATTGCCTAGGTTGTCTTCCAGGGTTTTTATATTTTTTGGTTTTACATTTAAGTCTTTTAATCCATCTTGAGTTAATATTTGTATATGGTGTAAGGAAGGGATCCAGTTTCAATATACTGCATACGGCTGGCCAGTTATCCCAGCACCATTTATTGAATAGGGAATATTTTCTCCATTGCTTCTTTTTGGTCACCTTCGTTGAAGATTAGATAGTTGTAGGTGTGTGGTCTTATTTCTGGGTTCTCTATTCTGTTCCATTGGTCTATGCATCTGTTTTTGTACCATTACCATACTGTTTTGGTTACTGTAGCCCTATAATATAGTTTTAAGTTGGGTAGCATAGTGCCTCCAGCATTGTTCTTTCTGCTTAGGATTGCCCTGGCTATTCAGGCTCTTTTTTGGTTCCATATGAATTTTAAAATAGTTTTTTTCTAGTTCTGTGAAGAATGTCAATGGTAGTTTAATAGGAATAGCATTGAATCTATAAATTGCTTTGGGCAGTATGGCCATTTTAATGACATTGATTCTAGGAAGAATCAATCCATTCTAGGAAGAATTCATGAGCATGGAATGTTTTTCCATTGTTCTTTGTCATCTCTGATTTTTTTGAGCAGTGGTTTGCAGTTCTCCCTGTAGAGATCTTTCACCTCCCTAGTTAGCTGTATGCCTAGGTATTTTATTCTTTTTGTGGCAATTGTGAATGAGAATTCCTGATTTGGCTCTTGGCTTGACTGTTGGTGTATAGGAATGCTAGTGATTTTCACACTTTGATTTTGTATCCTGAGACTTTGCTGAAGTTGTTTATCAGCTTAAGAAGCTTTTGAGCTGAGACTATGGGGTTTTCTAGATATAGGATCATGTGATCTGCAAACAGGGATAGTTTGACTTCCTCTCTTCTCATTTGGATGCACTTTATTTTTTTCTCTTGCCTGATTGCCCTGGCCAGAACTTCCAATACTATGTTGAATAAAAGTGGTGAATGAGGACATCCTTTTCTTGTGCTGGTTTTCAAGGGGAATGCTTCATCTTTTGCCCATTCAGTATGATGTTGGCTGTGGGTTTGTCATATCTCTAATAACTTGATAAATGTTGTGCCACAATAGTTTTGGTCTATATGGTTTCAGAGGCAAAATCCACTGTCATTTAAATTGGCATTCCCCTATAAGTAATGTGTTGTTTCCCTCTGCTTGCTTTAAAATTTCTTTGTTTGTCTTTAGGTTTCAGTAGTTTATTAGGTTGTGTCTTGGCATACATTTATTTGGATTTTCCTATTTGGATTTGCTCATCTTCTTGAATCTGTAGGTTTTTGTCTTTTGCCACATTTGGGACTACTTCAGCTGACATTCTTTTCAAATACTTCTTATGCCCAACCCTCTCTATCCCCTCCCCCTGGACTGGGATAATTTCAACTTTTGATGTTGTTGCATGGGGTAACAGACACAGAAGAATGCTTCTTTTCTGTTCTGCATTGGAATATTTGTAGCACCTGTCCTGGATATATGCAAGACAATAAGGAAACCCAGAGAACTGAGACCCACGGAGTTCCTTAAGTCTTGAGGACTATAAGTAGTCCACTGTATTCTTTCCACATTTCAGAGTATTCCTATGCTCGTTTATTGTATTATGTTCAGGATTTTTGAGAGGTAAAAGGGAGGACTTAGGAAAAATGCCCTATTTCATCTTAGTGGATCTGGAAGTCAATTTTATTTGCTTTGTTTTTGTTTTTCCTATCACACTCTTAGTGGACAGGTTCAATTTGGTAACTCATTTTTTTTTTATTTCTGTAAATTTTTCTTTCTTGTTTAAGGATTTCTTCCACTCCATTCTATCATTTTCCCCTCTTTACTCTCCTATTTAATTGATTTAGAAAGTTCTTGATCTGTTCCTCATACGTCTTAACATTTTTTCATACTTTCTATTCTATTTCCTCCTTTTTAATCTGCATTTTTTCCATCCAGCTTTTCCTGATAAGTTACTCTCTAGCTGGCTTTATTACAAAATGAACATACATATTAAAGTTTATACTTTAACAGTTAAGTTTTTAATCACTAATATCTCAATGCTGGTCCATTTCATGAGCACCTGGTTTATTTCATGGATGTACTATCCTCTTATCCTTTTGAATATATTAATTACATGCCTAATTAATGAGGGAGAGAGTGGGAGCTATTGTTCCCTTATATTCTGCACTATTTTTAGTAAGAGGAAGTTAGAGATAAAGGCTGCTTAGTGATGTTACTTGGGACCTGTTCTGGGCATGTCAGCCATCCAAGCTGCACCACTGCTGCTTTTTGGAGACAGACGCTACTTTCCCTTTCTCTGTGGCAGTGTCTCATGGAGAGGGCTTGATATGCTCATTTCAAACGGCAGCATTCGACTTCAGTATTCCAGTTAATTTCCTGTTGTTGGTCCCACAGCATCTCCTCCAAACACGTGTCATTTCTGTGGATAGAGCACCTTCTCCACTTCCTGCAGTTGCATTCTGTCATAATCCTCCTAGGTTTCAGAATGTCTTTTCAATCTGATCTCATCAATGTTATGCTTTCAAAAACATTCTCTGCTTCAATGATATTCCTATCAAATATGTTTAAGCATGGTTTTATATTAATTTACTTGTATTTATGTTTTTTTCTGTTTGTTTTTTATAAAAAGAGACCGGTTCTCGCTATGTTGGCCAGGTGGATCTTGAACTCTTGGCCTCAAGCAATCCTCCTGCCTTGGCCAACAAAAGTGCTAGGATTACAGGCATAAGCCACTATGCCCAGCCTGTTTTTATGTTTTCATTGTCATTTCTAGAATACTCGAGTGAAAGATAAGACTTCAGTGCATGTACAGTCCGCTATTACCCGCCACCTTTTCTAGACTTTTATTAAAGAAAGTGTTTAATTTTTATATTAATGTTACACCCAGAAATCTTACAAAATTATTTTATTCTAAAATCTTCTCATTTATCTTTTGGCTCTTCAACTGCTTTATTATTTACATTTAACTCTTAATCAATCTAAAATTAATTTTGGTAAAAGGATGAAGGAAATTAAAGTGCTGAAACTGAAAGCGGGTGACTATTATAATCTTCTCTTATAAGATCAATAATACATGGAATAAAGAATCACCTAATTTTTCCAATTTCTTCTAATTTATCATTAATGATGAAGTTTCTTTTATTTATTTTATTCTGACAGAAATAAACCTCGTTCAATTTTAAAAAATATGAAAAGACAGGCAAGCTAAAAGAAATTGAGTAACTTCCCCCAAAGTATTGTTTACACCCTAATATAGAGTATTATGTGTGTGTGTGTAGATAATAATGATACATTCATGTTTTTATTCTTTCAACAAGTATTTATTGAGTACCTACTTCTACCTATTCTGGTCAAGGAGCTAGAGACAAAGTAGTCATAAAAACAGAAATAGTTGATGAAGTTTAACACACAAGAAAATAAAACGTCAGATCTGTTACCCCAAGAAATATGCACAGAATAGACTCTAGATATCTAATTTTTGGTTTTAGTTTGTTTTCAAAATTGAAATGATACTCTTTCTAAAGTTATTAAGTTACATTTCTTCACTTAATAATATATCATAACCTTTCATATAAAGGTGCCCTAAAATAATTGATAGCCCCTCATATTTAACGGAAGACACTAAAGAAAATGAAAACGAAGAAAGAAAACACTTTTATAACTTTAAGAAAAGACCATATTTCTTTTTTTAAGTTCAGGGGTACATGTACAGGTTTGTTACATAGCTAAACTTGTGTCATGGGGGTTTGTTCAGATTATCTCATCACCCAGGTATTAAGCCTAGTACCCATTGTTTATCTTTCCTGATCCTCTATGCACGCGTATGTTCATTGCAGCACTATTCCCAATATAAAAGACAGAATCAACCTAAATGCCCATCAATGATAGATTGGAGAAAGGGCTATATTTCTAAATCACATTTGATCTATAACACATAATCTATTCACAAGTACAATAGGCTGAAACATAAAACATGAAAAATGTTGCCTTTTATAAATTAGGGGTTTATTATTCTTATATAACATAAAATCAAGGAATGCTATAATAGCTTCACAATGATATCAAGTATGAGGCAATTTCTAGTCTTTTTTTTAATACATTCCTAGACTGTGCTTTTGCTGAATGTTTGCAAGATGGCTGCATTGACTCCAACATTTTGATCATGCTTCATGCAGAAGAAAGCAGAAAGGCAAAGGCTAATGGACAATGCCTCTTAACTACTTTTTTCCTCTCTTTTAAGGTTCTTACCAGATGCCCCACCAAAAATATTATGCTTAATATCATTGACCATAACTGCATCACATTTCACCACTGTGGATTTGCAAGGTTTGGAAAAGTGGTTTTACATGGACATACTGCTTCACCCAAACTGTGATTCTGACTCCACTGGAGTGGAGTGGAGTGGAGTGGATTGGAATGGAATGGAGAGGAGTGGAATGCAGTGGAGTGGGGTGTAATGGAAAGGAGTGGCATGGAATGGAAAGGATGGGAATGGAATGGAATGGAGTGGAGAGGAATGGAATGTAATGGAGTGGAATGGAGTGGATGGGAGCAGAATGGAGTGGAGTCGAATGGAGTGGAGTCCAGAGGAATGGAGTGGATTGGAATGGAATGAAGTGGAATGTAATGGAGTGGAGCTGAGAGGAATGGAGTGGTAAGGAGTAGAGTGGAGTGGAGATGAGCGGAATGGAGTGGAGTAGAGTGGAGTGGAATGGAATGGAGTGGAGTGGAATAGAGTGGAGTTTAGTGGAATGGACTGGACTGGAATGGAGTGGAGTTTAATACAGTGGAATAGAGTGGAGTGGAGTGGAAAGGAATGGAGTGGGGTGGAATGGAATTGACTGGAGAGGATTGGAAAGGAAAGGAGGGGAGCGGAGTGGAATGGAGAAGAAAGGAGTGGTAAGGAGTGGAGTGGTATGCAATGGAGTGGAGTGGAGTGGATAGGGATGGAGTGGAGTGGAGTGGAATGGAGTGGAAAGGAGGGGAAATAAGTGGAGTGGAATTGAAGGGAATGGAATTGAGTGGAATGGAATGGAGTGATATGGAATGGAATGGAGTGAAATGGAATTTCATGGAATGGAGTGCAGTGGAATGGACTGGAGTGGAATCGAGTGGAGTGGAGTGGAATGGAGTGGAGTGGAATGGATTGGATGGGAATGGAATGGATTGGAGTGGAGTGGAATGGAGTGGAGTGGAATGGAGTGGAGTGGAGTAGAATGGAATGGAGAGGAGTAGAATGGAGTGGACTGGAGATGAGTGGATTGGAGTGGAATAGAGTGGAATGGCATTGAGTGGAGTGGATTGGAGTGGAGTGGAGTACAGTGGAGTAGAGTGGAATGGAGTGTAGTGGAATGGAGTGTTGGGTAATGGAATGGAATCGACTGGACTTTAATGGAATGGAATGGTGTGGAGTGGAGTGGATAGGAATGGAGTGGGGTCGAATGGAATGGAATTGAATGGAGTTGAATGGAGTGCAGTGGAATGCATTGGAGTTGAATGGAGTGAAGTGGAGTGGAATGGAATGGAATGGAATTTAATGGAATGGAGAGGAATGGAATCGAACTGAAATGTGTGGCATGGAATGGAATGGAGAGGAATGGAATGCCATGGAGAGGAATGGAATTGAGTGGAATGGAGTGGAGTACAGTGGAGAGGATTGGAATGCGGTGAACTGGAATGGAGTGGAGTGGAGTGGAATGGATTGGAGTGGCATTGAAAGGAATCAAATGGATTGTAATGGAATGAAGTGGTGTGGAATGGAATGGACTGGAGTGGAATGGAACGGAATTCAATGGAGAAGACTGGAGTGAAGTGGAGTGAAGTGGAGTGTAGTGGAATGGAGTGGAGGGGAGTCGAGTGGAGTGGAGTGGAATATAGTGGAGTGGAAAGGAGTGGAGTGGAGTGGAATAGAATGGAATGGAATGGAGAGGAGTGGTGTGGAGTGGAGTGGAATGGAATGGAATGGAGTGGATAGGAGTGAAGTTGAGTGGAGTGGAATGGAATGGTGAGGAATAGAGTGGAATGGAGTTTAGTGGAATGGAATGGAGTGGAATGGAATGGATTCGAATGTAGTGGAGTGGAATAGAGTGGTTTAGAAAGGAGTGCAGTGGAGTGCAGTGGAATTAAAAGGAAAGGAATGGTATGGAATGGTATGAAATGCAATGGAATAGAATGGAGTGGAATGGAATGGAGCGGAGTGGAATAGAAAGGAGTGGAGTGGAATGGAATGGAGTGGAATGGAATGGAGTGGAGTGGAGTGGAATCGAGTGGAGTGTAGTGGAAAGGAATAGAATGTTGTAGAGTGGAGAGAGGTGGAGTCGAGTGGAGTGGAGTGCAGTGGGGTGGAATGGAATGGAGGGGTGTGGAGTGGAGTGGAAGGAACTGTAGTGCAATGGAGAGGACTGGAATGCAATGGAGTGGAATGGAATAGAATGGAGTGGAATTGAGTGGAGTGGAGTGAAATGGAATGGAATGGAGTGGAATGTGGTGGGAGGAGTGGAGTGGAAGGGAATGGAGTGGAGTGGAATGGAATGCAGTGGAATGGAATGGAGTGGAGTGGAATGGAATGGAGTGGAATTGAATGGAATGGAGTGGAGAGGAATGGAATGGACTGGAGTGGAAGAGAGTGGCGTGGATTGGAATGGAATGGAGTTGAGTGGAATGGAAAGGAATAGAGTGGAATGGAGGAGTGGAATGGAGAGGAGTCGAGTAGAGTGGATTGGAGTGGAGTGGAGTGGAAGTGAATGGAATGGAGTGGAGTAGATTGATGTGGAATGGAATGGATTTGAGAGGAGTGGAATGGAATGGAATGGAATGGATTGGAATGGAGAGGAATGGAATGGAATGGAATAGAATGGAATGAAGTGGAGTGGAGTTTAATGGAATTGAGTGGAATGGAGAGCAGGGGAATGGAACGGAGTGGATTGGAATGCAATGGAGTGGAATGGAAGGGAATAGAATGAACTTGAGTGGAATGGAGTGGGTTGGAATGGAGAGTAGTGGAGTGGAATGGAATGGAATGGAATAGAATAAAATTTAATGGAATGGAATGGAGGGGAATGGAATGGAGTCAAATGAAATGGAGTGGGCGGCAGTGGAGTGGAATAAAATGGAGTTGAGTGGAATGGAATGGACTGGAGTGGAATGGAGAGGAGTGGAGTGGAATGGAGAGGAGTGGAGTGGAATGGAATGGAGTGGAGTGGAGTGGAATGGAATTGGGTGGAATGGAGTGGAGTTGCATGGAACAAAGAGGAATGGAGTGGAATGGATTGGAGCAGAATGGAATAGAGTGGAGTGGAACACAGTGGAGTGGAGTGGTATGGAGTACAGTGGAGTGGAATGTAGTGGAGTCAAATGGAGTGGAGTGGAGTGGAATGGAATGGAGTGGAATGGAGTAGAGTAGAATGGATTGGAGAGGAATTGAATGGAGTGGAATGGAATGGAATGGAGTGGAGTGGAGTACAGTGGAGTGGAATGGAGCGGAATGAAGTGGAGAGCAGTGGCGTGGGGTGGAATAGAAAGGATTGGAGTGAAATGGAATGGATTGGAGTGGAATGGAGTGGAGTGGACTGGAGTGGAATGGAATGGAGTCAAGTGTAGTGTAGTGGAATGGAATGAATTTGAGTGGAATGGACTGGAAAGGAATGGAGTGGACTGGAATGGAATGGTGTGGATTGGAGAAGAGTGGAGTGGAGTGGAGAGGAGTGCAGAGGAAAAGAGTGTAGTGGAGTGGAATGGAAAAGAATCGAGTGGAGTGGAGTCGAATGGAGTGGAATGGAGTGCAATCGAATGGAGTGGTGTGGAATGGAGTGGAGTGTAAGGGACTGGAGTGAAGCGGAATGAAGTCGAGTGGAGTGCAGTGTAATGGACTGGAATGGGATGGAATGGAGTGGAGTGGAGTGGAATGGAATGGAATGGAATAGAATGGAATTAAGTGGAGTGGAGTGAAATGGAATGGAATGGAATTCAGGGTAATGGAGAACAGGGGAATGGAATGGAGTGGATTGGAATGGAATGGAGTTGAGCGGAATGGAATGGAATGGAATGGAATGGAATGGAATGGAATGGAATGGAGGGGAATGCAATGGAGTCGAATGGAATGGAATAGAGTCAAATGGAATGGAATCGGAGGCAGTGGAGTGGAATAAAATGGAGTGTATGGAATGGAATGGAATGAAGTCAATGGAATGGAGTGGAGTGGAGTAGATTGGAGTGCAGTGGAATGGAGTGGAATGGAATGGACTGGAACGTAATGGAGTGGAATGGAGTGGAGTGGTGTGGAATGGAATCGAGTGGAGTGGAATGGAGTTGAATGGAAAGGAGTGGAGTGGAATCGAGTGGAGTGGAATGGAGTTGAATGGAAAGGAGTGGAGTGGAATCGAATGGAGTGAAATTGAACGGAATGGATTGGAGAGGATTGGTGTGGAGTGTAGTGGAATGGAGACGAGAGGAGTGGAATGGAGTCGAATGCAATGAACTGGAGAGGAATGGAATGGAGTAGAGAGTAAAGGAGAGGAGTGGAGTGGAAGGGAGTGAAATGGAATGGAGTGGAGTGGAATGGAGTGGAACGGAATGGAGTGCAGTTGGGTGGTCAATGAAAGGAGAGGAGTGGAGTGAAATGGAATGGAATGGAATTTAATGCAATGGATTGGAATGGAATGGAATGGAGTGGAATGGAATGGAGTGGAGTGGAATGGAATGGAGTGGAGCGGATTGGAGTGGAATGGAATGGAGTGGAGTGGAGTGGAATGGAAAGGAGTGGATAGGAGTGTAGTGGAGAGGAGAGGAGTGTAATGGAATGAAGTGCAATGGAGTGGTGTGGAGAAGAACGGAGTGGAGTGGAAAGGAATGGAGTGGAGTGGAACTTAACGGAGTAGAATAGAATGTAATAGATTGGAGTGGAGTGTAATGGAATGGAATGGAGTGGAATGGAATGGCGTGGAGTGGAATGCAGTGGAATGGAATGAAATGGAGTGGAATGGAGTAGAGTGGAATAAATGAGAGGGGAAAGTAATGGAGTGGAATGGAATAGAATGGAGTGGAGTGGAGTACAGTGGAGTGGAGTGGAATGAAGTGGAGTGCAGTGGCATGGGGTGGAATAGAATGAAGTGTAGTGAAATGGAGTGGAGTGGAGTAGAATGCAGTGGAATGGAGTGGAACTGAGTGGAGTGGAATGGAATGGAGTGGAGTGGAATGGAATGTAGTGAAGTGGAGTGTAGTGGAATGGAATGGAGTGGAGTGGAATGGACTGCAATAAAGTGGGGTGGACTGGAATGGAATGGTGTGGATTGGAGTAGAGTGGAGTGCATTGGAGAGGAGTGGAGAGGAAAAAAGTGTAGTGGAGCAGAGTGGAGTGGAATGTAAAGGAATGGAGTGGAATCAAATGTAGTGGAATAGAGTGCAATGGAATGGAGTGGTGTAAAATGGAGTGGAGTGGAATGGAGTGGAATGGAGTGGAATGGAGTGCAGTGCAATGGACTGGAATGGAATGGAGTGGAGTGGAATGGAATGGAGTGGAATGGAATGGCGTGGAGTGGAATGCAGTGGAATGGAATGAAATGGAGTGGAATGGAGTGGAATGGAGTAGAGTGGAATGAATGAGAGGGGAAAGTAATGGAGTGGAATGGAATAGAATGGAGTGGAGTGGAGTACAGTGGAGTGGAGTGGAATGAAGTGGAGTGCAGTGGCATGGGGTGGAATAGAATGAAGTGTAGTGAAATGGAGTGGAGTGGAGTAGAATGCAGTGGAATGGAGTGGAACTGAGTGGAGTGGAGTGGAGTGGAATGGAGTGGAGTGGAATGGAATGTAGTGAAGTGGAGTGTAGTGGAATGGAATGGAGTGGAGTGGAATGGACTGCAATAAAGTGGGGTGGACTGGAATGGAATGGTGTGGATTGGAGTAGAGTGGAGTGCATTGGAGAGGAGTGGAGAGGAAAAAAGTGTAGTGGAGCAGAGTGGAGTGGAATGTAAAGGAATGGAGTGGAATCAAATGTAGTGGAATAGAGTGCAATGGAATGGAGTGGTGTAAAATGGAGTGGAGTGGAATGGAGTGGAGTGGAGTGGAATGGAGTGGAGTGGAGTGCAGTGCAATGGACTGGAATGGAATGGAGTGGAGTGGAATGGAATGGAATGGAATCAAATCGAGTGGAATGGAATGGAATGGAAGGGAAGGGAATGGAATGGAATGGAGTAGAATGGAATGAAGTGGAGTGGAGTCGAGTGGAGTGGAGTGGAGGGGAATGGAATTCAGGGAAATGGAGAGCAGGGGAATGGAATGGAGTGGCTTGGAATGGAGTGGATTGGAGTGGAATGGAATGGAATGGAATGGAATGGAATGGAGGGGAATGGAATGGAGTCGAATGCAATGGAATCGGAGGCAGTGGAGTGGAATACAATGGAGTGTATGGAATGGAATAGAATGGAGTGGAATGGAATGGAATGGAGTGGAGCAGATTGGAGTGGAGTGGAATGGAGTGTAATGGAATGGACTGGAGAGTTATGCAGTGGAATGGAGTGGAGTGGTGTGGAATGGAATGGAGTGGAGTGGAATGGAAAAGAGTGGAATGGAATGGAGTGGAATAGAAAGGAGTGAGTGGAATGGAATGGAGTGAAATTGAACGGAATGGAGTGGAGAGGAATGGTATGGAGTGTAGAGGAATGGAGAGGAGAGGAGTGGAATGGAGTCAAATGAACTGAACTGGAGAAGAATGGAATGGAGTAGAGTGGAAAGGAGTGGATTGGAGTGGAAGGGAGTGAAATGGAATGGAGTGGAGTGGAATGGAATGGAGTGTAGTGGAATGGAGTGGAATGGAATCAAATGGAATTGAGTGGAGCTGAGTGGAGTAAAGTGGAATGGAGTGGAGTGGAGTGAAATGGAATGGGATGGAATGGAATTTAATGCAATGGATTGGAATGGAATGGAATGGAAAGGAATGGCATGTAGTGGAATGGAATGGAGTGGAGTGGAATGGAATGGAGTGGAGCAGATTGGAGTGGAATGGAATGGAGTGGAGTGGAGTGGAATGGAAAGGAGCGGATTGGAGTTTAGTGGAGTGGAGAGGAGTGTAATGGAATGAAGTGGAGTGGAACGGAATGGAGTGGAGTGGAACTTAACGGAGTAGAATGGAATGTAATGGAATGGAGTGGAGTGGAGTGGAATGGAATGGAATGGAATGGACTGGAATGGAAATGAAGGGAGTGGAATGGAATGGGATGGAGTGGAGAGAAATGGAATGGAGAGGAAAGGATTGCTATGGAGTTGTCTGTAATAGAATGTAATATAATATATGTAAAACACCAGGTGCCTAACCTGGCACAGAGCAGGAGGGCTAAGCATGACATCCAGCACGTGGTCAGTGGAATCCAGTATTCCTACCCACCTCTCTAGTCTCCCCTCCACCCCTCTCCCTTTCAGAGGCACCAAGCTGCTTGTGGTCTTGTCTATTCCCACTCCCTGCCCGACTGAACATTTTCTCCACCTCCTGATCATCAGCAGCAGAAACTGGCTGCTCTTCCTCCTGGGTAGATAGCCAGACTGTATTTCCCAGCTGCCCCTGCAGTGAGATGTGGCCATCGGAGCCAGCATTGGCCAATGGACTCTGCATGGGAGTGATGCATGCTGCCTCCAGGCTTGTCCCTAAAACCTCCCACGTGTCCTCCGCCTGCTCTTCCCACTTCCAAAGAGCACGGCAATTGTGGAAGACCCAGATTAGTGATGGCAGAGCCATAGATGGGAGGAACCTGGGTCCCTGACTTAAAGTATCATGGATTTCGATGTTCCCTTAGTGAGAAATAAACTTCCATTGTGTTTAAGCCTTTATTTGTTTATAGTTGGTTACAGCAACTCCCTTCTTTTAATTAAAACACTCCTGCTGCTTCATGTTGCTGGAATGCTTGTAACCCTGCCCTGCTTCACCAGGGTAACTCCTACTTGGCCTTTAAGTTTATCTCTGCTGTCACACTGTCCAGAAAGCCTTCTCCCAGCACCACAACCCCTCCACCAAGGGTTAGGTGTCTCCAGCAGATGCTGCACAGCTGGCTGCCCTTTGCCCACCCTCCCCTTCTTTCTCATAGAATCCTAGGACTCCTGTGCATCTAGAAGGAGTCGTGTGGTCCAGTGCTGGCCAAGAAGATGTGAGAGCAAGTCGCTGGGTGGAGATTCTTAGGAAAACTTCTTAAAAAGAAAGAGACTGGGCTCCTTTCTGCCTTTTACCATTTTTGTGTATGCTTGCCTTCTTCCCACCTGGGGCTCTGATGCAGCACCTGTGAATGGGCACACATATTACAACTCTTAGGCTGAAACCCACGTTCTCAGGCAGAGGTCTCTTGTGGGCATTTAGTGCTATAAATTTCTCTTTACACACTGCTTTAAATGTGTCCCAGGTCGGCCAGGTGCAGTGGCTCATGCCTATAATCCCAACACTTTGGGAGGCTAAGGTGGGAGGATCGCTTGAGGCCAGGAGTCCAAGACCAGCCTGAGCAACATAGTGAGACTTTGAGGAGCTCATCCAGTTAAGATTACTTCCAGCTGTGGCCAAGAGAAACCCGACCGCGAGCTCAAGCACCAGGGTTCGTATTCTCCACACAACAGGAGAAAGGAGGTCGGCAGCACGGGGCTGACGTGGTGACTCCATGATGCCTTCAGGAACCCAGGACTTCCTTCTACTCTGCCACAAGAGAAAGCAGGGAAGATCTAAAATTGACACCTTAACATCACAATTAAAAGAACTAGAGAAGCAAGAGCAGACAAATTCAAAGGTTAACAGAAGGCAAGAAATAACTAAGATCAGAGCAGAACTGAAAGAGATGGAGACACGAAAAACCCTTCAAAAAATCAATGAATCCAGGAGCTGGTTTTTTGAAAAGACCAACAAAATGGATAGACTGCTAGCAAGACTAATAAAGAAGAAAAGAGAGAAGAATCAAATAGACACAATAAAAAATGATACAGGGGATATCACCACGGATCCCATAGAAATACAAACTACCAACAGAGAATACTATAAACACCTCTACGCAAATAAACTAGAAAATCTAGAAGAAATGGATAAATTCCTGGACACATACACCTTCCCAAGACTAAACCAGGGAGAAGTTGAATCTCTGTATAGACCAATAACAGGCTCTGAAATTGAGGCAATAATTAATAGCCTACCAACCAAAAAAAGTACAGGAGCAGATGGATTCACAGCCGAATTCCACCAGAGGTACAAAGAGGAGCTGGTACCATTCCTTCTGAAACTATTCCAATCAATAGAAAAAGAAGGAATCCTCCCTAACTCATTTTATGAGGCCAGCACCATCCTGATACCAAAGCCTGGCAGAGACACAACCAAAAAAGAGAATTTTAGACCAATATCCATGATGAACATTGATGTGAAAATCCTCAATAAAATATTGGCAAACCGAATCCAGCAATACATCAAAAAGCTTATCCACCAGGATCAAGTCAGCTTCGTCCCTAGGATGTAAAGCTTGTTCAACATATGCAAATCAATAAACGTAATCCATCACACAAACAGAACCAATGACAAAAACCACATGATTATCTCAATAGATGCAGAAAAGGCCTTCTACAAAATTCAACAGCCCTTCATGCTAAAAACTCTCAATAAACTAGGTATTGATGGAATGTATCTCAAAATAATAAGAGCTATTTATGACAAACCCACAGCCAATGTCATACTGAATGGGCAAAAACTGGAAGCATTCTCTTGGAAAACCAGCACAGGACAAGGATGCCCTCTCTCACCACTCCTATTCCATATAATGTTGGAAGTTCTGGCCAGAGCAATCAGGCAAGAGAAAGAAATAAAGGGTATTCAATTAGTAAAAGAGGAAGTCAAATTGTTCCTGTTTGCAGATGACATGACTGTATATTTAGAAAACCCCATTGTCTCAGCCCCAAATCTCCTTAAGCTGATAAGCAACTTCAGCAAACACTCAGGATACAAAATCAATGTGCAAAAATCACAAGCATTCCTATACACCAATAACAGACAAACAGAGAGCCAAATCATGAGTGAACTCCCATTCACAATTGCTACAAAGAGAATAAAATATCTAGGAATCCAACTTACAAGGGATGTGAAGGACCTCTTCAAGGAGAATGACAAACCACTGCTCATCGAAATAAAAGAGGACACAAACAAATGGAAGAACATTCCATGCTCATGGATAGGAAGAATCAATATCATGAAAAGGTAATTTATAGATTCAATCCCATCCCCATCAAACTACCAGTGACTTTCTTCACAGAATTGGAAAAAACTACTTTAAAGTTCATATGGAACCAAAAAAGAGCCCGCATTGCCAAGACAATCTTAAGCCAAAAGAACAAAGCTGGAGGCATAATGCTAACTGACTTCAAACTATACTACAAGGCTACAGTAACCAAAACAGCACGGTACTGGTACCAAAACAGAGATATAGACCAACAGAACAGAATAGAGATCTCAGAAATAACACCACACATCTACAACCATTGAATCCTTGACAAACCTGACAAAAAGAAGAAATAGGGAAAGGATTCCCTATTTAATAAATGGTGCTGGGAAAACTGGCTAGCCATATGTAGGAAGCTGAAATTGGATCCCTTCCTTACACCTCATACAAAAATTAATTCAAGATGGATTAAAGACTTAAATGTTAGACCTAAGACCATAAAAACCCTAGAAGAAAACCTAGGCAGTACAATTCAGGACATAGGCATGGGCAAGGACTTCATGACTAAAACACCAAAAGCAATGGCAACAAAAGCCAAAACAGACAAATGCAATCTAATTCAGCTAAAGAGCTTCTGCACAGCAAAATAAACTATCAGCAGAGTCAATAGGCAACCTACAGAATGGGAGAAAATTTTTGCAATCTACTCATCTGACAAAGGGCTAATAATCAGAATCTACAAAGAACTCAAACAAATTTACAAGAAAAAACCAAACAACCCCATCAAAAAGTGGGCAAAGGATATGAACTGACACTTCTCAAAAGAAGACATTTATGCAGCCAACAGACACATGAAAAAATGCTCATCATCACTCGTCCATCAGAGAAATGTAAATCAAAACCACAATGAAATACCACCTCACGCCAATTAGAATGGCAATCATTAAAGTCAGGAAACAAAATTAGCCAGGCTTGGTGGTGGGTGCCTGTAGTCCCAGCTACTCCGGAGGCTGAGGCAGGAGAATGGCGTGAACCCGGGAGGTGGAGCTTGCAGTGAGGTGAGATCATGCCACTGCACTCCAGCCTGGGCGACAGAGCAAGACTCTGTCTCAAAAAAAAAAAAAAAAAAAAAAAAAGTCAGGAAACAACAGATGCTGGAGAGGATGTGGAGAAATAGGAACGCTTTTACACTTGGTGGGAGTGTAAATTAGTTCAACCACTGTGGAAGACAGTGTGGTGATTCCTCAAGGATCTAGAACTAGAAATACCATTTGACCCAGCAATCGCATTACTGGGTATATACCCAAAGGATTATAAATCGTGCTACTATAAAGACACATGCACATGTATGTTTATTGTGGCACTATTCACAATAGCAAAGACTTTGAACCAACCCAAATGTCCATTAATGACAGACTGGATTAAGAAAATGTGGCACATATATACCATGGGATACTATGCAGCCATTAAAAAGGATGAGTTCATGTCCTTTGCAGGGACATGGATGAAGCTGGAAACCATCATTCTGAGCAAACTATCACAAAGACAGAAAACCAAACACTGCATGTTCTCACTCACAGGTGGGAATTGAACAATGGGAACGCTTGGACATGGGGCAGAGAACATCACACACTGGGGCCTGTCAGTGGGTGGGGGGCTGGGGGAGGGATAGCATTAGGAGAAATACCTAATGTAAATGACAAGTTGATGGGTGCAGCAAACCAACATGGCACACGCATATCTATGTATCCAACCTGCACATTATGCACATGTACCCTAGAACTTAAGTATATAAAAAAAAAGAAAAAAAGAAAAAAAATCTTTTACCTTTTTCCAAAGTGTTGGGATTATGGGTGTGAGCAACCACATCTGGTCCTTTTTTTTTTTTTTTTAATGGAGGTGAAATTCACATAAGTTTGACCATTTTAAAGTGAACAATCAGTGGCATTCAGTACATTCACCATGTTGTGCCAACACTATCTCTGTGTAGTTCCAAAACATTTTCATCACCTCAAAATGAAACCTTGTACCCATGAAGCAGCCACTTCCCATTCTCCCCTCCCCTTAGCCCCTGGAAATCGGCTTTCTTTCTCCACGGATTTACATATTCTGTATATTTCCTATAAATGGAATTACACAATAGGTGACCTGTGTCTGGCTTCTTCCACTTAACCTAATGCTTTTGAGGTTCAGTCACATGGTGCCATGGATCAGCTCTGCTTTCCTTTTTATGACTAATACTCCACTGTATGTCCATATCACCATGTGTGTATTCACTCATTAATCTATGGACACAAGCCTCATTTTTAAGCACTTCAAATATGTTAACTCACTGAATCCTCACCACAAGGACAGATTCAGTTATTACATATTGATAGAATGAAAACTGAGGCACAGGTAACATGCCTAGGATCACGTGGCTATGAAGCAGAAAGAGGACTCCAGCCGAGGCAGTCTAGTCCCAAAGTCCTCCCCTTCCTAGTAACCACTATGCTCTCCTGCCTCTCAGAGAACAACCCACATGGCACAACACGAGGGCTAAGCTGTCTGGTCTGTCTGGTGAAGCTTCAAATGCTGTTCATTTCAGATAAGGGGAGGTTCCTGGGCTGCAGAGGCTTCCTAGAGGAGGAAGACCATGTAAGGTCTAACTCAGGGCAGGTCAGGATGGTGTGAACTCACTCTGAACACAGTCACCGATGGGTGTTTATGAAAACTGGCTCTGGAACTCCCACAGGGAAGGTTCTTATCTTTGCCTGCATAACACAGAGCCCTCTGGGTAGACTTCTAGACCCAGGCCTCTTTCAAATACATTAGAAACCTCAGCAAGATAAACTATTTTCTGTCTGGCTGCATCCGTCTATCTGTTTAGAGAGCAGGACATTTCCATCCTCCTCTCTCCAGGCATCCTTGGAAGTCTTTCCCACAAGCAAGACATCTTGGTGAAATTTAATGCTGCAGAGGGAAGTGGTTTTCAGGAGAGAGGAGTCTGTTCCCAGAACTGTAGCACAAAAGCTAGAGGCTGAGTAGGAACATCTTAAACTAAGTCCTCAGTCTTATTTCCAGTTTTCTTCCTGTAGATCGGGGCTTAGGACACCCTGTCACATTTTCTTCACTCCTCCACCAGGAATTCCTAAAGTCCATGCTCTTGGATCCTGGCAAATCCAGGAGGCTGGGGGATGTGGCAAGCTTCAGCAAGACTGCCTGGGACCAACCCTGCAGCCTTAATTTCCCAGGCCCACTCAGTCCAGCTGGCCAGCAAAGGCAGGCAGGGCTTCCGTGTCCACACATGAGAATGACCTGCAGCTGTTCTTTGTCTAGGCTGAGGTCCAGGATTCCCACTGCAGCTCCTAGGAAATCTTTAAAATTAGGTCGCGGATGAGCCTGTCAGTAGATTAGGTAAAGAACTTTTAGGAAGTTGAGGGTGAACCATCTGGAGGGTGAACTGGCTGGTGTGATTCTAGAACTGGGGGTGGTGCCCAGCAGCGCATTTGTGAGAAGACACAGCCAGGCTTGGTATATGATGTGGTGTGTGTGTATATTCACAGGTTCTAGAACTGGGGGTGGTGCCCAGCAGCGCATTTGTGAGAAGACACAGCCAGGCTTGGTATATGATGTGGTGTGTGTGTATATTCACAGGTTCTAGAACTGGGGGTGGTGCCCAGCAGCGCATTTGTGAGAAGACACAGCCCGGCTTGGTATATGATGTGGTGTGTGTGTATATTCACAGGTTCTAGAACTGGGGGTGGTGCCCAGCAGCGCATTTGTGAGAAGACACAGCCAGGCTTGGTATATGATGTGGTGTGTGTGTATATTCACAGGTTCTAGAACTGGGGGTGGTGCCCAGCAGCGCGTTTGTGAGAAGACACAGCCCGGCTTGGTATATGATGTGGTGTGTGTGTATATTCACAGGTTCTAGAACTGGGGGTGGTGCCCAGCAGCGCATTTGTGAGAAGACACAGCCAGGCTTGGTATATGATGTGGTGTGTGTGTATATTCACAGGTTCTAGAACTGGGGGTGGTGCCCAGCAGCGCATTTGTGAGAAGACACAGCCAGGCTTGGTATATGATGTGGTGTGTGTGTATATTCACAGGTTCTAGAACTGGGGGTGGTGCCCAGCAGCGCATTTGTGAGAGGACACAGCGAGGCTTGGTAAATGATGTGGTGTGTGTGTGTATTCACAAGTTCTAGAACTGGGGGTGGTGCCCAGCAGCGCATTTGTGAGAAGACACAGCCAGGCTTGGTGTATGATGTGGTGTGTGTGTGTATTCACAGGTTCTAGAACTGGGGGTGGTGCCCAGCAGCGCATTTGTGAGAGGACACAGCCAGGCTTCGTGTATGATGTGGTGTGTGTGTGTATTCACAGGTTCTAGAACTGGGGGTGGTGCCCAGCAGCGCATTTGTGAGAAGACACAGCCAGGCTTGGTATATGATGTGGTGTGTGTGTATATTCACAGGTTCTAG
Organism: Pan paniscus; assembly: GCF_029289425.2. Taxonomy (NCBI): domain Eukaryota; kingdom Metazoa; phylum Chordata; class Mammalia; order Primates; family Hominidae; genus Pan; species Pan paniscus. The sequence goes on along the minus strand of NC_073270.2, from coordinate 1,163,181 downwards.
AACTGGGGGTGGTGCCCAGCAGCGCATTTGTGAGAAGACACAGCCAGGCTTGGTATATGATGTGGTGTGTGTGTATATTCACAGGTTCTAGAACTGGGGGTGGTGCCCAGCAGCGCATTTGTGAGAAGACACAGCCAGGCTTGGTATATGATGTGGTGTGTGTGTATATTCACAGGTTCTAGAACTGGGGGTGGTGCCCAGCAGCGCATTTGTGAGAAGACACAGCCAGGCTTGGTATATGATGTGGTGTGTGTGTATATTCACAGGTTCTAGAACTGGGGGTGGTGCCCAGCAGCGCATTTGTGAGAAGACACAGCCAGGCTTGGTATATGATGTGGTGTGTGTGTATATTCACAGGTTCTAGAACTGGGGGTGGTGCCCAGCAGCGCATTTGTGAGAGGACACAGCCAGGCTTCGTGTATGATGTGGTGTGTGTGTGTATTCACAGGTTCTAGAACTGGGGGTGGTGCCCAGCAGCGCGTTTGTGAGAAGACACAGCCAGGCTTGGTATATGATGTGGTGTGTGTGTATATTCACAGGTTCTAGAACTGGGGGTGGTGCCCAGCAGCGCATTTGTGAGAAGACACAGCCAGGCTTGGTATATGATGTGGTGTGTGTGTATATTCACAGGTTCTAGAACTGGGGGTGGTGCCCAGCAGCGCGTTTGTGAGAAGACACAGCGAGGCTTGGTATATGATGTGGTGTGTGTGTATATTCACAGGTTCTAGAACTGGGGGTGGTGCCCAGCAGCGCATTTGTGAGAAGACACAGCCAGGCTTGGTATATGATGTGGTGTGTGTGTATATTCACAGGTTCTAGAACTGGGGGTGGTGCCCAGCAGCGCATTTGTGAGAAGACACAGCTCGGCTTGGTATATGATGTGGTGTGTGTGTATATTCACAGGTTGTAGAACTGGGGGTGGTGCCCAGCAGCGCGTTTGTGAGAAGACAAAGCCAGGCTTGGTATATGATGTGGTGTGTGTGTATATTCACAGGTTCTAGAACTGGGGGTGGTGCCCAGCAGCGCATTTGTGAGAAGACACAGCCAGGCTTGGTGTATGATGTGGTGTGTGTGTGTATTCACAGGCATCGTGGAGCATATACACTTTTTTTGTGTGTGTTGAAATAAACCTTACAGATTACAAAGTACTTTTTTTTTTTCTGAGACAGGGTCTCTCTCTGTCGCCCAGCCTGGAGTGCAGTGGTACAATCATAGCTCACTGCAGCCTCGATCTCCCAAGCTCAAGTGATCCTCCCGCCTCAGCCTCCCATGTAGCTGGGACTACAGGTGTGTGACACCATGACTGGCTATTTTATTTTATTTTTGTAGAGACGGAATCTCACAATATTGCCCAGGCTGATCTCAAACTCTTGAGCTCAAGCAGTCCTCTCGCGTCAGCCTACCAAAGTGCTGGGATTACAGGCATGAGCCACCACGCCCAGCCAGATTACAAAATACTTTGACATCTTTTCTCTACAGCCCTCAGAAGGAGGCAGGGCAAGCTCAATTAAATCCCATTACAAATGGGGTGACTGAAGCTCCATTCACGGCTTGCCCAGGGTCACACAAAGAATGAATAGCAGAGCCCTGAGCCTGTGTGCTTCCCTGTGTGCCAGGCTGCTTTACCCAGGCATGGGTGCACCTTGTGCATGGGACATTTCTTTGTTGTGTCCTGAGTACATTAAGCCACTCAGATATTGCTCAGGTGGAGTGAGGGGAAAATGTTTTCAGGTTGTATTAGTCAAAACAAAATACCACACACTGGGTGACTTTAAAATCATACATTTATCCCTCACAGTTCTGGAGGCTTGGAAGTCCAAGTTCAAGGTGGCAGCTGGACGGGTTCCTGGTGAGGTCTCTCTTCCTGGTTTGCAGACAGCCACCTTCTCTTCGCATCCTCACTTGGTGGGAAAAGACAGAGGAGAGAGAGAGAGAGAAATGAGATAGAGAGAGAGAGAGAGAGAGAGAGAGAGAGGGAGACAGAGAGACAATGCTCTCTTTTCTTACCAGATCTATAATGAGGGCCCCACCCCATGACCTCATCTAACCGTAATTACCTACCAAAGGCCCATCTCCACATACCATCACATTAGGGGTTAGGGTTTCAACATAAGAATTTGGAGAGGACATAAACATTCTGTCTACAACATGAGTGGAGATCCATCTCTTCCTTACCTCTGGTAAGGGGACCACACGCTGCAGCCAGTGAGACAGTGGCATGTTCTTGTTACAACTCGATCTAACTCCCCCAGAAGAGGAGGCAGGGAAGGCGGACAAAACTGGGAGAGGGAGAGAGTGTTAGGAAGAGAGTAGGGTGGCCAGAGGCAGCAAATAAAATATAAAGTGCTTAATTTTGAATCTCAGATAAACAACCAATAATGTTTTTTAGCATAAGTATGTCCCAAACTAAGCTTGGGACATATTTATGCTACGAAATTATTCGTTGTTTATCTAAAATTCAAACTAACTGGGCATCCTGTATTTTAATCTGGCAACCCTAAAAGGCAAGGGCCAAAAATGCCGGAGGCAAGCCAACGGATTCCAGGAGGGACAACTGCTGGACTTTGGACTGATGATGCTCTTTTTATATATTTAACTTTTTTAAAAAGCCTCTTTTCTTTCTTTTTACCAGCTTTTCACTAGCTTTTTAAAAATTGTGGTAAAACATACATAGCCTAAAATTCACCGTCTAAACCATTTTTAAGCATACAGTTCAGTGGGATTAAGTAGATTCACACTGTTGCGCCGCCGTCGCTACCACTCATTTCCAGCACCCCTTCCATCACCCCAGCCTGAAACTCTACCCATTGAACACAAGCTGCCCTACTCCGCCTTGCTTCCCCATTCCTGGCGACCACTGCTTCTGTCGCTGTGAATTTTGACTATTCTAGGCACTTCACAAAAGTGGACTCATACGATATCTGTAGTTTTGCGTCTGGCTTCTCTATTTAATTCTTAAAGGGGGATGGGAACTAAGCAGATCACAAGGGAGCTGCCCACAGAGGTAAAGACAAGGTCAGGTAGGCTGAGAGAGGCAGGAAAGCGGGTCAAGGTGTAGGGCTGGAGGGCAGGGGCGGGCCCTGGGCCTGGGCTGGGGGTCCTGCCCCGGGGCGCACCCCGGGCGAGGGCTGCCCGGAGGAGCCGAGGCTGGCGGACAGCTTGGCCCTGAGCTTGAGGGGAAGGCAGCGATGGGACAAAGGACGGAGGTCTGGGAAGAGGGTCTGCAGAGCAGAAAGCACGGGCGGCCCTGCGCTCGGAAGACAACGGATGGGAGCCGTGTGCACGTCGGGAGCTCGGAGTGAGCGTGAGTTCCGTGCCCAGGCCCGGGACTCGGCCCGCCAGGACAGCGCTCCGGGTCGACGGGGTCCTGGAGCCGCGCTCGGGGAGGGCGCAGCGGAGGGTGAACGGCGGCGTTAGGACCCGGAGGCGCGGGCGGACTGTGGGCGGCGGGGCTAGGACCCAGCGGCTCCGGCAGAGCGGAAGCGGCGGCGGGAGCTTCCGGGAGGGCGGCTCGCAGGTGAGGAGGCGTCCGGGGCCGCGGGAAGTAGGGTCGTGGGGGCCTGGCGGGGCGAAGTAGGGGACCCGGAGGGGCTGGAGGGAGGCGGGCGGGAGGCCCGGGACCGTTCCTGACCGAGAAGCCTGCGCCAAGCTGGTGTTCCGCGGCCGCTGCCCGGTGCCCGGCTCCACTGCGAACGCCGCCGCTGGGCCCCGACCGCCCGGGAGGCGTCTTGGGCTCGCCCCGGAGCTTCCTCCCTGGAGCCGCGTCCTGCACCCGGCCTTGCCCGGCCCTAGCAGGGAAGCCAAGGCTTGTGGGGCGCAGGGACCCGGGCTCTGCGGGGTCCCGGTTCCGCCTCCCCACTCCTGCGTCTTCCCGCCCCGGCCGGGTTCTGGGAAGCCTCGCGCGTCTCTTCCGCAGCTGCTGCCCGCCCGGAGCTCCTGGTCCCTCGTAGGGGACCCCACTTCTCTGACACCGCGTTGGGTTCCCGGGGCCTACAGCGAGGCCTGTAACTCCGGGAGAGACCCTGGAGCGGGGAGTGGGAGAACGGTCTGGAGGAAGGGTTCCGAGCACTCCGAAAGTATGAACCGTGGTCCCAAAGAGGCGTGCGGTGTCTGCATGTTCCTGGGAGTGCGCGGTTTACATTCTGTAAAGCAGTGCTGTCGACTAGAAATATTGTGCGATACACATGTACAAGTTTTGTCACTTAAAAAGAATTTGAAAAAACTTCATAGATGCAAAAAAAAAAAAAAACCCCACCATTATTAAAGAATACTTAGGCATTTGTGGAATGCATTGAAGAGTTAACAAAATGGATAGGCAGGAAATATCGCAGACCTAGAATGAATTGCAGTTACCCACTGTGGAACTGAGGAGCTAGGGTTTCTCATAAAACTCCGATAGAAGACGACTTTTGATAAATTTTTTTTTCCGCCAACAAAATCCCCTGTCTTCTCAACTAGTTATTGTCTGTCCACTAAATAAGAGGTGGTCCATCACTTCTTCAGATGAGCACTACAGGCTTTTCAAAAGATAATTGCTAATCAACCCCTTTGTTCCTGGATTTTCTTATTTGTAAAAATAGATAGTACTACCTAACTCCAAAGTGTGTGGTGAAGACAAACAATTGGGGTGATGTATACTAAAGTAACGAAAGTGTTGACCACACACTACGGGCTGGTTAGTGTTAGATTCCCTTGTTTTTCCCTCAGTATCAAAAACAGATCTAATTTAGGTTTACATAAAGACAAAGTATCAAGATAAGGTGACTTACAGTTGGTACTACTAACAAAATGTTTGGGCTAAGATTTGCATTATTGCATGAAAACAACAAAACATATCAATAACAAAAAGCTTGGAATTCAGACAACAGATCCAAGTTTGGGCTTGATCTCAAGCTAGTGTTTTGATGTTGAAAAAATGTTATTTGGTCTTTCTAACCCCATTTCCTTATCTAAAATTGGGGATGATGATAAATTCACTGATAATAAGAGTTAAATGAGATTCTTGAGGAGTCAGAATGGTTCTAACGTATGTAGGTATTATTAGCAGTCATACTGTAGCATAAGAAAATACCGTCTGCTGAAAGAGGGATAATAAAGATTATCTACATGGTCATCATTTAAAAGCTACCAGATATAGGAAGAAGGGGCCATAAAATGATAACGTTATGATGATTAATTTTGATTCTTAGGTCAGAGTCCATTCTAGGATATCTCCTGCCCAAAAAGAGCAGAGACTCATTTCTTTGGAATCACAGGACGCTGAGTGAGAGGAAAGAAAAAGAAAAGAAATATTTAAGTCACATATGTGACTTCTAAAAGTAAAAAGAAACAGATGAAATTAGTAATATATTTTTAAAATCCAGTATATCCCAAATATGGTTATTTTAGAATGTAATCAATATAAAATAATAAGATATTTTACATTCTTTTTTTCTAGTCTTTGAAATTTGGTGCATAGTTTACACTTATGGCACATCTCAATTCAGACTATCCACATATCAAGTGCTCAGTGGCTGCATGTGCCTGGTGGCTACCATATTGGACAGCACAGGTCTAAGGATTTCATTCCTGCCACAAGTCCAAACTCCTAGCTTTAATTTTGAGTGTTTTTAACAAACTGGCCTCTGTTTATCATTCTTTCTTCTAGTACTTCCCCAAGGATGATTGTACCCTCAGCACTCAAGACCGCTTGCTGTTCCCCTACACACTTTTTGTTCAAGCTGTTTCTTTTACCTGGAATGCTGTCTTTGCACCTTCTTCCTGGACCTGGTTCACTTTTGTTGCCCAGGCTGGAGTGCAATGGCGCGATCTCAGCACACTGCAACCTCCACCTCCCCGGTTCAAGTGATTCTCCTTCCTCAGCCTCCCGAGTAGCTGGGATTACAGGCATGCACCACCACGCCTGGCTAATTTTGTATTTTTAGTAGAGATGGAGTTTCACCGTATTGGTCAGACTGGTCTCGAACTCCCGACCTCAGGTGATCTGCCTGCCTTCGCCTCCCAAAGTGCTGGGATTACAGGCGTGAGCCGCTGTGCCCGGCCGAGAGGCACACATTCTGCTAAGAGCTTTTTCCTGACTCCCCTAACTCCAAAAGGGATTTGTCACTCCTTAGCTTTGTACTCATGACTGGATTAGAATGAATTTAATTTGAGTTTAGTTGTTTTTGAGACTCTCCCTGGCTAGTGTAGTGTCTTATTCGTCTTTGTTGTGATCATGGCCTGCACCTAACAGATGATCAGTAGATGTTTGCAGACAGAAAGTAAACCACTCATCAGGTGTATTCAGTCCCATTCTTGAACGGGCTTGCTGCCTCCTTTTTGAGGAGATTTGTGTATGTACTCTTCTTTCACGCATATGTGTGAGCAAACACACACACACTAACAAGAAATTCATCTGAAGATGTGCACAGGAAATATCTTGCATCTTTACCCCCTTTGTGATCTTACATATGGGAGAACTGAGGCACAGAAATAAGTTAGGACAGCCAGCAAACTTGCATCAGTATAAATACAAAGAAGGGGAGGGAGGAACATGCTTGAAAGGGGTGTGGTGGTCTCAGAGGGTTAGGTTTCTCAGTTGGCTGGGCATCAGCTGGCCATGCTTTAGTTATTTGATGGGAGGAAAAATAAGTGGGAGGTGAGGAGTAACTCCTGGGCTCTGATGAGTATTCAAGGCAAGTACAGATCTGGAAAGCCTGTATGCAAAGGAGGAACTCACTGAAAAGTGCTGGCCTGAGGAGGGCAGAAGGGAGGGCTGGGGAAGCCAGCAGGGGGAGCAAAGGAGTAGGCTCCAGCTGGGTGAAGATGTTGGTGTGGTATGTTATGTAAAATATACAAATTATTATTGGGAATAACCACGTCTCAGCAGTGCTAGTTCTCAGTTTGGAGAATGGGAAATCGAAAGGATCAGATTCAGAGACGGCAACTTACTCAAGGTCACAGCATTTTAAACCCAAATGAAATCTCCTAGGCCCTTCATACCAGACTCATCCATCCCTACCTACTTGTGTTGCAACCAAGGGCCCCACTGTAGTGCCTAGGGGAGCAGGTCTAGGGCACAGTGCCAGGCCTGATTAATGTCTTCCTTAGCATATTCCAGCGAGGGGCTGTGATTAGGCCTATTTATAGGGGCCTGGTCCCTTAATATTCTGCCTGGTGCATCTCTTGCCAATCAAATCAGTGCTGTCTGCAGTGTGATTGCTGCTTTAGTGGCACCAGGGAGAGGAGTTAATTAAACCCAATATAAATAGACTCTGCCCTCACTTTGCAATTCCAGGAGTGTTTTTCCTTCCTGTCCTCCACCCCCACAGGCACCTCTTTCCTCTTGGCCCCCTAGGCTCTAGCCTGGGTGAGCAGGGCTGGATACTCCTATACCTAGAGTCACTAGCCACTGCCCAGTCTGTTTCAGGAGCAGGCCTCAAATTCCTCAGGGGTTAAAGTGGGAAGAACCCGTGTGTGCACATTTTTTGTGCTTTTCCAGAACTGGGTACCATTTGGCAGTTGATCAGGCAATCTCCCCCACTACCCCATTTCTACCCCTTTGTTTCCAGCCTCTTTTTTCCTCCGCAACCAAGGTTTCTTGTTTATCCAAGGTAGGGAGCTGAACTGAGACAATGTATGGAAAGGGTGCCTGGCAGGTAGCAAGCAACTTGTAGGGGGTCAGAAATGTTGCGCCTTCTCTGAACTCCTCCATTGACCCTACAGATTCCCCAGTCCCTGGTCCTGCCCTTTCCCTCATTCACTCAGCAGGCATCAGCAGAGTCCCATCTATGCGCTCCTGGCCTCTCAGCAAATGCTCTGTCCCCTCCTCCCCTATCTGTGCAGGCTGAAGCTATGTGCATAGTTGGGATGAGGGCTGTGTTGTCTCAACACCACGCTGCCCTGTGGTGGGTGGGTGCAGGTGGTCGTGGGTGGCTCTGATGCTCCGGCTCCCACCCACAGGCACCATGACTCCTGTGAGGATGCAGCACTCCCTGGCAGGTCAGACCTATGCCGTGCCCCTCATCCAGCCAGACCTGCGGCGAGAGGAGGCCGTCCAGCAGATGGCGGATGCCCTGCAGTACCTGCAGAAGGTCTCTGGAGACATCTTCAGCAGGTGGGTGCTGCCACCCACCCCCACCTGATGAGAGGGCCATCCCTGTCCTGGGATATCCCAGCAACACACCCTCTGGGAGCAGCCCCCTTGGGGAATCCTGGTCCTGGGGAACCCATCTGGCTTCCCTGTGTGGGAGGGGCTGAAGTGAGAGCCCAACTTGGAAGCTTTTACTCCTGGGAGTCCGAGAGCTCAGTCCCTTCCACCCCACTTAGCCTCCTGGTTTCCTGTGGTGGCTCTGCTCTCACAACTCGTGCTTTTCCTCCCACTGGAGGGCCTATTCCTTCACGTTTTCCTGCAGCCAGCAAATATTTACCCAGCAGTGCTGGTGTGCAAGGCAGTGTGGGAATCTCTATATATCCAGCCACGGATAAGGCAACATACCTCTCCATGGAGCGCACATTCTGGCAGGAGAGAAAGACCTAAATAACCAATACATGATTAGTTCTTCAATAACAGTTGTGACAAGGTCTATTGATAATATTTTGTAATCACTAATATTCATATAAACCGTGCACCACCATTGATTTGAGTGCATTAACTCACACTTCATGAGCAGGCACTGCCGTCATCTCATTTTATAGATGAGGAAACTGAGGCACAGAAAGCCTGAGAGACCTGGCCAAGTGACAGAGCCAGGATTCAAAGCCATAGATCATGGCCCCGGGTTATGTAGGTTATTACTGCATCTGTTCAGGGGAGATGGGGTACTGTGAGGCTCGTCATGGGAAGCCTGGCTTGGTCTCAGGTCAGGGAAGGCAGATGTGAGGAAATGACATTTATGGTAAAGTCTGAGGGTTGAGTGGGTAGGTTGGGAAGAACATTCCAGAAAGAAGCACATGAACTACAGCCTGGAGGTGGAGGACCTAAAAGGAAGCCAGCATGGCTGGAGCACGGAGTGGCCATTGAGGGAGGCGAGCTGGAGGGGTGCAGCTTCTTGTATTGGCAGCGCTGACCTCGCACAGTCCTTGGGCTCCAGTGACTTCACTCAGTGTTTATCTAACATGAGTGAGTGAATGGTGTTTGCTGTTTTTTTGGCAAAGGTCCCAGGGGTTGTCGGGTACACAGGTCCTGTCTTTGGCCATGAGCAACCTGAAATGAGGCTTGGTTTCCTTCCCAGGATCCCACACCATGCCTCACATGGTAGACCCCAGCGGGAAGTATGTGACTGCCTGACTCGGGTGCCTCTCGTGGTCCAAGTCATCCCTGCCCTGTCCCTTCCCTGGTTGTCGTCAGACCTGGAGCCCCTGCTCCTTCACTTTGCAGCCTCCTCTTCTGTCACCAACTGGGAACCCACCTCTTCCTGAAAGTCCTGCCCCACTGACTCACCGGCTTGCCCCAAGCTTGTCAAGAATGTCCCAGTAAGCAGGGGGCACGCACTGAAGTGACTGAGGGGTTACCTTGGAGTTGATGCCTTGGCTCAGATCCAGCTCCCCTGTTTTCTTCCTCTGTAACCTTGGACAACCCACCCCCTCTAAGCCTCAGTGTTCTCATTTGTGAAGTTGTGGTAATAATGGTAGCTTCCTGGTAGAATTATTGTAAATATTAAATTAATCAAAACATGCAAAGGAATGGAACAGTGCCTGGCACCTAGGAAGCCTGCAAAGGAATGGAACAGTGCCTGGCACCTAGGAAGCCTGCAAAGGAATGGAACAGTGCCTGGCACCTAGGAAGCCTGCAAAGGAATGGAACAGTGCCTGGCACCTAGGAAGCCTGCAAAGGAATGGAACAGTGCCTGGCACCTAGGAAGCCTGCAAAGGAATGGAACAGTGCCTGGCACCTAGGAAGCCTGCAAAGGAATGGAACAGTGCCTGGCACCTAGGAAGCCTGCAAAGGAATGGAACAGTGCCTGGCACCTAGGAAGCCTGCAAAGGAATGGAACAGTGCCTGGCACCTAGGAAGCCTGCAAAGGAATGGAACAGTGCCTGGCACCTAGGAAGCCTTCAAAGGAATGGAACAGTGCCTGGCACCTAGGAAGCCTGCAAAGGAATGGAACAGTGCCTGGCACCTAGGAAGCCTTCAAAGGAATGGAACAGTGCCTGGCACCTAGGAAGCCTTCAAAGGAATGGAACAGTGCCTGGCACCTAGGAAGCCTTCAAAGGAATGGAACAGTGCCTGGCACCTAGGAAGCCTTCAAAGGAATGGAACAGTGCCTGGCACCTAGGAAGCCTTCAAAGGAATGGAACAGTGCCTGGCACCTAGGAAGCCTTCAAAGGAATGGAACAGTGCCTGGCACCTAGGAAGCCTTCAAAGGAATGGAACAGTGCCTGGCACCTAGGAAGCCTGCAAAGGAATGGAACGGTGCCTGGCACCTAGGAAGCCTTCAAAGGAATGGAACGGTGCCTGGCACCTAGGAAGCCTTCAAAGGAATGGAACGGTGCCTGGCACCTAGGAAGCCTGCAAAGGAATGGAACGGTGCCTGGCACCTAGGAAGCCTGCAAAGGAATGGAACGGTGCCTGGCACCTAGGAAGCCTGCAAAGGAATGGAACGGTGCCTGGCACCTAGGAAGCCTGCAAAGGAATGGAACGGTGCCTGGCACCTAGGAAGCCTGCAAAGGAATGGAACGGTGCCTGGCACCTAGGAAGCCTGCAAAGGAATGGAACGGTGCCTGGCACCTAGGAAGCCTGCAAAGGAATGGAACGGTGCCTGGCACCTAGGAAGCCTTCAAAGGAATGGAACGGTGCCTGGCACCTAGGAAGCCTTCAAAGGAATGGAACGGTGCCTGGCACCTAGGAAGCCTTCAAAGGAATGGAACGGTGCCTGGCACCTAGGAAGCCTTCAAAGGAATGGAACGGTGCCTGGCACCTAGGAAGCCTTCAAAGGAATGGAACGGTGCCTGGCACCTAGGAAGCCTTCAAAGGAATGGAACGGTGCCTGGCACCTAGGAAGCCTTCAAAGGAATGGAACGGTGCCTGGCACCTAGGAAGCCTTCAAAGGAATGGAACGGTGCCTGGCACCTAGGAAGCCTTCAAAGGAATGGAACGGTGCCTGGCACCTAGGAAGCCTTCAAAGGAATGGAACGGTGCCTGGCACCTAGGAAGCCTTCAAAGGAATGGAACGGTGCCTGGCACCTAGGAAGCCTTCAAAGGAATGGAACGGTGCCTGGCACCTAGGAAGCCTTCAAAGGAATGGAACGGTGCCTGGCACCTAGGAAGCCTTCAAAGGAATGGAACGGTGCCTGGCACCTAGGAAGCCTTCAAAGGAATGGAACGGTGCCTGGCACCTAGGAAGCCTTCAAAGGAATGGAACGGTGCCTGGCACCTAGGAAGCCTTCAAAGGAATGGAACGGTGCCTGGCACCTAGGAAGCCTTCAAAGGAATGGAACGGTGCCTGGCACCTAGGAAGCCTTCAGGAAATGCTGTGTCTTCCCCGTTGATGATCTTGACCCGTACACTGCCTTTGGTTGCCATTCATGAACCTGCCACCAATAGTAACAGAAAGTGCTGGATGCACCTTTTGAGCTTATCGTTGTGCTAGATGTGCCCAAGGGAAGAGGACGCAGGTCTTTAAGAGCCATCAGCTCCAGATTGTGGCCACCCCATGTCCAGCACTTAGAATGGAGGCCAAAACCATTCCCTCGGAAATTGTGTTTCCTTGCCAAGACGGGGACTGCATGGTTGCCCTTCTCTGAGGGCAGCCCTGGATTTTTGGCATCTTTTCTTTCCTGTCCTGGTACTTGGCACCTTGTAGACAGTTGCATGTCCCCTGCCCAGAGATGGGATGAGGAGAGGGCAGGAAGGCATTTCCTGGGTAGTTGAGTGCTGCGTTCATTGAGTGTGGGTTCTCCAAGCTGCTGGCACAGCCCAGGGAGGGCCGGATGCCTCTCAGGAGCCTTGGGCCTGAGTCCTGGCTCCCTCACTCCTGGGTTCCAGGTCACTGCATCTGTCTCTCCACCATGTGCTCCACCTCGTGCTGGACCTTAAGAGATACCAATTATGTGGCTGACACTGTGTCCTAGAGGCTGGAATGGGAACACATAGGGCGAGATTGATTGTTAATTGCTAGCATGAACCGCGTGGGCTTCTCAGGGTCTAGAGTGGAGAGAAATCGGTAAGAATTGGTGGCACGCCTGTCAGAACTCCCCAGACCAAGCTAAGCAAAAATTAAACAATCAGTAGAGCAGCCTTTGGAGTAAGGGCTAAAATGATGTCCTCAGGGCCTGGTTTTGCTTTCCTTCCATGTCAGTTTGCTTCTTTGGGTCTGGCTGCATTCCCAGACAGGCCATGCTGTCGTGGTAGCAAGGTGACATGACACAGGGTCAGGTCCAGCAGGAAAGAATGCTCTCCTGTGTCCCCACTTCCTCCAGAAGCCACACTTACCCATCCCACCTGGCTTGGTCCTCATGTCTATCCCAGAATCCATTACTGGGGCCAGGGGACTATGACACACCACTTGGCTTAGACTGAGAAGCTCTGTGGGCAGCCCCACCTGAAGCTCTGGGACTGAGCCTGCGAGAGAGATGGATTCCCCAAGGGAAATGGGGCCATTGCTTGAGTAAAAAGGAAATAGTTGCTGAAGAGGAAAACCACGTGCTTACTCCACATAGGGCAGACTCCTGGAAGAGGGGGGCAGGGTAGGGAGGTGGATATGCAGGTTGCCCTGGTGGGGTCTGGAAATGGGGGCCGCGGGCTTGGAGAGAGGCCTCAGTGTGGCTTGGAACGTGGTGTATGGTGGTCTGCCATGAAGGCCGGCCTGCACAGGGGTGGGAGGGGGGTGCTTCTGCATGGGAAGCACAGACAGCACTGCCTCTCCCTTGCACTCATCTCTCAGGGCATGAGAGGCTGACTTTCCGTGAGCCTGTGGGCCAGGCCTCTTTGAATGGGGCTGAGGGAGCTTTGCCCTGGTTCCTTTGTGTCCCCACGGTGCCACGGGAGGCTCCCTGGCAGGGTGTGGGGCAAGGCAGTGAGTGAAGAGTTGGGGTGAGTGAGTTAGGGCCCACGGATTACTCAAGACAGGACTTCAAGTTGATTCAGGAGTGTTAGGGAGCTGTGATTGGATTTTGAGCAGGGCAGGGCTGGCCCCAGTTTTCTAACCAGGTGTTGAATGAACTGGATGGACTCTGCCAGATCCCTCCGTGCAAGGCTGGAATCAGTCCATTGTTCAACTGTGCCCTTTGGGGCTGTGGTTCATTTGGCTCTGATTTTCCTATATGTTCTCTCCTCCAACCCCCATAGCTCCATCTTGTCTACAGGATTTTGTTAGAAGCCGTCGAAATCCTGCTGACTCGAGATGCGCTGTGCTGCATGTTCTCCCCGGGCACAGCAGGCTACTAATCCTGTTACAAAGAGAAATGCTGTACACTTCGAGCAGTGCTGGCCCCTGGGACTCACCGCGGCCTTTTCTAAGTGCTTACAGACTCTCTGTGTAATAATCCATTCCAGAAATTTTCCAGGGCTCATTGTTGAGCTTGGTGTTCGCAACTTTGAGTGATCAGCCCTTCTGTCCTTTGTGGGAGCACCAGGACAGAGCAGCCTTTGTCCCTCCCCAGTCTCAGTTCCCTCCCACTGCCCCTGTGGACCTCGAATGCAGAGCTTATGCACCTACCGAAGGTCGTGTCAGCACCCAAGGCAGAATGAGGCTGCCCTGGGAACTAGGGTAAATTAAAACAGCTTGTGCTGGAGGACCCTTTACAGCAGATGAAGGCCTCTCCCCAGCCAGAAAAGATGGAGCACACGCTGGGTGGTGGCCCCGCTTCCTCACTGGAAGGAGATGGTGCTCTTCTTTTTTCTTTCTGAATTGTGGCCACCTTCATACCAGTCTGTCATGGAACACTTAAGCCGCTTGAGGGCCTGCTGGTACTCCCAGCCCTGCCATGCCTGAGCCCCCTGCACACAAGGAGCCAGGAGTAATCAGGGCAGACCCATTAGGGCACGGGGACTCCTGGATTGTGAAATTGGCTCTCTGGGGGCCAAGGCCTTCTAACGTTGGTGGAAGTGGCTTTGGCTTATTGGGTCCGATTCTAGGCCATTCATTCCAACCTTTAGAGACACCCCAGCTTTCCCTAGCCCAGAGTCTGCAGCCCCTCCACCATCCCACACCCTCCTCCTGCCTTTCCTCATGAACCCCAGTCACGCCTCTGCCTTCTCAAACCCCTCCACCATCCCACACCCTCCTCCTGCCTTTCCTCATGAACCCCAGTCGCGCCTCTGCCTTCTCAAACCCCTCCACCATCCCACACCCTCCTCCTGCCTTTCCTCATGAACCCCAGTCACGCCTCTGCCTTCTCAAACCCCTCCACCATCCCACACCCTCCTCCTGCCTTTCCTCATGAACCCCAGTCACGCCTCTGCCTTCTCAAACCCCCCCACCATCCCACACCCTCCTCCTGCCCTTCCTCATGAACCCCAGTCGCGCCTCTGCCTTCTCAAACCCCTCCACCATCTCACACCCTCCTCCTGCCTTTCCTCACGAACCCCAGTCGCGCCTCTGCCTTCTCATCCCTGCGCACCACACAGGCTCGCTCGTGCCCGGTGAGTGCTGAGGCTGCTCTGCACGTGGAGTGTGGCCCTGTGGGCAAGGGCTGGGCTCTTGGAGGTAGGGGAGCTACAGGGGCGACTGGGAGGAGGATGTTGTTACACACGCATCAGAGTTAACTTTGCAGTGAGAGCGGCCTTGCTGCGGCCAAAGAACATGGAAAAGCATGAGTGGGGTGATGTGCCTTAAAGCATCAGACACTTGGGCCTCGGGCACCAGGAGCCAGCCACAGGCATGTCTGGGGAAATGGTGTTCCATGAGATGCAAGCACACAAGAATGCACTTGGCACATCTGGGGAACAGCAGGCAGCTGATATCACTGGGCCCACCCCGCACCAGGGAGGATGGAAGCAGGTGAGGAGCTAGACCACACTGAGGCGGTGGTCGGGACTCAGGGTTTGCTCAGTGAGCCGTTCACTATGTGCGGGGGCAGTTCCCCGTCTGAATTTAGGTGATGACACTCAGGTCCAGCCTTGCCAGTCTCAGCCTCCGGTCTCCATTCCCCCTCTGCAGAGGCTACTTTGTCTGCTGCACGTGATCATGAGGGGTTGTGAAATGCTTGTCCCATCAATAGCCATGTGTGCATGTGTAAATACCATCCTCTGTGTGCCCTGGAGGCTGTCCTTCAGATAGCATGTACAGGTGGCAGCATAGGGCCTGTCCCTACTGAGAGTGCAGGGAACTCAGTACCATCAACTCCTCGACCCTGCAGGTCAGATTATCCTTGTAGAGGCCCCCTGGATGGCACCAAGATCAGCCCTGGCAAGCAGGTGACCCTGACTTAAGAGCCCTTGCCTGAGGGCCTGGCCTGGCAGCTCTGCTGTTAGGAGCAGGAGGTGTGCAGGGGGTGGGGAGCAGCCCAGCCTCTGTGATCTTCTCCATGGCAGGATCTCCCAGCGGGTAGAGCAGAGCCGGAGCCAGGTGCAGGCCATTGGAGAGAAGGTCTCCTTGGCCCAGGCCAAGATTGAGAAGATCAAGGGCAGCAAGAAGGCCATCAAGGTAGTCCCCATGCCCCTGTGTCCTGAGGCTACTGGGCAGTCCCTCCATTTCCCCGTGCCTCTGAGGCTGCCCAGTCTCTGCCCTGCTGCCCACCTGTACCTTGGGCTTTCTTCTCGCCCAGGCTCCCAACTCCACCCTCTCCTGCCAAGCAATCCTAGCCCTCTGAGCCTCTTGGGGCCCCCTCAGACTTGTCCCTGTGTCCACAGGTGTTCTCCAGTGCCAAGTACCCTGCTCCAGAGCGCCTGCAGGAATATGGCTCCATCTTCACGGGCGCCCAGGACCCTGGCCTGCAGAGACGCCCCCGCCACAGGATCCAGAGCAAGCACCGCCCCCTGGATGAGCGGGCCCTGCAGGTCTGCTGGCCGCGCACATAACTTAGCCTGTCACACACCAGGAGGACTGGATACTGGGGAGGAGCCGGGGCCACCAAGGGTTCTGTCCCCCAGAGGAGGCTGACCGGGATGGGGTGGCAGCTGATTAGGCCCGGCACTAAATATTCACCATCCCTTGGCCATTCTGGCCTTCCCAGGAGAAGCTGAAGTACTTTCCTGTGTGCGTGAGCACCAAGCCGGGGCCCGAGGACGATGCAGAAGAGGGACTTGGGGGTCTTCCCAGCAACATCAGCTCTGTCAGCTCCTTGCTGCTCTTCAACACCACCGAGAACCTGTATGGCCAGAAGGCAGGGCCGAGGGGTGTGGGCGGGAGGCCCGGCCTGGCTTAGTGGGGACCCAGGGCATCAGACACAGGTACAGCACATAGGCCAGGAGCCAGGGGGTGACGGGTGGCTCGGCTCGGGAGGCCTGGGACCCCACGGTGCACACTGTGCCCCTGATGATGTGGGAGAGGAACATGGGCTCAGGACAGCAGGTGTCAGCTTGCCTGACCCCCATGTCGCCCCTGTAGGTACAAGAAGTATGTCTTCCTGGACCCCCTGGCTGGTGCTGTAACAAAGACCCATGTGATGCTGGGGGCAGAGACAGAGGAGAAGCTGTTTGATGCCCCCTTGTCCATCAGCAAGAGAGAGCAGCTGGAACAGCAGGTGGGAGGGGCGGGACAGAGGTGGAGACAGGTGCAGTGGCCCAGGGCCTTGCCAGAGCTCCTCTCCAGTCCAGGCTGTTGAGCCCCTTATTCCACCCATGGGAGGTGCACACAAGGTCTTGTTGGCTGCCCCTGCAGGTCCCTGTCACCTCTCACATGTCCCTGCCTAATCTTGCAGGTCCCAGAGAACTACTTCTATGTGCCAGACCTGGGCCAGGTGCCTGAGATTGATGTTCCATCCTACCTGCCTGACCTGCCCGGCATTGCCAACGACCTCATGTACAGTGCCGACCTGGGCCCCGGCATTGCCCCCTCCGCCCCTGGCACCATTCCAGAACTGCCCACCTTCCACACTGAGGTAGCCGAGCCTCTCAAGGCAGGTGAGCCGGGTTCTGGGATGGGAGCTGGGCTGGGGACCTCCCTGCTCACACACCTTCTTCCCTAGACACCCCACACTTTGTGTTTCAGACCTACAAGATGGGGTACTAACAGCACCCCCACCACCCCCACCGCCCCCACCACCTCCCCCAGCTCCTGAGGTGCTGGCCAGTGCACCCCCACTCCCACCCTCAACCGCGGCCCCTGTAGGCCAAGGCGCCAGGCAGGACGACAGCAGCAGCAGCGCGTCTCCTTCAGGTGGGAGCAGCTCTTTGAGGCCACCTCATTTCTGGCGTGCTCAGTGCACTCGGGTGTATTTTCTGTGGGTTTGTTAAGTGGTCAGAAATTCTCAATTTTTTGAATAGTTCCCATTTCAAATATCTTGTTCTACTTGGTTCATAAAATAGTGGTTTTCAAACTGTAGAGCTCTGGACTTCTCACTTCTAGGGCAGAGGGATCCTGAACAAGTGAGGCTCTGGGTTCCCCATTCCTAATTAAACCAATGGAAAGAAGGGGTCTAATAACAAACTAAACTATAGCAACACATTTTTCTTTTCAGCTTCACTGTTGTATCTCCCAGTCTAACCCTAGCATCCAGAAGTGGCACAAAACCCCTCTGCTGGCTCATGTGTGCAACTGAGACTGTCAGAGCATGGCTAGCTCAGGGGTCCAGCTCTGCAGGGTGGGGGCTAGAGAGGAAGCAGGGAGTATCTGCACACAGGATGCCTGCACTCAGGTGGTTGCCGAAGTCAGTGCCCAGGCCCCACACAGTCTCCAAAGGTCCGGCCTCCCCAGCGCGGGGCTCCTCGTTTGAGGGGAGGTGACTTCCCTCCCAGCAGGCTCTTGGATACAATAAGCTTCCCCAGCCCTGCCTGAGCAGCCTTTCCTCCTTGCCCTGTTCCCCACCTCCCGGCTCCAGTCCAGGGAGCTCCCAGGGAAGTGGTCGACCCCTCCGGTGGCCGGGCCACTCTGCTAGAATCCATCCGCCAAGCTGGGGGCATCGGCAAGGCCAAGCTGCGCAGCGTGAAGGAGCGAAAGCTGGAGAAGAAGAAGCAGAAGGAGCAGGAGCAAGGTGAGCGGGCCCTGGAGCCTGCGGTCGGAGGGCCTTGGGCAAGATCGCCTCCTTCCCTCCAGCCCTGAGTCCACTGGGTGCTTTCTGCCCACCCCCTGCTCTTGGCAGCTGGCCCCTGCTTCTCCTAGGGCACATGCTGGAATCCCTGGGCCGCCACCAGAGGTCCTCAGCCCTCCTGCCTGGGCTATGGCTCCTTCCTGGTTTGGGAGCCATAGTGGAGCTTTCCTCTCTAAGCTCACCCAGCTCAAACTGTGACAGGAGAATCTTCTTCGACTGCCAAGAGCGGTCCAAGGCAATGGTCAGCCACTGCAGCCTCCTGAGATATTTTTAGACACTGGACCTGAGGCCTCTTGAGGCTACTGATGATGCCTGCTGTGAACGCAGACACTGGTGTGATGTGATGCGATGCCTGCGCCTGCAGTGGCAATGCCCTGGGCACTATGGTTTTGAGCTTGTACACAGCGCTGCTTTTGCCTTGCTCTGTGACCCCAGGCAAGCTGCCTCACCTCTCTGGGCCAGTTTCCCCATTGTACAGTGGTGCTGCACACCCTGGCCCTGTCCCCGAGGTGGCTGGGAGGTGGCTCCTCAAACAGCCGCTTTCTCATCAGCGCCCGGTGCTGGGTCAGGGATCGACTGAGGCTCTGAGCTAACTGGGAAACACAGTGGCCTTGGAGGGCTGGGGAGTGTCATGGGGCTGGGGACAGGGAGCCACCGGTCGCATGTGACTGAACTCTTCACCCCAGTCTGTGGCTTTCCCGTTGCAGTGAGAGCCACGAGCCAAGGTGGGGACTTGATGTCGGATCTCTTCAACAAGCTGGTCATGAGGCGCAAGGGTAGGAGGCAGGGCCGCTGCCCGCCCTGGGCCGGCACATTGTAATTGTGTCCTGCCTTTTTCTTCCTGTATTTAAGTCTCTGGGGGCTGGGGGAAGCAGGGTTTCCCACCAACCACCCTCACTCAGCCTTTTCCCTCCAGGCATCTCTGGGAAAGGACCTGGGGCTGGTGAGGGGCCCGGAGGAGCCTTTGCCCGCGTGTCAGACTCCATCCCTCCTCTGCCGCCACCGCAGCAGCCACAGGCAGAGGAGGATGAGGACGACTGGGAATCCTAGGGGGCTCCATGACACCTTCCCCCCCAGACCTGCTTCCCTGGGAGGGGGCTCCATGACACCTTCCCCCTCAGACCTGCTTCCCTGGGAGGGGGCTCCATGACACCTTCCCCCCCAGACCTGCTTCCCTGGGAGGGGGCTCCATGACACCTTCCCCCCCAGACCTGCTTCCCTGGGAGGGGGCTCCATGACACCTTCCCCCCCAGACCTGCTTCCCTGGGAGGGGGCTCCATGACACCTTCCCCCCCAGACCTGCTTCCCTGGGAGGGGGCTCCATGACACCTTCCCCCCCATACCTGCTTCCCTGGGAGGGGGCTCCATGACACCTTCCCCCCCAGACCTGCTTCCCTGGGAGGGGGCTCCATGACACCTTCCCCCCCACCCCAGACCCAGACTTGGGCCGTTGCTCTGACACGGACACAGCCAGGACAAGCTGCTGAGACCTGCTTCCCTGGGAGGGGGCTCCATGACACCTTCCCCCCCAGACCCAGACTTGGGCCGTTGCTCTGACACGGACACAGCCAGGACAAGCTGCTGAGACCTGCTTCCCTGGGAGGGGGCTCCATGACACCTTCCCCCCCAGACCCAGACTTGGGCCGTTGCTCTGACACGGACACAGCCAGGACAAGCTGCTGAGACCTGCTTCCCTGGGAGGGGGTGACGGAACCAGCACTGTGTGGAGACCAGCTTCAAGGAGCGGAAGGCTGGCTTGAGGCCACACAGCTGGGGCGGGGACTTCTGTCTGCCTGTGCTCCATGGGGGGACAGCTCCAGCCAGCCTGCACCAGTGTGTTCTTCTCTAAAGAGGCTTCCAGAGAAAATGGCACACCAATCAATAAAGAACTGAGCAGAAACCAACAGTGTGCTTTTAATTAAGGACCTCTAGCTGTGCAGGATGCAAACGTCTCGGGGTCAGTGACTGCCTCCTGCCCCTGTTGGTGCCTAGGCAGTGGGGGCAGAAGCTCCCAGCTGACCTGTTTCTCTGGGATGAGAGGGAGGAGAGAAGGGCAGTCAGCAGGGGCAGCTGTTGCAGATGGGAGGAATAGTCTCCCACGAAAAAGGTTTCAGTGACAGACACGGGGTCTCTAAAAATAGTCATGCTGAGAGCCTAATGGCCCTTGGCACAATTGCTGGTGTTGGGGTTGAAGATGTCTTCAAGTTTGCTCAAGTAGTTGAGAGGGAGGGAGGTGCCATCGACTTGGAGGAACTGGCACCAAGCCAGGGAGATAGAAATCCAGGCAAGGCTGTGGGGCAGGTTAGGGAGCAAGGCTGCAGGAGTGACTCAGGAAGAAGGTGGGGGAGGTGACAAGCCCCCAGGCAGGGGCCCTGTGGCCATGGGGATCTTTTTAAATTGAGACTAGGGGGTGAATAGTCCAGGGCAGCTAACTTTAGTTATTATGGAAAGGGCAGAAGCAGATGGGTGTCCTCCGTCTCGCTTCTTAGAAGGTGGGCAGGACAGAAATGGCAGCCTCCTGCAGAGGCCCAGTGAGAAGCCTGGCCCTCTGCCACGCAGGATGGAAGACAGATTGGATTCCACAGAGGGGAGCTGCCCTGGGAAGATCTCACGGATGGCCAGGACTCACCATTTCTTCGGGATTCCCCTGTTTTCTCCAACGGGCACTAATGCCTGTGCCTGGGTCCTGGCAACACTCTGGACTCCACACTCTCCTGGGTTTCACCTTTGTAGCAGGATCCCTGCAGACCAGGCCCATGACAAACACCGTCTCCAGCGGGCAGAGCAAAGGAAGGGCGCAGCGCCAGGCAGTGGTGCAGCTGCCTGTCAGGAAGAGGCCTACTTCTGGTGAAACTGGGCAGACAAAAGGCAGTGAGAAGTGCGATCTCGGGGTGGTGGAGCCTCTCGGGAAAGGAAAAGGCAGGACTGAACTTCCACACAGCAGCAATGGCAGAACCAAAGGTGGCTTTGAGCTCCACGAGGGCTCAGATCCAGGCCAACAGCTTGTCCAGGACAGGGTGCCGGGTGTATCACTGGTCCAGGAGCATTATGCTGGCAGAATCCCTTTGGTGCCTGATGGCCCTGCCTTCGTGGGAACAGAGGCTAAGACTTTGAGTTACAGCTGCCTCCCCAACAGTGCATCCCCCTCTCCTTCCTCAGCCTCAGGTGGGAGACAGGGCAGGCAGCCCCCCTTTCCTCTTCTCCCCTTCTCCAGCCCCTGTCTGTCCACCCAGCTGGAGGCAGCCAGGCTTGCCTATGGACTGGTTGACAGCCTTCATGCACAGGTTCTCCACCAGAGCCTTTCTTGGGGGCCCCTGGCCTGGGCTCAGAGCTGGGAGTGAAGGGGATGACCCATGCGGACTGTTTCCTGCTTGTAGCTTTCCCTGGGAAAGACTCTGCCAGGC
This sequence comes from Pan paniscus, assembly GCF_029289425.2. Lineage (NCBI taxonomy): Eukaryota > Metazoa > Chordata > Mammalia > Primates > Hominidae > Pan > Pan paniscus. The sequence goes on along the minus strand of NC_073270.2, from coordinate 1,141,666 downwards.
CTTGGAGCCAGACCGGGAAGCTTCATAGGCCACCGCAAGCACCAGGGCTCCAGATGACATCACAGGGAACATCAAGAGGGTGTGGAGGGGCATCCAAGCCTCCCCAGGAGACAGGAGACGCCAGCCCAGCACAGCCCTAGGGGCGACGCCACTCCCACTCACCGCCTACTCTCCTCTCACCTCTGCAATACTGGGGACACTCATAAGAGTGTGATCCAAGTTGGCCGTCGTCTTCTGCAGCTCTGGAGACCTGATGCTGGGGAAGGGCATGCCTGGCATCACCACACACCTGGGGGGAGACAGGAGCCTGGGGCCGGTGGGCCCAGACATCACCAGCTGCTCCGTTCTACCATTTCCTCAGCCCTCTTGGCTGTGCCTGCGGCTCTGCCCCTCCCCTCTCTGCACCTACCACCTGGAGAGGGCTTGTTCAGCTCAGAGATCCCACCTAGGCCAATTCACTGGGTTCTGCGGCAGCGATGGCCTGCCTGATCTTCCACCTGCTATCCCAAGGCCAAAGCCAGAGCTGCTGAGCCCCTCCCTCCAGCCGGCTGGTCTGAGCAGTCACAGCCTGGATTTGGGCTCCGATGGCAGCAGACGGCAGGTAGGGGTCCAGCTGCTGGAGCGAGGGCCGGCCACGTATCACAGCCAAGGAGATGAGCAGAAGCACTACTTACTGGCCTAGGCTGTCAGAGAAGTTGATCCTCTCACTCATCTTTTCTCCAATCTTTCCTCCAGTCTTTCCCCCATGCCTGGTTGTGGTATTAGGTTACATGCAGACAACAGGGGCCAGAATATGAACAATGGCCCATCCCACTCTAGGCATGGCTCCTCTCCACAGGAAAACTCCACTCCAGTGCTCAGCTTCCACCCTGGCACAGGTCAGCAGTTGCTGAAAGTCAGACACCTGCAGACCAAGACCACAGCATCAAGACCCTGTGACCTCCCAAAGGCCCGGTGGAAAGGACACGGGAAGTCTGGGCTAAGAGACAGCAAATACACATGAACAGAGAGAAGAGGTCAAAGAAAAGGCTGACGGCAAGTTAAGAAAAAGAAAAATGGTGAACGATACCCGGTGCTGGCAATCTCGTTTAAACTACATGCAGGAACAGCAAAGGAAATCCGGCAAATTTGCACAGTCATTCTCAACACCGGCCATGCAGCAAAATCATCAGTGGAAATTTAAAAAAATACACATGGCCAGGCCCCAGCCCAAATCACTAATAAGAATCTCCAGGGCTTCACCTGTTAGACTGGCAAAAATCCAAAAGTAAACACTTTGTGGAGAAACAGGCATTCCTAGACATTGCTGGTGGGGTACAGAACAGTACAATTCTGATGGTAATCAGTTAACAAATTAAACATATTTATTTTATACTTTTAAATCCAGGAATCCCATATTTAGGAGCCTACTGAGACCAAACAGCATATGCTCCGGGTGTTTCCCCATAATCCGCCACTACTGTTGGAGCAAGAGGACCCTGCAATGTCCCTAGCTGCCAGCAGGCGGCGTGCCACCACTATACAGTAAGCAAGAGGGCCCTGCAGTGCCCCGGAGCCAGCAGCCCCTGCTGGCCACCACGCTAAGCAAGAGAGCCCTGCAGTTGCCCTAGTTGCCAGCAGGGGGCGCACTGGCAGAGCACCGTGAGCAAGCGGGTCCTGTAGTGCCCGGCTGCAAGCAGGGGGCGGTCCAGCCCGGCTTTTCTGATTACTGAGGTTCCACCCGTCTCTGCGCCGCGCCGCCGCGACGTGCGTTTCTGCGCCTGCACGGAGCCCCCCTGCCCCCAGACAGGCTCCGTGCGACTTTGCTCCTGCACCACGCGCCCCGCAACCCCAGCCCATAGGCGTGGTCTCGGCGACAGCGCCGCACCTCCCCCCAGGACGCGCTAGCATGTGTCTCTGCGCCGGCGCGGTGCGCCTCTCCCCCGAGACGCGCTAGCATGTGTCTCTGCGCGTGCGCCGGCGCGGCGCCTTTACGACGGCGGAGCTGCGTTCTCCTCAGCACAGACCCGGAGAGCACCGCGAGGGTGGAGCTGAGTTCTCCTCTGCACAGATTTCGGTGGTACTGCGAAGGCGGAGCAGAGTTCTCCTCAGGTCAGACCCGGGCGGGCGGGCGGGCTGAGGGTACTGCGAGGGCGGAGCTCCGTTCTGCTCAGCACAGACATGGGGGTCACCGTAAAGGTGGAGCAGCATTCTGCTAAGTACAGATGTTGGGGGCACTGCCTGGCTTTGGGACAACTCGGGGCCGCATTGACGGTGAATAAAATATTTCCCGGTCGCAGCCGTGAACAATGAAGGTCAGAGACCAGTTAGAACGGTTCAGTGTGGAAAACGGGAAACCAAAAGCCCCTCTGAATCCTGCGCACCGAGATTCTCCCAAGGCAAGGCGAGGGGCTGCATTGCAGGGTTACGGTTAGAGTGAGGGTGAGGTTGAGGGTAGGGTTTAGGGGTTAGGGGTTAGGGTTAGGGGTTAGGGTAGGGTTAGGGTTGGGTTTGGGGTTAGGGTTAGGGTTGGGTTGGGGTTGGGGTAGGGGTAGGGGTTGGGGTTAGGGTTAGGGGTTAGGGGTTAGGGTTCGGGTTCGGGTTCGGGTAGGGGTTAGGGTTGGGGTTAGGGTTAGGGTTTAGGGTTAGGGTTAGGGTTAGGGGTTAGGGTTAGGGGTTAGGGGTTAGGGTTAGGGTTCGGGTTCGGGTTCGGGTAGGGGTTAGGGTTGGGGTTAGGGTTAGGGTTAGGGTTAGGGTTAGGGTTAGGGTTTGGGTTTAGGGTTAGGGTTAGGGTTAGGGTTAGGGTTAAGGGTTAAGGTTAGGGTAGGGGTTAGGGTTAGGGTTGGGGTTAGGGTTAGGGTTAGGGGTTAGCGTTAGGGGTTAGGGTTAGTGTTAGGGTTAGGTGTTAGGGGTTAGGGTTAGGGTTAGGGGTTAGCGTTAGGGTTAGGGGTTAGGGGTTAGGGTTAGGTGTAGATATTTTGATGTTTATATAGGTAGCGGTGTAGTTATTTCCATGTTTATACAGACAGCGGTGTAGATATTTCCATGTTTATACAGATAGCGGTGTAGATATTTTGATGTTTATACAGATAGCGGTGTAGATATTTCGATGTTTATACAGGTAGCGGTGTAGTTATTTCCATGTTTATACAGACAGTGGTGTACATATTTCTATGTTTATACTGGGAGCGGTGTAGATATTTCCATGTTTATGCAGATAGCGGTGTAGGTGTTTCCATGTTTATACAGGTAGCGGTGTAGTTATTTCCATGTTTATACAGAAAGCAGTGTAGATATTTCCATGTTTATACAGATAGCGGTGTAGATATTTCCATGTTTATGCAGATAGCGAAGTAGATATTACCATGTTCATGCAGATAGCGCCGTAGATATTTCCATGTTCATACAGATAGCGGAGTAGATATTTCCTTCTTTATACAGATAGCAGCATAGATATGTTCATGTTTATACAGACAGCGGCGTAGATATTTCCATGCTTATACAGGTAGCGGTGTAGATATTTCCATGTTTATACAGATAGCGGCATAGATATTTCCATGTTTACACAGGTAGCGGTGTAGATATTTCCATGTTTATACAGGTAGAGGTGTAGATATTTCCATGTTGATACAGATAGCGGTGTAGATATTTCGATGTTTATACAGATAGCGGTGTAGATATTTGGATGTTTATACAGGTAGCGGTGTAGTTATTTCCATGTTTATACAGACAGCGGTGTAGATACTTCCATTTCTATACAGATAGCGGTGTAGATATTTCGATGGTTATACAGATAGCGGTGTAGATATTTCGATGTTTATACAGGTAGCGCTGTAGTTATTTCCATGTTTATACTGACAGTGGTGTAGATATTTCCGTGTTTATACAGGTAGCGGTGTAGATATTTCCACGTTTATACAGATAGCTGTGTAGATGTTTCCATGTTTATACAGGTAGCAGTGTAGATGTTTCCATGTTTATATAGATAGCGGTGTAGATATTTCCCTGTTTATACAGATAGTGGAGTACATATTTCCATGTTCATGCAGATAGCGGTGTAGATATTTCGATGTTTATACAGGTATCGGTGTAGATATTTCCATGTTTATACAGATAGCGGTGTCGATATTTCCATGTTTATACAGATAGCGGTGTAGATATTTCCATGTTTATACCGATAGCGGTGTAGATATTTGGATGTTTATACCGGTAGCGGTGCAGTTATTTCCATGTTTTTACAGACAACGGTGTAGATATTTCCATGTTTATACAGATAGCGGTGTAGATATTTCGATGTTTATAGAGATAGCAGTGTAGATATTTTGATGTTTATTCAGGTAGCGGTGTAGTTATTTCCATGTTTATACAGACAGCGGTGTAGATATTTCCATGTTTATACAGGTAGCGGTGTAGATATTTCCAAGTTTATACAGATAGCGGTGTAGATGTTTCCATGTTTATGCAGGTAGTGGTGTAGATGTTTCCATGTTCATATAGATAGCGGTGTAGATACTTCCATGTTTATACAGATAGCGGAGTAGATGTTTCTATGTTCATACAGATAGCGGTGTAGGTATTTCCATGTTCATACAGATAGTGGTGTAGTTATTTTCATGTTTATACAGATAGCGGTGTAGATATTTCCATGTTTATACTGATAGCGGTGCAGATATTTCCATGTTTATACAGGTAGCGGTGTAAATATTTCCATGTTTATACAGATAGCGGTGTAGATATTTCCATGTTTATACAGAGAGCGGTGTAGATATTTCGAAGTTTATACAGGTAGCGGTGTAGTTATTTCCATGTTTATACACACAGCATTGTAGATATTTCCATGTTTATACAGGTAGCGGTGTAGATATTTCCATGTTTATACAGATAGGTTGTAGATATTTCCATGTTTATACAGATAGCGGTGTAGATATTTCCATGTTTATACAGGTATCGGTGTACTTGTTTCCATGTTTATACAGGAAGTGGTGTAGATATTTCCATGTTTAAACCGATAGCGGTGTAGATATTTTCATGTTTATACAGGTAGCGGTGTAGATATTTTCATGTTTATACAGATAGCGGTGGAGACATTTCCATGTTTATACAGGTAGCGGTGTAGATATTTCCATGTTTATACAGGTAGCGGTGTACATATTTTCATGTTTATACAGGTAGCGGTGTAGATATTTCCATGTTTATACGATAGCGGTGTAGATGTTTCCATGTTCATACAGATAGCGTAGTAGATATTTCCATGTTCATACAGATAGCGGTGTAGATATTTCCATGTTCATATGGATAGCGGCATAGATATTTCCATGTTCATACAGATAGTGGTGTAGATATTTTCATGTTTATACAGACAGCGGCGTAGATATTTCCATGTTTATACTGGTAGCGGTGTAGATATTTCCATGTTTATACAGGTAGCGGTGTAGATATTTCCATGTTTATACAGATAGCGGTGTAGATATTTCCATGTTTATACAGATAGCAGTGTAGATATTTGGATGTTTATAGAGGTAGCGGTGTAATTATTTCTATTTTTATACAGACAGCGGTGTGGATACTTCCATTTTTATACAGATAGCGGTGTAGATATTTCTATGTTTATACAGATAGCGGTGTAGATATTTTGATGTTTATACAGGCAGCGCTGTAGTTATTTCCTTGTTTATACAGACAGCGATGTAGATATTTCCATGTTTATACAGGTAACGGCATTGAGATTTCCTTGTTTATACAGATAGCGATGTAGATGTTTCCATGTTTATACAGGTAGGGGTGTAGATGTTTCCATGTTTATATAGATAGCGGTGTAGATATTTCCAGGTTTATATAGATAGCGGAGTAGATATTTCCATGTTCATGCAGATAGCGGTGTAGATGTTTCCATGTTCATACAGATAGCGGTGTAGATATTTCCATGTTTATACAGATAGCGGTGTAGATATTTTGATGTTTATACAGACAGCGGTGCAGATATTTCCATGTTTATACAGGTAGCAGTGTAGTTATTTCCATGTTTATAGAGATGGTGTTGTAGATATTTCCATGTTTATAGAGATGGCCTTGTAGATATTTCCATGTTGATACAGATAGCGGTGTAGATTTTTCCATGTTTATACAGATAGCGGTGTAGGTATTTCCATGTGTATACAGAGAGCGGTGTAGATATTTCCATGTTTATACAGATAGCGGTGTAGGTATTTCCATGTTTATACAGAGAGCGGTGTAGATATTTCCATGTTTATACAGATAGCGGTGTAGATATTTCCATGTTTATGCAGATAGCGGTGTAGATATTTCCATGTTTATACAGATAGCGGTGTAGATATTCCCATGTTTATACAGATAGCGGTGTAGATATTTCCATGTTTATACAGATAGCAGTGTAGATATTTCTATGTTTATACAGATAGTGGTGTAGATATTTTGATGTTTATACAGGTAGCAGTGTAGTAATTTCCATGTTTATACAGACAGCGTCATAGATTTTTCCATATTTATACAGGTAGCAGTGTAGATATTTCCATGTTTATACAGATAGCGGTGTAGATATTTCGATGTTTATACAGGTTGGGGTGTAGTTATTTCCATGTTTATACAGACAGCGGTGTAGATATTTCCATGTTTATACAGGTAGCGTTGCAGATATTTCCATGTTTATACAGGTAGCGGTGTAGTTATTTCCATGTTTATACACAGAGCGTTGTAGATATTTCCATGTTTATAGAGATGGCGGTGTAGATATTTCCATGTTTATAGAGATGGCAGTGTAGATATTACCATGTTTATACAGATAGCGGTGTAGATATTTCCATGTTTATACAGATAGCAGTGTAGATATTTCCATGTTTATACAGATGGCGGTGTAGATATTTCCCTGTTTATAGAGATAGCGGTGTAGGTATTTCCATGTTTATACAGGTGGCGGTGTATATATTTCCATGTTTAAAGAGATAGCGGTGTAGATATTTCCTTGTTTATACAGATGGCGGTGTAGATATTTCCATGTTTATAAAGATAGCGGCGTAGATATTTCCATGTTTATACGGATGGCGGTGTAGATATTTCCATGTTTATACAGATGGCGGTGTAGATATTTCTGGGTTTATAGAGATGGCGGTGTAGATATTTCAACATTTATACAGATAGCCTTGTAGATGTTTCCATGTTTATAGAGATAGCGGTGCAGATATTTCCAACTTTATAGAAATGGCAGTTTAGATATTTCCATGTTTTTACAGACAGCGGTGTAGATATTTCCATGTTTATAGAGATGGCGGTGTAGATATCTCCATGTTTATAGAGATGGCGGTGTAGATATTTCCATGTTTATACAGATAGCGGTTTAGATATTTCCATGTTTATTGTGATAGCGGTGTAGATATTTCCATGTTTGTAGAGATAGCGGTGTAGATATTTCCGACTGTATAGAAATGGTGGGTTAGATATTTCCATGTTTTTACAGATAGCGGTGTAGATATTTCCATGTTCATACAGATAGCGGTGTAGATATTTTCATGGTTATACAGATAGCGTTGTAGATATTTCCATGTTTATAGAGATAGCGGTGTAGATATTTCCAACTTTATAGAAATGGCAGTTTAGATATTTCCATGTTTTTACAGATAGCGGTGTAGATATTTCCATGTTCATACAGATAGCGGTGTAGATATTTCCATGTTTGTACAGATAGCGGTGTAGATATCTCCATGTTTATACAGATGGCGGTGTAGATATCTCCATGTTTATACAGATGGCGGTGTAGATATCTCCATGTTTATAGAGATGGCGGTGTAGATATTTCCATGTTTATTGAGATGGCGGTGTAGTTATTTCCATGTTTATAGAGATAGCGTTGTAGATATTTCCATGTTTATACAGATGGCGGTGTAGGTATTTCCATGTTTATACAGATGGCAGTGTAGGTATTTCCACGTTTATAGAGATGGCGGTGTAGGCATTTCCTTGTTTATACAGATAGCGGTGTAGATATTTCCATGTTTATAGAGGTAGCGGTGTAGATATTTCCATGTTTATAGAGATGGCGGTGTAGATATTTCCAGGTTTATACAGATAGCAGTGTAGATATTTCCATGTTTATACAGATGGCAGTGTAGATATTTCCCTGTTTATAGAGATAGCGGTGTAGATATTTCCATGTTTATACAGGTGGCGGTGTATATATTTCCATGTTTAAAGAGATAGCGGTGTAGATATTTCCTTGTTTATACAGATGGCGGTGTAGATATTTCCATGTTTATAAAGATAGCGGCGTAGATATTTCCATGTTTATATGGATGGCGGTGTAGATATTTCCATGTTTATACAGATGGCGGTGTAGATATTACCATGTTTATACTGATGGCGGTGTAGATATTTCCATGTTTATAGAGGTAGCCGTGTAGATATTTCCATGTTTATGGAGGTGGCGGTGTAGATATTTCCATGTTTATACAGATAGCGGTGTAGATATTTCCATGTTTATACAGATGGCATTGTAGATATTTCCCTGTTTATAGAGATAGCGGAGTAGATATTTGCATGTTTATACAGTTAACGGTGTAGATATTTCCATGTTTATAGAGAGAGCTGTGTAGATATTTCCTTGTTTATACAGATGGCGGTGCAGAAATTTCCATGTTTATAAAGACAGCGGCGTAGATATTTCTATGTTTATTCAGATGGCGGTCTAGGTATTTCCACGTTTATACAGATGTCGGTGTAGATATTTCCATGTTCATACAGATTGCGGTGTGGATATTTCCATGTTTATACAGATAGCGTTGTAGGTATTTCCATGTTTATAGAGATGGCGTAGATATTTCCACGTTTATACAGATAGCGGTGTTGATATTTCCATGTTTGTAGAGATGGCGGTTTAGATATTTCCATGTTTATACAGATAGCGCTGTAGATATTTCTATGTTTATAGAGATAGTGGTGTAGATATTTCCATGTTTATATCGATAGCGGTGTCGATATTTCCATGTTTATACAGGTAGCGGTGTAGATTTTCCATGTTTATACAGATAGCGCTGTAGATATTTCCATGTTTATACAGATAGCGCTGTAGATATTTCCATGTTTATACAGATAGCGGTGTAGATATTTCCATGTTTATAGAGATATCGCTGTAGATATTTCCATGTTTATACAGATAGCGGTGTAGATATTTCCATCTTTATGCAGTTAGCGGTGTAGATATTTCCATGTTTACACAGACAGCGGTGTAGATATTTCCATGTTTACACAGATAGCGTTGTAGATATTTCCATGTTTATACAGATAGCGGTGTAGATATTTCCATGTTTACACAGATAGCGTTGTAGATATTTCCATGTTTATACAGATAGCGGTGTAGATATTTCCATGTATATACCGATAGCGGTGTACCTATTTCCATGTTCATACAGATAGCGGTGTAGATATTTCCATGTTTTTACAGATAGCGTTGTAGATATTTCCATGATGATACAGATGTCAGTGTAGATATTTCCATCTTTATACAGATGGCGGTGTAGATATTTCCATGATTATACAGATGGCGGTGTAGATATTTCCACTTTTATACATATGGCAGTGTAGATATTTCCATGTTTATGCTGATGGCGGTGTAGATATTTCCATGTTTATAGAGATAGCGGTGTAGATATTTCCATGTTTATACAGATAATGGTGTAAATATTTCCATGTTAATACAGATAGCGGTGTAGATATTTCCATGTTTATAGCGGTAGCGGTGTAGATATTTCGTTGTTTATACATGTGGCAGTGTAGGTATTTCCATGTTCATGAAGATAGCGGTGTAGATATTTCCATGTTTCTTCAGACGGCGGTGTAGATATTTCCATGTTTATACAGATGGCGGTGTAGATATTTCCATGTTTATACAGATGGTGGTGTAGATATTTCCGTGTTTATACATATAGCGGTGCAGTTATATCCATGTTTATACAGATAGCGGTTTAGATATTTCCATGTTTATAGAGATGGCGGTGTAGATATTTCCACGTTTATACAGATGGCGGTGTAGATATTTCCACGTATGTAGACATAGCGGTGTTGATATTTCCATGTTTATACAGATAGCGGTGTAGATAATTCCATGTTTTCAAGTTAGCGCTGTAGATATTCCATGTTTATACAGGTAGCGGTGTGGATATTTCCATGTTTATACAGCTAGCGGTGTAGATATTTCCATGTTTATAGAGATAGCGGCGTAGATATTTCAATCTTTAAACAGATGGCGGTGTAGATATTTTCATGTTTATACAGATGGCGGTGTACATATTTGCATGTTTATACAGATGGCGGTTTAGATATTTCCATGTTTATACAGATGGCTGTGTAGATATTTCCATGTTTATAGAGATGGCGGTGTAGATATTTCGATGATTATAGGGATGGCGGTGTAGTTTTTTCCATGTTTATAGAGATGGCGGTGTAGGTATTTCCATGTTTAAACAGATAGCGGTGTAGATATTTCCAGGTTTATAGAGATGGCGGTGTAGATATTTCAACATTTATACAGATAGCAGTGTAGATGTTTCCATGGTTATAGAGATAGCGGTGTAGATATTTCCATGTTTTTACAGATAGCGGTGTTGATATTTCCATGTTTATAAAGATAGCGGAGTAGATATTTCCATGCTCATACAGATAGCGGTGTAGATATTTCCATGTTTACACAGGTAGCGGTGTGGATATTTCCATGTTTTTACAGCTAGCGGTGTAGATATTTCCATGTTTATACAGATAGCGATGTAGATATTTCCATCTTTATGCAGATGGCGTTGTAGATAGTTACATGTTTATACAGATGCCTGTGTAGATATTTCCATGTTCATACCGATGGCTGTGTAGATATTTCCATGTTTATACAGATGGCGGTGTAGATATTTCCATGTTTATAGAAATGGCGGTGTAGATATTCCCATGTTTATAGAGATGGCAGTGTAGATATTTCCATGTTTATAGAGATGGTGGTGTAGATATTTCCATGTTTATACAGATAGCGGTGTAGATCTTTCCATGTTTATAGAGAAAGCGGTGTAGAAATTTCCATGTTTATAGAGATGGCGGTGTAGATATTTCTATGTTTATAGAGATAGCTGTGTAGATATTTCCAGGTTTATAGAGATGGCAGTGTAGATATTTACACATTTGTACAGATAGCGGTGTAGATGTTTCCATGTTTATAGAGATTGCGGTGTAGATATTTCCATGTTTATACAGATGGCGATGTAGATATTTCCACGTTTATAGAGATGGTGGTGTAGATATTTCCACGTTTATTGAGATAGCTGTGTCTTTGTGCATCAAATTTCCTAATGTGTGAAAACCAGTGATGATAAAAGCAATACTCCAGGGGAGTCTGAATATTAAAGATAATATTGCTAAAATGGCAGCCAGGAACATGGGCTCTGGAAACTTGGGTTCAAGTTAAAGGGTTGGGGGTGGTGGCTCATGCCTGTAATCCCAGCGCTTTGGGAGGCTGAGGCGGGTGGATCACGAAGGAGATCGAGACCATCCTGAGTAACACGGTGAAACCCCACCTCTACAAAAAATACAAAAAATTAGCCGGGCATGGTGGCACGTACTTGTAGTCCCAGCTACTCTGGAGGCTGAGGCAGGAGAAGCACTTGAACCTGGGAGGTGGAAGTTGCAGTGAGCCGACATGGCGCCACTGCACTGCAGCCTGGGCAACAGAGTGAGACTCCATCTTAAAAAAACAAAAACAAAAAAGCGTATGATTATAGGGAAGTTACCGAAGCCCTCTATGCCTCTTTCATTAGTGGGGTGTGAGGATAATAGTTGGGGATTTAAGGTCATCTCATCCTCATTTCTGAACAAATTGAGATAAATGTAGAAGTTAAACAGGTGGAGAATACATATTTTGGAGCAGATGGCTTTACAATGTCGAGTCACTTATTTAAAATAATGCTTGATCTTAGAATAAATAGAATTACCCAGAGGACAATTGACTGTGCTGGAGAAATATAGAGCTCATACTCTAGGTGAAGTCTCTTACCTTTAGCCAGAGATAATATCAGTGTGCATGCCTCGTGAGGACAGGCTGGCTCCCAATAGTGGGTGTTGAATGGGAGAAGAGGATGAATCGAGCTCCCCCAGGTTACTGTTCTAACTTCACAGTCAGGTAAATCTTCCTCCTCCCACGGAGTGAGGGGTAAGTAACAGCAATGTTACTACAGGGTACCACCTCCCCATGAAAGCAGGAAGACTAGGGCATAAGCATCAACTGTAATCAATTACTGTTCTCTACTTTATACAGTTATTGTGAGGATTACATGGTGTATACTTGTAAAGCACATGGAAGCAAATCTGGCACAAACACGGAATTCAGCTGTTTTTATTGCTGTAGTTATTCCTTGGATATTGTCTGGAAATAGTAGACACTCAATAAATCTTAGTGTTCTCTGTTTTATAAAGGGAATTCCCGCTTGATCAGAACTCTAGGCTTGATCATTAAAGGCTTCTTTACTCAGTGAAGGTCCCCAACGTCCCTTCTCAAAGATCAATTTATTCTATTCTCATATTTAATGGACAAAGACATCATGAATACTTGCAGCTCTTAATTGGGAAGCATTTGACACAAAGGCTGGTCATGGAATCATTTTGGTGTCAATCTCCATTGCAAGGAGCAGGGCAATGAAATCAGAACAATTTGATCTTTTGCCTCCTGCATTTATATTCTATAGAAAATTGTTTTCATTCGGTTTGCTTTGAGTTAGAATGAAACTCACCAAGAAGATCGTTCAGAGTTTGTCATTAATTGACATATTGAGAAGAAAATAGAATGTCCTTTCTAGCAGTAAGTAATTTAGAAATATGAGTTGAAACACATGCCATTTCTGTCTACTGCTGGAAGCTCTCATGGACCCATCAGCATTACTGAAGAGTTTCAGTGAATGCAATTTTTGTTTTCTCTTTAATGTTCTCCTTTTTGGATATAGTAATGGTTTTGCTTTGCAGTGCAAATGGAGACTATCCCTTATTATCTGGGGGCATATTAACTAGTTTGTAGATGGGCAGTGGTTTGGTTAGATTCTGTGATTTGGCTGCAATGGATGTGTGAGGGTTTCTAACCCAGCCCTGCTCCTCCCTCTCCCTTCATCCCCCTGCTGGTGGCTCAGCACCTTGTGTTGCTTTTTCTCTCCAATCAGCCTCAATGCTGAGTTCTTTCGAGGCCTCGGTCACATTGAATTCACCCCAGAGAAGCTAAGACTTTTCCTCTGTGCCTCCCCACTTAATCTGCCTATGAGTTGGCTACAGCACACCTTTATTTTGGAAACTACAGATGAGTAAAAGAAAAATAAGAAAAAAACATCCCCTCACATTTCACTCTCAAGAAGCCCATGACAGCCCTATAATATCCAATCAGCAATTTAGAAAATTAAGTTTGGAAAGCAATAAGCTTTTTAAAAATGAGTTTAGAGGCAAAACCCAAGCTGCCCTGAACCACTGTGAGGCCTTTAGGCAGTTGATTTCATGATAGGTTTGATTAAACAGTGCTGCCCCCAATCTCCCAGAGGGTGTCATGTAATAAACACTCTCGGTGTTATGTTACCATTCTCAGCTCTGAGCTATTCACATTTCAAAACTCATCTGGCCCCAAAGACTTTAGATAAGGAACTGTGGACTTGCATTGATGTTCTGCTGTGAATCAGTCTGGATTTTATACATACACAATATATAAAAATAGATACACTTGCACAGATACATACATGGTAATATTTAATCCATGAGTATTGCATATATTTACTATTAAATATTTCTAACTAGTAGTTAAAACAGAGAGAAACAAATACCTAAATACAGCTCAGGATTAACTAATGTTAACATTTTGTTTGCTTATAATGTTAAAGTTTGTTTGCTTATGAAGATGCAACTTTTGTCTTCCTTGTATCTCTCTCCATCCCATTTCTTATCCTCTGCAGAAAAAAAAAGATGCTAATATTATGCTGGCTTTAACCTGATTTCTCTGAGTGTATTTTTAAAGATATGAAAATGTACATGAGGATTCTAGCTAGGTACAGTTCTACTTTGTTCTTTTATCGACAACAAATGAAAAAGATATTCTACCTACAAATAGTTAATCTAGCTTTTTAAATATTCAAATGTTTAAAGTTTGTCTTCTTGGATATAAGCTAGGATTTAAGATTAGTAGCCTGAATCATTTAAGGGTGACCTTAGTCATTGTCTAGCTTTCAGTTCCACCTGACTAAGCTCTGAACATATTTATACAGTACAGTGTAATCCAGTCCAAATATTGGAAAGAAGAAAGACATCAAATCACGTGACCTCTGTGTTCCCTTTTAGCCATGAAATTCTGATTCAGTGTGGTTCTTTTGATGTCAATTTTAGACAGTATAACAGAATACAGATTGCTTTGGGTTTCATAGCAAATAAGCACCCCTAGTTAGGTAGGGCATTTGCTCTTCCTGCTGGCAAAGAATTAGGTTTACTGTTTTCTCTGTAAGAACAGCAAATTAATGACATTTCAATATTCCCTCTATTTCTTGTGAGAGTTTATTGGAAAAATTTAGGTCAAAGAGTTAATAGTATTTTTCAAATCTGTTTTAACTTGGCCTGCTCACTTGCTATGTTCAGCTTTTCACACAAATAGATTCTTTTAATATTTCTTTTCCCCCCAACTGTTGTGCTGTTTTAGTATCTCAAGGTGGCACTTTTTCTGAGTAGTCCATTGATTTCAAGTTGCTCTACTTTCTTCGAGCTTCCCATTAAAATGTAATTGTATCATATTTTAGATTTGATTTTGAAATGAACCTTTTGTGAAATTTCACACAATGATGGATACCATGTTCTCTCTTTATCGGAGTCAATGATATAAATCAATAACAATTTCCTGACATTATTTGACGATTCAGTGAAGGGTAAGATTCATAACACAAAAGTAAAAGGTGATCGAGTCTCCGTAAAGTTGCTGTGTCCTTGGCCTGCTTAATCTAGAGCTGCATGAAATCTTGTTTCTCCAGACAGCCCTATTCTGCAGCATCCACTAAAGCCCAGTTATCTCTTTATTTCATTAGAGAGATGCAGGATAGTATAATCATTAATGGCTCAGCTTACATATTTTTCTTTCTTGACATGTGACATTCAACCAATTACTTCTATTCTCTAATCTTCTGTTTCTTTCACCTTAAAATAAGACGAAAATAGCATCATCTTCACAGGATTAAAACAAGTGAATGTGACTGGCATATAGTAAGTGCTAAATAAAAGGTGGCTGCTGCTCTTATTATTGATACCATCATCATTCTTCAAAAATTAATATATTCCTACTACTCTCTACTCCTTCTTACTATATCTCTATTTTCTCTTGGCTTCATATTCATTTTTTGCTCCTGTTATTGTTTTTGAAAACAAGATTTCTATGTTAATTGCGTATTTGTCTGGAAAAGCACCTGAGTTTTGCACTTGTAAAAAGTAATCACTTGATTATGAACATTTATGAATTTTTGTGGTTCCTAAAAGCAAGAAATTATTTTGTTCATAGAAGGAATAATATAATTGAATAAAACAAAAATCAACAAGATCCCAAAAAATAGTTTTAGAAGAGTGAGTCATCTAATTCAATTTAAAATGTAAATTATTCAATTACCTTGAGAATCTTATCAAATGAGGTTTTCACTCTTCCTCCATCTGTGGTTGAAACAGCTCTTCTGAGTGACCTCTTTCTCACTTACTGATTACCAATTGATGCTGACTGTAGTTCCGAAAGGGAATTGGTCACAACATTTTATATTTACATATATATATATATATATGTATATATATACACACACACACATATATATACACACACACATATGTGTCTATGTGTGTATATAAATACACACACATATATGTCTATGTGTATATATATACACACACATATATGTGTGTGTATGTGTGTGTATATATACGTATATCATATATACATATATGTGTATATATGTTCGGTTATATATACATATATACACATATATATACATATATACACGTATATATGTATATATGATATATATCGTAATATATGATATATACATATATGTGATATATATCATATAATATATGTATATTTACACATATATGTGATATATATATCATGTACATATATGTGTATATATATCAGTTTGGTTATGTATATACATATATACACATACATATATATACATATATACACATATATACGTATATATACATATATATGTATATGTATATGTATATATCAGTTTGGTTAAAACCAGCAATAAAAAATAGGAACAGCCAAGGTGATTTTGAAACCATGAGATGGTCATTATTTACAGGTGTAAGAGACATTTTTTGAAGGAAGTAATTGCTTATATTTTAAAATTCGTATGATTTTAATTAATGGTAGAATTACAATTTCTAATTGTATAATTATGAATTTAACTATGTAGAAGTAAGCAAGCAAAATATAGATGACCTAATATTATTTTTATTTGGCTTTTGAAGTTGGATTTATCCTTCCATTTTAATATGAATATCTAAAGGAACCTGGTGGGTCCCTTCAGGTAAAATAATGTAACCACATTTTAAAGACTACCTCAGGATTTTACTTCACCTCATCCCAGGGCCCACCCATTCCATTCAAATAATGTGAGCGTGTACCTCTTTAGGAGCATAGAGAAGTGCCTCAAACTGTCGGGTTTTTTTTTTCTCCAGTTTTCTCTGAGTAGCACAGACCTTCAAATATGATGGTCAACAAATGCTTGTCTAATGAGTCTGAAGAATTAAACATCTATTTTAATTGACATCAATGCAAGATGTATTATAATAATGAATATAGAAAAACTCTTTCAAAAGTTAAGCTGTCCAAAAAAATCACAGTCACTTAATGGTATTAAACACAATATATTTCTAAAGTACAATACTTGTGTATATTTTACCAAGATCCTTCTTCAAAACCTATGTTATTTTCTGCCTCTGGAATGAAGGCTAAATTTCTTAGTTTAAGATTCTACAGAAATCATCTCTAATCAGAATCTTAAAAAAATATTATGTACATCACATTAAAATATCAAAAATTGCAAATAAAGCAACAGTCCCTGCTGACCACCCTCATCACCCACCATAGATTTTATCTTGAGTATCTTTGGATACCAGTTGATTTTTACTTCCAGTCCATTTTCTATTTACTTAATATGTATAAATGTACCACATATACTTGGAAATCTAAACCATTGTATGTTTTCAGCCTGAGTAATATTATACTATAATATTTTTCTGTAACTTAATTTTTTTACTCCAAAACACATGTTGAATTTCTTTCCATAATGACACATGGCGATAGATATTATTTTTAACTGGTATAGTATTTCTCACTATTGATTGATTCATTCACATGTAAGTTCTTTCCTGTCATTTGTCATCAAAACCAGCACTGAAATAAACATTCCTGCACAAGCCTTCATGTGTATACCTTTGAGTGTCTCACTAGGATAAATGCCAAGAAATTAACTCAATTTTTATAGTCTATGCAATTTTTCTTTTTAACAAATGCTATCTAGTTTCTCTCCAATTGAGCTGTACCAACTCATGGAATTTTCCTCTCCATCTATTATCTGATTAATTTGTTGTTCTCTTAAAATCTTATACTCCGTTAACACCCATCAACATTTTCTAAACACACCATACACTTTCTCATCTCTGTGTTTTTGCTGCGATTGCTGCCTCAGTTTCTCGAGGTAAAATGTTTTGCCCAACAAAAGTTGGTATCATGGAGGCTTACTATTACTTCTCCACCAAATCTTTTCCCAAACTCTCATTATTGGCAGAAATAATGAAGTGTCTTCTTTGAGTCTCCTAGTATCTTATACTTATTTCTTATACAGCATTTATGATGTAGGGTAGTGAATGTATCATACGAAGTGTAGGAGAGGAAAAGTAATACCGTTTCCTCACTCATCACAAGGGACATGGCTGGAACCCCTATAACAAAAGAGAGGTTAAAAAGAAAAAAAATAACAAATTTATTAACATTTTATGTGACATAGGGGCCTTCAAAAACAAAGGCCTGGAGACCAGGGAAAACTCTCTATGTTTATGCTTAAGTTCAACAATGAATGGGCAATCATGAAGAAATACAAATGGACAGAAAGAATATGATCTCATTGTAAAAACTTGGAGAGAACTCAGCAAAGATCTTTATGGGCCTCTCTGTGTAGTGTTTCTTTCATCCAGGTATAGACAGGGTAGGACACCAGTTAAATGAGGTTCTTATGACCTAGTTTGAGGAGAAGTAAGCCGGATAATTCCTTTATGGCTGGCTCTCACAAAGGAAAGAGAGGGGAAGGCAGAGAGGGACTCCAAGGTGCTATATTTTGGGACAGCATGTTCTGACTCCAAGGTGTTGTATTTTGAGATAGCATGTTCTGAGCCCTGGCACAAGTAAATTTAATGATCCTTGAGATTGGAGACCCTCCTTGATAGGATAGAAATGTACCTTCTGTCTGTGTCCTGGACTGGTGGTCTACTATGCAGGTTCATAAGATTCCTGGCATAAATTACTTCTTCCTTTCCCTCCTTTCTCTCTCTCTCTCTCTTTTTTTCTTCTTGGAATAACAACATATTATGAGTAATTAACAAGAAAGAAAACAAATTATATCAGTCATTATTCAGCGTTAGAATAAACTAAAATTAAATAAATGTCTCTGAGTGCTTCAGCAGATGAATATTATCAACCACTGTATGTGGTTATTGATGTGTGCTTTACTACAGTGAGTATGTTTCTGTGTATGTATATAATATATATTATGTTTGTATGAATGTATATAATATTTAAATATTTTAATATGGAAATAAATCATTGCCTTCAGCACACTGATTACAAATCAATTCATATCTCAATTAAATTGAGTTGTAAGTCACACAGTTGATTACCCCAAAGAGCTCATTATAAATGCATATGACTCTTAATGGCTCCAATGAGAAGAGAGCCCTTCACTCGTGATGAATGTTACCACTTTAATTGAAACAAGGTTACCTTTGGCATTAAGGTACATAAGACGCTGTCAAAGCAGTTATGGTTTTATAAATTTAAATTAGGATGTTCTGGTCAGAACAGTTTTCTAAAATTAGATTGGAGAATGGGACAGATGTAAATAGGGTTCCTCTACACAAAGAAATATGATTGTAAGACATTACTTTTGTGATGTGTTTTTAACAGTTTTATCTTTCTGTAATTATAGTTAATTTTGGAAGCTACTGTTTTGTGATCAAATGCTACCGTTGCTCTAGATGACATCAGTGTGTCCCAGGAATGTGAAATTTCCTATAAATCACTACCAAGGACCAGTACACAAAGCAAGTGTAAGGTTTTCCTTGTCGTTGTTGCTGTTTTAAACATTGAATTAAGCTCTTCTCAGTATCAAAATATAAAATGTATTAGAGTCACGAATACCTAATACAGGGTGTGGATTATATCACCTGTTCTTGAAACCTAAAATATATATATATATATATATATTTTAAAAGGTAAACAACTGGTCTAGTCCTTAGGCCTCTCTTCCAGTAATATGGAAAATATTCTATGCTTGAAGCTGAAATTATTGCATTCAAATATTTTAATTATAAATATTATGAAAAAATTATAATTATTTTGCATATTTTAAATACACTTTTATAAATATTCACTTCTCCATTAATTTTATTCAGAACTTCAAATGAGCATGTAATAATATTCGTATTTCAGGATCACCCAGGAGTTCAAAAAAAGCAAAAAGGTTGTGTTTGGGAAAATGATGTAAGGCCAACCAAAATTTAAAACTGGACCTTAAAGTTCTGTGTTTCTATTCAAAATTTAATATTTTCAAATCACAGATGGAGCTTGTCTAATTCTTTGACTAAATTTTTTGGAGAGAATATCAATTACAGGCCAGAAATGTTGCCATAAAAATGGATCTCATATAGTCAACTATGTATTTTAAAACCTAATCATTATTTAGATTCTGGGATCATGTACACATTGAAAGAATTTACACTATACCTTCAGTTACTTTCTCTTTCTAGTACTAATTGATGTTTCTCTCTGACCACTCCTAACCTCAGATCTCAATGAATCTGACAATATTAAAAATGTTTTCTGAAAAGTGTCACACTTTATTTTTCTTAATCTGTATCTATGGAAAAGATTTGCATATGAAAATCAGACATACTGTATATTCCTAAGTTATATTTACTTAAACAACATATTTAGTGAGTGCAACAGTTGTATTCTTACAGGAGCTGAATGGACTAATCAAGAAAAATTTGGGTCACATGATTCTGGATTGAGACGATTAAAGAACTTTTAATTAAAGGTCCTTTATTAAAGATATTTTTCATTCGAGAGAGTGTATATTTCTGGGTGCTAACTTATATTGGGTCAACGTGTATTTACTTTGTTCAGAATGTGTATCCTGCATGCATAATAGACCATTCTAAGCTCTGCGCATGTGTTCATGCAAGTGTGTGTGTGTGTGCATGTGTGCGCGTGTCTGCCTGTGTGTCTGCATATGTGTGTGCATGCCTGTGTGTCCGTGTGTGCGTGCATGTGTGCATGTGTGTGTGCGTGTGCATGCGTGTGTGCATGCTTGTCTGTGCACATGTGTGTATGATTCTGATAGACACCGAGGAGTGCAGAGCAGCAGATTTAATGATTCATTTAAAGATTCATGAGTTTGGCCAGGCGCGGTGGCTCACACCTGCAATCCTAGCACTTTGGGAGGCTGAGCCGGGCGGATCACTTGAGGTCAGGAGTTGAAGACCTGCCTGGCCAACATGGTGAAACCCTGTCTCTACTAAAAATACAAAAAAATTAGCCAGGGCATGGTGGCGGGCACCTGTAGTCCCAGCTACTCGGGAGGCTGAGGCAGGAGAATGGCGTGAACCCAGGAGGCGGAGCTTGCAGTGAGCCGAGATCGCGCCACTGCACTCCAGCCTGGGTGACAGAGCAAGATTCCTCTCAAAAAAAAAAAAAAAAAAAGATTCACGAGTTTTTAAGGGTTAAACAGGATTACCTTATTTTTGTTGTTTAATTAAAGATTTTCTTTCTCCTGATTAAATACCACATCACCAGAATCATAATAGCTGAAAAGCGTTAAAGTTGACATTGAAGAGCATTCTCTTGTAATGTAGTATTTGGAGGTATAGGGGCAGAAAGGTGTGACAAAAACCTTTCCTCACCCATCGTAAGGGTCACAGCTGACACTCCGAGAATGAAAGACAGTTTAATGAGAGAAAAGCATAACAAATTTGTTTATCAAAGTTTTACTTGACACAGGAGCCTTCAGAAATGAAGATGCAAAGACCCAGAGAAAAGCATGTGCTTTATTTTATTTTTTCGTTTTTATTTGTTTTTCAGCCCCTTTTCCTATTTAGAAAACTGTGTATTTTTCTGCTTAGTTTTGGTGAAGAACAAACAGCCATTTTGAAATGTGATCGGACAAAAGGGTATGATCCAATGGTAACAGACTGAGCAGGGAAACTTAGCAAAGCCTCTGTGTTCAGAGTCTCCTTGACTCCTTTGTGTAGAATTTCTTCACCCCTGGGAACAGGAAAGGACCCCTCTAGAATGAGGATCTTGTGACCTAATTTCAGGCAAGATAAGCCAGATAATTTCTTTATGACCAGCGCTCACAAAGAAAGGTCAGGGAAGATCAGAGTGACCTTGCTCCTGGGGTACCTCCCAATCTCCTTCAGTTCAAAGTACTTTGGGGCAGCCTTTCCTGAGCTCTGACCGAGGCAAAAGTGTGGTTAAAGGTTTTAAATCATTACTAAAGTTAACCTTAGCAAAAGTTTTTGAGACACTTGATCTTGCTTACGGAGAATTCTTTTCTTAAATTCACTCAGGATTCATGGATATGTGCATCCATCTGAACACCAGATCAGTTGGATAGATAATATATCTAATTAGGACAAATTACATGAATGATTCCTGAAAGATCAATGGATGTACACAAAGGAAACAAAGGCGTTTCTTATCGTTTTTGCAAATATGTCCAGTAGACAATTATAGGATCTCATTTGTGGAGTTCAGTATTAGTAATGGGCAGAAGTTTATGGAGAGAAACTGAAAGGAATATTTAAAAACGTGCCATGCTCCATTGACAGTAAATTGTTATATGTATGGAGCAGAATGGCCAAAGGTTTACCCAGACTACCCAGACCCTGTACAGGACTTGAAGTTTTGAAATCTTTAATAGGCATACAAATGGCTGCACCACTTCAAAGCAATCTTAGAGCTGTAGTTTTCTGCTCACAGTCCGCGTGATGAAAATCGCAAGTGCTACTTTGATTTGGCCTTTAATCAAGCTTCTTCTCCTTCAGAATATTTAAAAGCTACTGTTGATGAAATAATTTTACATTCTGTTTATTTGTTAAAGGGAGAGAGCCTGTTTTACGCTCTTAATCTCAATTTTGAAGCCAGATTTGTGCCTGGTGAGGATGCAGGTTGTATTTCATCCAGGAAGATACGTGATTTTCCAACTGAGTGCCCAAAGGGAGCACATGAAACTAATTGCTGTGAGTGCATTACTGACTCCTTCAGCAGATATTTATATGTACATATTTACTCTCTGAACGTAAAGTGCACACTACTCAAGTGAGCATTGTATGATGAAGACAGTCAGAACAGAGACCTCTGCATGATGGAAATGACTTGCCGGTGAGAACAAACCAGATTCTCTTTAAACTAGAGGCGATGAATGAAAACGTCCTGCTAACTTTCAGTTTTGCCCTGTTGGAGAATAACATTTGAAATATATGCAGGATAGCGCTCAAAACACAAGAGCAAGGATGTATCTAGCCAGTCGTAGAAAAATAAGTAACACATGACACCACTTATATGAGGTATCCAGGTAGTCATATTTGTAGAATCAGAGTAAAATTGTGGTAACCAGGTTCTGGGAGGAGAGGAAGTGGAAAATTACTAATCAACAGGCATACATTTTCAGTCAAACAAGATGAATAAGCTCTAGACATCTGCTGTATAACATGGTATCTAAAGTCAATGACAATGTATTGTACACTTAAAAATGTGTTGTGGGGGTAGATCTGGCTGGATGCAGTGGCTCAAGCCTGTAATCCCAGCACTTTGGGAGGCTGAGGCAGGTGGATCACTTGAGGCCAGGAGTTCAAGACCAGCCTGGCCAACATCACAAAACCCCATCTCTACTAAAAATATAAAAATTATCAGGGCATGGTGGCACACACCTGTAATCCCAGCTACTCAGGAGGTGCAGGTTGCAGTGAGCTGAGATCACACCACTGCATTACAGCCTGGGTGACAGAGACCCTGTCTGCCACCCCCCCATAAAAAAGAGGGTAGATCTTATATTTTCTTATCACAATATATGTATTATAAACATTTATTTATTAAATTATTTTTAACATCATAGTATTCTTATTATCGTAAGCAGTTGCTATTTCAGTACAACTAGCAGTAGAAGACTTTATACTGCTTACAAATGTTATTTCAAATGATAGTGTATCAATAAGTAGTTCTATGGTCATAAAACTATAGATCCTGCCTAGTTCTATATATTTTTCCACCTTTAAGAGTCTCCTTTCAGTTTGTCCTTTTCCAGGGCAATGCCTCCATTCTTTCTGCATTCTACTTAAATGATTCTAAAACTATCCTAGCATCCCTGAAAAAGTAATACAGAAGAAGAAAAAAAAAGAAGGTTGTCGGTGGATAAGCTTTTCCAAAAGTATTTTAATAACTGTGCTATTGAACACAATAAAAAAAGGCAAGAGGAAAGGCAAGAGAAGGATCCCATTTTATTGATTACCCATACCCGAGGTGAAAACCAAGGTGGTTTTGAGTCAAGACAGTGGAGGAACACAGAGATTTTCCAGAAGTGTGGTGGCGCAGAGTTGGAGAGACTCTTTCCTCTGCATTCAAAACATACATGAGAATGACGAGAAAAATCAGGGCCATTGCTGATTGCTAATACATTGGCAAGCAGCCATGCTGCGACCCACAAAAAACCTTATGAGCATCTTTTCTATACCAAGAGATTTGGTAAGAAGAAAGTGTGATCATTTCCCTCGAGAAACATAATCTATTACAGAGAGCTCAGAAATAAATCTAAACATAAAAGACCAAATAAGTTTTGACAAAGGCACCAAGAGGACACAGTAGGGAAAAAATAGTCTCGTCAATAAATGGTGCCAGAAAATCTGGTCGTTCTCATGCGAAAGAATGAAATTGGACCTTTGTCTTACACCGTACACTTAAATAAATTCACAATGTAAGAAAGTCCTAAATTTAAGACCTGAAATCATTAAACTCCTAGAAGAGAACTTAGGGGAAAAACTCCTTGACATTAGAGTTGGCAGTGGTTTTTTAATATCACACCAAATGCTCTGGCTACAAAAGCAGAAATAAATAATGGGATTACCTCAAACTAAAAAGCTTCTGCACAGTAAAGGAAACACTCAGCAAAATAAAATAGCAACCTGCATATCGGGAAAAATATTTGCAAACCATATATCTGATAAGGGGTTAATATTCAAAATTTATGAAGATTTTATACAACTCAGAAATAGATAAATAGATAAAAAATGGGCAAAGGCCCTGAATAGACATTTCTCCACAGAAGACATAAAAATAATCAACTGGTATATGAACAGATATTCCACATTTCATTGGCATTAATCATCAGGGAAATACAAATCCAAAACTCTTTTAGATACCTCCTCATATCAATTAGGATAGCTATAATAAAAAAAAGCGTAACACATTTTAGTAAGAGCGTGGAGAAAAGAGTACTCATACTGTTGGTGCAAACGTGAATTGTGCAGCCATTATGGAATATGGTATGGAGGTTTCTAAAAAAATTAGCAATAAAAGTACCGTATGATTTAGCAATCTCTCTTTTGGGTATATACCCAGAAAAAATGAAATTACCACTTCATAAAGCTGTCTGCACTCCCATGTTCGCTGCAGGATTATTCTTGATAGCCAAGATATGAAAACAACCTAAGTGTCTGTTGATGTACAGATAGATAAACTGTGGTATCTAAAAAACAGTGGAATATTATTCAGCCTTAAAAAAAGAGATTCTGCCATTTTTCACATCCTAGGTGAATCTGGAGGAAATTATGCTATGTGAAATAAGCCAAACACAAGAAGGAAAATATTGCATGATCTCAATTATGTGTGGCATCTAAAAATTATATACAGATATAGAGAATGAAACAGTGGTTACCAGAGGCAGGGGCCAAGGGAAGGAAATGGAGATATGTAGCTCGGAGGATATGATGTAACAGATATGGAGGAGAAATGTGTCTAGAGATGTAATGTACAACGTGAGGACTACAGTTAATAACACTTGAGGACTACAGTTAATAACAGATTTGAGATTTGAGATTTGATAAATGAGTAAGTTTTAGCTACTCTTGCCACAAAAAAAGAAAAAAAAGGGCAATTATGTGAGATAATGGATAATTTGCCTCACTGTAATAACCATTTTACTATCTGTATGTATCACATAACCTTATGTTGTATATCTTTAATATACATAATAAAATTTGTTTTAAAAATTAAGAAAAGAAGCTTAGTCTATTAGGTAAGAAATGTATCGATTTAATAGTGTTGTAATGATAACTGGAATAGAGATGTAAACAAGTAGCTATTTTAACTCTAGGAAGTTGGAGAATATATTCAATAGAAAGTAGGTAAGTCCTCAGCAGCAATTTTATTTTATTTTATTATTATTATACTTTAGGGATTTCTTAAGATGTTTTCTAGTTTTCTTGCTGTGTAAGAAGAGTGTCTATTGCAAGTTCTGCCAGGGATTAACAGTTCTAGGCCTGTCTCTGATATACATTAAGACTGTTACCAAATGTACATGGTTTAAGAACCTTACCTATATAGTCTTTTAATCAGCAAAATAAATATAAGAGGTACTATTTTCCTCATTTTATGAACTTTCTTGTCATTTAGTTTTTTTATCAGTTAGAATTCCATTTTAAACACAGTCTGCCTCCAAAACTTACATTTTTTTTTTTTTTTTTTTTTTGAGACGGAGTCTATTGCCCAGGCTGGAGTGCAGTGGTGCGATCTGGGCTCACTGCCAGCTCTGCCTCCCGGGTTCACGCCATTCTCCTGCCTCAGCCTCCCGAGTAGCTGGGACAGCAGGCGCCCGCCATCACGCCTGGCTAATTTTTTTTTTTTGTATTTTTTTAGTAGAGACGGGGTTTCACCGTGTTAGCCAGGATGGTCTCTATCTCCTGACCTCGTAATCTGTCCGCCTCAGCCTCCCAAAGTGCTGGGATTACAGGTGTGAGCCACCGCACCCGGCCCAAAACCTACGTTCTTAACTGCAAATCGTATAGCCTTTCTATCCTTTTAAGGTCATCATTACATTGAGAATGATGTTTTTAGAAAATGTGAAAAGTTCCCTACATGAGCAGTTTAAGCAATGGGAAGTTTGAAGCCAATGATCAAAACTTCACTTTTGGAGGAGAACCGATGCCCTTAGTCTCTAATATGTCAAATGGTCACTTAGTAAATGCTGTCGAGAAGTTTAAGGAATGAATGTCTTTTAAAAATAATGCTTAATACTTTCTCCTTAGTAATTATTTCTTTAATCACAGTACCTTTTATAATCTGAAATGTATTAAATTGCTTTTAATTCTTATAGTGCTTTTCGGGGACCTAAAAGATAATTTTTTAGACATAAAAGGAAAATAAAAGATCACTATTTGGATAAGGGACCCACCCTCATAGGGAATTGAATTAGAAAATTAGCAAACGACCTCCAGTTCTCTAAAGTCTTATTTTGAGGGTTTTTTTTTTTTTTGCCTGCTTTTTTGAAAAAACTAATTTTTATACTGTGAATCTCTTTATTCATAGAAATGCTAATTCTTCATCCCATTTTTGTGAATCCTTTCATTAAAGATTCTGGCAATGAGTGGAGGTGAGGTAAAGACACAGTGAAGAATACAGAGAAGTAGGAGTCTTTTTTTTTCTTGTCTTCTTTGCAGCAAAAAGGTTTGAAGGAAGCATGCAAAATTTAGGCTGCGATTCTAATGTTGAACAAATGAGCATATCACTTCTCTTACAGAGAACTTAACTGCTTGAAAAAACAGGGGTTTCTTATAAGGAGGAAAAGGCAATGCCACCCTCAGGATTTCTATTTATGAACTTAAATCCTCCTAAAAAGGACCATTGCTATTCTTGAATTTCAAACATTTAATATTTTAATGCTATTTATTTTAATTTTTCTCACTTTCACAACCATCTTTAACACAATTTACTTTCTTTTTTACATGAGACTGATTATGACCTACTTCAAACGGGTTATTAAGTTTGCTAAAAATTTAGGTCTTCAGTGCCTTGAAATATTTTCAGATTTTGTAGAAAAAAATAGCAAACATAAATTGCAACCAATTTTGGTAAATGAGAGAACAAGTTATTGGATTTGTTCAAGAACTGTTTGGGATACATAGAGGTTAGGAAGTTTTGCAGAATTTTGATAGCCTTGGATAATTTAATCGAATGTTTCCATACTTATTTATATTATGATATAAAAGTGCAGTTACTTAAAATGTAACCCAGGTGTACAGGTTTTCAAGGAGTCTCTCTCTCTCTGCCAGTTAAAACACCACACACTGACTATGATGTTAAATTATCTCTGATTTTCATTTATGATAACTGAAGGGCTGAAAAACCTACATAGCATGACAAATACAACATATCTCAACAAAACTTCTCTGGACCTTCAGAAACTCTAAGGGACAGGCTGCAGGGTGAATCACTGTTGGATGTAATTTTTGCCTGGACGTAGCGAAATTACAGTGTATCAGACAAGTTCAATGCCAGAGTGGATTTTAGACCTGGGATCATGTTGCCATTTATGAGGAACTAGACAAATACTCTGTATGTTTTCATTTAAGGGAATGTTTAACATGATCTGCACATCTTAGCTCTCAAGTCAAAGTTGGCATCAGGACAAACCCTAAAAGAAGGCAGATGAGGAGTGAGCTCCAGAGAGCAGAGCCAGTACCTAGGTGTCTTCCCATAGTTCCAGTGTTCTGGAAAGTCCATTTCTCCTGGACGGGTTATTTGATGTTGAGGCCAATCAAAATGCTACCTCATCATTTTTGAAAGCTTATCTTTATTTTTTTTAGATCAAAATTGTTACTCTGAATTGTTTCTTTAGGATAGATCATAAAAAGGGAAATTTGGGGTTTGAGTTTTTTGTAGTTGTTGTTTTGTTTTGTTTTTGAAACAGGGTCTTGCTCTGTTGCCCAGGCTGGGGTGCAGTGGTGCGATCTTGGCTCACTGCAACCTCTGCTTCCCGGATTCAAGTGATTCTCCTGCCTCAGCCTCCCTAGTGGCTAGACTACAGGTGAGCACCACCGTGCCCAGCTAATTTTTGTATTTTTAGTGGAGATGGGGTTTTGCCATGTTGGCCAGGCTGGTCTCGAACTCCTGACCTCAGGTGATCCACTCGCCTTGGCCTCCCGAAGTGCTGAGATTACAGGCATGAGCTGCCATGCCTGGCCTAAATTGTCATTTAATGACATTCAACACATTTTGCCAAATGTTTCCCCAAAACATTATGCTAATAAACAATCATATCAACAAAGTAAAACTGTGGCAGTGTCCCTGTGTTTGAAGTCCATTTTGAAATTTACTTTCACTTTTCATGATTATGCAAATACTATTTATAAGTTCCCATTTTTGTGAACAAATACTTTGTTTCCTCAAGACTAAAATAAATAATGCTACTTTATGTAGTGCTTTCTTTCGTTCCAAGAGATAATGTGTATACTGGAAAATGAAGATATTATGTGTCAAATAGTATAAATGGTACATTTTCTCACACCTACATTGTATTAACAGGACATATATAACCTATTTTGTTCTGGCTGTGCTATGTAATGCAGGCAAGAAAGCCAAAATTTACTTAAGCAGCTCTGTAAGTTGTAAAGACATTTTAATATTTCCAAACAACATTTAGTGAGCAGTATAATTTATGTCTGTCTAAAACCTATTTAGTGCAAAGTGCATGTACTAATTTTATGAAAAAATTCTAAACAATTTCCTATATTCTACTTTTCTGTCTACTCATGAGAAAAAAAAAAACATGTAAGTCTCCACTGAGTAGTTGAATTCAATGAAACCTTAGCCAAGGTTGAATAGTACAAGGAAAAGGAGTGATTTATTATTTATTTATTTATTCAAACTTAGATGCTGATTATATATTTTCCTCAAACTAGTATATCTGCTAAATACAGAAATATGTGCATTAGACACTGGCATTTCCACAGCAGAGATGCATAATAGAGACAAAGTCATTTTATGTGTGTTGATACTTTGCAAGCCATGTATCTTATGTACTCAGTATTGACCAAGAATAATTGCATTACTCTGCACTGAGACTTATGTTTTCTTTTATTACATAAATGCATTAAGAGAAGGCTTGAATTTCCTATAGCAACTCTCTGCTCTATATGTTTTGAGATGTGTGTGTGTGTGCGCGCATGTCAGTCTTTGAATTAGGACTACTTTTTTCAGTGTATTTTCTGAAAAATGTTTCTGAGTAGGCCTTTTTGGCTAGATTGGAGATACTTCATCTTAATTATAATATTAAAGGATTTCTATGATGTGTCTCTCTGTATAATTACAAATTACTTTTAATTTTGTAAGGTCTAGAAAAATGAGCTGCTGTTTTCTATGTTCTATCTTATATTCTTTTTTCATAGCCCTGAATACAAGGAAAAAAAGTCTGAAAATATACCTACACTTGCTAATTATTGAGTATCTTCCCCTTTTATTAAATGCATATTGGCAAATAAGTCTCTGTAGGAAAAAAAAAGGCTATCTAGTTATTTTTCCTTAGTAAACTGGATTTCCATTCTCTTCTCATTGTCCTCAAGTTTAAAATCTAGACAACTATTTTCTATTCAGACAAACCCCTCTAGACAGATGTCATTGTGAAAGACCCTAATGGGAGGTTGTTTCTGGTGAAGGCTCATCATTTCTGTGGCATGAAATCAAGAAGTGGAGAAAACGTCCATTCACCCTCATTTATGGAAGTCACTGATCTCCGATAAAGAATAGTGAAAACTATTTCTATAGTCAGGTAAAATCTGATAAATAACCCATGCTATTTTGATCAATCTTTGCTGCAGATAATCATGTTGTTAAATTAGGAGAATTCAGGATAGTAGTGAAAATAAGTGATTCTTCTTCCGCCATTGAAAATTCTATTGAGAATAAAAGTCAGGCATTTAAGAAGAAAGCCTTTTTCTGTAATTATTTAAGATTAAGTTTCAATACATTAGATTATTAATGGTGACTGTGGAGAGAGTGGATTTTTTTTTTCATGTCATACTTTGAGCTCGGCTGGGATATTATTTTTTTTGACAAGATCATTGTTCTTCACTCTTAAAATTGTGTTAGAAGTATTACTGCCTTTCCTTTTCTTTTTGTTGCTTATCTGCTGAAACTATTCAGTTATTCTCTTTTCTCACATGTCACTACTCTTGTTCATTTTGTTTCCATTTTCAGGTTAGCAATGTGTGTGATAGGTAAAAAGGGGGTGTAAAGAGGCTTCCCCACCTAACACTAAGTGTTCCAAGCATCCAAGCAATCGATGTCTCCCTGCCTTGCAGAAACACACCACTGTAGGGAGTGAAATGTACACTGCTTCTGATGTGATATAATTATCTCTTTGGGTTATACATTTAAAGACACCTAAAAGACCACATAATAATTTAGTTAATTTATGTAGTATAAATACTCACATGCTTACTTTTAAGCACTTACTTTATAGCTGACAGTGTTTGAAGTAAATTTGCATGCACAAACTAATTTATAGCTCTGTAAAATAAGGCATAAAGAGGATTAATATTAGGGCCCTGCTTCCTAGCTTGGGAGAGACTGACCCTTATAATGAGTGAATAAATTATGTACTATTTTTAGAAGGGATGTATGCTGTAGAAAAAAAAATGAGGCAAGGAAAGGGCAATGGGGGAAGGCAAGTGAACTTTGCAATTTCCAAGAGAGTGGTCATAGTACATCTCAGTTACAAGGTGGCATTGTAACAAAGATTTGAGGAGGTGAGGAAACAAGCTTTGAGATATCTCAAAAGAAAAGAAAGAGTGTTCTAAGCAGAAAGAAGGAACTAAGGGATTGGGACAGGAATACATCTGGTGAATTTGAACAATAGCAAGTGGACCAATGTGGCTGGACGAGGTTGATTATAGAGAACAATTATAGGATAATAAGGCTGAGGAAGAGCAGCCCACCTAGAGCAATGGTTCCCAACATTGGCTGTGTGTGAGAGACACTCAGAGTTCTTTGCAGCAACATGGAGTGAGTTGGAGGCCGGAATCCTAAGCAAATTAACAGAAACGGAAACCAAATACCACATGTTCTCACTCGTAAGTGGGAACTAAAACATTGAGTTCACATGGACTTAAATATGGACACAATAGACAATGGACTACTGGAGGGTGGAGAGGTGGGTGGGTTTCAAAACTACCTATTGGGTACTGTGCTCACTACCTGGGTTATGGGATCTGTACTCCAAACCTCAGCATCGTGCAACATTGCCATGTAACAAATTTGCACATGTATTCACTATATCTAAAATAAAAGTCGAAATAAAAAGTCTTGAGGCGGGGCTAATTAAATCACAATCTCTAGGGTAGAATCCTGGCATTCACAGTTTTTAAATTATGTGCAGCCAAGGTTGAGGACCATTTCAGCCGAGGCCTTATGGGTGATTGTAAGGACACCAGCTTTTAAATGAGACTGGGAGCATTTTGAACAGAAGACTTGCAAGATCTGACTTGCCACAATCACTGTGTTTGCTACATTGAGAAGAGATAGAAGGGGGTTATTGATGCCCATCGTCAATGACCACCTGTAACAAGATTGGGTTTATTGATAGTTGCTAAGCAAGGAAAATAGCCTACTAGGAGAAACTGGGACGTGGCTTAACAAGAGGAACTTGTTCTAGGATTTGGACTTGTGTTGGGTCATTTAGAGAAGGGCTCAAGGAAGCAAGAATTTTCCTTTGATTGGATGTTTTCAAGAAATAGGATAATTCTGTAATTGTATATCTGAACAAATTTTATTTAGGAGGTGAGAGAAATTGAACTAAAGTTATAATTGGTTAAAATACAATACTCATGTCAGTCAGGAAAGGGGAATGAATATTTGAGGAGTTTCGAGTTTACACTGTGATCTTTTTTTGTCTGTGTTCAGAAATGAATAGAGTGGCCTTCTTTTTGTGTGGTTTTATTTCTCAGTCTACGGAGTGACCTTGTTTAATGTTGTTGATATGTGCAAATCTTTATGTTCAACGGAAGATCACTACAGCTCAGCTGTTATTGTAAGTTCAGGTACTAGCAACGCCAAAGTCTAGACGACATCACCAGCAAACTGCCAACTGTTGGCCAGTGTCAGAAATGGAAGCAGAAAGAGCAGTTGGGGAGTATTCCAAGGACTGAATAAGGAAATGATGGTGACTTGAGCTAGGTAGGGAGAGAGCAGTAGAGATGGTCAGAAGTGGGCAGATTCTGGATCTATTCTGAAGGCAGGTAGAAGTGAAAAGCTTTGATAGAAATGAATAAATAATATAAAGATAATAAAGCAAATCAAAGAAATCAAACATTGATTCTTCAAAAAGAATGGTAAAATTGACAAACCTTTAACGAAATGGACCTAGGGAGAGAGAGAAAGGGAGAGAGACAGAGAGAGGGATAGACAAAGAGAGAGAGAGAAGATTCAAATTACTATAATCAGAAATAAAAGTGGGGACATTACTTTCAATTCTACATAAATAAAAAAGATTATAAGATTAGAGTACCATATACAAGTATATGCCACAAAATTGGATAACTTAAGTATAATAAACAGATTCCTAGAAATGTAAAACCTACCAAGATTAAAGCACAAAGAAATAGAAAATCTGAATGGACCTACAACTAGCAAAGAGATTTGATGAGTAATAAAAGATCTGCCAACAAAGTAAAGCCCTGGAACTGTCCCATTAGTGTCAGTGGTGAAGTTTGCCAAGTATGTAAAAAAGAACTAACAACAATCCTCTCAAATTTTTCCAAAAAATTGAAGACAAGGAATATTTTCTAACTTATTCAATGAGGCCAGCATTACCCTGAGACTCAAGCCAGACAAAGAGACTGCAAAAAAAACTATGAACCTATATCCTTTATGATCATTTATGCAAAATCCTCAACAAAATATTAGCAAACTTATTTCAGAAGCATATTAAAAAGATTATACAACATGACCAAGTGGGTTTTTTTTTCCTGGAATGCAGGAATGGTTCAACCTAGGAATATCTGTCTATGTAATGCACCACATTAACAGAACAAAGGAAAGAAAAAAACACGTGGTCACCTCAATTGATGCAGAAAAAAACATTTGATACAATTCAATATTTAATTGAGGATAAAAATACTCAACAAACCAGGAATAAAAGGAAACCACCTCAACATAATAAAAGCCATGTATGAAAAACTCACAGCTACATTATACTCATTGGTGAAAGACTAAAAGCTTTTCTTCTAAGATCAGGAATAAGGAAAGGATGTCCATCCATATCCATGTTTGCCACTTCTATTCGTAGTACTAGCAAAAGCAATTAGTTTAAAACATAACAAAAAAGAAAATAATAGGAATAAAGAAAATGAAATAAAAGTCATACAAATTGGAAACAAAGAATTTTTATATGTAAATATCCCTGTAAGTTCTACAAAAAACCCTGTTAGAACTAAAAAATGAATTCAACAAAATGTAAAGTTAAAATACAAAAATTGGCTGCATTTCTTTACATTAGCAATGAACCATCCAAAAAGGAAATTAAAAAACCAATTCTCTTGCAATAACATAAAAAAGAATAAAAGTCTTTAGGAATTAAGATGGTGAAAGACTTGTACAATAAAAAATAAAAAACATTTCTGAAATAAATTTTTAAAAATATAGGTAATGAAAAGATATTCCATGTTCATAGATCAGAAGACATAATATTCTTAAGATGTCAGTATCACTCAAAGTGATCTACAGATTCAATATAATCCCTGTTAAAATACCAGTCACATTTTTTAGCTGAAATAGAAAGTAAGTTCATATTGAATCTCAAAGAACCCCAAATAGACAAAATAATTCTGAAAAAGAGGAACAAAGTTGGAGGGCACACACACCCTGATTTCAAAACTTATTACAAAACTACAGTAAACAAAACAGTATGGTACTGCCAAAAAGACCAATGTATAGATCAGTGAAATAGATTACAGAGTCCAGAAATAAATCCTCACATATATGAACAAGTGATTTTTTTTTTTTTTTTGGCAAAGGTACCAACACCATTCAATTGGTAAAATCCAGTATTTTCAATACATGCTGCTGGGAAAACTAGATATCAACTTGCAAAAGTATGAAGTTGGACCCTTACCTAACTTCATATTCAAAAACTAACTCAAAATCAATCCATAAACTAAATATAAGACCTAAAACTATAAAACTCTCAGAAGAAAATATAGGACAGAAACCTTATGATGCTGTGTCTGTCAATGATTTAATGGATGACACCAAAGACACAGGCAACAAAATAAAAAATAGACAAATCGGACTTTATGAGAGCTTTAAAATTTTTTGCATCCTAAAACACTATCAACAGAGTAAAAAGGCAACCCCAAGAAGGGGAGAAACTTCTTGCAAACTATATATCTGATAAGGGATTGATATCCACAATATAGGAGAGAACTTCTAAAACTCAATAATAGACTAACAGCTCAATTCAAAAATAGACAAAATATTTTAATGGACATTTCTCCAAAGAAGACAAAATATTTTAATGGACATTTCTCCAATAAGCATGTGAAAAGATGTCCAACATCACCAACATTAGGGAAATGCAAATCAAAACAATGAGATACCACCTTGCATCCATTAGATTACTACCCAAAAATAATAAAAACCCCAAACAAAACCAAACAAAAAACCAATCCAGAAGTGAACAAGTGTTGGTGAGGATGTGGAAATCAGAACTCTTGTGCACTGTTAAGGAATGTAAAATGGCATAGCTACTGTGGAAGAGGAAAGCAATTCTTCAAAAAAATTAAAAATATAATTACCATATGATTCGGCAATTCCAGTTTTGGGTATATACTCAAAATAATTAAAAGCAAGATCTCAAAGAGATATTTGCACACTCGTGTTCATAGAAACATTATTCACAATAGCTAAAACCTGAAAGTAACCCAATTATTCATTGACTGATGAGTGGATCAGAAAAATGTGGTGAATGCATACAATGGAATGTTATTTAGTCATAACAAGGAAAGAAATTCTGACATACACTACAAAGTGAATAAAACTTGAGGACATGGCCAGGTGCAGTTACTCACACCTGTAATCCTAGCACTTTGGGAGGCTGAGGTAGGTGGATCACCTGAGGTCAGGAGTTTGAGACCAACATGGCCAACATGGTGAAATCCCATCTCTACTAAAAATACAAAAATTAGCTGGGAGTGGTAGTGTGCATCTGTAATCCCAGCTACTCAGGAGGCTGAGGCAGGAGAATTGCTTGAACCTGGGAAGAGGAGGTTGTAGTGACCTGAAATCGCTCGTGCCACTGCACTCCAGCCTGGGCAATAGAGCAAAACTCTGTCCAAAGAGATAAGTAAATAAATGAAAATAAATAAAATAAAAAAAAAACTTGAGGACATACTGCTCAGTGAAATAAGCCAGTCACAAAAAGAAGTAATGATATGATTAGACTTATCTGAGGTATAGTGAATAGCCTAAATCTTAGAGACAGAAAGTAGAATGGTAGATTCCTGGGCCTGAGGGAAGAAAGGAGTGGATAATTCTTGTGTAATAGGTACAGATGTCAGTTTTGTGAGATGAAAAGAGTTTTGGACATGGATGTTGGTGATGGTTGTGCAACAATATGAAAGCACTTAATACTCCTAAGTTGTGCACTTAAAATGGTTTAGATAATAATACATTTTATGTTATGTGTATTTTATCACAATAAAGAAAAAGTAGGGGAAAAAGCAAATAAGAAGAGGGCTTGATATACCACTGCTGGTTTAAAGATGTAAGGAGCCACATGAAAAGATATGACAGGTGGGCTTAAGGAGATGAAAGAAATCCTCAGCAGACAGGCAGCAATAAAACAAGGATCTCAGTCTTGTAGCCACAAGAAACTGAATTCTGCCAACCATCTAAATGAGAATAAGCCAGGAAGTAGATTCCCCCCCCCAGCCTCCAGATAGAGCCATCGTACCTTGTACTTTTATTACTACCTTTTGAGACCCTAAGCAGACAGCCATGCCATGCCATCCTAGACCTCCGACCTACAGAAACTAATAGATAATAAATGAGTGTTGCAAGTCTCTAGGTTTGTGGTTGTTTGTTACATAGCAATAGAAAACTAATAGAAACTAAAGTAAAACAAATGCCCTGGGTATCAATAGAAAACAAATGCACTGGCAGTTACTTTCTTTCAACACTCTAAAGATAACATTCCCTTTCCTTCTGGTTTCCATTGCATCTATTAAAGAGGTCTAATAATTATTTTTTGAAGGTGATTTATGCTTTTTTTTCCAGCTGCTTTTAACATTTTTCTCTCTGGCACAGATTTTTGGCAGTTTGGCTAGGGTGTGCCTATGTGGGTTTTCTTTGTATTTGTTCTTTTGTGCTCACAGGGATCCTTGAAATATGGCTTTATATTCTTTTCAGTTTTGAAATTTGTTAGACAGATTTTTCAAATATTTCTTCAGTTCCTGGAAATACTGTATGCCCCACAATGAGTTCTGAAAGGAGGCCAACATTATTTCAACAAACGATCAACAATATAATTGTTAAGAGGGAATGGGAAGTAGTGATAAAATAACTTACAACATCAGGCATACATAGTCATGAAATAAGATGGAACTATCAAGCCAGGCTCAGTGGCTCACACCTGTAATCTCAGCACTTTGAGAGGCTGAGGCAGGAGGATCGCTTAAGCCCAGGAGTTCCAGAGCAGTCTGGGCAACATGGCAAAACCTCATCTCTACAAAAAATTCAAAAATTAGCTGGGCATGGTGGCACATGCCTGTAGTCCCAGCTACTCAGAGGCTGAGATGAAAGGATCTCTTGAGCCCGGGCGGTTGAGGCTGCAGTGAGCCGTGATCATGCCACTGCATCCAGCCTGGGCAACACAGTGAGACCCCATCTCAAAAAAACAAAGAAAAGAAAAATGGAATTATTAAATTGTGCTACAAGACACGGGAATATTAATGCAATTGCACTTGATTTGGGTTGTAAAAATGGGTAGCGTTAATATAAATAATTCCTTATATCCTGGAGAGCAGGTTATCTTGGGTAATAAGAGATCCCTGTGAATTTTAAGCAAGCAACTTGAGTTTTAGCTTAAAATATTCATATTTTGGCTCTTTAGGTAATTGAGCTTTTGTCAAGAAGTATGAAACATTTGAGATCATTAGCCTAGTCTGGGGAAAAATATATATATATATACACACACATATATATAATGCAAAGACAATATAAATAAACATTTAACATGACAGAAAAAAATCACGTTATTTTAAAAATACCTCACTGATTTCTGCCTACCCCCAGAGAAAAAATAGTAGGGTATTTTACGAATCATACATTTTGTTCATCTATATTACTATAGTATACTGTTAATGTGATTATCTAAAAAAAATTATACTATTTGTCTAATAACAACCCACCTCATATCACCATAGCACTAACAATCTTCTCATAAATGTAAGCATAGTAGTGGGTACTGTTATTAACATGAGCTGACTAATACAATTTCACATTTCAAACGCAATTGTGGGTGCTGTGCTACTCCATATTATATTAGTAATTATTTTTCTCTAAAGGTTCTTAAAAGCAAATAAACAAATGCAAGGCAAAACATATGAAATGCAAGGCAAAACATACGAAATGCAAGGCAAATGCATTAAAAACTTTTGAGTGTTAATATATAGATTTTATTTTATCTTTTTAATTTCTTTTGCTTAACCAAATAGATTATGTAGTTTTGATTAACTGGCCATGAAATAGCTCTGCCTACATAGAATTTCCCATGAATAATTGGTTGTGGAGACTTTTGTGTGTGACCCAAATCCTCCCTCAAAACTGAAGTTTGCCCAGCTATTTGGAGTGTTGGCAAATCATGCCTCTCAGCTGATTCTCTCTAGAATTTATTCTCAGGAGATCTAATTAATAACTTGTCAAGCTGATGTCCATCCTTGGGGACAACTCGTATCTGAAGAATGGCCAGTGAAAGGTATTAAAACTCCATACTCCTGCCTCAATTTAGGGCAACTCTGAAGGGTCACCCCAGCTTCTCAGCTCCCCCTTGAGATTAGCTGAGGTATTTGTTGTGACTGCCTCACATCTCAACTCCCTTTATCCAATTCAGCTTTTTCGCCACAGTTGTTGGTTCCTAGGATTTTACCCAGTTAAATGTTCTCTACACAAATCTCTATCTCAAATCTGCTTTACAGGGAATGTGGCCTCAGACAGGTTTTCATTAGGTTCTGGACATAACTCTCATTAGTCATTGATATGATTCGGCTGTGTCTCCGCCCGAATCTCACCTTGATTGTAATTATCCCCACATGTCAAGGATGGAGTCAGGTGGAGATAATTGAATCATAGGGGCGGTTTCCCCCTACTGTTCTGGTGGTAGCGAATAAGTCTCACGAGATCTGATGGTTTTAAAATGGGAGTTTCCCTACACAAGCTTTCTTCTCTGCTACCATTTAAGATGTGCCTTTGCTTCTTTTTTGCCTTCTGCCGTGACTGTGAGGCCTCCCCAGCCAAGTGGAATTGTGAGTTCATTAAACCTCTTTCCTTTATAAATTACCCGGTCTTGGGTATGACTTTATTAGCAGCATGAGAACAAACTAGTACAGTCTGTTCTATAAGCCCAAGTCGGATCACAGAGTCCCGCTTTCTGTTTTTTTTTTCTAGCCCATATTTCTACTGAAACTTGACTCATATAGACTTAAAACAAAATAATTAAGCATGGCTAATATTTATTTAATATTTTATACGTGTCAGGTACTGTATTTTGTAACTTATCTTTTAATAATCTTTCCAAATCTCTAAAAGGAGAATTCTGCTCTTTTATAGAGAAAATAAGGATGGCTCTGAAAATGTTAGTATTAGGGGAAGTAGGGTGAGGGACATAGGGGGCACTTTGTGTTATTTGTGCATTTTACTATCAGTCTAAAATCAGGTCAAAATAAAAATTAAAAAAAAATGGGTAGTAGAAGCAGGTTGTTAAGATTTACAGTGTGACTCTAGAATTTTTTTGTTTGTTGTTTGTTTTGGAGTGTAGTGGTAAGATCTCTGCTCACTGCAACCTCCACTTCCCAGGCTCAAGCAATTCTCCTGCCTCAGTCTCCCAAGTAGCTGGGATTATAGGTGCCCGCCACCACACCCAGCTAATTTTTGTATTTTTTTTTTTTTTTTTAGTAGAGATGGGGTTTCAGCATGTTGGCCAGGCCAGTCTCCAACTCCTGACTTCAAGTCATCCACCCGCCTCAGCCTCCCGAAGTGCTGGGATTATAGGCATGAGCCACCACTCCTGGCCCAAGGTTCATATTTTAACTACTAACCTAAATTATTTTAAAAACAAAAGTCTCCTTGGACTCAAACCAGGTCAGAGTGACATGATCATGTGCCTGTTTTGTGCAGGATGAAGTGAGATTATTATCTAGGAAATAGCTGAAATGTCCTGAGGGTGACAAAGAGGAGCTGTGTTTTCAGCCAAATATCAGAACCAGGGCCACTGCCTGCCGCCGAACCCCAGCGGGCACCCCTACTTTGTGTTTATCTGTGGTGGCTACGCTTGCCCACCTGAGTGGGAACCCCGAGAATGACTCCAGACTTTTCCTGGGACTGCATGCCAGGGTATTTTTACAATTTATGTGTAGACTTTGTTCGGGTGGAAAAGTTATTTTATGAAGACGAAACAAGCAATTGGGGTACCTACCTTATGGCATTTTTTACATTGAGAGTGTTAAAAATACCCTCCCCTAACCAAAACCCTGACAAATAGAGCCAGGGAAGGCCATGCAAAAAAGGATTCTTGGGCTTGTATGCCTGATAACAAAAACTTATCACAGAAGACTGCAAAAAACACAATCTTGCACAAAGCCCATTGCAACTTTGCACACAACAATGCTTCTGAAGGATATTTGCCCAACAACTGCCTGTCCAACCTGGGCCTGGCATCACCTTTGTTATTGATCTTTGTAGCCAAGGATAATCATTTCCAAATGATCATATAATCTTCCTCATTTTTTCTTTTGTCTTCCTTTGCCTCCGTGAATATGCATATAGTTTACTCTGGCTTGCCTATTTCTATTGCAAGGCTCTGTTTCCAAACGAATATCTTTTTCTTGTGGAGAGCTTCTCTCTGTTTGTTATTTAGGTTGATAAGAGAAATGTGAACATTTGAGAGCTCAGGTAAAAGGCCTTAGTCTACAGTGAAACTTTTTTGCACCCTTAGGTGCTTACTTCCACTACAACTTGCAGGTGGGCCTTGAAAAGTTCTTGGAATAAGTTTGAGCTTTGATCTTCTCCGATTCATTTAGCATAGATTATCAAAATGTGGTCCCTGGACCCACAGCATCAGCATCACCTGGAGATTGTTAGAAATGCAAATCATCGGGCCTCATTCCAGACCCTCAGCTGGAAACTCTAGGGGCATGGCCAGACCCTCTGTAGCTGAACAAGCCATCCAGGTGGTTTTGATGCAGCTAAAGTTCTGGAACAACTAATGTAGCCCCATTTGGAAAACTTGGCTGTACAGGCCTCCCTAGCTGGTAAGCTGGTAGCATTTTTTGTTTGTTTGTTTGTTTTGATACAGGGTCTTGCTCTGTTGACCAGACCGTGACCTCCTGGGTTCAAGCGAGGACTCAGCCTCCTGAGTAGCCGGGACTACAGGTATGTGCCACCACCATGCCCAACTACTTTTTGTATTTTTTTTTTTTGTAGGGATGGGGTTTTAGCCCAGGCTAGTCTCAAACTCCTGGACTCAAGCAATCTGCCCACTTTGGCCTCACGAAGTGCTGGGATTATAGGCATGAGCCACTGTGCCCGGCCCTGCCAGCTTTGTATAAGCTGAGGAGTTTTTAAAAATACCTAGACTCAGGGCAAACTCCAGACACTTAAGTCAGATTCTCTGGGAGGTGAAGCCCAGGCACTGGTATTTTTAAAGTCTCTACAGATGGTTCTAATGTGCTGCTAAGTTAGAGAACCGCTGATCTAGACCAGGCCTTTTCAAAGTTAATGTGCACGTGAATTACCTGGACCTTGTTAAAATGCAGATTCAGTCTGCATAGGCCTGGGGTGGAGCCTGAGCTTCTGCATTTTTAACAAGTCTCTAGAGGATGCTGCTGCATCTGGGCTGCTAACTACACTTGGAGATAGGAGGTTCTGGAGAGCAGAGGAAAGAGCATGAACCATAACCTAGGGGCTGGTAGTCCTGACTTCCGAGCCAAGGTTTGCCTTTATGTGGCTGGCAACTTGCTTGGACTCCTACCTCAATTCTTTGGGCCCAAGGTTTGTCCTGACTCAGAAGGATGTCAAGAAAATTGAGTGAGTAATGCAGAAGTGTTTCTTAAAGCGTGTGCAGATGCTCCATGAATTTAGAGAGTATGTGGATGCACATTACTAAATTTTAATAGTTGTGACCATGTTGTTATGAGTACTTAGAACAAGTAATAATGGCTTTTGATGTATAGTAGTAAGAAAGCTTCCTTTTAAAAGGCATGTATTTAAGTTTCAAAAGTGGGGCTATTTAAAAATATATGAAATAAATAATAGTAGAGGTAATTGACAGAGCAAAATTAGGAAGGCAGGATGAGAATGACTCAAGTTTGGGAAATGCTGAGAAAGCAGATGCCCAAGGGCTATGAAAACTTAAAAAAATAGGTAGCACTTGATTTTGATTGGCTGAATGAGATGATGTGTTTGATCATTTATGGGGTTGGCATTTGGCAACATGCACTGGGTGGCTGGGATCACTGTTTATTAAAACATATTTGAGTCTCTACTTTGCACTAGATGCTCTTTTAGTCTCTTGGAAAAGGGATTGGGGGGGCAGGCAGGATAAAAACAAATCATTTATGCCCACAAGAAAATTGCAGGAAGATAAAAGTCATGAAATAAACTCTGTGCTTCTAATTTAATATTTTTTATAGATTATGAGAAAAAAGTTGTGCTCACTGTCAGCTAGGAAAGCTGTCTTAGCACAACCATTCATTCTTGCACAAATCAAAATCAAGATGAGCCAGAAGGCTCCATTCTGACAGCTTCTAATGGAGAAGCTACATTTACTGGACATGGGGAAAGTTGCTGGGCTCTAAGGACTGTGCTCATTTCTTGAACTAGATAAATGGTCTTGGTGTAGCATAATACCAAAACTTCTTGTCGCAGCCCGTAAGGACAGAACTCAATCAGCCTGAAAAGGAAGTCAGTGACTCCGACTCAACACAGGAATGTTCTGTGATTCCTAAAGAAGGATGTAGGAGTGTGGCACAATTCAACCACAGTCTATGGCCCTGTGCCTCTGCCTTGACATGAGTGGGATTTCCCAGCTGGTCATTTTCTTCTTATCTAAGACATTGGGAACAAATTACTTGACCTCCTCTGGGCTTCAGTACTCCCACTCATCAAATTAGAGGACTGGGCAGTCGCTAGGCTCTCTTTAGGCATCATAGTTTAGTTTCTGTGATTTTAAATTTGAGAAGGGTGTCTAAGGGAGAATACATAGGGGAGGGGGAAAGGCTTATTAAAAGTGTAGTTAGACACTGAATTTTTAAGAATTGCATTTTGTAATAATACCTTTACCTAATCAGGACTGACAATCTTACCTGATGACAGCACCTGGAGGAATGGCTGCATTCAAAAATAAAAATGAAATAAGACAAGACCTTATTTGAACTTAGCAATAATGCTGATTCCTCTTTTTGATTTGAGGAGGTTATAGCTGTTGTAAATGCTTGAATTGGGTCTGCCCAGGCAAAACGGAGTCAAGAGTCCATGTCTGATGAATTTTAACAATGTAGACAATAAAAAGGGTTGCTTAAACTGCCCCTCTTTTACCAAAACACATTTACAAATGAAAGAACAACACTTCCATTTTTTAAAAACATTTTTTGAGATGAAGTCTTGCTTTGTCACCCAGAGTGGAGTGCAGTGGTGCGATCTTGGCTCACTGCAAACTTTGCCTCCCGGGTTCAAGTGATTCTCCTGCCTCATCCTCCTGAGTAGCTGGGACTACAGGCGCCCACCACCATTCCTAGCTAATTTTCGTATTTTTAGTAGAGACAGGGTTTCACCATGTTGGCCAGGCTGGTCTCGAACTCCTGACCCCAGGTGATCCGCCGACCTCGGCCTCTGAAAGTGCTGGGATTACAGGCGTGAGCCAACACGCGTGGCCAAAAAATTTCCATTTTTAATTGCAGGGTCTGGGGAATTAAAATGCATCCATAATTTCTTGCATCTCTCCGCTCGGGCTTGCATGAATGCAGAGGGATGGGGAGGAGTTCTTGAGGCAAGCATCCCCCTCTTGTCGCATGCCATCTGGAGAGAGAGGGCTGTGATTTATCTCACTTTAATCAGGAAGGACCCGATGGGTGGATGGAGAGGTCTGATGGCTTTGTTGCTCCATGTGGGAAAGAAACGGACAGAGTGAATTTGTGTATGATCCCTAAGGAGAAAGCGTCTTTGTGCTCTATTTCTTTTTGACCTGGAGCCCCTGAAAGCAAGCTAGTTACAAGTTGAAATAGGCCGTTTCTAAAGTGTGATTTTGTTTGTGTATGAGCCTTGATTACAAAGGGGAAAAAACCCCGCTTAATTTACATACACCACATGTAGTGCAGGATCCCCTGGGCTGTCTTTTCAGGTATCAGGAAACTTTGATGAAAGTCGCTTGTCTCATCTAGGAGTCATTTCATATTGTTTAGCAGAGCCTGGTATTAACATTTCCTTCCAACTGTTTACTGGAATCTGTGTGTTCCCTTCAAGTGATGCATACTAGGTGCACAGGCTTCCTGCCACTGTCATCCTAATCTTTCCGTGCAGACAGGAGCAGAGGGGAGAGCGCTGAGCCAGGCCCCAGCTTGCTTTTCTTTCCTGACTCAGCCCGGCTCCGCTGCACTTCTCAGCTCTTGCTCTAGGTGGTGCTGTTTGACCATTTTCTTCATGTGACCCTCCACTCGGTAATATAAATTCATTCGGAGGATGACCTGATATCAAAAAAAATTCCTTTTGATTAGTAGAATCAACTTGTTTCTTCACACGATA
Source organism: Pan paniscus (assembly GCF_029289425.2). NCBI lineage: Eukaryota > Metazoa > Chordata > Mammalia > Primates > Hominidae > Pan > Pan paniscus. The sequence continues at coordinate 1,097,316 of NC_073270.2, read as the reverse complement.
CTCTTCCCACTGAGACACATGGAGACAATTCTGACTCCAGGTTTGCAACCTTGAGATTTCTCTCAGATGCAATAAAAAAAACAAAAAAGCATTTTGAGTGGCACAGTGATGCCTAGTGCATGATCATGTTTGTCTGCTCAAACATTAAAGGGAAACTGGTGGGTTTGAGGATGCCCAGCAGCACGACAGCTGCCAATGTAAATGAGCCGTATAGAGAGAGAGGGGGCGGGAGGGGACTACAAACTTCAGAATATGAGCTGATCGTTTATAAGTTAAAAAAAAAAAAAAAAAAGAAGTCAAAAGGGAGCCCAGGATGGTGCAGGAAAAAGGAGAAAGGAAGATTTTCCTTGCAGCTAATCAGGAGAGTTCATAAGGGCTGATTACATGAGTGGAAGCCTTAAGTTCTTTTTTTTAAAAAAATGGGAAAGTTTGCATGTATGTATGTATGTATGTATAGCTTCGTGTATTACCATTATTATTGCAATCAGCAAATGGATTTACTTCCTTTATCTCATGGGCTCCTTCCCACTCACTTCTGGCAGCACATTTTCCTTTCTCTTTCATCCCAGAACACCAAAGAACAGATGCGCTTCCTAACCCTGGCTCCAGGGGACTTTATACAATGTAAACAGTGCACCTCTAACGTGGTTCACCGCTTAGAGAACGTGTGTCCCATTTTAAAACTGTGACTCCTTTATAGTTTGCAGTGCTTATTTTAATAAGAGACATTGGACTTGTGACTTATTTTTCATGGAAGAGCGAGCTTAATGGTTGAAAGTAATCGATAAACTTGTTTTTCCTCTGATGCCATCAGCCAAGATCCTATGGCAATAGTAAGAGGATGACACTGGGCTGGCACCCCCTCCATAACATATTTGGACCATGTTTTTCCCCCAGAATGCACATGCAATAGCTTTGGTTTGGTAAGAGAGAGATGGTGTACTTGGTTTCCTTCTGTCACACTTTTGGTGAAATGAATTAGACTTTTAAATCAGGAAATTCAGCGAGATGAGTTAGATTTTTACACAAGAGCAGTGGAGGACTTCTAGCTGGTTGGGGGAATGATACGGAAATATCTTGCTAAATCAGGGTCTGGTGGAATGCTGCTCCCCTGGCCGGCTCCTCTTCACAGGGAGCAATCTGTGGGTTGCTTATAGAACAGAGCGAGCAGGAGGCATAGCATGGTCTTACTCATGGGAAGACCCGGTGTTCAGATGTTTGTCATTAGGAACTGGGTGTGGGCTTTTTCAAGTTAAACTGAAGCAGCAGTTCTATTAGGAAGAGCCTCCCAGATCAGCATCTTCTGTTTCTGGATACTCTCCCTTTGAAAAGCCAGATTTTAGCAAAAAGCTTTGCTAATGGTGAAATTGCACAACTGAAACCCTATGGGAGCAATGGGAAAGATGGAGAAAGAGGTGGTTATATCATGTACTTCAACAGTTTATTTAGAGGCTGTTGACGTTAGCATAACAAGCCAAGACAAACAAAAATACTCATTTTGGATGAAAATATTGTCTTTTCATGTTATTATAGATAGCTGAGTCCTAAGACTTATACAGAAACACATTTTCCTAATGAGTGGCTGATTTTTCTGGTTGTGCAAGTAATATCCAAATTATTATACAAATTTTTGGCTCAGGAGCAAACATTGTATTGCATATTGAGCTAATCACTTGCCCTTTCTAAGGTAAGCCCTTACCTCTGCTTTCCCTTCATCTTGTCATTTCTGTTTGTTGGGTACATGTTTCCTGTTGGTTCTTTCTGTTGGCTCTGATGTAACATGAATGAAGTTCTTAACATCCTTTCAGACATAAACACAACTTAGCTCATTGTTTCTGAGTTCATATAGAGGTTTTCTTGCCCCTGAGACTTTCGTGTCAGACAGCTGGATGTTGCTGTGTTCAAGGCTCTATATGTTGATTTTGTATCCTACAACTTTACTGATTTCACCTATCAGTTCAGTTCTAACAGTTTTCAAATTTTATTTATTTATTTTTGTTTTTTAAATATTGTATGTTTCATTTTAGAGTCAGGGGGTAGAAGTACAGGTTTCTTAAACAGGTATATTGCATGGTGCTGAGGTTTGGGCTTCTAATGATCCTACCACCCAAGCAGTGAGCATAGTAATCGATAGGTAGTTTTTCAACCCTTGCTCCCACCATCCTTCCCTCCCACCTTTGGAGTCCCCCAGTGTCTATTGTTCCCTTCTTTGTGTTGAGTTCTAACCTTTTTTTAGCGAAGTTTGTAGGGTTTTCTATATATAACAAGATCATGCCATGAGTAGAGACAGTTTCACTTCTTTCTTTCCTATTAGGATGCCTTTTATTTCTTTCTTTTGCCTAATTACCCTGAGAAGTGGTGTCTGTGGGCATCCTTGTCTTGTTCCTGATTGTAGAGGAAAAGTTTCAACTTTTCACCATTGATTATGGTGTTAGCTATGGGTTTGTCATATATGGCCTTTATTTTGTTGGGATACAGTCCCTCAATACGTGATCTGTTGGGTGTTTTTTTTTCACCATGAAAGGGTTTCAAATTTTGTCAAAAGCTTTTTCTATATCTATTGTGATGGCCATATAGTTTCTATCCTTTATTTTTCTAATATGGTATATTATATGTATTGATTTGCTTATGTTGAACCATGACATGATCATGGTGAATGATTCTTTCAATGTGCTATTGAATTTGGTTTGCTAGGATTTTGTTGAGGATTTTTGCATCTATGTAGATCAAGGATATTGGCCTGTCATTTTCCTTTCTTGTAGTGTTCTTGTCTGGCTTTGGAATCAGGGTAATGCTGGCCCTGTAAGATGAGTTTGGAAGTATTCCCTCCACTTCAGCTTTTTGCAAGAGTTTGAGAAGGACTGGTATTAGTTCTTCTTAAAATATTTGGTAGAATTAATCTGGGAAGCCATCTGGTTTTGGGTTTTTCTTTGATAGGAGACATTTTCTTACTGATTCAACCTCCTTGCTTGCTATTAGTCTGTTCAGATTTTTAAATTTCTTCATGAGTCAATCTTGGTAGGTTTTATGTGTCTGGGAATTTATCCATTTCTTCTAGATGATCCAATTAGTTAGTGTGTAATTATACCTAGCAGTTTCTTAGGATCCTTTGTATTTCTGTGATATTGGCTATGATGTTTCATCTTTCATTTCTGATTTTATGCTCTATTGAAAACATGAGGCATAGCAGGTAGGGGGCACTGGTCAGGACTTGGGGTATAAACTGGCAGATGTTAAGGTGGGTGATTCTGGTTAACTCAGAAACTGCGAAGTCCCGTGTGGAAGAATTAACTGCCTGTACTCACCTAGTAATGTATATCCTTGGTCAAAAAAGATCCAGCTGAGAATGTTGGATGAAGGGACCAAATCAATATTCATCATTATATTGAAAACAAGTCAGATTGGCTGTGGTCTTTTGACAGCAGGTCAGTGGCTAAGTCTATTTGAACAAAGTTAGGGCAGGTTCAAGGGAGAATCCTGAGATCGGTATTCTTTGTTCCATACAAACTTGCCTTTCAGTTTCTTCTCCCCATGCCTCCAGGATGTCCCTGCACAGCCCGTAGGGCTCCCTCCTTCAGTACCTTGCCTTACGAAGGGGAGAAAATGAGTTTTCCAATGTTAGCATATATTTAGCCTTCCAAAATTTTCTATTTCTATTTTAGGGGAGCTCTAGGAAAACAGCAGATTACTCTAAATCCCCAGGTAAAAATCTCAAATGGTGGAATTTCATATGACCAGGAGACATATTTTGGGGCAAGTGGGCTTTTCACAATCACTTGGACATGAAGGCATCTGCTGCTTCTATGCCTAAAATAGTCCTTCAATGTAGTAGTTTAATTCCTCTTCCTCTTTTTCAAATTTCAAGACAATACATGTAGTGACTGAACAATTTGGATCCAAGTTTCACTATTTAAGTGCCAGTGTGACCTTGGGCGAGTCACTTAATCTTTTCAAGGCTCAATTTCATCATGTAAAGTAGAAGTACAAACAATCCCTGACTTAGAATATTTTGACTTATGATTTTTCAACTTTAAGATAGTTTGAAAGCAATACACATTCAGCAGAAGCTGTACTTTGAGTACTCATACAACCATTCTGTTTTCCACTTTCAGTACAGTATTCATTATATTACATGAGATATTCAAAGCCCACTTTATTATAAAATGGGCTTTCTGTTAGATGATTTTGCCTAACTGTAGGTTAATGTGAGTGTTTAAGGTAGGCCGAGCTAAGCTATGATGTTTAGTAGGTTAAGTGTATTAAATGCATTTTCAGCTTACAATATTTTCATAAGTTTATTGGAATATAACCCCATTGTAAATTGAGGGGTATTTGTAATAATGATATCTCTTCAAGGAGACTTTGTGAGCCTCTCATAGGAAAATGCATACACAGATGCATATAAATATATAATCTTTCTTTTCCATACATATGATATTCTTTAAGGATATTCAAAAATCTGGAAACGGTTGCCTCCAGGGAGATAAATGGTAGTGGGTTGGGAAACTTTTAACTGTATACGCTTTTGTACCTTTTGCATTTTGAATCAGATGAATGTATAATCTACATAAAATATTAAGATTAAAACATCACCGAATAACTTATCAGGAGTTTGGTGAACATAAGGGAAGGCCACCTATGGTGACTGTATTTTATTCAGTGTTGGTCACTGTTGGGCACTTCATAGAGCTTATTTCATTTCATCCTCACAAGCGCCGTAGGAGGAAGGGGCCCCAGAGGGATTCATGGTTAGAATAGCAGAGTAGGAGCATTTGGCAGCTATATTCTGTGTAGGTGATAACTTTAAAGATATTTTTGTTATAAAATGTTTCAAACATACAAAAAATATAGAGAAGCAGTTTTCTATAGTTATTAAATATTCTTAATGGGTAGTCACAGAAATTATCATCCAAAGTGGGATATTCTTGAGAGAAAAAGGAGGTTCTATTTATAATTATGGTGGGATAACAAACTTAAGATGAACAGCTCTGGACAAACTGGGTTGTATGGTCCCTGGAAAACAAGGATTACTGTAAATGTGAGTCCCGCTTTGTGCTTCTCTCTGTCCCACCAAGAAAATATGATCTTGATACAGATGTTCATTGTGTCAAGGCAACCATGGCAACCATGATCTAGATACACTGTTCAAGTTTTATGCTGATCCTACCTATATATGTCTCAGGAACTTTCCAGAGTTTCCTTTGAGTGCTTCTAAATTTTGCATAAATGGTATGTTGTCCCTTGTCTCTTTTTAAAACCAGTAAGCCATTTTCCCTTACTTTCCTGGAAAATTAAAGGAACAAAGACCAGGAAATAACAATGTATTAGCTAAGGTTCTGTTGATTGAAAGCAACAGAACCTAATTCTGGTTAGCTTAAACCATGCTAGGATTTAATGAAGAATACTGCAGAATCTTAGATATCTTATGACTGGGAAAGAGGAGGTTCAGGCAGTTCCTGGGATGTCAGCAACAGGTAGCTGTCAATTAACTGCCCCCACACCACCCACTGCTGCCGTCATCAATATAGCACACCACGATGGCTCCCAGCCTCTGTACGTCTGGGTTCCGGTGTTCAAATTCTAGAGACAGCAAGAGAAATCCCATTGAGTCAGGGATCCTTCCCTGGGTCACACTCCCTGCATATGGTCAGAAATGCAGGATTATGTACTAAAGACACAGCTAACGAGGACCCACTTCACTGTTTTGGGACCATTTGCAGGGGAGGCAAAATTGTGAGCTACTCACTTAAAGAGGTGATAACCATAAGTTTGCAGGAAAAAAAAAATTGGAGAAGAGAAGGATAACACTATCCTACGGTTTCTTCTGAAAATGGATGAAGGGAACAGCATTTCCATTTGGAAATTCTCTCCTGGCATTTCAATATTTATGGATTCTGAATTCTGAGAAAAATCAGTTGAGAAATTAGGAAAATGGGAAGGAACGTTCTAATTTTCCTGTGAAAATTACAGCTTAATAGTCAGTATAGAGAACTTACTGGCTTGAAGAAATGCACTGACTTCAAGTCAAGCAAGATGAGGAAGCACTGACATGAGGAGACGAAAGTTAAGGTGAACAGGACAGGAGCAGTAAAGGAGCCTCAGTCAGACTTTCTTGTATCTGTTGCTGTGTTACAAGCGTGTGTTCATGGCCTTGTCCACTGCTAACAGTGAACCATTTCTGCAAATAAATATTAATGTGTTCATAGGCATAGTATATGTTTTACAAATCCTATGAGAGGTTTTCTAAGAAATGCCAAGTTTTAGAAACAAAATATGCCCTTAAACCGGCAATTTTGACAGTTGCTTCTTTCTAGTGCTATTCATCTTGCCAGGAGATCAGAATGTTATGTTATTTAAATGGTATTGGAGGGGATGATTGATGCCTTGTTTAACAATGTCATGTAAACAATGATTAAAGCATTAAGTATTTGTGGTGTTACCTTTCAATCTTTAAAGGACTTTTCTTTAGCATTTATTTTGTGATAATATTTATTTCTTTTTAATGTTTTCTCTATTAATGCTATTGGATTTTATAATCTTGTTACAATATGTTGGCTCATAATAATAATAAATCATCATTTGTTATCATATCTTTTTAAAACAGAAGACTACTAAAACTTTTCATATAATCCTGTTACAGAAAAAAACGACTATTTGCTTGTTACTATAGTCACTTATTATTTTTCAAAAACTTGTAAGTGAAGTGTTAAGAAAATCATGGCTGGGCGCGGTGGCTCACGCCTGTAATCCCAGCACTTTGGGAGGCCGAGGTGGGCGGATCACGAGGTCAGGAGATCGAGACCATCCTGGCTAACACGGTGAAACCCCATCTCTACTAAAAATACAAAAAATTAGCCGGGCGAGGTGGCGGGCACCTGTAGTCCCAGCTACTCAAAAGGCTGAGGCAGGAGAATGGCGTAAACCCCGGGGGGCGGAGCCTGCAGTGAGCCGAGATGGCGCCACTGCACTCCAACCTGGGCGACAGCGAGACTCCGTCTCAAAAAAAAAAAAAAAAAAAAAAAAAAAAGAAAATCATATGAATTTGGGAATTCCCAAGCATTCTCAGAAATTCTATTTCCTTGTTCCCAAATCCCAATGATTAATATCTGCCAGGAGTCGGAAAACAGTGAAAGGAAGTAACATCCTATGTTGGATACCTGGTAGGGTTAGTGAAGAAACGTTATTGCTGAGCTCTGTGTTACGCTCACGAATGATGCCATTGAGGAAGTCACGCTTGTTGAAAGGAACGCAGATACACAAAGAGTTTTGCTGCTGTCTGTTGGATAAGAACCCCCTGGTTGATTTCAGCTCCTACTGCAAGTTACAAAAGTCAATCCAATGATAAATGAAAAGTGACCAGTGTGCTGGGAAATAACTTATTTTTTGGCTTCAGAGGAAATTTTAGAAACAGTGCCAAGTGAAACGTAAAAACAAACTACGAAGACGTTCATGAATTTCCCTCTGAAGCTGACAGCCGTATTTTAGCAGATGGAACTCCTACTATTAGCCCAACTCTTGGGTTGAAACAGTGTGTCCAGGAAACCCTATGTTAAAATGCAATGTGTTGGGGATATTGTTCCTCTATTTGCCTGAGTTAATTTTCAAATTAGTGTACTCTTGCTTAGCTGTGCTCTGAGGGAATGAACAGAAGTTTGATGAACTCTGATGGAGAACACTGGTCAGGCAGGGCACATAGAATCCCTGGGGATGGTGGTTCCTGGCAAATGGGGGAGGAGGACCTGAGCCAGGCTTGGGCTGGGCTGGAGGAACATGAAGATGGGATCTACTCACAACCCCCAAAACTGAGGGGTCCTGATAACACATTATTTCACCCTCAGCCATGCAAATTCATTATTTTTATGGATAAAATAGCTTTAAAAAACTAATTTACATTGAAATGTTAAAATATTTATATAGAGATTAGAAATATTTATATAGAGATTATTGGGAATCCCCTCCTAAAGCCCAAACATAAAAACTACCAAAAAAAAAAAAATTCCGTGTAGGCTAAGATTGCAAATGACTGATGGAATGTAATTTAAATTAAACATGGAAAATATATTTCCTCTTTAATAAAGATCTAAATTCTATTCTTTTTAGGAGCCTTCAGAAATGAAATTCAACTATTAAAAAAAGTATAGAAAAGCCTTTAGAAAAGAAACTTTTCTTTTGCTGTATTATATATTAAAGAACTTTGATGAGAATAGTTCTAAAGTGTTTAATAATCGATTGATGTTTCTAGGTATTGTGGGGAACACCTAGAAATTAAATCTTCATCTTTGGCACATCAGAGGCCTATTATTTTTAGGTAAAACAATTAAAATCTGCTTTTAATAAATCACAAATTTTGCAAGTTAGCCATTAATAGTAAGTGCTTTTCAAAGTTTGGCCCAATACATGAAAAAGCCAGAAAAACATACCTGCATTAGTTTTGCCCATCACCTTCCTATGCTGGCCTCAGGAGATTTATTAACAGCATTCAATATTTTAGGTAGGCTGGATGTGGTGGCTCATGCATGTAATCCCAGCACTTTGGGAGGCTGAGGTGGGAGGATGGCTTGAGACCAGGAGTTCAAGACCAGCGTGGTCAACCTAGTGAGCCCCTCAGTCTCTCTGAAAAGAAAAAAAGTTTAGGTATCCTGTGGCTACCTCCAAAAACAAACTCCAGAGGAACTGAATTTTTTTTTTATTTCATGTGTTGGGATAATGGCTTCTTTTGCAGTTACTTAGGAAGAATTTAAGGGTCAGTAAAAATATTTTTTCATCCTTAATAACATGAATTCTCTAATTTGTGTGTGATATAATGCTAGATATTGTGCCAAAAGTGTTACATAGACATAATCCATGCCCATTTTCAAAGATAATACTAATATAGAGAATAAAAATCATTATTATTGTAATTATTATTTTAGTAATAGTAGTAATAATCAAAACAATTACATCAAACACTTATTAAACCCTTATTATGTGATAGGTACTGTGTAAGCAATTTCCACATATTAGTTCCTTAAATGTGATCACTGACCCCATGAGGTAGGTAGCATTATGTCCATTTTATAGATGCAGAAACTGAGCTTTGAAAGGGAAAGCAACTTGCCCAAGGCCATGCAGGCAGTCATTGATAAGGGTGGGGAGCGAGAAGTTGAAGTCTGAGATGTAAGTTCACAGACACGAGTACACAAACACGTACAAGATACTCGTATGACATGTGGGGTTGCTTGAAATATGTAATTGACTTTCCCCAGCACAAGAAAGTGTTTGGACAGATTTCAAAGGGATCTAACACTTCCTTAGAGGACTGCCCTACGACATTTTTCTGTGTGCTTTTCTGCCTCTTGTCCTATACTTTTGGCATTTCTTCTGCTCTTAGAGGCAATGAGTCAACAGCATATTTTTAGCACCTCCTGTGTGCGTAGAAGTGGCCCCTGACTCAATGGGAGTGTATAACTACCATGGGCCAAATCAGTGTGCTTTCCTGTTAGCCAGGGGATTATAGAAGAACACGGTCCCCTGATTCCAACAGAACTTTCTGCCACTCTGATGTCTTCATTGTAAGGCCTCTAAATGAATGTTCAAGAAATTCATGTTAATGGCACGTGTCATATGTGTAACTTGTAAACATTTGTGTACTTGTCTCTGTGTCCTTACACCTCAGGCTTCAACTCTTGTTTTTACCTTTATCAATGACTACCTGTGTGCTGTGTGGCTTTGGACCAATTGCTCACCCCCTCTAAAGCTCAGTTTCTGCATCTGTAAAATGGATATAATGCCATATATACATAGATATAGATATACATACACCAATATATATACACACATATATATGTGTGTATATACATATATATATAATATACAAACTGAAATATATAGTTATATAAATATTTTAGTTTAAGTTTCAAAAATCACTGGAGGGTATTTTTATAATACCCTTCAGCAATTTTACCTGCTGCCTTTGCACATTCTGGTGAATTTCTAAATGGAAGTCTGATAGAGACCCTGGGGATCTAGTGTTTCATGAAAGATTAATGTCCTTGATCTGTTTGTAAGTGTTTTGGAAAAATCTTCCATGGTCAAATAAAACTTGGCAATGTTGGATTAAAGTTAAATAGGTTTTTTTTTTCCTGCAGAACTTCATAGTCTTTAATATGCTAATATGTTTTGTGAATCTACAAGGAATGAAGTGTTTCAATACTTATTTTACCCAGATTCTCATTTTGGGACAGGCTGGTCAAGCTGAGTCAGCTAGTATATTCTCTAGATGGAGATGATGGCTGATGCCTTTTTGAGAGCAAGAGAGTCCCCAGGGGAAGCAAGGGTATATCAGTTGCTCCATTTCATGCCAAGGATCCTCAGTCTTTAGAGGCTCAGAGAAGGCTGAAAGGCTACTCTAGGCTATCAGGGCTACCATTCATTGTGACCCATGCTACAGAGAAGCTTTGAGCTCAGTGCAAAGGAGTGACCAGCCCTTGAGAATCAGGAAAATTTATTTATTCCTGACCTAGTCCACTGAGGACATACATGGAATGGGGCAGGGGAGTGTCACCAGCTATGGTTACAAGCTAGTCTGATTCTCTTTCATTAAGAAAACTGGTCCCTGTGAGTTTAGATTGGGAAGCACCAGGTTAAAAAATATTTAGGCCAGGAGTGGTGGCCACTGTACTCCAGCCTGGGTGACAGAGTGAGAATCTGTCTTAAAAAAAAAAAAAAAAAAAGTTAAGTGATGTCTTCTGTTGAGGACCTCTCAGAACTTTTAATATGAAAGTGTGCATTGTTAAGAATGGGAGTAGAGTGTACAGGAGTTTTAAAAGCTACTTGGTCATGAAACTCTTGCTTTGTGCAGGATTCGAGGGGCACTAACATTCTGAGGAAAATATTTTGGGAAACATTGATCTAATCCAAACTTCTCATTTTACCAGCAAACAACTGTGGGGCCCTCTAAGTTTCCTTTCTCCATCATTGTGACAAATTCACTGGAATTAATTCAATTAAACCTGGGGTCAGCTTTGAAGAGATTTATTTAGCAGGTAAATCTGTTTTGTACATTTTGAGGGAGTTCTGAGTTTCCATAGTCAAAAACCACAGATCAATTTAACCAACCTTTATGGAATATCACCTATGGCCCAAAGACCCTTTAGCTACAGTGATGGTCTACAAAAACATAAACTGTAATTCTTGCAATACAGGAGATTAGTAATAATGGTAAATATAATGATGATGACACCATGAATAGCTAACATTTATTGAATGCCTTTCTATTAGTCAGGCACTTTACTAAGTATTTTAATCCTCCCAACAATTTATGAGGTAGGGATTATAATAATTCCCATCTTATAGTGAGGACACTGAGGTTAGGAAATTATCCTAGCCTAAATGTTAAGTATAAGCATGAATAGAAAGGTGTTATCAGCCTATAAGACATTCCTTTATGAGTGATACAAAGTCCTATATAAATTCAGAGAAAAGAAAAGTGGTTTTAGAAATCCTTGATCGGTGAGTGTGAAGCATGTGGTGGCCCGGTTACTGTTTGGTTGCCCATCTGTCCTCCCTCTGGGGATCAGCACCCCCTTACTTTGGAAGAATTGTTTTCCTTTTCACTGTAAGGTTCTTTCTGGCTATGCGATGGGGCACATTGCCTCAAACTAGCCCTGTTCCAGTCTTTGAGAACCTTGAAATTGGAACCAAGGGAAGAGGATTGCCTCTTGAATGGTAATTCTCTAAAATCTAGTCTGAGGTGCTGGTGCCTAATCCCTGGGTCTGTGGAAGGAGCTGGGCTGTGAGAGGGGAGAATGATGTTGATGTCAAGAGAGAGGCAGGTGCTAGGAGCAGAGAGATGGAGGCCTGGAGGGTTTCTGGGCTTCTCTGAGGCTTAGGGTTTGGATCATTGTCTTCGTTACTGGAACAAAGGATTTACCATACCTGCTCTTCTGGGAATGAAACTGTCCTGCTTTGCAAAATAAAGTGTCATTAGAAAGAGATCTTAAAAACCCCACACCATAGACAGGTGCAGAGATCCGTAGAAGTGTTAAAGTTCTGTCTGTTGGATGCTAAGCCAAGACTCTTAAGTATGTTCTAAAGAGAAACTGGTGTGTGTAGGCTGTGCACTCCCAGGGAGATAAAAAGTTAGGAACTTTATGGGTTGGGCTTGGTGGCTCCCACCTGTAATCCCAGCACTGTGGGAGGCTAAAGTGGGCAGATTGATTGAGCTGAGGACTTCGAGACCAGCCTAGGCAACATGGTGAAACCCCATGTCTACAAAAACTACAAAAATTAGCTGGGCGTGGTGGCATGTACCTGTAGGCGGGAGGATCGCTTGAGCCCAAGAGGGAGAGGGTGCAGTGAGCCATGATTGTGCCACTGCACTCCACCTGGGTGACAGGAACTTTATGGGGAATGGGATCTTGGAGACTGAGTAGAGACTAGAGGAAAAAAAAAAAACTACCTCCCCAACTGGCCACACTATTCTTTTAAAAAAATGTTAATTGACAAATTAAAATTGTATGTATTTACGGAGGTATAATGTGATGTTATGATATATGTATACATTGTGGAATAATTAAATCCAGAGAATTAATAGATTCATCACCTCAAAACCTATCTTTTTTGTGGTGAGAACATTTGAAATTTATTGTCTTAGCAATTTTGAAATACACAATACTTCATTGTTAACTACAGTCACCATGCTGTGCTGTAGATCTCAACAAAATGTATTCTTCCTGTCTCAACTAAAACATTGTACTCTTTGACAACATTTCCCCATTCCTCTCACCCCCTCCAAAAACACCCATTCTTTATGTTGAAGAGAATGGCTAAAAAGTCCCAGCAGGTTTCAACTGACGGCTTCAGTGGCTTTCCCATTACACTTCAATGTTATTAATAAAAAGGGGAGGGGCAATACATAATTCGGACAGGCGGAAAGTACCATTGTAACCACTTTCTTGACTTCACAGAAAAAGTCCTCTTGTTTTCATCTGTAAAATGGGAACTGCGTGAATACCATTCTTCTTTTCTTCAGCCTCCAAAGAAAAAACAGATGCAAAGCCTTTTATCAATTGCAAAGCAGTATACAATGTGTGTTATTACTCACAGTTGTCTTACTGTGACCAAACACTTTATAAGCCTGTGGCAAGTCAGCCTTACTCTCAGGAAGTGGACAATATTTGAGGAAGGAGAAGCAGCAGGATATTTCAGGACAGTAGCCTTGGTGGGTCCAAAAATTCCTTGAGAGAAATGGGAGACAGAACTTTCTTCCTGCTTTGGGGTTTATCCTGTTAGTCTTTTCTCTCTTCACTCCTATTTTCTATGGAGAATTTCCTGGTTTTGGAGTTTGGGTGCGTTTTATGGAGAGGAGGCAGAACATCTTTAGCTCCAGCAGAATGAAAGGATACATGCAAAGGAACCTAGCACAGTATCTGGTACCCAGTTCCCCTTTAACTTGGCTTTATTCATTCACTCCTGGTAGGGCATTAATAAGGGATTTAGCCCCCTCCTATTGAAAACGATTAATTCAGGGAAGAGTTCAGACAGTGTGGACAGATACAGTGTAGGCCAAGCCTGTTTCTAAGGCAGGAGCTGGGTAGGGACGGTGAGAAGGGCGAGAAGAATAGGGAAATATGTGTCGTCTGTGTTGCTGCTGTTGCAACCACCACAACAAACAAACAAGTGAAAAAAAAAAAAAAAAAAGAATTGTCCATACCGGAAAGTGTGCTGTTTTGGAGGAGGCTGGGGACAGTGTGGATGGCTTGAGTGGGTCCTGTTGGATTGAAGTCTGACAGTGGTGATTCCCTTCAACAAATGGTCGGGGTGGGAGGGTACACACACACACACACACACACACACACACACACACACACACACACACACACACACACACACACACACACACACACACACACACACACACACACACACACACACACACACACACACACACACACACACACACACACACACACACACACACACACACACACACACACACACACACACACACACACACACACACACACACACACACACACACACACACACACACACACACACACACCCCCCCCCCCCCCCCCCCCCCCCACGCAGCGCCCAGCCTCCGATTTCAGCGCTGGCAGGAGATAACCATTCTTAGCTCGCCTTTCCAGGGTTATTTTTGGCTGAGGCTGTTCGCTGATGGCAAAAGGTTTCAGCCCCCTCCCAGATCCCTCCCCGTGCTTGTTCTAAAGAGAAACTGGTGCGTGTAGGCTGCGCACTCCCAGGGAGACAGGGAGACGGGCCTGGCTCCGGAGAGGAACCGGGACTCTGCCCAAAGTCTCGCCGCCCGCCGGCTGTTTTCTGGCGGAGGGTGTGCCCCGGAGGGCGGCGATCGCGGGTGAAGGCTGGGGCCAGGCGCGGGTGCAGGCGTCACCAGGGTCGGGCTAGCAGGCCCTGGAATCAGGCTTTTGGGACACCCCGAAAGTGAGTCCAACTTGGTGAGAAACTGAGGGCACCTCGGGCGGTCTGGCCGCGGAGAAGGTGGGCGGGAGAAAACTTTACAGGAAGGCAGAAGCCATCTCCGCCGAGGGAGTCAGCGAGTGGCCGCGCGGAGAGGAGGGGCGGGCGGTCCCCAGGCGGGCACAGGGCGCAGGGCGCGGCCCTGCTGGAGAGGGGGCCCGGGCGCGAGGCGGAGTCCCGGCGCGCAGCCAGGCTGGTGGAGGCCCCCGGCAGGCTGCAGATTCCCTCCGGCCCCGGGAGCCGCAGCAGGACCGGCCAGGAGGCGCCACGGAGGGGAGCCCCATCCCGGTGCTGACAGTGCCCACCGCGCCCTACGAGGACCGGCGGCCGGCCGGCGGCGGGGGTCTGCGGCGACCCACCGGCCTCTTCGAGGGCCAGCACAACTACCTGCCCAACTTCATCCAGAGCGTGCTATCGTCCATCGACCTGCGCGACGGTCAGGGCTGCACCATGGTGGTGGGCAGCGACGGCAGGTACTTTAGCAGGACGGCCATCGAGATCGTGGTGCAGATGGCCGCGGCCAACGGGGTTAGTGTCCAGATGCCCCTCGCGTCCCGCCGCGCCGCCGCCATGCCCTCTCCTAGCCCTTGTCCCCCTGCTGCCTCCGGGCCCAGCTGGGAGGCCCCTGCCCGGCCCCGGCTTTGCTTCCTCACTCCCGCGTCCTCACCCTCCAGCGCCCCACTCCCGCCGTGCTCGCAGCCTCCCCGGCGCACCCCGGACACTGAGTTCTATTAGTACCCACCGCCCCCAAAAGCCTTGAGGGGTGTCCGTCGTTCCTGGAGCCACTCCGGGTGGCCTGGACTCTTCTCCGACTCTGCACACATCCCGCACCTGCTCATTTTTCTTTCGGACATTCTCTTACCCGGCCCTGTAGATTCCAAGGCAGCTCCCAGTTTTCCATACTGTTCCCAACGCGTTCACTGCCCACAGTCCCCACACAAGCTTCTTTCCCAGGCTCACAACATAGTCCCTCTGCCCTGTGCCCTTTTTGCAATAATCTGCCAGTCCCCTAAGTCTTAGCTCTGCCTATTTAACAGTAGTGCTGTCTGAGAACACACACACACACACACACACACAAACACACACGATCCCTGACATATTTGGCAAGAGTAGGCCCTGAAGGTTTTTAATATTTTGGTTCTTTAACCCAGTGGAATTACTGAATGATTTATTTAATTAGGGTAGGGATGGAGTGGATCCATTTGTTTGATGCTAAACAGCCTGAGCTCGCAGTTCCCGGGGGGCATATCTCTAAATGGTCTGAAATGAGATTTGCAGTGGTTTTCTTAATGCAATTCCCAACTTCTCTCCAAATGCCTTTTGACATTTGACAACATTTCATGCCTCTTCCCCTTTCGCTTTTCATCCTTGTTTTCTCTCCCTTCTCCCACGACCTCGGTAGTCTTCTGCAATCCAGATTCTCAGACTTCGGGTTTTTCTCCCTCTGCCCCTTTCCTCTCTGTCCTATAACTAGAAGCACCTTTTGGCACAGACCCGTATCCCAGTTTCCTCTTTCCCAGGTCCAGCAGCATCTCAAGGACATCTACAAGAGGGATACCTAATTTCAGGGGTCTCTGAATGATATGTGGGAAACATCGTCTAAAAAAGTAATTTTATCCTTATTCATGCAACCAGACCCACACTCATAGAACTTTTCTTTAAGGGGAGTGTCTTGCAGATGTATAAATGAGTGTTAACATCTTTAAAAGCGAAACTGAAGAATTCCCTGGCATTTGAATTCCCTCCTTCCTTCCCAACCCTCTCCTTTTCATTTTCTCATTTATTATTAAAAACATTTTTAAAGGATCTCCATACTTCATATTTATCTACTATAATTCCTCCTTCTCGGTGTTGCAGGGATGGGGAAAGAGGATTTTTTAAAAAACACAATAAAAAGCAATTGGGAGAAACAGGGCCAGTGGTGTTGGGGTGGGTAGTGGAATTGTGATTTTTGACTCCAGTAGACAATGATGCTGGATATATGGGGTTTGATTTCTCTCTGGCTCCTCACTTGGGATTGATGAAGTTTGGCTAGAATCAGGGAGTTGAAGAGAGGTTGACAAATGGTCTTTCACTCTTCTCTGACAGACTGTTCCTGTGGAGTGATGGAGAATAATGAGCCTTGGGAGAGCTATGGGAGCTCTCATACTCCTTCCCGAGCCAATTTTTTAGGGAGTGAGAGAAACATGGCCTGTCCAATACTTGTTGTGGGTCAGGATATTTTTGAAGCTACGGTTGTTGATTTGCATGGGAAAATTATTATGTCTTATTATTTCTTGTCCCACTTTACCATAAGGGCTCCTCAGCTTCTTACTTCAATGGGTCTTCCATGACAAACACACTTTATTAACTCTGAGTGGAATTTATTTTAACAGATAATTAGCATAGGTCAATATATGCTTAAAATAGAGTCAAATTAAACCTACTAGCTGTTATAAAGGACAGATGACAAATTAAAATCCACATAGAAGCATCGACTCTTAAATAATCTGAAAGTACTACTTCTAAGAGGGGTGGGCATGGGTGAAGGGAATGGTGGACATGTTTCAGAATTTCAAAAGCCAACTTTAACCAATCTTTTCCTCATTTTGTTCACCTTCTTGGGGGCTTATGCTAAAGTGAAGTGAATAGCCATAAGGCTGGCTTCAGGAGAAAGGTGGTCTAAAAGAACTGGATAATTATAAGCAAAATTGGTCTTGAATGATTGAAAATTGATGAGAATGTGCTTGTCTCCTGATTTGGCATCCTGAGTTAGACTCAGGAATACTGAACTTGGATCCGAAAGGCTTTGGTCTTTTTTGATATCCTATTGGATAATCATAAGCAGGCTAGAAAAATAGGAAACTAGAATTTATTCTCTTTGAACTGACAAATCTGACCAGTGGGCTGCATTCTCTATATCTGAAAAATCTTGGTTTTGATGGAAAAAGTTAATTTTACAAAGCAATTTTCATTTTTTAAATTAAATTTCATTTTTTTTTGAGACAGGGTCTCACTTTGTTGCCCAGGCTGGAGTGCAATGGCACAGTCTTGGCTCACTGTAGCCTTGACCTCCCCAGATTCAGGTGATCTTCCCACCTCAGCCTCCTGAGTAGCTGGGGCTATAGGTGCACGCCACTACGCACAGCTGATTTTTGTGTTTTTACTACTCATAGGGTTTCTCTGTGTTGCCCAGTCTAGTCTAAAACTCCTGATCTCAAGAGATCTGCCTGCCTTGGCCTCCTAAAGTGTCATGAACCACCATGCCCAGCCTACAAAGCAATGTTCTAGGAAAAACTATAGTTACTCTTTGATTATGTAATTGCTGGAGAAGAAAAACATGGCATTTCTAAAATGATGAACTATATTATTTATATTTTAATATCTCATAAAGTTTGAAATAGACATTTCAAACATAAACATGTATAAAAATTTCTATAAATTAAAAATATAAAATCAAAAACATTTTACAATTATTTTATTATAAAATTATTATAGAATCAAAAACATTATAAATTTAAACAACTTTTTAAAAATTTTATTTTGGGATTTCCCATGGAGTGATGGAGAATAATGAGCCTTGGGAGAGCTATGGCAGCTCTCATACTCCTTCCTGGGCCAACTTTTTTAGGAAATGGGAGAAATATACCCTGTTCAATGTTTATTGTGGGTCAGGATATTTTTGAAGCTATAGTTGTTGATTTGCTTCAAACTTTAAAAAATTTATTATAAAATTATGGGATGTAAAAAAATTTATTATAAAACTTTGAAATTTTCAAACTTTCAGAAAAGCAGAGAGATGAGATTAATGGCACTCATAGGCAAACATAGAACATAGATTGTAAACATTTTGCTATATTTGTGTCGTGATTATTTTTTGCTTGTGTTTGAAAGTATATTAAAGAAAATGATATTTTACCCCTAAATTCTTTAGTACAGATTTCTAAAAAAATAAGAACATTTTCCTGTATAGTTACAAAATCATCTTTTCAAACAAAATAAAAAATGGCTTTTTAATATCATTTATTACCCAGTCCACATTCAGATTTCCTCAATTATTATGAAATGTCCTTTTATTTTTTGAGACAAAGTCTTGCTCTTTCACACAGCCTGAAGTGCAGTGAAACAATCTTAGCTTATTGCAGCCTCAAACTCGTGGGCTCAAGTGATCTTCCTGCCTCAGCTTCCTGAGTAGCTAGGACTATAGGTGCACACCACCATGCCCAGCTAATTAATTTTTTTGTAGAGATGGAGGTCTTACTACGTTGCCCAGGCTGGTCTCAAACTCCTGGCCTCAAGTGATCCTTCCAGCTTGGTCTCCCTGAAATATCTTTTGGGGCTGGTTTGTTCAAATTAGTTTCTTCTAATCAAGGGACACACATTGCATTTGATTATTTAGCTCAAGACTTTTTTAACGTGGAAAATACCCATACTCTTTGTTTATGTATTTATTTAGTGAAATTGACTTGTTGAAAAACTAGTCAGTTGTCCTGTAGAATATTTCCCCTTCTGGAATTTTCTGGTTGCTTTTTATGGTGTCATTTAACTTTTCACTCTGTTTTTTCCTGGTTAACTGGAAGTTAGTTCTAAAGGCTTTTAGGCCTGCTATAACAAAATACCAAAAACTGGATGACTTATAAAGAACAGAAATTTATTTCTCACAGTCCTAGAGGCTAGCAAGTTTAAGATCAAGGAGCATGTGGTTTTGATATCTGGTTAGGACCAACTTTCTGGTTCATAGATTGGCCTTCTTGCTGGGCCCTCACATAGTGGGAGAGACTAGCTAGCTCTCTGGGGCCTCTTTTATAAGGGCACTAATTCCAATCATGAAGCCTCTGTCCTTATGATCTAATGACCCCCTAAAGGCCCCACCTTTTAATACCAGCACCTTTGGGGTTAGGATGTCAACATATTAATTTTGGGAAGACATACACGTTCAGCCCATTGCAAGGTTTAGTTAGATTCAGGTTCAACTTCTTTTTTTAAAGACTATTTCATAGGCAATAATGTGTATTCACATCCCATCATTAGTGATGGTGAGATGATCGCAAGGTTAGGGTGATCACTGCCTATCTCCTCTGCTATATTCCCCCTTGGGTCAAGCCAGTAGTCTGTGACGTGAACTTTGTACCATGTGTATATTCAGTTATATTCTGTATCAATAGTTACTTGATTGTTTTAGCATTTATTAATGATCCTTGCTTGAGTTGATTATTTCATTAGGGGTTTCAAAATGGTGAATTTCTAATTCTCTAATTCTATCTACATGTTTTAGCTGGCATTTTTCTATAAGCAGACCATTTTCTTCACAACTGGGTTATTTGGCTACCCTGAAACATAGTTCCTTCCGGGAAGGCAGAACATATGTTTATTTCTGTCTTTTAAAAATTACTGGTGTTTGGAGTGAAGATTAGGTGAGTTAACTACCTCCACAGGTGACAAATGAATTTTGTTTTGTCTCACTTTTGCTTTTTTGAGTATCACTGTGGATGCTTGGATTTTTATATTTAATTTGAATGGATTAGGGAATAAATGAGAAGATAGGTTTTATCTGTTTCTGTAGTTTTTATGTGGCTGTGTGAACTTACTTTTAAAAATTCCCAGAAATATTTTAATTCCCCTTTAAAGCTATAAACTATGTCATACTATAAAGCAAAAGAAAAACCAATCATGTGAAGAGTAAATAGTATCATTTAAACGAATTGTGGTTAAGCTTAGTTTGTAACTAATTAGTTTTGTATTTTCTTTCTACTTTTATCTACTTCAGAGCCTCTTCAGTGGTTTAGATCTTCTACGTGTCAAATTATTCTAATCTCTTAAAAAGTTTAAGAGCTAAAATACAACACAATGACTACAGGAATGCCTTTGTCCTTTTCTGGGTGGGTACACCTAAGGCAATTTCTTTTTCTCTTCTTTGTTCTCTTCTTCTTTCTTATTCTTAAATCATCTTCAATATTGGACAGATGACAGCACTGTGCCTGCCTCAAGATGTTTCTGACTTTTTCTTTTTCTTTTCTTTTTTTTTTTGAGATGGAGTCTTGCTCTGTCACCCAGGCTAGAGTGCAATGGCACAATCTTGGCTCACTACAACTTCCACCTCCTGGGTTCCAGTGATTCTCCCAACTCAGCCTCCTGAGTAGCTGGGGTTACAGTCATGCACCACCACGCCTAGCTAATTTTTTGTATTTTTACTAGAGACGGGGTTTCACCATGTCGGCCAGGCTGGTCTTGAACTCCTGACCTCAAGGGGTCTGCCTGCCTTGGCCTCCCAAAATGCTGGGATTACACGTGTGCGCCACTGCGCCCGGCCGTTTCTGACTTTTTCTAAAGTCTTCTTTCTCTGGAGATGACATTATATAATAGCACTGTTCAATAGAAGTTTCTTTGATGATGGAACTGTTCTATAATCTGCATTGTCCCAGCCACTAGCCATATGTGACTACTGTAACACTTGAAATGTGGCTAGAGCAACTGAAGAACTGAATTTTGCATTTTACTGAATTTTAATTAATTAAAATAGAAATGCAAATAACCATAAGTGGTTAGTAGCTACCATACTGGACAGCAAAGATCTATAATTCAGCATTTAAAATCAATTTTGTTTTGTTTTCAAAAATGGAGTCAGACTGTTACAACCCAAAAGAACTGCATGTTAAATTAAGGTAAATCACCAAATACTGCATACACATTTGGGAAATCCAAACCAGATTTTTTCATGTGATAACCACACCCTCTTTTGACTTTAGCCTTGGAGGTAATGGAGTATGGCAGAAAAAACCCTGTATCAGCAGCTGGAAGACTCACCTTCTTTTCCTAGCTCTGCCATATATTGACCAAAAGAGTCAAAGTCCATTCAGATGGTTGAGGGGCCTTGGAATTTTGTTTTTGGTTTTCACATACAAGTTGGAGGGCAGATGCGTTAGCCTCTTGAAATACCCAGAAACCACTTGTTTCCTCATCTAAAAATCAGGTATGACAGGATCATTTAATTATCCTGGAAATCAGATGAAGCACTGCATATGAAAGCACTTTGTAACATCGATAGCACTGGGAAATGTAAAGACCTTTTACTGAAATATAAAGGTGTATGGTCAACTGAATATATCTCAGATGATTATGATTTGACTGTATATATTGAATATAACCTGTAGTGGGCCCCTTGGTAAACAGCTTACAGTTTTGTTGCAAGTTTTAGCGAAGAGAAAATTTATTTGTTGACTAGTCATGCCCTTTATTGGCCACATGATGAGCAGCAATGATATTAACACACAGTGCACCTTGCAGAATTCAAGAATGTCTCAGTGTCTTGTGAACTAGGAAGCTGAAATGCAGTGGTATGCAGAAGGCTGGCTCAGTAGGAACCTTGGGAGTGTCCTCCAGATAGATGTTTGTGCAGGTTGTATTTGATTCCAGTTGGCCATGAAAAGCTGGTTGCTCTAAAGAATGAGAATATACTTGGTTTTGCATTTACTAGAACTATCTGGGGAACAAATCTTGGGGTGGAAGAAAGGAGGGAGGGAGGGAAAGCTGTGCTTCAATACCTAGGGCTTCTTTCCTGGAATGGATCTGAGAATCTGGGAT
Organism: Pan paniscus; assembly: GCF_029289425.2. Lineage (NCBI taxonomy): Eukaryota > Metazoa > Chordata > Mammalia > Primates > Hominidae > Pan > Pan paniscus. Next base: position 1,075,275 of record NC_073270.2, on the reverse strand, counting down.
TGGGTGGCTAATATCTCATCTCTAGAAGGGAGAAAGAACTGGGTGTTGAAGGCTTTGTATTTTCTACTGGAGTTCACTACAGAATAGGTGAATGGAATGGGCTGCTATGATCCAGACATTAGGGAGGACAGGTTTGTGATACATTAGAAAACTTGAATGAGCCCTTCTATGATTCTCTCTTCCCTCTTTCTGCTTCCCTTTCTGAATCACCATCCGCAGGTTGTGGAATTAGGAAATCTATTATGTGAGCAATAGCAAACTTACAGGAGCCCTTGGCTCCATCTATCTCCCTGTTTGTGTCAGTTCCTTCTGGATGCTTTTAGTCTGTGGTCTTCATTCACTCTTTTTCTGGGGAAGTAAAAGGAGTGGGACAGATTATGAGAACAGCTGGGTCCTCCCAGTTGCTGGGGTGGTTATTTTAAGCTTTGTTTAATGTGTCCAGAGACCCAGATGGCATTTTTAACTAAGCTGCTTTATTGAATCTTGTGATAAAGCATAGTGATGTTTATTGAAAAGGCAGACACACATCAGCAACATTATGCGTGAAACTTGCTCTAAGAATTTTCTATAAAACATCTGTTCTCTTTGAGCCTTTTGTGAACTCTGGAAGTTTGCTAATTTCTATACAGACTTGAGGACAAGAAGTTGGAACCCACTTTTGGAGATGTCCAAGCATAGGTATTGGAATCATTAATCCTAACCCTCTCAGTTTTAAGGCCCCGGATACCCTTCTGTTAGACAACAGCAACATGAGCAAGCATTGTAATAACATTTAAACAAGATTATTTGGAAATAATGGACAAGAAAAATTAGTATAAATTGTTTGGGGATTTTAAAATTAAAGATAAAAAGCTAGGGCTTCAATGACCTGTGCCAGCCTATAGCCTTAAGAGTCAATTTGCAAACACTCAAGATTTGGCCAATATGCCTCTACTACTTCTACTTAACACAGTCAAAGGGAAATTTTTAGATTCTTTCATCTGATTTGACTCTCTTAGTTACGAATAAGAGGATATCTAGAATATATATGTGACTTGTTAAAATGAAAACCCACCTTCTCTGAGTCTTCAAATATCTTTCATATCTTACATTTTTAGTAACATCAACTTTTGAAGTCATGTCCGTAGTTGTATGAAAAGAAAAATTTCAGGAACATTCAACCTCAAAAGTTCTTTTTCTTAGTCTGAAGTCGTAGAAGCATTTGACTTTTACTTTCTCTTTTTAAATTAGTACTAGTAGGTATTTTGTATAAATATAATATTTAGTTATTGCCTTTGTATTCTTTTTCTCTAGTAAACATCCTGGTTTTTAGCTATCAATATGTAGTTTTACATTTAGGGATTTCTAATGGAAAGACAAAGGAATCTGAAATCAGAGGACAAGAGTTTATTCTACTTGACCAAACACATACAAAATACTGGAAGGAGAGTTTTACAACAAATATTTAATATATATGACATGTAAAAAGGTTTTCCAAATCAAGAAAATTCAAACAATTCAATACAAATGTCATCAATAATAACACATGAACAGGTGGCCAACCTTATTAATAACAAGAGAAATATAAATTAAAACAATCCATCAACTTGTAAAACAGATGAAATTACCCAGAGTTGGTGTAGGTGATGGAAAATTGTCATGTTTGTATACTGTTCATAGAAGTCAAATTGACATAACTTTTTGGTCAGGCAATTTGGAAGTATATATCTAAATTAATAGAGTAGTTTTCTAATAATCTGGGAATCTCTTAATCTAAGAATCTTTACTGTAGATTTTTCTAGAACAAATGTACAAACATCTATGTACAAGGGTACTCACTGCAGCATTTTGCTAAGGAAAAACTCAGAAAAAAATCCATATGTTCAACAGAGAACAGGTACATAATTTATGACACAACCGCACAATATACACCACTAAAATAAAGAATATAAATTTATATGTAGTATGAAAAAGATGTGAATGATAGCTTGTTTGTGAAAAACAGCAATGACTGGAATATTGTGTGTAACATAATCCTGCTTTTCTGTATATAATGTAGGCATAGAAAATAGGATTGAAAGGACATACTCTAGTCAACAGTGTATATAGCTTGGGTGGAGGGGGTGTATAATGGGGAAGGAGAGTCCCTATACATCTCTGGATTTAAAAGATCATACATGCATATGCATTACCTTCAAAATTAAAATGATAAAGACAAAAGGAGAAGCTTTGGATTTGAATCATGATACTACTGTTTGCAACTTATATGACCGTGGGGAAGTCGCCTAGCTTCCTGGGGTTTATTTCCTCATTTATAAAAATAGGGAAAGTAATAATACTTGTCTACATGTCTTCTAGGGTTGTTGGGAGGATTGAATGTGATAATGGGTTACAGCATTATGAATTATTTATTCATATAACACAATTATTATAAAAATATTTTGCTCTGATTAAAATAAAAGAAGGACGAGATCGTGTGTGTTTTTCAGTCCCAGTAGCTTTACTAACCAGAAAGCGCCTGCTGATGTGGTGATCACAGTTGCTTTGGTGCAGCTTCCTCTTGACTTTTGGCATTTGTCCATGCTGCTAGCTAAGGCTGAGGTGGCGACTGTGGAAGTTGTGAGCTCCTCCCCCTCCCAGCACACATTTGTGTGCGTACTCACACTCATGCACACACAAACACACACACGCACACTCTATCACAGTACATGAGGTGGCAGCAGCTGCTCCGGCATAGACTTTCACACAACATAAAGGACTTTTTTAGTGTGGTCTGTGCATTATTTCCTGTTAAGCATGAGCTGAGTCAGTGCCATGCTTTTCCATCTGAAACCTTTCTGAGGCTCAGGCTGTGTTAAGAGCAAACCCTCTCCCCTCCATGCCCACCCCATGGCCCTCTACTGAAGCCAGATCTTAATCTGCTCATTTCATGAGGATTTTCAAACCGAATGGACTGGGCCATGTGAGAGATCACTGAAAGGAACAGACCAAGCAGAGGCTAAGAGACTCCACGCTAATCTGTTGAGTCGTCTGAAAATGCACAGCTGTGGGAGCTCACAGTGCTTTAAAGTACTTTGGCAGGATGTTTGTTCAGGGGGCCTGTTCCTGCAGCCCTGCTGAATGTTTGGTTAGGAGGCATAATCTTTTTTTGGACAGGATCTCCCAAATGTAAAGTGATAGATGCTAATGTGGAATATAATACAGAAGATCCAGCTTGGATGTCATAAATAACAATAAATTGTTTAATCTTGCTGAGCTGTATGTAAATCTATGATTGCCAGAGGTCTTTAGTTCACTGGAACATAGTATGGGGGCAGGGGCACTTAGCAAATAGGCAGTTATTATTTTCCAACCAGACAGAAACTGGTCTGATGGAATTTATCTAAAAAGGCATACACATGGATTTTAATTAATTGTGACAATTACTCAGAGAAAACACATGGCCCTAAAGAGGCTGAGGGGTTTTTTTGTTCTACCTATAAATGTATATGTATATTCACCTATATTCTACCTATGTATAAGTAAGAGAATGAGTTTTTGTTTTGGGGATATATATTTATACGTATCTATACAGATAGATATACACATACTTAATTTCTGTCTACCTATTAAGGTGCGGTGCCAGATGGAAAGTATTTTTAAGCATTTAGATAGTTTATTCTATAGCATATGTGTGCATATAGCCCCCCCATAAAGCTTTGTCTCTTTTCTGGATATATTTAACAAGAGGCTAGAACAGAGTCCAAAATGTCAGAAATGTTTGAACATTCCATAGAAATGAAGGAGGTGTTTCCAAATGACCTATGTTTCTATGGCAATAAATAGAACTTGTGCTGCGTTGGATGGGTCAGGAGTAAGCAATATAAACAGTGTAAGTATGACTATTCCAGGCAGAAATCTACCTTGTAAGAACAGCTTTGTGCAGTGAGCTCAACAACATTGATCAGTTAGCAGTCCGGTTCAGTACAACATTGATCAGGTAGCAAGCCGGTTCGGCAGTGCCAGTCGGAGACACAGATGGGGACAATCAAAGAAGATGCAGGTCAGGACAAGGATGCAGACATGTACCTGTCACTACCATGGACTTCAGCAGCTTCTTAGTGAGCAGGTTTATGATTAAAGAAGAAAGACATCGTTGATATGTAAGCATGTTACAATTAATTTGCTGTTTAGTTATTAGCAAACTACAACCAGTTTTTAGTTTTTAGGGCTTTTTTTCTTTTTTCTTTTTTGAAACACGTTCTTATTCTGTCATCCAGGCTGGAGTGCAGTCGTTATCCAAGCTCACCGCAGCCTTAAACTCCTGGGCTCAGTGGATCCTCCCACCTCAGCTTCCCAAGAAGCTGGGACTACAGGCGCACGCCACCATGGCCAGCTAATTTTTCTTATTTTTTTGTAGAGATGAGGTCTTGCTGTATTGCCCAGGCTGCTCTTGAGCTCCTGGCTTCAAGCCATCCTCTTGTCTTGGTTTCCCAAAGTGCTGGGACTATAGGTGTGACTCACCATGCCTGGCTTACATCCAGTTTAATTTATACTACAGTGTGGGTTTAGTCCTCAAACATGTTTTTGTTTTACATATAAAAATTTGAGGTAAAAGAACATTTTTACATTGGTCAATAATGGTACATTTAAACAATGGACGACTATATCCATTAAAATCGTGTTGTGGAAGAATATTCAGTGACATGGAAAGATTGACTCAAGGGCAAGTGAAACGTGTCAAGAGTCTGTTAGGTACTAGACACTGTAAACTGGGTCTTGGCTGTGTTACTTGCTTACATCCTCCATCATGTGATCTTTTAGATAACAAAATCGAGATACATAGGGATAATGGGTGGGCCGATTGAAGAACAGAACTTGGGCCACACTTCTAGATGCCTGTGACTTTTCTGCATTTATTCAGATATTAGGAATTGATTATGAAATCCATGGTGGTTTGATGCTAATGAACTCTCATCTATCTCTCCAGCATGTGTGTAAAGACTTCCAGAGGTACAGGAAGTTGAGGATGAACTCTCTTACTTCCATCTGGTCTCCATGTAACAAATCATATAACTGCACAATTATCCAAATGCAAATGAAGGAGTCCCTTGATGTTTGGATAACCACATTCATGCCTTGAGTTTGTTATTTCTTGAAATTGCCCTTATCCGTCTCTTGTTTACCCATGGACAACACTACTTAAGGGCTGGCACTCTGCAACCCGTGGCAGCTTGGCTTTGGAGTTCCTTCCAGTGTTTTGTTTTTGTTTTTAACCAAGAAGACAGGAAACAGGCATCTTTGTGTATATGGCTTGCCACAGCCCTTCGTAGATGGACATGGTGGAGGCTGTGTGGTCCCGGAGAACACTTCCTCTGTGAAGCATCAGGGAAGTTTCTGTTCATTGTGTCTTCACTCTCTCCAATTCACTTGGGGAGTGATAGGGATTATAACACAGTGAGCAGAGGATATTGGGGAATGTCATGCTTAATTTTCTTTTCTTTTTTTTTCTTAAACGACATTTAAAGCTAAAAGAGAATCACAAAGGGTAAGTCTGATTTAAGACATTTCACACATGAAAGAAATCCTGCTTTCATGCGTGTTATGTCACAGGAAAAACTCATTTAGAGTCAACATTCTGCACCTACTCCGAAATTTTAGCCTGAGGGTTTAAATATTACCTCGCTGCTCTCTAGGACTTTAATTTGAGCTAATTAGAAATGGAACTCATACTAAAACTAATTTAGGAAAGAAGCTGTTGATGTTCTGAAGAAAAACAGCTGTCAGAAATAAGATCATTAAAAAACCATAGTTGTATATGGCACAAAATGTAAAGGAATAGAAATGCTGGGAGAAAGCTTTTATAGAATAACATTTTATCTTTCTTTGGACACTAGTCTAAGGCATGTGAAAGGGCATATTGATTCCCTTGGCACCTGGTATGTTCATTTATGGATGAAAAAGCCCAATGACATAATTTAGGTGAGGTTTAAGGCTTGATGGGAGGCATTGGTGCCATTAGAAGGACGGACACAAAGAGTTCTTAAGTAACGGCATCATGGGAAATGATAATTGCACACTCCTTTCTACTATGTCTTGGTTTCCCCAAGCATTTAGAAGTCACGGCTGGGTAGGAACAAATTTATCATGAGTCTGTCTGTGTGTTTGGGAATGCATATGCCTCACAGATGTGTCTGCAGGGGTCTGTGTGATAATGTTCATATATGTGATAGATGTGGACCCTGGGATCTGTATCTGTGTGGACCCTAGGATCTGTACATGTGTGTGAGTGACAGTGGACTAGGGTCCACTTTGCCCCCTTTTCCACGTGGGAGTTGAAGGAAATGCCCCTTAATGGCAGTAGCATCCACTTGGGTGTGTGCACCTTTTGGAGGACTGGGTGAGGTTGCCCTTCTTCCAGCCAAAGCCAGACCCTATGGTGTGGGACGTTCAGCGGGGAGCAACAGAATGCCATGGCTTGGTCCTCCCTGGGCTGTGGTCTGGATTTCACTCAGGAATGAAAGTCAGATATTGCCTGCTTCAATGCTGTAAACATAACTAAGGATAATTATGTAAGTAGACCATCTTTTCCTTGCAAGGTAGCGGTCTGCTGCATTGACAGAGGGTAGTATTTCTAGGACTTTTTCAGAGAGTAAAATGGTACTTTAAGGGATAATCTGCTATCTAAAGATGAATTTTAAATGTTGGAGGGGGTTGTGGGATTCGGGGAAGACAATAGAATAATTTGTGTCATGGTTAATTTAACAAACGGTTTTTGTTTATAGAATCTGATCTTCGGTGGATTTTAACAACCCTCTTCTTCCTTGGCTTTTCAGATAAAGACGCAGAGCCTCAGAGATGTTAAATGATTGATCCTATGTCAGGGGGTAGAGTCAAGACTCATACCTATGCCTTTTAACTTCAAGTTGAGTGCTTTTTCTTTATACAAAAGGGCTTCCAAAAGTTATATTTCTTTTTATCAATGACTAGATCTTGAAAGCCATACCTTTTCTGATGGCATTTATCCTGGGCTAATTGGTAGAGAGAGGGTGAACAGAAGAGAAGACAGACACGCAGAGAAGAAAGTGACATGAAAACAGAGGCAGAGATTGGAGTGATGTGAACACAAGCTCGGAAATATGTGGAGGCAACAGAAACTGGAAGAGGCAAGGGAGGATCCTCCCCTAGAGCCTTTCGATGAGGCAGACCCCCACTGACACCTTGATTTTGAACTTCTGGCCTCCAGAACTGTAAGGGAATAAATTTTAATTGCTTTTAGCCACCAAGTTTATGGCAATTTGTTATAGCAGCCTTGTGAAGCTAATACAAACTTCGTATTAGATTACAAACTTTGTATTCATTTCCTAGGACTCCCATAACAAATTACCACATATTTGGTGGTTTAAAATCACAGAAATTTATTCTCTCACAGTTCTGGAGGCCAGAAGTCAAAATCAAGGTATCAGCGTGGCCACACTCTGTAGATGCTCTAGGGAGAATCTGCTCCCTGCCTCTTCTAGCTTCTGGCAGCAGAATACATTCCTTGGCTTCCCGGGTGTGGCTGCATCACTCCAATCTTTGCATCTGTCTTCATATCTCCTCTTCTTTGTGTCTATTCTAGTAAGTACAAAGTGCTGCATCTTCCATGATGGAAGTGGCCCAAATTAACCAATCTACCACCAGGTAGCTGGCTGATCATTTGGGGAATGGTACCATAAGGAGACTCAGTGTTGGTCCCTGCTGCTGGTAGAGTAGGCACTCTGCAGTGGCCATAGCCAGGTCAGCCTTGGTGAGTGAATGTCCATGTTGTTGAGCCCATGCATAGCCTTCATCCCTGCCATCACGGCCATGGTATTACAGCATTCTTGCATTGCTATAAAGAAATGCCTGAGGCTGGGTAATTTACAAAGAAAAGAAGTTTCCTTAGCTCATGGTACTGAAAGCTGTACAAGCCTGGTGCCAGCATCTCCTTGGCTTCTGGTGAGGCCTCAGGAGCTTTTACATATGGCGGATGACAAAGTGGGAGCAGGCATATCACACAGCAAGAGTGGGAGCAAGAGAACAAAAGAGAAGGTGCCACATACTTTTAAACAAGCAGATCTCATGTAAACTCAGAGCGAGAACACACTTATCATCAAGGGCATGGTGCTAAACCATTCATGAGGGACTAGCCCCCATGATCCAAACACCTCTCACTGGGCCCCACCGCTAACACTGAGGATTACATTTCAATATGAGATTTGGAGGAGACAAACATGTAAACCATAACAGCCACTTGGCTCATGAGCCCATTGGACAATGACAGGAATGGCTGGGGGAAAGCCACTCATTGACATCCACAGAACTGGTCATCCTGTTATTAAAATCCTCCTCTGCCTAGGTCACCATTTGGTGAGTGTCCATAAGGGACACAAATATCTTCACAATTTTCCATGTCTTACCTCAGAAGCCCCATCACCCTCTCTTTCACATCTCCTCCAGTACTTATCCCCCAGATGATAGGAACATGTCCAGCAATACCTCTTCTCTCTGGTATTGATGGGTTAATGAGCAGATCTCACATAGGTAAAATTTCCAGATATCTAGAATTTAATCTTCTGTTAATTCTCCAATTATAACTAAAGTATTTCAGGTTGAAACTTTATTCAAGTGTAATTACTCACTTTAACCTTCTTAGACAGAATGTATATTACCTTTTCAAAAATAACTGAAATTTAATAAGATAAAAATGTATCTATAATCGTTCCTACTTAATAACTTTACATGTTTATTTCTGCATTTTTCTAAGTCCTTGCCCCAAAGTGGACATAATTTTATACTGTAATAGCATGAAATAATTTTGCATTTGACATTTTTGATTTGGCATTAAACTATTGTTTATGTTTCTTTCGCTACTGCTTAAGAAAATGTGGGTGGTTGTAATAAATAAACCTGAAATGTAGGCAATTTTTATTGCCTTAAAAACAATAGAATGTTATTTCTCACTCACACAATAGTCCAATGAGGATGTCCCTGGTGGGCAAAGACTCTTGTCTACCAAATGGGATGGGGACTAAGTTTCCTTCCCTCTTGTGACTCTGGCATTGCCTAGAGCCACATGATTACCTGTACTGAATCTGTAGAAAGAGAAATAAGCAGTTTAGAGATGATATGTCTGTTTTCTGATATCCTCAGCCTAGAAGAAACACACATTACTTCTGTTCTTATTCTCATACTAGTTTATCACCCATTGTCCAAATGCACCATGTGGCCACACCTAGATGCAAGGGTGGGTTGGAAAATGTAGCCCCTGGCTGGGCAGTTGTTCCTCAGCATTGACTCTGTGCTATGGAAGGGCTTCCTAAGTTTTTGTGGACTGCTATCCCAGTCTGTCACCACTATACAATCTTCATAATTTTCCCTTTAAATGGCTGAGAGAAAATTTTGAACAAAAGCTACAAACATTTTTCAGATTCTTGATTCTCCAGACTTATTACTTGAGGGCAGTGACTAAATTATATTCAGTTCTATATCAGAAGGTTCTTCCATATTGCCGGTTTCATGGCAGATACTCAATAAAATGAGTTGAATGACTACATAAATTTTAGCAAGAGCATGTGGAAAATAATTTATCATGACTTTGGGTAATACTATAGGTGTAATTATTGTCCTTTCTCTTTCCTGACTTGATTAATAGCACCACTATCCATTAAGTTATTAAAGGTAGAAAGCTGAGATTATTCTTGACTCCTTTTCTCACTGGTCCAGTATTAGTGATTTATTGCAGTGTAAGAAATTACCATGAAACTTAGTGGCTTAGTTGGGGCTTGATGGGGGCTGGAGGATCCACTGCAAGATGGCTCAGTCACTTGGCTGGCAAGGTGGTGCTGGCTGTTAGCCTCCCATCTGATCCTCCTCTTTCCGCTCCTGCCACTCTTCAAGGTATTTTTTCCAGAGCAGCCATTCATCATTCATTTATTTTTTCCCATTAATTAATTCAACAGATATTTATTGTATACTTACCATATGCCAGATTTGTTCTAGGTTCTTGGAATATAGCAGTGAAAAAAAAAAACAGTCCTTGGATCTTATATACAGTGGGGAAATAAACATATAATGTAGAAAATTAGATGGTAATATGTGTGAGCACATATATTTATTATTTCTCATCATTTCTGAGACAGGAGATGGATATTCTGGCTTGGGGACTCACATGAGGTCACAGTTACATGTTGGTATTGGTTTGGTCATATGAAGGCTTGGTGGGGGCTGGAGGATCCACTGTGAGATGGCTCAATCCCTTGGCTGGAAAGCTGGTGCTGGCTGCTGTTGGCAGGCCTTGCTTCCTCTTCACAGGGCTTCTTGAGTGTCTTCATGACATGGCGGCTGGCCTCTCCCAAAATAAGCTGTCCAAGAGAGCAGGGCAGAAGTGTCCATGCCATTTACGGCCTCACCATGGAAGTCACACACAATCACTTCTGCAATATATACTGATTACCCAGATCTGCATCGTTCAGTGTGGGAGGGGACCACAAAAAGGCAAAAATGCCAAAAGGCAAGGACCATTGGGGCCATTTTGGAGGCTATTTACCACAGCCCCTCTCTTCCATATTCCAGTCCACCTGCATATTCTGTTCATCCTCCTTCCAAAAATGTATCTCAAACCAAATGACTAATTTTCATTTCTGTTGGCTCTAGCCTAGTCCAAGACTCTATCAACACTCGACTTTAAGAGTCTCCCATCTGATATTCCTCTTTCTGCTCTTGCCCCCCTTCAAGGTATTTCTCCCAGAGAAGCCATTCATCATGCATTCATTATTCTCCATTCATTAATTCAACAAATATTTATTGTACGCTTACCACATGCCAGATTTATTTTAGGTTCTTGGGATATAGCAGTGAAAAGTCCTTGGGCTTTACATACAGTGGGAAGATAAATAATATGGAAAATGTTAAAGGCAACATATGTGATCCAGAAAATTATAGCAGGGTGAAGGAAATAGGAAACAATAGAAAAGTTAGGGACTTCTGGCTATAGTATTATATAGGGCTGTCAAGGATGTTATCTCTGATTAGCTTACATTGAAACAGAAACCCAAAAGACAGTAGAGGGCAGGTATGTTAATATCTGGGAAAGTATTGTAAGCAGAGGAAAAAGAAAATGCAAGGGCCCTGAGGCAGGATCATGTTTGGTATGTTTGAGGAATAGCTGTTCTGTTCCGTTGTGGCTGGAACAGAAGAAGGAGGGCGGGAGGGCGATGGAGAATGGTACATGATGGAGGTCAGATTATGTAGGGCCTTGTAGACTACAATGAAGACTTTGGCTTTGTTTTGGGTTGGTGGGGGACAAGGAAAGCTATTGGAATGTTTTAGTGACTTGATGTGACTTACTTTTTAATAGGACCATTTGGGCTGCTCAGCCCATGATGTTTAAAAATGCAATCAGGTCACTTCCACTGTTTAAAACCTTTCAATGGATTCTGGTTGTACTTAGAATAAAATCTAAGCTCCCTTAGCTATTATTATTATATTATTATTAAAATTGACGTCCTTTATAACAGCAGTCTAATTCCTTCCTAATATGTACCTCACTAGTAACTATTATTATTATTGCTTATTTGTTTATAATCTGTCTCCTCTACTTGAAAATATGTAGCCTGGGGATCTTGTGGATTTCCATACTAAATCATCCCAAGGCCACTTTGCTTTTGAGCTCTCTCTCTCTCTCTGTGTGTGTGTGTGTGTGTGTGTGTGTGTGTTTTGATCTCTTCTGTAATTTTTTTCCCCCTGATCTCGCTGATTGTTATATTTGGTCAGTGACTGACCTCTAGCAATGATGGTGCCAGGGCAACTTTGTTGTTGAACTGTATGTTAAGGTTTGTTTTGGCTTGTTGGTTATATCAGTACTTATCAAATGAATTATCTGGGAAGAGAGGAGAGGATCTTATTAAAATACAGGTTCTTATTCGGTAGGCCTTGGGTGGGCCTTGAGGTTCTGCATTTCTTTCTTTCTCTTTCTTTCTTTTTCTTTCTATTTCTTTCTTTCTCTTTCTTTTTTCTTTCTCTTTCTTTCTTTCTCTTTCTTTTTCTTTCTCTTTCTTTCTTTCCCTTTCTTTCTTTCCTTTCTTTCCTTCCTTCCTTTCTTTCCTTCCTTCCTTCCTTTCCTTCCTTCCTTCCTTCCTTCCTTCCTTCCTTCCTTCCTTCCTTCCTTCCTTCCGACAGAGTCTCACTCTGTAGCCAAGGCTGGAGTGCCGTGATGCCATCTTAGCTCACTGCACCCTCTGCCTCCCAGGTTCAAGCAATTCTCCCACCTCAGCCTCCGGAGTAGCTGGGACTACAGGCGTGCACCACCATGCTCAGTTAATTTTTGTATTTTTAGTAGAAATAGGGTTTCACCACATTGGCCAGGCTGGTCTCGAACTCTGGAGCTCAAGTGATCTGCCCACCTCAGCCTCCCAAAGTGCTGGGATTTTAGGTGGAGCCACCATGCCCAGCTGAGGTTCTGCATTTCTATCAAGCTTGCAGGTGATGCCCATGCTGCCAGCCCTTTGAGTAACAAGGGGGCTTTATTACCGAGCTTGGCTGAACATTGGGATCATCTGTGGAGCTTTAAAACTACTAATGCTGGGCTCTCAACCCCAGAGATTGCAATATCATCAGTCTAGAATGCAGTTTGAGTACTAGGATTTTAAAAAGCTTCATAAGTGATTCTATTTTGTAGAAATATTGAGAACTACTAGATTGGATGATATTGAATCCAATTTTAAACCAAGGTGTAGCAATAAATGTTCTTCAGCGCTGTGTTGCTGACTTTTTAGAAAGTCAGTTTTGTAGCTCTAGAAAGAATCTGGCTGCATCCATGGATGACCTCCAGATCTCTGCTTAGCATGACTGGGTAATTTCTCCAATGTCTCCAGCACATGCTGTCACTTAACAGCAGAAAGAGAATTCCTACTTTCAGGAGAAAAGTCATTCCTGAAGATTACAGTTAAAATATGCCTACAGATGATGAGGTTGTAGTAAATCAGTCCCCTTGCTCTCTGAGCTTGTTCTAAGTTACAGGAAGCAGAAGAAGCAGAGAAGCACTCCATTTCTTTTTTCTTGTAATCTCTAGCATGTTCATATGCATAGTTTCTGAGTCAGTAGCAAACTAAGAACTTCTTGTGTGATTCAAGCTAACCCCTCGATTATCAGAAGCAGATGTTTCAAACGACTGAAGATCAGTGAGGCATATCCTATTTACAGGTTAATAATTGACTACTAGATGCAGGTGCACCAAATGGCCTTAGAGACATTAGATAGGAGAGACAATGTCAGTGCTCCCCCTACCCTGCCTCCCCTAATCTAAAGCCTACTCTGTTTCTTTTATCAAGTGATTGGCTGTATGCTAACAGAGCCTGGGGCACTTTCCTGTTGAAATGCCTTTAATCCCAAGCAACTGGATTGATTTTTTATTTTTGGATGGTTTAGATTGGACGACTGATTATTGGACAGAATGGCATCTTGTCTACACCTGCGGTCTCCTGCATTATCAGGAAGATCAAGGCAGCTGGTGGAATCATTCTAACAGCCAGCCACTGCCCTGGAGGAGCAGGGGGAGAGTTTGGAGTGAAGTTTAATGTTGCCAATGGAGGTATGTGGTTCAGCATATGCCTTAATAATCACGATTTCTTTCCTCTTATATTATTATAGTCTCACAGTGACCCTTTGATGATAGACAAGCAAGGTGCAGAGGACCTAGCTCAGAAAAATTTAGTGAGGTGCCCAAAGTGACCCAACAAAGAAGTGGCATGATGGGCTCATGAACCCATTTGGGTGGTCTCTTGGTCCCCTGTACTCTTCAGCATAAACTATTGAATAGTTGATGCTTATCTGATATGGAAGGACTCTGAATTTTAACATTAAAACATACCCTGAAGGTCGTTGTCTAAATGACAATGACCCTCATTTTACACATGAACAAATCAAAGGCCTGAGAGGCTGAGTTACTGCTGAAGGCCACAGGGTTGATCAGGGTCAGATTAATGATTTTTAGCCCAAATCCTGGGCTCTCTTTTTCCTACAGTGTTGACTTTCTCTCAAAATCATAGAATTGTTTCACTTTTTCTTATATTCACAGCACTTTATAGTTTGGGGTCCTTAGTGGAGGGGGTGGGATATATGTATGGAGTAAATTTCTTTTAAAAATTGAACACACAAAAAAACAGGGAGAATACGAAATAGATAACATGTACCCATTATCTTGTTTTTCTATTTTGCTTATCTTTTTTTTCTGAAGAATTTTAAAGCAAATTATCGCACAAGAACATTTCACACCCAAATATTTTTGTATGCATCTCTTAAAAAGAAAGACTCATTGCTGCATGACTGTGCTAACATACCTAACAATAATAACATTAATTCTCCAATATCACCTGAAAACTAATCTATAGTCAAATTTTTCAATAATCCCCAAAATATTATTATTTATAGCTGTTTTATTCAAATCAGGATACATCTAAGGATGCCATACATTTGCTTGGCAAGTCTCTTAAATCTCTTTTAATCTAGAACACTGAGTTTGCATGAATGTGGGTAGGAGCCAAATTTTAACCAGCAACAGTTACCATTATAAATTATTCCTCATCCCAGGCAAAGCAGTGCATTCTGAAGGGAAAACTTATTATCTATCCCTCCTTGTAGACGTTTTACACGTTATCCAAACAAGGAAGTGTATTTATGTTGAATATTTAAAAAACAATATTGTAACCACAAAGCAGAAAACTAAACCACCAAACCACAAAGGTAGACAGCAATAGAGGAAGAAGAGAACAAATTATCTACAAAGTAACCAGAAAACAATTAGCAAAATGGCAGGAGTAAGTCTTTTACTATCAATAATAACCTTGCTGGTACATGGGTTAAACTGTCCAATCAAAAGATATAGAATGGCTGAGTGGATCAACAACAAGATCCAACTAGATGCTGCCTACAAGAGACCCATTTTTAAACTTTAAGAATAGGCATATATTGAAAGTAAAGGGATAGAAGGAGATATTCCATGAAAACAGACAGTTACCAAAAGAGAGCAGGGATGCCTATACTTATATCAGATAAAACAGACTTCCAGTAAAAAGCTGCTCCAAGAGACAAAGAAGGTCATGATTTAATGATAAAGAGGTCATCTTATCAAGAGGACATAACAATTGTAAACATATATGCATCCAACATTGAAGCACTTAAATATGTAAAGCAAATATTAGTGGACATGAAGGAAGAAATATACAGCAATATAACACTAATAGGGGACTTCAGTACTCCACTTGCAACAATGGAGAGATCAACCAGACAAAAAATTAACAAGACAACACTAAATTTGAACTATACTTCAGACCAAATGGACCTACCAGACCTACATTCATCCAACAACAGCAGAACATACATTCTTCTCTAGCATACATAGAACATTCTCCAGGATAGACCATATGTTAGGCCACAAAATAAACCTTAACAAATTCAAAAAGATTGAAATCATGTCTAGTATTGTTTCCAACCACAATGGTGTGAAGCTAAAAATCAATAACAGGAGGAATCTTGGAAAATTTACCAATATGTGGAAATTAAACAACATGCTTATGATGAACTAATGGGTCAAAGAAGAAATCAAGAGGGAAATTAAAAAATATTTTGAGATTAATGACAATGGAAACACAATGTATCAAAACCTACAGTATGCGGCAAAGTCAGTTCTAAGAGAGAAGTTTATAGCAATAAATGCCTAGATTAAAAAAGGAAAAAGATCTAAATAAGTAGACTAACATTATGCCCCAAGGAGCTAAAGAAAGAACAAACTAAACCCAAAGTGAGCAAAAGGAAGGAAATAATGAAGATCAGAACAGAAGCAAATAAAATGTAGTATAGAAAAACTATAGAAAATATAAATAAAATCAAAAGTTGGTTCTTTGAAAAAATAAAATCTACAAACTCTTAGCTAGATTCACTAAAAAAAGCAGACTCAAATAAATAAAATCAGAAATGAAAGTGGAGACATTGCAATAGACACCTTGAAATAAAAATGGTCATAAGGGATTATTATGAACAATTTTATGCCAACAAATTGGAGGACCTAGAAGAAATGGATAAATTTCTAGAAAAACTAACCCAACAAGATTGAATTGGGAAGAAACAAAAAGTTTGAACACTCCAACAACAAATAAAGAAATTGAAGAAGTGATTAAAAACTTTCCAAAATAGAAAAGCCTAGGACCAAATGGCTTCATGGCTGAATTTTATCAAACATTCAAAGAATAATTACTACCAACACTTCTTAGACTCTTCCAAAAATTAGAGCTACAGGGAATACTTCCAAACACATTTTGTGAGGCCAGCATCACCTTGATACCTAAAGCCAGACAAACATATTGTAAGAAAATAAAACCACAGGCCAATATCTCTGATAAATATTGACAAAAACCAAATTCAACAACACATTAAAGAAATTATGAATCATGGCCAAGTGGGATTTATCCCTGACATGCAAGACTGGCTAAACAGAATGAAAGATAAAAACCACATGATCATCTCAACTGGTGCAGGAAAGGCATTTTACAAAGTTCAGCATTCTTTCTTAACAAAAACTCTTAACACTTTAGGTATAGAAGGAAAGTTTCTCAACATAATAAAGGTCGTTTATAAGAAACCCACAGCTAACATCATAATCCATTGGGGACAACTGAAAACTTTTCCACAATTTAGTACATGGCAGGGATGCCCACTCTTGCTATTTCTATTCAACATAGTTTTGGAAGTACTAGCAAGAGCAATCAGACAAGAAAAATAAATAAAAGTCATCCAAATTGGAAAGGAGAAAGTAAAATAATCTCTATTTACAGATGATATGATCCTATATAGAGAGAATTCTAAAGATTCTACACATGCACACACACAAACACACAAACACACACACAAATTTTAAGAACTAATAAATGAATTCATTAAGTTGCAGGATACAAAATCAACATACAAACATCAGTAGCATTTCTATACATAAATAATGACCCGGCTGAAAATAATCAAGAAAACAATGCCATTTATGATAGCATCAAAAAAATACTTAGGAATAAATTTAACCAAGGGGTGAAAGTATACTGAAAACTATAAAACATTGATTGAATAAGACACAAATAAATAGATATCCTGTGCTCACTGATCATGGATCAAAAACATTAATATTATTAAAACATTCATACTACCAAAAACAATATACAGATTTAACACAACCCCTATCAAAATTTCAATAACATTCTTCATGGAAATAGAAAAGCAATACTAAAATTGGTATGGAGCCCCAAAAAACCAAGGCAATGTTGAGGAAAAAAAAGTTGGAGGTACCACACTTGCTGATTTAAAATTATATTACAAAGCTAAAGTAAAACCAAAACAGTATGATACTGGCATAAAAACAGAAACATAGACCAATGGAACAGAATAGAGAGCCCAGAAATAAATCAAGACATATACAGTCAACTAATTTCGGAGCAGGGCACCAAGAGGACATAATGGAGAAAGAAAAAAACCTCTTCAATAAATGGTGCCTGGGAAAACAAAAATGTAAAGGAATGAAATTGGACCCTTATCTTACACTATACACAGAAATAAAATGAATAGAGAACTAAATATAAGATCTGAAACCATAAAAACCCTAGAAGAGAACATAGGGAAAAAGTTATTTGACATTGGCCTTGGCAATGATTTCTTGGATATCACATCAAAAGCTCAGGCTACAAAAGCAAAAACAAATAAATGGGACCACCTCAAATTAAAAAGCTTTTTAGCTTTTCCATTTTTCATTTATTTATTTTATGCACTTTAAAATCTCTGGGTATTCTTTTTTAGCATTTTAAAATTTATTTTTATATGAGTGCCTGTAGATTTGCCGTATCCTTTAAAAAACAATTATTTTACTATATATTATAATTGTACATATTTTTGGTGTGCATATGGTGAAAGTCATTGGAGTGGAAGATATCAAGGAGCTTGGAAATTGGAAAGGAATTCAGAAGTTGTTGATGAACTCTGAAGTTATCAGCATGGATGGTTCAATGGCATCATAGACAACTATCTAGAGAGACAGTACTTGCTTTACTTTTGGAAATCAGTGTGCTTTGGCATTAAAACTCAGGGACTTGAAAATGATGGACACAGCCAAAGAATATAGTATGGTGCCTGGGGTGTAGGGAGTGGAGGGAGATATTCATGCATTCTATAATCTGGCAAGCATAAAATAATGCAAAAACGAAACAAGACTACCTATTCTTTAAGTTTTATGAAGGGTAAAAAATGATAAGGAGTGAAGCAAAGGGCTATGTTTATTTCTTTGAGGACTTCACTTTTCCCACACAACAAGAAAATTGTTGGTAAAATCTTCTGGGCTGTCTTCTCTCCCACTTACTAGAATAGGACTATTGCTATTCTTTTTTATGAGCATGTATTGGAATACGGTGATGGTGCTACACTCTAAGGCAGCGTTGTCCAACAGAAAAATATTGTGAGTCACATACATACTTTACATTTTTAGTAGCCACATTAAAAAAGTGAAAAGAAACAAGTGAAATTCACATTGTGTTTTATTTAAACTACTATATCTAAAATATTATTATACCATGTCATCAATATAAAAATTATTAATGCAATCGATTGCATTTTCTACTAACTCTTCAAAATTTGGTGTGCGTTTACAATTGCAGCACACCTCAACTTGACTAGCCACATTTTAAGTGCTCAACAGCTAAATGTGACAAGTAACTATTGTATTGGACAATGCAGTTCTAAGGATTGAGATATTTTAAAAATCAAGAAACAATTTTTGTTCAGTAGAAAGTTACAGTATAGTTGACAAGTAAGATTCATACAGAAAGCTATCTATACATCTAGCGATCATTTATACTTTAGATCTTTCAATCTACTTATTTGTTTCTCAACGTTGTTGCAAAAAAAAAAAATCTGAAATGGCTTGCATTAAGATATACAAGGTAAAAAAAAAAAAAAAAAAAAAAAAGCAAAACCCCAAAAGGCGAACAAGTATTGATTTCATGTTCAATTTATTTAAAGTCTAATACTACTTGTCAATTTGGCCTTCCGAGGAAATGCATCATATATTTTTAGTTGAGCTTCATTTTGGAAGTGACTAGAGATTGTGAGTTGGGGAAAATAATTAACTTACCCTGCTAAGCTCACACATCAATTAGGTAGCAGAGCTGGGAATAGAAAGCATAGTTTCCTCTTCTAGATGCACTGGGGAAGCTGCATGGAAATCTGGAATCCCTCACTTCTGTCAAATGCATATCCTGTTTGTGTCTCATAACCTGAATAAAGCTGATTATGTAACCAGGTTTCCCTGGCAGGTGTGAAACTATTTTTAGGAAAGATGTGTCATTGCTTAGAAGTAGATTAAAACAAACAAACAAACATATGGGTTGTTAGTCTACATAGAACAGGTGAGGCTGATCAAATTTCCCCCGCAGTGGATGAGTACAGTATAAGAAATATCAAGGCTAATTGAACTGTGAACCATTGATCATTGTTTAGAGAACAAATGAATCTTTCTCTGCCTGGTGGAGGAGGATGGTAACATTTCACTGCTTGAAACTCACGAGACTTTCAAAAACATGTATTTTTGGTGTTCAAATTTTAGGTCCTGCACCCAATATTGTCTCAGACAAAATCTACCAAATCAGCAAAACGATTGAGGAATATGCTATATGTGCTGATCTCCGAATCGACCTATCTCGACTAGGAAGACAAGAATTTGACCTAGAGAACAAATTCAAACCATTTAGAGGTAACAGAGATTTTATTTTGAAGAAGTCAGAGTAACTATGTGGATGGGGCTGACTGGTTTCTGTAGGGAAGTAAACTCATGAAAATTATTGCATTGTTAATCTCAGGGGTGACTCGATAAATGTGTGTAAACTTAATATGGTGTAGAGAGAAGACATGAGAGCAGCCAAGATATTCAGAACTGGAAACTTTCAAAAACCACTTCCCAAACTCGATATCATTTTCAACATAGGAAAAGTTTTATGGTTGACTTCATTATAGCATTCCAAAAATAGGCTGTGAATTGCCAAAACTTGTCTAAACAATTAAGGTGAAGATGCTGGAATGCCTTAGTTAAGAAGAAACCTAACAAGTCAATGGGTTATTAAATTTCTCATGAAAGGTAGGAGTTTCTTTTCCAAGCCATAACCAAGCTTGGAATAATTACGCATCAGCTTATTGAATGCATAATTATTGATCACCTGCCCTATACCAAGCACTGTGTTAGGAGATTTTACAAAGGAATTCAGTAACTATCAAATATATTTAGGCAAGTGATTCAAAAATTAAGGAACCAAAATGAGATTGTCAAAAATATTATCTTATATTGTAAAGCAAATATAACTTCTACAGTATTCAGAAGATAGCTTTTTGTTTTATAGATTAATTTTAGACCATATGACAACAACATTAATAACATGTATATATACAACATTTTCCCCCGTATTTTATCATATTGCTTTTTCCTAGAAGGCATAGAATAGCAATAGATCTAACATGTTTTACTTTTTTAGTGCTTCTATAAGCTTGAATGCAGTTTGTGTTAAGATGGTATCCTCATTTTAGAAGTAATTTAACTTAGCCCAAAAGAGGAAATACCTGGTTTGTGTCCATGTGATATTTTAGGGATAGAGAAGATTAAAATGGATTGTGTGGGGGTCACAGTATTTGCCCAATGTTACCAAATCTTTCTTGAGAAGTTTTGAGTCAGTTGTTTGCTTAGGTAATGAGCAGAAATTTACAGAGAGCCATGATACTCACTGGAAGCAACAGTGCCTGCTTTTGCTAATCTAGCTGGGAGAATGCATAGGCATATGTGTGCACACGCATGGGATGGCCGGACAATTAAAGGCAAGGGGTACATTATATTAAGCAAAATGATTTCAATATGTTGAATACATATGGTTGGAAGGACTAGGCTTATTTTTGGCATCTTCACAATTTTTATAGTTGTCCAAGAGACCCGAATCTTCGTGGGCTCTCATTCAGGCTCATTGCTGCAGCCACATTGCTAGTTGAATGAGTTTTCTAAAAATGTTACTGATACCAGGAGATAGGTAGAGGGATTCCCTGGCTTCCAAGAATTTGGAGATAATCGTTTGGGATAATTTATGTGCTGTATTCTTGCTGGTTCAAGTGTTGAGCAAAGCTAGAGTTAATTAGGAACAAATAATTCCTCTGCATTTCACTTTAAAGTGTCAAGAGCATGAACTATATGATGTGAACTTTCAATTTTTACTGACTTCTTGTTCCCTCGTTTTTCACATTTGTTTGGTACTGTGTGTTACCTATTGTAAATACCAAATGTATTTAGGCAAGTGGTTCAAGAATTGAAGAGCCAGAATGAAATTGTCAAAAACATTATCCTATAATGTAGAGTGAGTAAAACTTCCAAAGTACTCAGGGCATAACCTTTTGTCTTACAGATTAATTTTTTTATGGCGGTAAAATATACATAACAAAATTTACCATTTTAACCATTGTCAGGTGTACACTTTATACAGGTTAATTTTTAATTACTTCGTAGATTATTATGCTCCTCATGTAAAAAGATAATTTAAAAGTATCCATGTTACAAATATAATTATATTTGAATGAACACATAGATTATATTGACTTAAGTATAAGAAAAAATATGTTTAGATATGTATTTGATCAGATGAAGGGATAATATTATATGGCATATTAAGATCTCATCCATGAAATATCACACCTGGATTTACTAAAAATTATTGAAAGTGGGTTGGTAATATCTTCAGTGCAAGTTTAAAAGTATTTCAGGGTTTCAAAGTAGTATGTATTTGAAAAAGCTGAAAACAATATACATAAGTTTCAAAATTTAGCTAAGAATTTAAAAAAGCAGGGCTCCTGGACAAATTTTAGCACCTAAAGAATTGATTTACTACTTCTTGGAAAAGTACTTTCTGAGCATTAATTATACACTGATTGACAAGTATGAAAAATGTATTCTGAGCTTTTTGGTATGTCACATAAATGAATAAAACTTTTTGGATTCTTGGTTACTGGGTGGTGCTAGATACTGGAAAGCATTTGTGTTTAATGAGAACTTCTAGATATTTGCCATTCACTTGGAAATTGGGTGCTAGATTGGGCATGAATGAGATTTCACGCAAACCCAGGAATGTATTCATCCCCAATTCTGCACTCGAATCTGGTAGGCACAATGGCATTTGGAAAATAGGGGTCACTACTGAGGTCACTTGCTGATTTGTTTCATACCAGCTGAGTCAGTCTTTGGCCAGCCCCCACAAGAAAGGCAACCGGATATGCCAAAATGCCTCTACACATTGAGATGTGGGCTGTGTGCATTGTTTTGGGAGGGGAAGTGGGAGCAGGAGTCACAGGGCACATTTTTATCTTAATTTATTCTTGTGGTTGATATTTTCCTTGCAAAGAAGAATTTATAACTTGGTATCATTTATACCCATTGAGCACCTGAAAAGCTTGTAGTATCTTGATTGTGCCCTGATTTGTGATTTTTGTCAACAAATGGGCACTTCGCTTCCCACATCATGTGTAGGGATATGATGGGCTTGTGACCAGAATTTCATGCTGTTAAGGTAGTGATTCTTTTTATGCTTCCAAGTATCTTTCATGGGTACAGTCAATGACATTTTCCTTTGTTTTTCTATCTTTAGTGGAAATAGTGGACCCAGTGGATATCTATCTTAACCTCCTTCGGACCATCTTTGACTTTCATGCCATCAAGAGTTTGCTGACTGGGCCCAGCCAACTGAAGATTCGCGTTGACACAATGCATGGAGGTAAGCTTGTGATTTTCTCCAAATCAGTGGGCAGGAAATATTGAGACCTCTACACCTGTTGGGTTTCAGAGGTTAAGAGGAAAGTTGGATTCATAGATATTCACACAACATGTGTATGTTCAGATATTTGGAATGCTCTGGAAAACTTCAGGACCCTTATTTCTGTCTTTGGAGGTAAATGAAAACAAAAGTTGAACAAATGAGTTTGAGGCTATGCATGTTCAAGTGTGGAGTATAGTAAAACTGTTATTTATTTGATCATATGCATGACATAGTTTAAACAGTCAAATAAATAGTTCAAGATTTATTGTGAAAAAAATCTGTACCCAATTCCTATCTTCCCCCAATTTGTTACCTTCCAGAGTTAAATTTTTCCATTTTTTCAGCTGTTTCTTTTTTGTATTTATCTCCCTATCATTAAATATTATGAATATACAGACCCTTGTTGATTTTTCAGTTTTGAGCATTACTGAATTCATACTACAGGAACTGGAGCTGCAGCTCTTTTTCACCCTCTCCACCCACCACCCACCTCTCCCCCCACCCTTTCCACCCACCAGTTAGGGAATCCTAGCATGCTTCCCTAATTATATCATCAGTTTGGTAAGATCATTGTCTAGTGTTTACATTACCACAACACTGCTGAGCCATGCAATATGCTATAATTATATTTCCTTTACAGTACAACTTTTTGATTTCCTTGGAAACAGCAATTATCTTGTTTTCTCATTGCTTGCTTTTAATCAAGTATGTTTACCACTCTTAATCCTCAAGCTCTCCCCTAGTGTCTAAATCTTCCTTCACTTCATTTTCCTGGAGACTTTGATCTGCCCCACTCTGCCCTGGTTGCTCTCTGAGCATGCTGTCATCATGAAATCTCCCTTTATCACCACGGTAGTAATTCTTTTTACACATCTCCTATGTTAAATGTCCTGTCCCCTGGTTTCTTTGTCTGACACCTTGATTTACTCGCACATTTTGGAGGAACACATTCTCCAGGAGCTCAGTGAGAGAAAGCTCATGGTAGGTAAATATTTTGTGTATTGTGTATCTGAAAAGGCCTTTTATTCTACACTTGCCCTTGATTAATATTTGACTGATATGGAAATCTATGTTGGATGTTATTTTTCTTTAGAAGTTTGAGGGCATTGCTCTACTGTGTTATAGCTATTATATTAAACTTGAGAAATCCAGTGCTATTTTGATTTTTAATCCATTGTCTTTCCTTTTTCTTCTCTGGAAGCTTTTAGGACATTTGACTTATCTTCAGTGTTCCTCTGTTTTACAATAATGGATCTTAGTGTGGGACTCTATCTTTATTATATCGGACACCTGATGGACCCTTTCAGTCTGAACACTTGTGTCCTTTAATTCTGGAAAAGTTTTTGAATTACTATTTAGTAACCATTCTGGTTATTTTTACTACTGAATCGATCCTTTAATTATTCTATTTCCACTTCTCCTCCCCAGTTTTTCATCTCTTTATTTTGTTCTACTTTCTGGGAAATTTCCTTGACTTTATCTTCCAGTCCTTTAGTTCTACCATTATATTTTTAATTTCCCAAAACTTTTGTTTGTATTTTCCAAAGATTCTCTCTTGTAAAAACACATCCTAGTTATGTTTCATGGATACCATATCTTTTTAAACTTAGGTTTACTGAGGTATAATTTATACACAGTAAAACTCACTCCTGGTAGGTATACAGTTTGATAAGATTTGACGAACATTTACAGTCATGTAACCACTATCACAATCAAGATTGAATATTTCCATCACCCCAAAGAGTTTTTTGCAGCCCTTTGTAGTCAAACCTCTCCCCTTATCCCCAGCCCCTGGCAACCACTCATCTGCTTTCTGCTCCCATAGTTTTGCATTTTCCAGAAAGTTATATAAATGGAAGCATACAATATGTCACCTTTTGCTTCAAGCTTCTTTCACTCAGCATAATAATTTTGATATACATTCTTGGTGTTGCATGTATCAGTAGTTGTTCCTTTTACTGCTGAATACAATTTTATTGTGTTGTCGATATACCACCATTTGTTTATCCATTCACTGGTTAATGAAAATTAGATTTCTTTTTCTTCTAGTTGTTGGCTATTGTAAAGAAAGATACTGTGAACATTTGTGAACAAGTCTGTATGTTTTCATTTGTCTTGGGTAAACAGCTAGGAATGGGATTGCTGAGTCACATGATACGTGTATGTTTCCCTTTATAAGAAATGGCCAAATCATTTTCCAAAATGCCTGTTCCATTTGCACCACTGGCAATGCATGAGGGCTCCAGTTTATCTGTATCTTCACCAATACTTGGTACTGTCAGTCTTTTCCATTTTAGCCATTCTACTCTATCTTGTTAATCTCTATTAGGATATTACTGATATATTTTAAAAAGTTTTCTTCTCCCTGTATAATTTTTGTTTCTTCCAGGTTTCTCTTTTTGTTTATTTTCACCTCATCTCAAATACATTTCTCAAAATTTTGGTGATCCTTGGCTTTCTGGCATATTTAAGAATGAGGCACTAAAAATCTGCTGGGAGCTCTGAGCCTGCTGTGGGTCTTCTCCATGGGCCTTACTCTAAGGGCTTCTGGCTAGGCTGTTCTGTTCTTTCTTGTTGGGCTGATCATATTCCTCAGGAAAAGAACTTTCAGGTTCTTGCCTTAGCATTATCTGGCCTACAGGGAAGACAGCTTTGCTTTTTTTCCAAATAGTATGAGCAATGTTTCTGGGTTTCAGCCTCATTGCCTAGTTTATACTGTATGTCCATCTTTGAATCAATTGCTCTGGCTGGAAGATGGAGGACGCTGATTGTGCAGACCTAGGTCACCTCCTTAGCCTTGGGGAGGTGGGATTTAGCCATACCCAGACCCCATGAACTGAGATGGGGAAGGGAGTTTTTCTCCAATAGAAATCCCAAATGCTGTATCCAGAGGAAGAGGAAATGTGTGCTGGGCAGGCAGAATCAAGAGATGTGCACTATTGGAGGATTGTGTGTTGTATTGGTGGAAAATAAGTGGAAAGCAATATCTTTCAGATATTTCAGCTAGGAGGATTACATGCTGTTCCACAAATGTGCCTTATGTTCTACCTCAGGCTCTGTTCCCTTGCTCATAATGTTCCTTCAATTTAGATGGGCTTCCCACTCCAAACCCAAACACTTGCCAACTTTATATTATTCCGTCAAGTTCCACCAGAAATGCTGCTTCTTCCTTGAAGCCTTATGTGTGGTTATTGCTTCTCTGAAGCCGTTGGATATAATTATTTCATCAATGTGCATTGTTTAGTCTTACCACTGCAGTCATTCATTTGCAGCTTTGACTCATCCCACTACTAGATTACAAGCCCAGGAATGTAGAAACTATGTGCTTTGCATCCCTTCAATATGATCTCTTCATTTCCTAGCAGAGCAGCTCCATATTGCATACTCCATAATGTTCATTGAACTGGAAAATACTATTCCTTGGCATGTATTTTGGTAAAATGTGCTTGTTTTTATATGCTTCAGTGGTTTATAGTGTTTAATTATATACTTGGCAGAGTCCAAATGATTGCAGAGACAAAGAACATTGCCAGAGCCCTTTAATGCTTTTGCATATATTCAGCTAAAGCTTTTAATACATGAAAAGCAACAGGCAATGAATCATTATTATGTAGCTGATTTCTTTCTGGCAACCTTTTAGAAAAATTTCAGGTGAAAAAATGTATGTAACTAGATGATTGAATACATCTTCTGTATTCCTACCACAGTAACTGGCACATAGTAGATGCTCAATAAATAGTAGTTCAAGCAAATATTGTTCTATATTGTATCTTTAAAACGATTGTAAATTTATATTTTTCTTCTGGGTTATTAAATGGTGTTTCCTGTACTATTCAGAACAAAATACTCTGGGGAGAAGGTTCTGCAAATATTTAATATTGCTGTGTATCTATTTTTAGTTATGGGACCTTATGTGAGAAAAGTTCTGTGTGATGAGCTGGGGGCCGCAGCCAATTCTGCAATAAACTGTGTTCCCCTGGAAGACTTTGGGGGGCAGCACCCTGACCCAAACCTGACATATGCAACGACTCTTCTGGAAGCAATGAAAGGAGGAGAATATGGATTTGGAGCTGCATTTGATGCTGATGGGGTAAGTAGGAAAGCTCTCTGTCTGCTGACCCTTTGATCCTATAATGAGCCATGCACTGGAAAGCAGAGAATTAATGAACACATCTGGAGCTAACATGTATGGGACATGTGTGCCCTAACTGGCTCTGCATCTGCCCTTCTGTTTAATGACTAAGTGTTGCAATTAAATAGCGATTACTTTTCTTAGTTCCAGATTTACATTATGGCATACAAAGGTTGTTTATTTAAAAATATATATTTTTCAATAAATCTTTATTTATGATAAATAAATCTTTATTTATCAGGTGGCCTGAGCTTGGTGTTGTTGAAAGCACCAAGTTAAGAAATCAGCTATTTCTGCAAGAAGCAGTGTTCTCTATTATGTTTGGGAGAAAGAAAGAGTTAGGTATTTGGGGGCTTCTAAAGCTTGAGCCACATTTCAACAGGTGGAACATGTTCCTGGTGTGTCAAGATTCTGGGCCCTTGGTACTCAGATTTCGAAGAATGTTTCCCATGTTCTCTTTGGCCTCATTCAAGTTGTTAGATTGTTAAATATAAGACGGCAGTAAAGTGGATCGTGATGATTATGGGAATGGGCTGCTAGCAGATGCTTCTCTCCGATCATTTTTACGCATTCCTTCCTACAGGACTGTTATATGATCCTAGGCCAAAATGGCTTCTTTGTGAGCCCTTCTGACTCCCTGGCCATCATTGCTGCCAACCTCTCTTGCATTCCATGTTTCCGTCAGATGGGGGTTTGGGAGGAGTATGCCAACCAGCATGGCCCTGGACAGGTAAGCAAGGATGTCACCGTGAAAAACTTTATGGTAGACCTTTGGCGTCGATGTCTCCTTTGTTGGTTGCTGGCGCTTATTCTCCCCTGCTCCATTTGGGAATGCGTTGAAAGCATGGGAACACGGTATAGTGTACTGGGTAGAAGCTGGAGAATCAGGTGGCCTGAGCTTAATTCTTGGTTCTGCCACTTACTAGCTGTGGGAATTTAGACTTATTTAGTCTCTGTGCCTCAGTTTTCTTATCTGTAAAATGTGGATAATAATAGTGATATCTTTATATGGATTGTCATGAAGTACAAATGAGGTGCTTCATGTAGAACATTTAACATGGTGCCTGGTACATAGTAAATACTACATAAATGTTTAGCAACAGAACTTATTAACCTGAAAGTATGTATGTATAAGTGAGGGGAAAAAAGCATGGGTTTTGAGGTCAGATTATATTATGTTCAAATGCTAACTTATAGCCTTATTAGCGCTGTACAAATAGAAAAATGATACTTCATAGGTTTATTGTAAGAATGAAACGAGACAGTGCATAGAAAATACCCAACAAGAGGTTCACTCAGTAGGGCTCTAACTAACCCTATTAGGTTTCATTCTTCTTGCTCTATCCATCCCTCTTGTCTATCACCCTATATTATATAAAACATTGAATTTCAGAGTCTGACATTTTCAACCAGCACGTGTTATTATAGAAACAGTGTATGTGCCTGGTGGAAAGTTAGAAAACACAAATAAGAGAATGTAAACATCATATCCCCTACCTTGGGTTACCTATGTTAATAGAAAAACTTATATTCCTTACTGTATCTCTTTCTATACATATACGTTATACACATATAATTAAAATACATAATATAATATACATAATATATATACATATATAATTTATTTGCCTGTGATAATACCAAAGACATCAAAAAGTACATTGCTTGTAACCTGCTTTTTCTTTTCCATCAACAATTGCCAACTACGAATTAATAAATTTTGGCCAGGCGTGGCGACTCACACCTGTAATCCTAGAGCTTTGAGTGGCTGAGGTGGGAGGATCACTTGAGGCCAGGAATTCAAGACCAGCCTGGGCAATAGAGCAAAACCCTGTCTCTACAAAAAATTTTCTTTAATCAACCAGGTGTAGTGGCATGTTCCTGTAGTCCCACACCAAATGTTGATTAGGATAGGAAGCAACCGGAACTTTCATACCTTGCAAACAAAAGTGTAGAATGGAAGACAGTTTGGCAGTTTCTTGTAAAATGGAGCCTACAGCTGACCAACATTCCATTCCTAAATATTTACCCAAAAATAATGGAGATGTGTCCAGAAAAGACCTGTGTAGTAATATACATAGTTGCATGATTCATAATAGCTAATAACTGGAAACAATACAAATGTCCATCAACAGGAGATTGCAAAAATAAATTGTGATATATTTATATATTCATATACTACACAATAACAAGGAATGAAATTCTGACACATGCAGTGGGTGTGGATGAATAAAAAAAATTAAATGATAAAAAGCCAGTAACAAACAAATACATAATATATAATTCCATTTATGTGAAGTTTCAGAACAGGTAAACATATATGTGGCAATAGAAATTATTACAATGTTACTGTATGAGGGGTAGGAAGAAGGCACCGGGAAACATTCTGAGGTGACGGGAATGTTCTGTGTCTTAATCTGGGTGGTGGTTACATGGATGTGCACACTTTTCAAAACTCATTGAATTGTACCCATAAGATGCATTTCACTGTATATAAAATTTACCTTATGAATGAATCAACACCATGAAAAAATAGCCACGAAATCCAGAAGATGAGATTCTATGGGACAAATTAGCTAGGTGTGATGACGCACGCCTGTAATCCCAGCTACTTGGGAGGCTGAGGCAGGAAAATCGCTTGAACCCAGGAGACAGAGGTGGCAGTGAGCCGATACCATGCCATTGCACTCCAGCCTGGGCAACAAGAGAACAAGAGTGAAACTCTGTCTCAACAACAACAACAACAACAACAAAAATACTGAAGGGCCATAACATGTGGTTCTAAATGAGATACTACATTGGGCAAACCATTCAAAAAAGACATTCTGGAGACACTGAGGGAAAATTTCAGTATGATCTTAGTTTCAGATGACATAAAAATTATTTATTTGTTTATTTTAGAGAAAGGGTCTCACTCTGTTGCCCAGGCTGGAGTGCAGTGGTACGATCATAGTTCACTGTAACCTTCAACTGCTAGGCTCAAGCAATCCTCCCAACTCAGCCTCCTGAGTAGCTAGGACTACACATGCGCCATCATACCCAGTTAATTTTAAAAACATTTTTTGTAGAAATGAGATCTTGCTATGTTGCCTAGGCTGGTCTCAAACTCCTGGCCTCAAGTGATCCCCCTGCTTCAGCCTCCCAAAGTGCTGGGATTATGGGCATGAGCCACTGAACCTGGCTACTTTTAATCTTCTTATTAGTATCTTTTGATGAGCAGAAGTTTTAAATTTTGATGAAGTCTAGTTTATTTTTCTTATAATTAATGGATTATATGATTATTATATATGTCTTTGTCAACTACAAGAAATTTTTGCTTCCTCCAAGGTCAGAGAGATATTTTCTCTATATTTTCTTCTAGAGTCATTGCAGTTTCAACTTTTACATTTATGTCTAGAATGATTTTGAATTAATTTTTGAGCACGGTATAAGGTAGGGGTCGAGGTTCACTTATTTCCCTTATCCAGTTTTTCCAATCCCATTTTTAAAAAAGAATTTTCTTTCCCCTGAATAGCCTTGGCACCATTATTAAAAATCTGTTGACCATATATATGTAGATCTATTTCAGGATTCTCTATTCTATACCCCTGATCCATTTGTTGATTCGTATGTAAATATTACACTGAAATTAGGTGAGCTTCCCAACATGTTTTTCTTCTTTGTCAAATTAAAGGGAAATTATATATTCTAGGTCCTCTGCATTTTATTTCATTTTAGAACCAACATCTCAATTTCTACCAAAGCCTACTGGGATTTTGATTGGGATTATGTTGAATCTATAGAGCCATTTGGGGAGAATAGTATTTTAATAATCTTGAATCTTCCAATCCATGAATGTGGTATATCTCTCTATTTAGGTTTTCTTTAATTTCTCTTACATGTATTTCAAAATTTTTAATGTAGAGATCCTATACAATTTTTGTTAAATTTATTTCTGAGTATTTTCTTTATTTTGATGCTATTATAAATGTTTTATGAATTTAATTTTCCAATTATTTGCTGCTGGTGCTTTTTTGTAAATTGACCTTGTATTCTTCACTAGAGGGGAGAAGAATCACCTACCTTTTGGATGTCTCCCACTCTACTTGTCTCCCTGAGGTGATATGGACCTTAAGTCCACGATGGTGAACTAAACTCAGTTTAAAATTCTTGCCTAGCAGCACCAAAGAGTGGTATGTGATTCCATGTTTTCTCCCATTTACATTTGCCTACACCCTTCCTTTAAAAAAAAAAAAGACTCCGTAGAATTGTAGGGAACAAAGCAAAAATGGGACCATTTCTAGAAATTGAGAACTCAGAGTCATATAGGATCCTGAGTGATATGTAGGGTATTTAATAATATGGGAGTATATTTAACCCTTCCACTTATACAGAATCTTATAATTTAGAAATAATTTGTAACATATCAACTCACTTGATCTTTGCAATAATTTTATGAGGTAATTGAGATAGGCATTACTCTCCTCATTAAAGATGTTGAACCAATGATCAGAGAGCTTAAGTGACTTGTACAAGGTCACACAGTGAATTAGAAATTGACTCAGGATTTGAAACTAGGTCTTCTGATAATAGGGTACTACTGTATCTGCCCAATAACTATAATTGGATCAAAAGGGTCCCTGATAAACCAGCTGAGAATATTGTCCCCTGTGGGCTAGCAAATAACTTTCCAAACCATGGCTAGGGGAGGCTGGTTTTACTCTGACAACAAAAACCATTTGTCCTTGTTTCTTGTGGAAATTTCCCAGCAGTTCTTGATTTCACTTTACCCCTCCTTCTCAATAAATCTCTGTTTCAGTCAGAAACCAGAGGCCTTGCTTAGAAATTTCACAAAGGACCTGTTCTGATATGTAAGTGACCATTTAAAA
Organism: Pan paniscus; assembly: GCF_029289425.2. Taxonomy (NCBI): domain Eukaryota; kingdom Metazoa; phylum Chordata; class Mammalia; order Primates; family Hominidae; genus Pan; species Pan paniscus. The sequence continues at coordinate 1,043,434 of NC_073270.2, read as the reverse complement.
GGATTATTCATGCTTGCTGGTTGGGAATCAGAATTCTGTGGGGCTCTGACGTGGTGATTTGTTCTGGGTATTTGATCTGTTGTGTAGGTCCCAGGTGGATTCTCATGATGGACACTTTATAAGCTTCTTTCTTCCTGGGTAAAATCAATGCAGCTTCAAAATTTCGACCTTGACAGTGGTTTCCCATATAGCTTATTTTTTTTAATTAGTAAAATTATAGGAATGTGCCCATAAATGCCAGGCCCTGGAATAATAACAACTGAGGACACAGTTGAGACCCATTAAATGACACACTTGCCTAAACTCCTGGGATTCCAGAATAAGGGGAGGCCTGTACCCTTGAGGCTGATGAATTATTCAGACAAACTTTCATTGTTCACAGATAATTGTGGTTCCCCAAGGGAAGATTTTCAGTGTCTTTAATTTCTACTCTTACAGTGTCACTAAAACAAGGATTCCATTTAGCCCAGAATAATACAGTTTCAGCCTTGAAAATGGCATTCTTTTGGGGCTTTGTCATTCTAAATGTGTCTGATTTGTGGTCGCAGATGAATCTGTGTTGCTGAAATATTTTGGTTCAAATGATTTCAGAAGTAAAACACATTGAAAGTATGTTTGTGGCCTGAGGTCCGTCTCCACCCCATGTAGAGGTATTAAATAATCCTTTGTGTCATCATCCTTCAACAGTATTTATGAAGCACCCATCTGTGCTTGGGGCTGTGCCGAATTCTGTGCAAAACAAGGCAAACACACACAGCCTGAAGCCCTATTCACTAGACATATTTACAGTCTCAAACGCGGCTAGCATCCTTGCATACATCCCAAGAAGCCAGATCTAAAAAGTATGTTTTGACTATGAAAAAGGCCATCCAAGGTCCACCACCCATAAACAGGGTGGTGAATGGATTAGTGCTCATCTACCCTCTATTTGCTCTTATGCCACCCCTATGGTTCACCATTTATCCACTCAAGAAATATTTATTAAGGACCTCCTATGTCCTAGACATGGTCCCCGTGGCGGTGCTTTCAGTCTAATGGGGAAGAGAAAGAATAACAAGTAAGGGAAACATACAGAAACACAAATTGTAACACAGGCTAGTGGAAATGAACTTGGTGCAGTACTCATTGGTGGGCATCGAGCATCTTGCTTAGATAGGAGATCCAGGGGAGGACTCTTGGAGGAGATTAAGCATAGGACCAAAGATCAGAAACAGGTATCTGGACCTGACTGTGATGCTGGGATTAGAAATGACACCCACACATGTGAAAACACTTATTCCTCAGAAGGTAGTCTACAGCTATTTGTTGCCAATCCCCAATCTAAAATATGTACTATAGCTTTATCTTGAACATACTCAGCTGATCGTTGGAATCCAGACAGTGTTAATCCTGCAAGTATGCAAGTATCTACTGATCTCTGGTGATCTCAATTCTTACCACGTCCTTTAGATCTGTGCTGTTTCATCTCCCAGATCAGTCATGATGGATGACAGTGGTGGAAGAGATAGTGATGTGAGCTCATATGTAATTACTCAGTCTCCCATACATTGCTTCTGCTATAGAATGATGGGAATTATTTTGCTTTAGCAGATAAATATGTTCAAATGTAACCTATATTAACATAAAAGAAAAAAAGAAGAAAGCCCTTTATCCTGTAAGTTATTGCCCTGAAACTCTGTATAGCTGATTCAGTTAGGATCAAGGCAGGAAAGAGATGGCACCCTCAAAAAGGTCTTACTAAAGAGAATTTAGTAATTGTAACTTAATAACCTGGTCTAAGGAACGGATGAGGTTAAGGAAACCAAAAAACACAAGAAGGAATGGGGAGGTAGCTTAGCATTAGCCAAAGCGTGAAGCTGTTAACACCCCTAGGACTAAGAAGGGTCCAGGGGAGAGGTCAGGGTGACCACAGCCTAGTGAGGTCTGGAGTTGTGAAAAGTGGGTGGTCAGAAAAGAGCTGAACTTGGCAGGGGGGAGAAATGCCCCAACTTGTCTCTTCTCACCCTCCAACCTCCTGCTGGTGCCTCCTATAACCAAACCGCACTGGAAGCCAGAGGGCAGCCTATGGAGTTCTGCCTCCTGGGGAAGAGAACAGGGCATTTGATGAAGTGGGGATTTTGGGGTAGAAGGGGACAAGAAGCCACCAGCATAAATGGCACAATGGCCCATCTTTTTGCTTATTTCTACTTGCTTATCTCCTAGTCTCACCTTCTTCCCTCTTTTTTGGACTTCAGGCATAGAGAGTCGAGTTAATCATACTCATCATTGAACAATCCTTTAATAATTGGTCTGATTGAAGGCTCATTTCTTATTACTTTAAAAATGATAATGCACTTCTTTTCTGTCTGTTTGACTGCCCCACCATAGACAACCACAAAAAATGTGTTTATTGGGTTTTGTGTATATATTTTTTGCATATATTTTTACTTAATATGACTAGTACTATATAAGAGATTGTATTTGATTTCTTACCTTTTTTTCCACTAAAGACCACACTTTAAGATCCTCTTGATGGCTGTACATCCATCTAGGGTGTTGCTTCAAACTGCTGCTTATTTGTCCATGAGTGCATCCATGATATTTTGCCCTTGATTCCCTCAGCAATGAACACTGACTGCTTCTCACTTCCTATCACAGTGAATACTGCTGCACAGGCACCCTGTGGATATGTGTGAGAATCTCTTCAACACGTGTATTCAGAAGCAGAATTATTGGGCCAGAGGGGGTGTCTATACTTAATGTAGTCAATTTTAACCAAATACTGTCAGATTGCACTCCAGAATGCCCATCTCTTGCCTGCTTCTCCAACCAGTCTCTAAGTTCCTGCATCTTCAAATCCAGGCCAACACTTCATGTTGTCTAACTTTCTAATTTTTATCCAGTAGACTAGATAGAGAGTAACATACCATTGCAATTTTAATTTTTCATGTCTCACATTACTAATGAGTTTAAGCATCTCTTCATATGCTTGAGAAATTTGGGAGTTTCCTTTTCTATTAATTGCCTGTTCCTGTCCTTTGACCATTTTTTTTTTTCTATTTAGGGTTCTTCTTTTTAGTCTGATGAATTTGCAGAAGTTCCTTGGATGATCTAGATACTAGAACCTTTGTCAGTTTTAGGCACTTCTAATTTTCATCTTTTACCTTTAGACAAAATTTTACTCCTGAGTTCGATAGCCAAATTGATATCAGTAGACAGATCTGTTATAGACAACTCAAATTTAACATGTATAAATAGCAACTTTTCTAATTTTTCCTGAAAATTGTTTTTCCTGTGTTTAGTCTCTGCATGAGTCACCTATTATCTAAATAATAAACCTTGGAATAATCCCTCATTCCAGATGTACCACTAATCACTGGGTTTTGTTAGAAGGATCCCTTAAATGTTTTTAAATCATTATTTCTTCTCCATTCCTACTTTTCCTTTCCTACTTTACGTTCTCATTATCTTTTGCTTGGACTATTGTAATAGTCAATAAACTGTTCCCACTTCCTCTAGACTTCCTCTTCTTCATTTCCTCTTCTGTACTGTCCCAAGGGCAGTTGTTCTAAAGCAGAAAGTCGTGCATTTTCTTCCCTTGTTTAAAATGGGCTGGTGGGCTTTGAATGCCTGCAGGAGATTCCGTCTCCTGATTATACAACATGCATAATCTCCTGATTATAGAACATGCATAATCTCCTGATTATGAACACTTCACTCCTGCAGACATTCTTATCCTACACTCTAAACATGTCATGCTGCTTACAGTTCCCCAAATTCGGTGCCCTCACATTTCTGTGCCTTTGCATGCACTTCTGTCCCTGAAATGTATTCCCTTTGCCCCACCTCATTCCACTTTGTTCTTCTTTATCTTTTATGGCTTGAGTCAAGCATCCCCTTCTCAGTAAGTCCTTTGATACCATGTTCCCTCCACCCCAACAGATATTTCAAAAAGTTAACTACTATGAGCTATCAACATGCTTCTTTTGACTTTGGTACAGAGAGACATCTGCTGATACTATCTGTTGATTGCAAAGAAAAATATACCCGACTAATAAGAAGAAAATGAATGGTGCATAATGACCCAATCTCCTTTGGATATAATAAAACTATGCCTGATTTGTGGTTTTCATTTACATTTAGGTGAGTTTGTAATGAGTTGGATTTTTAGTAATGATATGTGGGTACTGACGCTCTTAGCAAATACAGCTTAATCAATGTGAGATGAAAGGAAGCAACTGCATTGTAGTTATTTCCTAGTCGATAATGAAAAACTCCCCACAGCCTGAACTTAAGCGCAAGGTTGTTTATTCCCTGCCCTGGCAAATTGAATGAGGACTGGATTCACTACCAAGGCGTTTACAAGACGCATAAGGTGGCCTTCCTTTATGGTTTGTGTGTTGACCTACTGGAAAGGATGCTGAGACTGGTTCAAGTCTGTAATTGTGTGTTTCTAAGAGTTGGTGTCTAATGGGAAAGTGATCTCAGGCCTGTAGGTAGTAAAAAGCATTTATGTATTAACTGGCTAGAGTGAGAGGAATAAATTGTTAACACTTAAGACTATAAACTGTAGGAGATTTGGAGATAGTGGCTAAATCCTCTTGGAAATGCTGGATGCATCATCTTTTATTCAATTTTTCTGACCCATCTTGGGTTTCTGCTATCTGAGTTAGTCAGAAAAACACTTAGATGAATGTTAAGTAACCCAAGTGCTAAAATATATGGTCGTCATCACTCTCCCATGAGAACTGAAAGACGAACCTTTTTTGGAAGTCAGCTCTCTTTGATCTGCTGTATTTGTGAGGACTCTTTCATACTCAGATTCTGTCTCGGGAAGGGCATTGTCATTATTTAGGGTGTCCAGCAGCCTATTTTCAGCCCTCCCACCGATGTGGCCCTTCTTGGTCTAAACAAGTCACTTTGACCAGTGGTGGATGGATCCAATACTGAAAGAAGCTCCTTAGAATTGCCCTGTCTGATTAGGGATTCAAGGCTACTTTAAACTGGGGTTTCAATGCCATCCAGTCTCAGTGCCACCCAGTCTCGAACATGTGGCGTGCTGTTGTTCTCCAACGGGAACATTAACTTCATGGCCTGCCTTTGTAATCTCAATTTTGGTCTTCCGAGGCTACATTTGGTTAAATAACCTCTCTCTTTTATTCCTTGTGACTTAAAATATTTATTCAATTTAAAAATCAATCCCATTGATTACTGCAAAGAGGCATGAGGTATATGTTTTGAGCTGATAAAAATGTTCCCTATCTTGATTACAGTGGTAGTTACACAGCTATATATATATATGTATGTGTGTGTGTGTGTGTGTGTGTATATATTTGTCAAGGCTCATGAAACTGTACACTTAGAAGTGATGAATTTTGGCTGGGCGCAGTGGCTCACACCTGTAATCCCAGCACTTTGGGAGGCTGAGGCAGGAGGATCACTTGAGGTCAGGAGTTCAAGACCAGCCTGGCTAACATGGCGAAGCCCCTGTCTCTACTAAAAATGCAAAAATTAGCTGGGTGTGGTGGCGCAGGCTTGTAATCCCAGCTACTTGGGAGGCTGAGGCATGAGAATCGCTTAAACCTGGGAGGCAGAGCTTGCAGTGAGCTGAGATCCTGCCACTGCACTCCAGCCTGGGTGACAGAGTGAGACTCCTTCTCAAAAAAAAAAAAAAAAAAAGAAGTAATGAATTTTATTTTATATAAACTATACCTTGATAAAGGTGATAAAAATAATCAAACTCTATTTATTTAAAAATAAAACAAAGCATCTCTCTTGGAACTTCTTTTCTGACTAGGGGCAAGAATCATTGCTCTCTTTGAATGACTCTAGTTCCCAGCATAGAGGTTTGTATTTACTAGACCACCAGTAAACTGACATTGGTTAGGTTCAGGTGAGTTGAATTGTCTCTGGACTCACTGTTTACTGCTTTCCTTTTTGTTTGAACCAGGACATAAATATATGGCCTGCAATCTTGTCTTTGGAAAAGACATAACTTACAGAGTTGGAGGTTCTCAGATATCAGTCATTAGTCAAATTTACTGGTGATATAAAAGATATAAGGAAGGTAGTTTAGCCCGGCCTAACTCTCAATCATATGCTCTGTCAAGCCACCAGAGAAGTTTGGTGCTTGACAACGTTTTAAAATGAAGGAGGATAATGTTAAGTCATCTTAGGCCTGAAGGTACTTCTGGAGTGAAAGAGCATTGCAGTTCTTGTGTGTGCTTTATATTTCAAAATGTATTTTGTAGCTCTCCCCACCAAAAAAGTTTTAAAATGGATTTCAGCTTCAACTTTCTAGGGTAGTGTTGAGCTGGGTCTATTGAAATACTGCTTAAATGCTTGCTAAATATCACTGATTTCACTTTACCTGTCATGCTGAGGGAAAGATAGTATCTAAGATAGATGTGCAGGGTGAATCAAGATGCTGCCTGAAAGTTTTGTGTGCTCAGGAAAGCATTTTTATTTACAAGTGAACTCTATTACAGCAGAGATCCCCAACCCCAGGCCACATAGCAGGTGAGTGAGCATTACTGCATGAGTGCCACCTACTGTCAGATCGGTGGCAGCATTAGATTCTCATAGGAGAGCAAATCCTACTGTGAACTGTGCATGTGAGGAGTCTAGGTTGCATGCTCCTTATGAGAATCTAATGCCTGATGATCTGTCACTGTCTCCCATCATCTCCAGATGGGAACCATCTAGTTTCAGGAATACAAGCTCAGGGCTCCCACTGATTCTACATTATGGTGTGTTGTATAATTATTTCAGTATATATTACAACGTAATAATAATAGAAATAAAGTGCACAATAAATGGAATGTTCTCGAATCATCCCCAAATCATCCCCCTCCCCCAGTCTGTGGAAAAATTGTCTTCCACGAAACTGGTCCCTGGTGCCAAAAAGGTTGGGGACCACTATGTTATATAGTATGTTGTTTGATTGTCATACAAACCTTCAGAAGTATTTGAGGCAGGCACTATTATTGACATTGTATTTACAGAAAAATATGATGATGAGACGTTAAATAATTGCCCAAGGTCACACAGAATAAATTAGTCAATATTGGTACCAGATTATCTGGCTCAAGCCTCATAATCTCTTCACTATTCCTTATTTGTGAGGGCAGGAAAAGTTCTGATTATACTCCGAGTGAAAGTCATTCGTGTGGGTTGGTGTGGGGGTAGGGGTGGGGGTAGGGAGAGAGACATGTATTACCCCCAAGGTGGTAGATAACATCAGATAAGCAGAATTAATTTCAACCCCATACGTCTGTAATTTTGACGTTGAATATCACTACTGTTTAGTAAAACTCTGAAAGAAGCAGTCCTGGCTTTAACTTAAGACTTCCAGGAAAATGTTGACCGTAGTTCAAGGTAAGGTTGGAAATTTACATCTTTGCCTCAGGATCTGCTTGAAGATCATCAGCAGCAGCTGCATTAAAAAGTATTTATTAGGCTTCAGCAGCTTTTCTCCCTTATATTCTGGGTAAAGTGGGTTAAGCAGGTATGATTCCTTCTAGAGGTTGTTTTGTTTTGTTTTGTTTTGGAGATGAAGTCTTGCTGTGTTGCCCAGGCTGGAGTGCAGTGGTGCAGTCTCGGCTCACTGCAACCTCTGCCTCCTAGATTCAAGCAATTCTCATGCCTCAGCCTCCCGAGTAGCTGGGATTACAGGCATGTGACAAAATGCCTGGCTAATTTTTTTGTATTTTTACTAGAGACAGGGTTTTGCCATGTTGGCCAGGCTGGTTTTTAACTCCTGGCCTCAAGTGATCCACCCACCTTGGCCTCCCAAAGTGCTGGGATTAGAGGTGTGAGCTACTGCACCCAGCCTAAGTTTTAAATCTGAGATAGACAACACTGATGACCAGAAACATAAAAGATATCGATTAAGTACAATGAGATCCTCTAGTAAATAATGTGTTAGCAGTTGGATATGAGATGCCCGAGCCTAGGAAAAAATGAAAACAAATCTTGTCAGCCCTATCTATATGCCCTACACAGGTGAGGGCGGAATCCAGACCTGGGAATCCAGTCATCTCATCTCTGATCAAGTTGCTGCCTGACGATTAAATTTGTCATTTGGAGTTCCAAGTTCTTTTAGAGTCCCTGATGGCATTGGTGGTTTATATTCTGGCATGAGGGAAAACTCCTTGTAAGTTGATGCCTGTATTTAAGAATGCAAGATCCACCAGGACTCACAGAGAGATCATATCACTTGGGATCTTTGTGCAGCAAATTAGAGAAAACTAGCTGAAATGGGGCCTAAATAGCAAAAGGAATGTGTTGGCCCACATAACTGAAGTAGATTGGCCTCAGGTGAACCGTGATCCAGCAGCTCACGTGATACTACCATTTGACCTGGTATTCCCTCTTGTCTGCTTTGCCTTAGATGGTATCACTCTTATCCCTAGGCTCTGAGCCTCTGACTGTCTGGTCCAGATAGCAAGTGTCTGCAGGATTTCTAGACCCCATGCTCTTACACCAGCTTGTCTATGAAGATGGAAGACAAAGCTTTTCTTTCCAAGAAGAAACTGAAAACATCAACTCAAGTCTTGACTTTGGTTGGGGTTTGTACTTTCTCTGACTCATTGATTCTCTGGGGCTATAGACGATGGGATAGACTGACAGTCTTAAGCCTCCTTCCCCTCATTAGGTAGAGCTAGGAGGAGGGTCATTCCTTCCCAAACTAAATGACTAAGAATGGATATATTTGTCCTCCAAAGCAAGATCTTTCTTTTTTCCTTCCAGAAAGAGTAACTGCAGTAATTAGGACCCAATTGATGGCAAAGGGGTATGATCTAGGTGAGTCCATTGGGGTGCAGTTCTGGAGGGGGAATTCAGGACCTTCTTCTTACCTCCTCCTACCCCTGCAAATACTCTGAGACTCACTAATAACTGACAGTGGTATTCAAATTGGAACAGTGGTTCTTGCCTCTGACCTTTGCATGTGCTCAAGTAGTCATCTGTCCTTCTTTCTCATCCTCTCCTCTTTATCCCTTTCTTCCTTCTTCCCACCTTTTCCCTCCATCTCTATTCCTCCCTCCTTCCCTTCGCTTCTCCTTCCCTTCTCCCTCCTTCCTTCCTTCTTTTCTTATCTTCCCTTCCTCCCCACCTTGCCTACCTCTCACATTTCCATTTTCCAAAAAACCTTTTTTAGCCCCTTTTGTGTGCCAAGCACACTGCATGGTACTGGATATCCCTGATGGAGCTCATCTTCCCTTCCATGTTCCCTTTTCCTTTAGCAAACTTCAGTGCCAACAAAATGTGTTAATATTCTCTGTGTAAGGTGTTCTGCTAGATTCAGGGAGGTCCGTGGCTTCAGCGTGAATCTCAAGGATAGAGCTGGGGAGTGTTTTAATATCATGATGACATTGTTCATAAAGATTGTCTCACACAGATTCTACTACCTATATTTTGGGGTGGGAGGGAGAGACAGGGAATGTAGTTTAAGAAAAGCAAGCATTTATGTCTGCCAGTGTACTCAAATGAGCTCATGTACGAAGTGGGACATGGAACTCGCTGACCTTTATTGGCCTCTGCATTCAGACTACCTGGGGTTGAATTCTAACTCCTCTGCCTTCTGACTTTATGACCTTGGGCTGTTTACCTAACTTCCCAGGGTGTCTTAGTCTATTTTTGGTTTCTTATAACAGAATACCTGAAACTTGGTAATTTATGAAGAAAAGGAATTCATTTCTTACAGTTATGGAGGCTGAGAAGTCCAAGGTCCAGGGGCATAACAGGTGAGAGCCTTCTTACTGTTGAGGACTCTGCAGAGTCCCAAGGTAGTACAGGGGGTGAGGGGGCTGAGCATGCTAGCTCAGGTCTCTCTTCCTCCTCTTATAAAGCCACCAGACCCACTCCCATGGTAACTCATTAATCCACTAATCCATGAATGAGTTAATCCATTCATGAGGTCAGAGTCCTCATGACCAAATCCCTTCTTAAAGCCCCCACCTCTAGATACTGCCACACTAGGGATGAAGTTTCAACAGAAATTTTGAAGGGGATAAACATTCAAACCATAGCATGGGGTCTCATACTGAGGATTAAATTAGGTTATATATATATATATATATATAGTGCTTAGAGCAGTGCCAGTCCACAGTATGCGTTCAATGAAGTTAGCTATTACTGTCATGGCGATGGGGCTTTATGGATAAGAGAGTGAAGCATAGGCAGTGGATTCTCATGAGTAGTCTCCTGTGCTTCCACATTAAGGGCTAAATGTTGGGCAGTGGCTGTGCTCAGGCCCCGTCTTCCACATGTGGATGCTAGTGAGGCAGGGGTGCTTTCTTGCTGTGTATATTCACATTTCAGAGTCCCTCAGAGCTTCCAGAGGACTCTGCTGTGTGAACCTCACATATCTCTATTTTATAGTTTTTCAGATTACTTTGTAAATAATTATTGTTAATTTTCTTTAGCTTTTTAAAAATATGTATTAATATATTGAGCCTTTCAGTTATGACCTAGGAATAGACCTACTTTTTTTGGGGTGGGGAAGGGGTCCGTCTGTTGCCTAGGCTGGAGGGCAGTGGCACAATCACAGCTCACTACAATGAACTTCCAGGCTCAAGTGATCCTCCCATCTCAGCCTCCCAAGTAGCTGGGAAAACAGACATGCACCACCCTACCTGGCTAATTTTTTATTTTTATTTTTTGTAGAGACAAGGTCTCATTTTGCTGCCTAGGCTGGTCTCAAACTCCAGGACTCAAGCAATCCTCCTGCCTCAGCCTCTCAAAGTGCTGGGATTATAGGCGTGAGCCACCATGCCCAGCCCCTATTGCCTTTTGATCCGTACTTTTTGATTAATACCCTCTAAAACACATGAAAATTCATTGTTCCCTCTGTTAGGTGCTTCCATAGAACACATATAGGACCCTAGAAGTCCCATCTCTTTAGAAAAATTATCTTTCTGGGAAAATACAGAGTTTCTTTTATAACACATCTGTGTCTCTGTATGCTGGCCAAAAGCCTCAAACCCCCGAACAGACCTGAAATGTTTATCCCTACCACTACTTCTGATAATAGGGGTTTGACTTTGTATTGCCCACACATCCCATTAAAACATATAATGTGATTTGTGCGCATATTGTGAGCATTTGTTCATTTTATAACCTGTTTAGTAGTTCAGCCAAAAGCAACAAAAGTGAAATAAGAGAAACATCCTGAGCAAAAAGAATTGCTCTTTGATATACCTGTGCACTGGCATGAGAGGACAGAGGAGAGATTTGTGAAAGTGGACTCCTTTGTTACTAATATAACACCGGCTACTTTCTTTAACAATTAACATCTCAACCCCAATTTATCATTATTGTGGCTGTTTTTTTGCTTTCATAATGACTTCAGAAAAATTCATAACATCATCTGGAGTCCCTTTATCTGCAAAGCCATTAGTCAATTTCACTGGTACTCTAGGGAGAGACTTGGGAAGTGAAAGGTGGACATTTCCCCCCAGATGTGGTTTCTTTACATGACTCTTATCAAATCAGGTGGGTGTTAGGAGCCTGAGAAATGTGAGCGTGAAGAAATGTGAAATGTGAGATTTGGATAAGGTCGTTTGGATTTAAAGAGGAAATTTCCATCAAGGGCCAACTCCTAGAGGAGATCACAGAGCAGAGGCTGGGGTGTGGCTGCAGGTAGGCATGCCATTGAGCCAAGGTGGGCTGACTCGAGGAAGAGCTCAAGCAGATGCTTTAGAACAAAGCATAAATGTCTTCTTTTGAGAAGTGTCTGTTCATATCATTTGCCCACTTTTTGATGGGGTTGTTTGATTTTTTCTTGTAAATTTGTTTAAGTTCTTTGTAGAATCTGGATATTAGCCCTTTGTCAGATGGGTAGAAGCCAAATCATGAGTGAACTCCCATTCACAATTGCTTCAAAGAGAATAAAATACCTAGGAATCCAACTTACAAGGGATGTGAAGGACCTCTTCAAGGAGAAGTACAAACCACTGCTCAACAAAATAAAAGAGGACACAGACAAATGGAAGAACATTCCATGCTTATGAATAGGAAGAATCAATATTGTGAAAATGACCATACTGCCCAAGGTAATTTATAGATTCAGTGCCATCCCCATCAAGCTACCAATGACTTTCTTCACAGAATTGGGAAAAACTACTTTAAAGTTCATATGGAACCAAAAAAGAGCCCGCATTGCCAAGACAGTCCTAAGCAAAAAGAACAAAGCTGGAGGCATCATGCTACCTGACTTTAAACTATGCTACAAGGCTTCAGTAACCAAAACAGCATGGTACTGGTAGCAAAACAGAGATAGACACTAATGGAATGGAACAGAGGCCTCAGAAATAACACCACACATCTACAACCATCTGATCTTTGACAAACCTGACAAACACAAGAAATGAAGAAAGCATTCCCTGTTTAATAAGTGGGGCTGGGAAAACTGGCTAGCTATATTTAGAAAGCTGAAACTGCATCCCTTCCTTACACCTTATACAAAAATTAATTTTTTTTTTTTTTTTTTTTTTGAGACAGGGTCTTGCTCTGTCGCCCAGGCTGGAGTGCAGTGGCGCGATCTCAGCTCACTGCAATCTCTGCCTCCTGGGTTCAAGTGATTCTCCTGCCTCAGTCTCCCGAGTAGCTGGGATTACAGGCACCCGCCACCACGCCTGGCTAATTTTTGTATTTTTAGTAGAGATGGGGTTTCACCTTGTTGGCCAGGTTGGTCTCAAACTCCTGACCTCAGGTGATCCACCCACCTTGGCCTCCCAAAGTCCTAGGATTACAGGCGCGAGCCACCACGCCAGGCCTAAACCCTTATTTAAGTAAAACTTATTTTCAGAAAAAAATGAATCTGAGGATGTGTTACATGTCCCCCTTTTACTTAGTGACAGTCCCAGGCACACTTGAGCTTGTCATTTACAATATTCATCAATTTAAGAGTTGATCAGAGAAGGTCATACAAGAATCCAATCTCAGTGGAATTAAAGGAAAAATTTTTGCTAAGCAGAAAATAAATGAGAACTGTACATTTAAAATAAATAAATGAACAGAAAGCCTTTCAAATCATACTAAACTAACTTATATCTGTGGCTACTACATTGTTGTTCTTTAATGCTTAAATAGGTAAAAGCACTGATGTTTTAGTTGAAACTACCAGCAGTAGGAATGCTTGCTCAGTAAGAGCAAGACCCCACTAACACAGTCATATTTATAAAGTCAAGGTTTAGGTGTCTGCCAGGGTCTGTTTTCCCTAAATCTATTACAAACAAATGAAAGCAAATCAGTAAATACTGTTTTAATGTACCTATACCGAGTCATAAAATTATTTTCCTCCCAAGTCAGGAAGAAACATAAAGTTGGTTAACTGAAAAAGAGAAAGTTTAATCATTCTGATTTTCATTCTGATGCTCTTCTTTAGACTATCTATTGCTGCTTTCTTTTGTAGCAGAACAGCTGATTTTTGGCCTAGGTTTTCATGATCTGATAAACCTTCACCATAGACAGTTTCTTGGAAAGAAACTTTGCAAGTGTCAGTTATCTGTAAATGTTCAGGAAGCTGTGTGGGTCTCAGACCCAGCTGGAGCAGAGCCAGCACGGGATTCTGAAAGCATTTGCAGGCTCTGAGATGGTTTTAACCTGTTCCTTGGCAGTGCAGCCCTTGTGTACACTCTTGGAAAGATACTAATGTTTACTTTCATGATGTAGAATGGATGAGCAGTGAAGGTTTCTAGGAAGGTTGAACACACTCATGCCCACTTTGGGACACAAGGAGGCAGATGCTGTCATGGGAACTCTTCAAATAAGGTCGTATGGTTTGGCTGTATCCTCACCCAGATCTCATCTTGAATTGTAGTTCCCATAATCTCGTGTGTTGTGGGAGGGACTCGATGGGAGGTAATTGAATCATGGGGGCAGTTAACCTGATTCTGTTCTTGTAATAGTGAGTTTTCATGAGATCTTTACACTTGATTAATGTTAACTGTAGTTGTCCTACTGATCTATCGAACACCAAGTCTTATTTCTTCTAAGTGTATTTGTACCCATTAATCTACTGCTCTTCATTCCCCATCCCCGCTACCCTTCCCAGCCTCCGGTAACCACTAGTCTACTCTCTATCTTCATGAGATTCACTTTTGTAGCTCCCACATATGAGTGAGAACATGCAACATTGTCTTTCTGTGCTTTGCTTGTTTCACTGAACATAATGACCCCCAGTTTCATCCATCTTGCTCCAAATGACAGGATTTAATTCTTTTTATGGCTGGATAATATTCTATTGTGTATTTTTACCACACTTTCTTTTTAAATATTTATTATTATTTTGTAGAGACAGAGTCCTGCTATGTTGTCCAGGCTAGTCTCAAACTCCTGGACTCAAGCGATCCACCTGCCTTGGCCTCCACATTTTCTTTATTCATCCATTGATGGACACTTAGGTTGATTCCATATTTTGTCTATTATGAATAGTGCTGCAATAAACATGCAAGTACAAATCTCTCTTCAATATATTGGTTTTCTTTCTTTTAGATAAATACTCAGTAGTGGAATTGCTGGATCATATAGTATTCTACTTTTACATTTTTGAGGAACCTCTGAACTGTTTTCTATAGTGGCTGTACTAATTTACATTCCCCCCAACAATGTGTGAGGATTTTTCTTTCTCTGCATCCTCACCAGCATGTTATTCCCTGTCTTTTTTGATAAAAGCTATTCTAATTGGGGTGAGATTATATCTCATTGTGGTTTTGATTTGCATTTTCTGGATAATTACTGATGTTGAGCATTTCTTATACCCTTTGTTCATTTGTTCTCTGTTGAGAAATACCTGTTCAGGCCTTTTGCCCTTTTTAAAATCAGATTAATGACTTTTTGCTATTGAGTTGTTTGAGCTCCTTATATATTCTGGTTATTTATCTTGTCAGATGGGTAGTTTGCAAATACTTTCTCTTATTCTATGGGTTGTTTCTTCACCTTGTTTGACTGTTTCCTTTGCTGTGCAGAAGCTTTTCAGCTTGATGTAATCCCATTTGTCCATTTTTGTTTTTGTTGCCTATGCTTTTGAGAACTTCAACAAAAAATTTTTGCCCAGACCAATGTCCTGGAGCATTTCCCCAATGTTTTCTTTTAGTAGTTTTATAATTTCAGGTGTTAGATTTAAGTCTAAATCCATTTGTATTTGATATTTGTACATGGTGAGAGATAGAGGTCTAGTTTCATTCTTCTACATATAGTTGTCCAGTTTTCCCAGTGCCATTTATTGAAGAGACTGTCCTTTCCCTGTTGCATATTGTTGGCACCTCTGCCAAAAATTAGTTGGCTGCAAATGGCATGGATTTATATCTGGGTTCACTATTCTGTTCAGTCGGTGTCTGTGTCTGTTTTTTATGCCAGTACCGTGCTGATCTGGCTACTATAGCCTTGTAGTATATTTTTAAGTCAAGTAGTGTGAGGCCTCCAGCTTTGCTCTTTTTGCTCAAGATTGCTTTGGTTATTTGTGGTTCCATATAAAATTTAGGATTGTCTGCTCTATTTCTATGGGGAATATTGTTGGTATTTTGATAGGGATTACATTGAATCAGTAAACTGCTTTGGGTAGGATTGTCATTTTAACAATATTCTTTCAATCCATGAGCATGGAATAATATCTTTTCCATTTTTTGATTCATCTTCTATTTATTTAATCAGTTTTTTATAGTGATCCTTGTAAAGATCTTTCACAGCTTTGGTTAAATTGATTCTCAGGGGCCAGGCACAGTGGCTGACACCTGCAATCCCAACACTTCGAGAGGCCAAAGCGGGAGAATTGCTTGAGTCCAGGAGTTTGAGGCCAGCCTGGGCAGCATAGTGTGACCTCATCTCTAAAACAAAATCAAAATATTAGCCAGACGTGGTGGCATGTGCCTGTGGTTGCAGCTACTTGGGAGGCTGAAGTCAGAGGATCGCTTGAGACCAAGAAATCAAGACTGCAGTGCTCACTGCACTGGTGACAGACTGCAAACCTGGGTGACAGAGCAAAACCCTGTCTCAAAAAAAAACCAAAATATTCCTGGGTATTTTACATTCTGTGTAGATACGATAAATTAGATTGCTTTCTTTCTTTTTCAGATTGTTCACTATTGGTATATATAAATGCTACTGAATTTTGTATGTTGGCTTTGTATCCTGCAACTTTACTGAATTCACTTATTACTTCTAATAGTTTTTTGGTTTTTAAAAATAGAAGATCCTGTCATCTACATTCAAAGCGAATTTGACTTCTTTCTTTCCAGTATGAACACCTTTATTTATTTTTCTTGACTAACTGGCCAGGACTTCCACTTTATGTTGAATGAAAGTAGTGAAATTGCACACCCTTGTCTTGTTCCAGATCTTAGTGGAAAGCCTTTTAGGTTTTCCCTGTTTGGTATGATGTCGGCTGTGGATTTGTCATATATGGCCTTTATTATTTTGAGGTATGTTTCCTCTGTACCCGGTTTGTTGAGGGTTTTTATCAAAAGGGATATTGAATTTTATTGAATACTTTTCAGCACTTACTGAAATGATCATATGGTTTTTGTTCTTGGTTCTGTTAATGTGTATCACATTTATTGATTTGCATATGCTGAACCATCTTTTCATCCCTGGGATGAATCCCACTTGATAATGTTGAATGATCTTTTTAATATCTTGCTGAATTCAGTTTGTTAATATTTTTTGTTGAGGATTTTTCTATCTGTGTTCCTCAGTGAAATTAGCCTATTGTTGTCTTTTTTTTTTTTTTTTGTGGCCTTATCTCGTTTTGGTATCAGGGTAATGCCCGCCTTGCAGGATGAGTTTGAGCATTCCTTCCTCTTCAATTTTTTTTTTTTGAAGAGTTTGAGTAGAATTATTATAGTTTTTCTTGAAATGTTTAATAGAATTCATCAGATCCTGGACTTTTCTTTGATAGGAGACTTTTAATTATAGCTTTGATCTTATTACTTGCTATTGGTTTGTCGAGGTTTTCTCTTTCTTCGTGGTTCAATTTTGGTTGTATATTTCCAGGAATGTATCTTCTAGATTTTTCAATTTGTTGGCAATTGTCTCTAATGATTCTTTGTACTCCCATGGTCTCTGTTGTTTTGTATCTTTTTTGTTTCTGATTTTATTTATTTGGGTCCTCTCTTTTTAGTTAGTCCTGCTAAAGTTTTGTCAGTTTTTTTTTTAACTAAACTTGTTTTGTTGATCTTCAGTAATGTTTTAATCTCAATTTCATTTATTTTTGCTCTGATCTTTATTATTTCCTTTCTCCTAGTAAATTTGGGTTTGGCTTGGTCTTGCTTTTCTAGTTCCTTGAGATGCTCCATTATTAGGTTGTCTTTTGGAAGTCTTTCAACTTTTTTGATGTAGATGTTTATTGCTATAAACCTCCCTCTTAGTACTGTGTTTACTGTATCCCATAGATTTTGATATGTTGTGTTTCCATTTTTATTTGTTTTGAGAAATTTTTAAATGTTCTTATTTCTTCATCAACTCATTGTTTATTCAGGAGCATGTTGTTTAATTTCCATGTTTTTGTTTAATTTCCAAAGGTGTTTTTTTTTTTTTTTTTTGAGATGGAGTCTCCCTCTGTCATCCAGGCTGGAGTGCAGTGGTGCAATCTGCAACCTCCACCTCCTGGGTTCAAGTGATTCTCCTGCCTCAGCCTCCCAAGTAGCTGGGATTACAGGTGTACACCACCACATCCAGCTAATTTTTGCATTTTTAATGAGACAGGGTTTTGCCATGTTGGTCAGGCTGGTCCCGAACTCCTGACATCAGATGATCCACCCACCTCAGCCTCCCAAAGTACTGGGATTACAGGCATGAGCCACCACACCCAGCCCAAAATTCCTCTTGTTATTGATATCTAGTTTTATTCCATTGTGGTCAGAAAGGATACTTGATATGATTTCTACTTTTAAAAATTTGTTGAGACTTGTTTTGTGGCCTAAAATATGGTTTATTTTGGGGAATGTTCCATGTACTGATGAAACGTGTATTCTGAATAGTTGAGTGAAGTGTTTTATAAATATCAGTTGGACCTATTTGATCCGATGTGTAGTTTGATACAATGGTTTCTTTGTTAATTTTCTGTCTAGATGATCTGTTCATTGGTGAAAGTGGGGTATTTGATGTCCTCCACTATTATTGTATTACAATCTCTCTCTCTCTCTTTGTATCTATTAATGTTTGCTTTATATACTTGGGAGCTGAATTTCAGTCCATCAAATGTATTAATCAGTTCTAAGATTTCTGTTTGATTTTTTGAATAATGTCTCTTTGTTAAATTTCTCTAATAAATTTCTGAATGGAGAATTACCGTTTTGTTTCTTGTATTCTGGTTGTTTTGTAACTCTTCTCCTCCTTTCTTCCTGTCATCCTTTATGGTTCAGTGTCTTTCTCTGGAACTATGTTTTAATTTGTTGGGGTTTTTTTTAGTGTGTTTATTATAGGTTTTTACATTGTGGTTACCATGAGGCTTATAGAAAACATCTTATAGATATAACAAGTTATTTTAAAGAGATGACAGCTTATCTTAGATAAGCAGTCCCCAGTCTGTTTTGGCACCAGGGACCAGTTTCATGGAAGACAATTTTTCCATAGATCGGGCAGTGGGGATGGTTTTAGGATGAAACTGTTCTACCTTAGATCATCAGGCATTAGATCCTCATAAGGAACGCTCAACCTAGATCCTTCGCACTTGCAGTTCACAATAGGGTTTGCACTCTTATGAGAATCTATGATGCTAATGATCTGACAGGAGGTGGAGCAGGCAGTGCTGTGTGACCTGGTTCCTAACATGCCACGGACCAGTACTGGTCCATGGCTCAGGAGTTGGAGATCCCTGTCTTAGATCACAAAAAAAAAGAATAAATAAAAAACTTTAAAACAACCCTCCATCTTTAATTCCATCCCCTGACATTTTGACTTTTGTTGGTCTGAATTTACGTATTTTGATATTGCCTATCTCTTAACAGGTTGCTGTAGCTGTTAGGATTTTTGATAGATTTGTCTTCTAGGTGTCATACTAGAATTATGGGTAACTTATGGGTGGACTGCACATGACAATTACAGTATTTGAATATTCTGGAGGTTTCTATACTTGAGGTTACCCGTAGGTTTTATACCTTCAAATGTTTTCTTTTTGCACATTAATGTTTTTTCATTTCAGATTGAAGAACCATCTTTAACATTTCTTGTAAGACAGATCTAGTAGTGGTAAATTCTCTTAGCTTTTTTTGTCAGAAAAAGACTATCTCTCCTTCATACTTGAAGGATATTTCTGCTGTTTGCTGGATAAAGTATTTGAGGATAGCAGGGTTTTTTGGGGTTTTTTCTTTCAGCACTTTGAAAATATCATTCCACTTCCTCCTGACTTATGGTTTCCATTGAGAAGTGTGTTGCCAACTGAAGTGGAGTTTCTTTGTATGTTATATCCTCCTTTTTTCTTGCTGCTTTTAGTATCCTCTTTTTGTCCTTGACCTTTGAGAGTTTTATTATTATATGCCTTGGATGTAGTTTTATTTGGGTCAAATCTGTTTAGTGTTTTCTGACCTTCCTCTGCCTGGATATTTTTCTCATATTTTGGAAAGTTTTCTGTTATTATTTATTGAGTAAGCTTTTTTCTACCCCTCACTCTTGCTCAACTTTCTCTTGAACACCAATAATTCTTAGATTTGGTCTTTTAAGGTAATTTTCTGTATCTTGTAGGCAATCTTTGTATAATATATTTCCATTCATTTTACTTTTTCTCCTCTATGTAATTTCAAAGAGCCTGTCTTTGGGCTGACTGATTCTTTCCTCTGCTTGATGCATTCTGCTGTTGAGAGCCTCCAATAAATTTTTCAGTTAGCAAATATATTTTTCAATTTCAAGATTCGTTTGATTTTTTATCACTTCGATCTCTGTTAAATTCCTCTGATAAGTTTCTGAATTGCTTTTCTTTGTTGTCTTGGAGATCCCTGAGTTTCTGTAAAACTGCTATTTTGAATTCTTGGTCAGAGAGCTCATGAATCACCATCTCATTAGGGTCAGTCACTGGTTCCTTGCTTTATACATTTGGGGAGGTCATGGTTCCATGTTCTTATGGATATATGTCTGTGTCTTTGCATTAAAGGATTTATTATTTATTCCAATCTTCTCTGTCTAGTCTGTTTTGGTTTTTACTGGTATGTTTGCTTAGAGATTATTTGTAATTTAGCTGTTGAATTTCTTACACATTTTTCCTGCTAGGTCACTGCCTCTTTTTCAGCACTAAATGGTACTTAAAACCCAGGTTTGCCTCTGTTCTTCTAGCAAAGGATCAGAGGATTGCCTGGCTGGAATGGGGGAGGTTCCAAAAGAGCTATCCCTGTGGTATGGAAAGGCTGGCTAGGAGTTCATGCCCAAGAGACCTGTGGAATCTACCTCCTACAGCGTAGTGCTGCCGAACAGCCACTCTGATTTGGCATCTCCTTTGGTTGAGTTACAGAGCGGAGCTTCCAGGGCTGGAGATGGTAATCCTGCCTCCTTCCTTTGTGTCCGGCTGTCCACAGGGTGGTATCTCCCTTCAGGCACTCCTGATGCTTCTCATGGGTTGAGGCATGGATAGGTCTCCTGCCAAAGAAGCCAAGATGGTAGGCAAGTTGTGTGTCCAACTTAATCTCACTTTTTCCAGTGTAGAATCTGAGTTGGGGGAAGTTTTACATGTGCTTGATACCAAGCAGACTGGGGGAAGGGTGTCACAGATATGAAAATCTGATTCTCTTACTGTCTGCTGGAGTTTTGTTTTGTTTTTTTGTTTTGTTTTGTTTTTACTTCTCAGTGGCCCCAGGAACTGACCGATTCTCTTTCATGAGTTCTGGGAGATTGCTGGTGATAATCTCGTTGATGTATATTTATTTTGGTTATTCTGTGGGGAGAAGTGAAGCCAGCTTTCATCTACATTTTTAAAGTATAATTCTTATTTTGAGTGGCAAGAATCTGATTCCAGTATCCTGCCTTAGTTTTTATGCATTTTTGAAACTCCTACCATTGCATTTAGAACCTTCTACCTGGTGGAGTTTTTTTTTTGTTTTTCAGTTCTGGAAGTATTTGATTTTTTGAAACAGTTGACATTCATATAAAGAACAAGGTTGATAATCAAGCCTGCTCTACTAATTCTGTGCAGTCTAGAAAAGAGTGTACTGGGACCGGGCGCGGTGGCTCACACCTGTAATCCCAGCACTTTGGGAGGCCGAGGCATGCAGATCACAAGGTCAGGAGATCAAGACCATCCTGGCTAACACGGTGAAACCGCGTCTCTACTGAAAATACAAAAAATTAGCTGGATGTGGTGGTCTGTGCCTGTAGTCCCAGCTAATCGGGAGGCTGAGGCAGGAGAATGGCGTGAACCCGGGAGGCGGAGCTTGCAGTGAGCCGAGATGGCGCCACTGTGCTCCAGCCTGGGTGACAGAGCAAAACTCCGTCTCAAAAAAAAAAAAAAAAAAAGAAGAAGAAAAGAGTGTACTGGTTAAGTACTGAGAAGCATTTCCTGTGTGTCATGTAAGTACTTCAGGCTCTTAAATGTGTTACTCCAAGGAATAAGGTTGCAAATACAGTTGCTCTAAAAACATATTATACCAGCCTGGACAACATGGTGAAACCCCATCTCTACTAAAAATGCAAAAATTAGCTGGGCATGGTGGTACACACCTGTAATCCCAGCTGCTTGGGAGGCTGAGGCAGGAGAATCACCTGAACCTGGGAGGCAGAGGTTGCAGTGAGCTGAGATTGCGCCACTGCACTCCAGCCTGGGCGACAGAGCGAGACTCCGTCTCAAAAAAGAAAAAAAATTACATAAAATTCCGAGATGCAGCTTTCTTATCTAAAAAGGATTTGCGCAAAGCCTCCTTGCAGTAAGCATATAGGTAACTAAGGTGACCACCTTACGTATATGCATCACTCATTTATGCCCTAAGTTCTCATTTGTTGAAACAATAGTGCCCTTACTCTAAATCACATAATCACAAGAGCCCTAGGGCTGAATTGCTCAGCTTTAAATGTCAGCGCTGTCATACTAGCTGTGTGATGTGAGCAAGTTCTAAAACTCCCTGTGCTTGTTTCTTATGTATACAATGGAGAGAAGGGGTAGTACTTTGTAGGGTTGTTGTGAAGTTTAAACAAGGTAATAACTGTTAAGTGTTTTTAAAAGTCCCTTGAATGTAACAATTGCATCAGTGGTAAGGTATGCATTTTTCTCATATGGCCTCTGAAATGAGGATGTGTCTTATAATGAATGTAATTTCTTAATAAGCATTTTATCATTTAGTGACATCTTTTCTTATTAGTAGTACTTAATGTTACACTTTGGGTGACATTTTATATTTCAATAACTAATAGTAAGAGGTCTGTTAACATTAGCTGCCATCAACATTACCATCAATATTATCATCAGCATTATCTTGTTTCTAACTGAGATAGTGGCATTTGATAGTTTAGCAGTGCTAGAGTATATATCAAATCTCAATTTTATCTAACTACTTGTTTGCATTGGTGTATTTTTATCAAAGTTCTAGTGTGCTGTTTTTCATATTTGTATCATTTTAGCTAATGTAAAGTATTTATGGGGTCAGCTCATGCAATGTTTCCGTCATTCATTGTACCTTACTTGGCGATCTACTAAAACATGCATCAGCATCCTTCAGTCTCCCGAAATAAATAGAGACAAAGACAAATTCTTTATTTTCTCTGTTGATGTATTTTCCTAAATCCTTTCGCAGGAGTGGTTTCTTTCTTAGCTAGGAGAACTAAGCCACCATTGTACCACTTAAGATTTACTGGTTTGCGCTGTCCTCTGAGGGAGAAAAGAAGCAATTTATTGATCTGTAACACAGGAATGGACTGTGGCCAAACATTTTCTGGTTTATACAATGCACCGACATAAGAATCTGCATAGCATTAAGAAGAATGAGCACTCACAATTTGAGGCCGCCTGTCAGCATGAATAATAACTGAGAAAAATCAATACACAATATACAACTGTTCTCTTTGCACAGACACTGCCAGGATTCACACCCAGTGACAGTGTCTTCTTTTTTTTTTTTTTTTTGAGACAGGGTCTCTCACTCTGCTGTGCAGGCTGGAATGCAGTGGCGTGATCTCGACTCACCGCAATCTCTGCCTCCCTGTTCAAGTGATTCTTGTGCCTCAGCCTCCCAAGTAGCTGGGATCACAGGCGTGTACCACCCTACCCAGCTAATTTTTGTAGTTGTAGTAGAGATGGGATTTTGCCATGTTGGCCAGCCTGGTCTTGAACTCCTGGCCTCAAGTGATCCACCCACCTCGGCCTCCCAAAGTGCTGGGATTATAGGCATGAGCCACCGTGCCCGGCCAACAGTGTCTTGTTATTTTACCAGTGATATGCTTATAGTTCCTAATTTTAGGCTTCCTCCTTATTTTGGTTTTATTGTTCAGTTTGGGGAAGGGTGGGAGGCACCAATTTGGATCTGAGAAAAAGATCTGCCAGATGAAAGAGTTTCAATAACAGGAGAGGACCTTGGGCCAAAGTTTATTAAGCTTGACTAGGAAGATTCTGGGCACATCTCCATCCAAATACCTTGACACATACTTCATTCACCCCTAGCACATGCAGCTTGTCCCTTCTTGTCTTCTGTTTGCCTTCAAGGTTTTACATGGTGGTATTTACAAGCCGTTATGGAGCAAGAGTGCAAACACACAAGGCTAGCAAGGGGCCAGTAAACAGGGTTTGGCTTAGGGTTTTGTGGTTGTTAGCTTTTAAAAGCATACTTGGTTGAATAATTCCAGAAACTGGGCTTCTTTCCTTTGCCCCTTCATTTGCCCCTCCCTCTCTGGTCTTCCCAGTCTCCACTTTTTTTTTTTTAAAATAAAACTGCGTTTGTCAGAAATGTATAGACATTCACTCCTATTCTTAAAAGACAGTGTTTATCCCTAATGCCTGCCTTTTGATTCAGCCAGCAATGACTGTGCACACAGAGGTTATTGCTCTCCAAGTTCAATGTTGTGGACCTGAACCAGTGCCTCTGTTTCCAAGAGAAAGTCGGGTGATTACCCCTTCATCAGGGAGATTGGAGCCATCCTATCCTTCTGGTGTGTCACCAGCCAGAAACTAAGGATCAGCAGGGAGTGGATGGTTTAGAATCTCCTCTCTCCAGGTGAACACAGTGCTAGTCAGTGTAGCTGGAAAAGCCACGCAGCGGGCAGGCTTGTCAGAAGCAATCTGTTTAAAAAAAAAAAAAAAAAAAAAAAGAGAGAGAGAAAAAAGGGTCCTTTTGAGTTTACACTGAGTTGCTTTCACAGTAGTTAGCTTTGAACTGTGGTGCAAACCCATTTAAACAATGAGGGAAATTTCACTAAGTGGCAAGAAATTCTCACCCTGTGTGATCAAAGCAATCAGCCATTTCCTTTTCCTTCCTTTTTATTTACTTATATTTCTGACCGCTTATAATCTTCGTGATTGTAGCCTGATAGTTTCCTTTTTTGAATAGCATTTAAAAAAATACCTCTTCTTTTCCCTGAGGGTTTTAAAGCAAATAAGACAGAAGGGGTCTAAATTTTTAGTTTTATTTTTTGAGACAGTCTCGTTCTGTCGCCCAGGCTGGGGTGCAGTGGTGCAATCTCAGCTCACCGCAATCTCTGTCTCCCAGGTTCAAGTGGTTCTGGTGCCTCAGCCTCCTGAGTAGCTGGGATTACAGGCGTGCACCACCAGCCCTGGCTAATTTTTGTATTTTTTAGTAGAGACGAGGTTTTGCCATGTTGGCCAGGCTGGTCTCAAACTCCTGACCTCAGGTGATCTGCCCGCCTCAGCCTCCCACAGTGTGGGATTACAGGTGTGAGCCACCGCGCCTGGCCTAAATATTTATTTTTAATAATTATTATTACAAAAGTAAGAAAAGAGCTAAAATCCATGATTTCATCACCCAGAGGCAACCACCACAGTGAACATTTTGGTACATTTACTTCTCATCGTTTAAATTAAATGTGTACATATACACATACATATTTTTAATAAAATTAGGTTTAGGATAGTATAGTTTTGTTTTTCTTTTAACCAACATACTTTGAATATTTTACCTTATTAAAAACTTATATGATTTCAATGGCTGCATTAGAATTAGTGTATACGGATATTATTTTAGCATTCTGTTGTTAAGAGGTCATGTGGGTTTCTGAATTGACACTTTAATTTTCAACTTAGAGTTTATTTCTCCCAACTTCTTCTGATTTCATGGGTCTAGAGTCAGAGTTTGGGCACAATGGAAATGGAATTTCTATATGTACTGTTGTTTACTGTTTGCTAGTATTTTTTGGAAGGTATTTGCAAAAACCAAAGGGGAAACAGTGTTCTTTTTTGTATTTTTTCTTTTTTTTCTTTTTTTGTTTTAAATTTTGTGATTGAAATATAAGTCTTATTATGGTAATCTCAGGTAACTTTTAAATAGAAATATCAATGTAAAATGAATATATTGCCCAACGTGGACCCCGGTGTTTCAGAACTATGTGCCATGCTCTATCATTTTGTTACTGGAAAGGGGTCTTAATCCAGACCCCAAGATCTTGGATCTCTCACAAGAAGGAATTAGAGGTGAATCCATAGAGTAAAGTAAAAGCAAGTTTATTAAGAAAATAAAGGAATAAAGAATGGCTATTCCATAGGCAGAGCAGGAGCGTGGGCTGCTCATCTGATTATACACACAGTTACTTCTTGATGCTAAACAAGAGGTGTGTTTAGCATCTTGTGTTTTGCAGGAAAGGGGTGGGCAGTTCCTGGAAGTGAGGGGTCCTCCCCTTTTCAGACCATATAGGATAACTTCCTGACATTGCCATGGCATTTGTAAACTGTCCTGCTGCTGGTGGGAATGTTTTTTAGCATGCTAATGCATTATAATTAGCATATAATGAGCAGTGAGAATGACCAGAGATCACTTTCATCTCCATCTTTGTTTTGGTGGGTGTTGGACGGCTTCTTTACCACAACCTGTTTTATCAGCAAGGTCTTTGTGACCTGTATCTTGTGCTGACCTGTCTCATCCTGTGACTAAAAATGCCTAACCTCCTAGGAATTTAGACTTAAAATAAAGGTCTCAGCCTTATTTTATCTAGCCCCTATTCAAGATGGAGTTGCTCTGGTCCGAATGCCTCTAATAATTTGAAGTTTATCCAGCGGCACAGTGGGAGATAATGAATTTTTGTTTAAGAGGAGGAGGACTGACTGGATCAGATTTGTGCTTTAGAAAGGTGGTTGCATGTAAGAAAGAGGCGTTGGTAGAAAGACTTCGGATATCTCAAAAGAATTTCCATGAAGTTAATCTTTTTAAAAATGTAAACATTTGGTGCAATAATTGCTTTGAAATTGCAGTTGAATAAATGAACTTTTTGAACCAGAATTTGGAAAGGAAGATATGCTTAAAAACCAAAAATATTTTGTAGAGTGCTACACATTAGGAAGTCATTTGTATTTGGTGACCACTTTCCTAAAATAGTCTCATTTCTAGAGAACCAATTTTGTTTCCCATAGATTATTATGTGTAGAGACCCCCTTTCAGTATGTAGCCACTGGTACATCCGTGGGTGTTATCTCCATACTGCCAGGTCCAATGCAGTCACCTCCTGGATCTATAGTCTTTCTCCCCCCATTCTGATTTCCTTTCTCTGTTAGCAGTCATCTTTGTAAACGGAAGTCTAAGATTTAGTGTTGTACATTTTTTAAATGATCCATTTTGATGGGGCTCTCTTTATTGTTTCAGGTTGAATGCCTTTGAGAACTTGATGCATAAAATTTGCATGACTCCTCACTCCTTTCTGAATCTCTCATTGGACTCAAGCCAGCATGGCTCACACCACAAAGGTTAACGGCAGTGCCTCAGGTAACCCTGTGCTCTGGAGTTTGTGTGTTAAATGTATGTCTTTTCTCAAACTAATTTTTTATTCTCTTTAATAATGAACGGATAATAGCAAGTTGCCTGGATAACTAGGATTTCAAAGCAATTTTCTGTCCATTGAAGTTTGGGTTTCTTTTGTTTTACTCTCAGAAAATTTGCTTTTATCTTAGAGTCTTGCACTGAAATCAGTTGAGTAAATTATTACCTAAGTCAATTCTGTTGAAGTGTTGAAAGACAAATGTAAATCCTGAATGCTGATGCAAATGTAATGTATACTCGTCTTGCACTTCTTTCTGAGGGATTGAATGAGGAGAGAGGAAATTAGTTTGGATGCTTAAAACCAATTCCTAGTAGCCACTCCCAAGCAGCTTTTGTTTGATGTTGCTAAACAAAGAGAAAGGAGGGAAGAGAAGTATATATTCTGTAAAATGATTCTCTTAGGAATACGCAACAAGCCATATTATGAATCATAAAGACCTGTATGTGAATTCTTATTTTGGTTATATTAGAGACTTACACAGTTTCACTTTCTGTTCCAATATTGCTTCTGTGAGATTCGGGAGAAATCTGTACACGAAATGCAGAGAAGATCCTCCTAAGAGACACATCACCATGGGGACAACCTGCCCAAAATGGCATGCCAAGTGTTCATTTCTTTTTTGAGTTATGTGCCAAATAGCTGAATGAGTGAGAATAGTAATTGTCTATGCAGAAATTTTTTCTGAGCATCTGAGTCCAGAGTCCTACGTCTGCTGGCTCTGAACACCTTCAAATGACAACATTATATACTGGAGCAAGTGTAGAATTGGAGCCAGGAAACCTGAATTTGAGTCCTAGTTCCAGCACTAACCGTGAAATATTGGGCAGGGCTATTTCTCCACATGTAAACCATCGGTAAGTATATCCACCTGCCGGTTTAGGACCAGTGAGCGCACCAGAAACATACTTACAGGAGCTATGTAAGCCGTAAAGCACTTCTGAAGACAACAGCAGGAAGTGACCTCTAAAGTGGGCATTCCCAGCCCATGAATGTGACTTTTTATTCTAGCGGTCTCAGCTGCAAGTATCTCCTCTGGGTAGAACACTATAACCCAAACCCAGATAAACTCAGTTATTTGTTCTGGGATGACTGATCTTTCCCTGTCCATTCCATTTTTGACCTTTTTACTGCCCAGCTTCTTGAGACTTTTATAGATTCTGCTGTGGGACTGCTATCAATAGTAAAGACATGAATGAGAATATCTAACATTCATTGAACACTTAAATGCACCATGGTGCCTAAAATGCTTTGCCTGCATTTTCATACTTAATCCTCACAATAATCTAATGAGATTAAGCTATTATTTTACTGTCATCATCATCCCTATGTAATGTCACAGAGAAGTCCGGGGACTTACTGTAAATGAAGTAAGAAAAATCAGAATTATGGGCAGTGGCTCACACCTGTAATCCCAGCATTTTGGGAGGCCGAGGGGGATGGATCACCCAAGGTCGGTAGTTCAAGACCAGCCTGGCCAACATGACGAAACCCCATCTCTACAAAAATACAAAAATTAGCCAGGCATGGTGGCGCATGCCTGTAATCCCAGCTACTTAGGAGGCTAAGACAGGAATGGCTGGAACCTGGGAGGCAGAGGTTGCAGTGGGCCCAGATTGCACTACTGCCCTCCAGCCTGAGTGACAGAGTGAGACTCCATATCAAAAAATAAAATAAATCAGAATTATGATGACTTTCTCCAGTAAAATATTTGGTGAGAGAGGAGATTGAAACATTATGAAATTTCAAGTGTAGTGGGTGGGTTTTAATTCCCTCTGATGATGTGGTTTCCTCCCTTGCCCTGCATTTGCTTCCATTCACATGCTCAGGGGAAGGGGTGTTTAAGATTGTTGGTGCCTCAAGACCTCAACCTTCTTCTGGTGCCTTGGGCAAAATCCTTTCTTCATGGGTTTAGATACCTACCCCACTAATTCCTTTCCAACTTGGTTTGTTCTGTGCTTACCTTTTTTCTTTGTTCCTGAGATCTAATAAGCAAGCTGTAACTTTTCCTTCCCACCTGGTATCCTGCCTAACAGGTCTGGGCATTGAGGTTGAAAGCAAAAGGAAGCTCTCTGATTTGTGACTTTCAGGGTGTCAGAGTATGAATTGTTACTGCAGACAGTTATCTGGACTGTGCAGGGGAAGATTTTTTACTTATTCTAGTCACCATGACCCATGTACATCTATAAGCAAATCTAATTAGAGACTCAACCATAAACAGTAATATATATGCAAACATACATATATGTGTATGTGTCTGTATATGTATATACACACATAGTAATATATACATACATATATGTATATACAAACACAAATGTGTGTACACCATATATATGACACTCATAGAAAAAAAAATTTTTTTTTGAGATGGAGTCTTGCTCTGTCACCCAGGCTGGAGTGCAGTGGCGCTATATCGGCTCACTGCAACCTCTGCCTCCTGGGTTCAAGTGATTCTTGTGCCTCAGCCTCCCACGTAGCTGGGATTACAGGCCCATGCCATCACGCCCGGCCAATTTTTGTATTTTTAGTAGAGATGAGGTTTCACCATGTTAACCAGGCTGGGGTTGGACTCATGACTTCAGGTGATCTGCCTACCTCGGCACTTTGGGATTACAGGCATGAGCCACCGCACCCAGCTGAAAATTTAAAAGTATAGATGCGTGTTGTATTGTCTGAAAACCAAAACAAAAGCAAGAATTGCTGGTGATAATACCACCTAGGAATAAATGTCTTCCTATTTTTTATATAGTCGTCAAATGTTATATATTTCACATGGTTGAGAATATGTTAATAAAAATCATTCCTTTACCTTTTCCCACTTTGTATTACAAAAGAAACACCTCTCCAATGTTTAAAAAAATACTCCATGTAAGAGATGTGGGTTATAAATACACTTCTATGCGTGTAAATAACATTTAGAGAACCTAGATGAAGATGAGATAAAGAGGGCTGCATGGCAGCTAGTGAGGGCCAATTACTGGTCTCCTATGAGAAAAGGATAAGCTATTTGGGTTTAGTAGGAGTTTCAGATGTGGAGTAAATTATATGTTTCTTCAATTTCCAAAAATTGCTGCTTGGGCTTCGTAGAGCATGAGGGGAAATTTCATGTGACGATGGAGTCAGGGCAGTGGCAGAAGAAGCACTTTCCATAGTCTTAGTAATAAAACAAGCAAAAGAGGAGCCTCTGGGAAAGGCCATACCATGCCCTTGGCACAAAATACATCCGACGACTGATCATCTCAAGTTGACATTCCCATGTAACATTTACATGGGATAAGGGGTGATTCACAACCTTTTATACTCTGACTTCCCCTTGGAGTCCCTCACGGAGGCTGGATAAAAGAAACTGCTTTTAAAACGAGCTATTCATTAATGCTGTAATTTGTAAAATGTATTGTGCCACACTTCAGACATACAAAATGTGTGAAAGTTATATAACAAGCACCTTTGTACACACTACTTAGCTTAAGAAATAAACCTTATTAATATAGGCCAGATATACATGAGCACCTGCTATGTGCTGTTTTAAGTACTGGGGATACAGCAGTGAACCAAAGAGGCAAAAATTTCTGCCCTCAAGGATTGTACATTCTAGGGAAAGTTAAAGTCTCCTGTGTACACGGTTGCCAGAAAAAAAAATACTAAAAAAGTGTTCATTGTTTATCTAAAATTCATTTTAATGGTGCTCTACTTTTGTGTGCAGCCCTACCTGTGTACCCCTTCCAGATTGCACCCCCTGCCCTTCCTTACCACCAGCCCATCAAAATCAATCATTCCTCGTAGTGTTATCTCTTTTTCACCAGATCCTCCATCCTACTTCTCTTGATTGGTACAGTATTGTTTTCATTAATTCAAAACATTTTAGGCCAGATGGGGTGGCTCAGACCTGTAATCCCAACACTTTGGAAGGCCGAGGAGGGAGGATTGCTTGAGGCCAGGAGTTCAAGACCGGTGTGGGCAACATAGCCAGACTCCATCGCTACAAAAAAAATTTTTTTTGAATTAGCCAGGCATAGTGGCATGCACCTGTAGTCCCAGCTGCTCAGGAGGCTGAGGTGGGAGGATTGCTTGAGCCCAGTAGTTTGAGGCTGCAGTGAGTTATGATGGTACCACTGCACTCCAGCCTGGGTGACAGAGCCAGACCCTATCTCTAAAGCAAAAAACAAAAAACATTTTATTATGGTACTGCTAACAGTACTGCAGTGTCTTTTGTTAAGGAGGTAAGAGCATCATAAATTGCTCTTGACTGTTCTCTCATAGCCAGCTAGGAAGTAAATGGTGATTGTTGGTTAGGAAAATAGCTGTGTTTCTTTGGGGTGTAGGGATGAGGCAGTCTGCTTTTTCCCCAAGTTTCTGAATCATGTTGTAAACTGAATGCATTGATTGATACCTCTCTAAACACTAATGTTGTGAAACTTTAATTAGAGCTTAGATATGCTTTAGAAGCCAAATAACAAGTGGCTTATTTGTGAAAGAAAGATAATAATAGCTATCCTACCTTCTTCACAAGGTGGTTGTGCGGGGAAGAAAATAATAGCTGTAAAAACACTTTTTAAAACATAAAGTGCTGGTCAGATATCAGGGGATAGCACCATTCCCCTTGTTCTCTTGTCCTTGTCATGAGCCGCTGATCAGGAAACATCCCAGGTACCCTCATGTCAGGCCCTGCTGGACGCCATGATATTGGGGCCAGAATTGTATTAACATCCTCATTAAACCCAGTTAAATGACATAAATGGATGAGCACTGGGAGGTGACTTTTTATGCCTGCTCTTATCATCTTTATTTTTGCTAATAGTTGCCTTCCCCAATTGATTATAGCTTTTCCCTCATGCTATTTCTTTTTTTGTAGCCTGGATATATATTTTTTCAGACAGATACATATTTATTTATTAAAGATGCTTATTGAATTGCATTAAAATGTTATTTAGGCTGGGCACAGTGGCTTATACCTGTAATTCCAGCACTTTGGGAGGCCGATGCAGGTGGATCACCTGAGGTCAGGAGCTCGAGACCAGCCTGGCCAACATGGTGAAAACCCGTCTCTACTAAAAATAGAAAAACTAGCTGGGTGTGGTGGTGGGCGCCTGTAATTCCAGCTACTCGGGAGGCTGAGGCAGGAGAATTGCTTGAACCCAGGAGACGAAGGTTGCAGTGAGCCGACACAGTGCTACTGCACTCCAGCCTCCATGACAAAGTGAGACTCCGTCTCAAAAAAAAGAAAAGAAAAGTTATTTAAATTAATGATAACATAAAATTTGATAGGAAACCAGAAGAGAAGAATTACTCAAAATTCCACACTAGGTCTTATTTTTAGTATTGATTTTTCATCCTTTTCAGGCTAACAAACTTAAACACAGTTTCAATAAGCTTTTATAATTTGGATATCAGCTCTTGACTTTAACATTCTTTGCATTTTTCCAAGTCTTCATGGAAAATAGTTTTCAAATTATTATTTCCGATGACTGTATAATATTCCTTATGTTGTTTCTAGCAGTTGAATTATTCTTTTTTGTTTGGATGTTTGGACTGCTTCCACATTTTCCCTATGGTAGATGATGTTGCAGAGAACATCTTGCCTGGTCATTTTTCTCCTCCTTTTTTATTATTTCCCAACAATTTCAAAGAAGCAGGATGACTGGGTTAAAGGGCACAATGTTTTCATGGCTTTAGTAACTGTTGTGGGGCTTGAATCTTGTTATCTTGGTCAGTTATTTGGCTCCAGCTTTTGTCTCTATGCTGATCTTAAATGAGTACAAAGGCCACTGATAAGACCGGGTCAGCCAGACAGAGCCAGACTCATGGCAGGGTAGGCAGAATGCTGCAGTGCGGGGCACCCCACTCTCGCTTGTGTAAATATTTTTCTGGGCAGGAGCGTTTCTCAAACAGAACTCTGAGCCCACTGCGGTGAACCTGATAGCAGGAATTACGTGCTATTTGTCAAGTATAAGACTAGTTTGCAGTGACTGGTCTGGCTAGAACCCACCTGGTGTTTTCTGAGATCATCTGTAAGGAAACACACAGCACAGCAGAGGCAGTGTGCCCGTGGTGGTGAGTCTTAGACCTGTCATCTGTGTTAGCATTACCCCGAAGGCAGAGAGTTTGCTGATTAGAAACTATGGCTGCTTTAATTCATGGGTACCCTCCGTGACTTTTCAGGGTCTCCTGGTTGAATGAATTTGCAGAAGGATTAAAATGTGTGTTCTTATTTGTGCTTTGTATTCTCCCATAAGTAGTGTGTTGGAGACTATTAGAATAGCTGAGAGGGTAAAACATAAACACATAGGTAGGAGCCTGCCATAAGCACGTAGGTAAGAACTAAAAGGGCGTGTTTTCATTTCAGTTGTCCAGCCTTCCTTCCATACTCTCAAATGACAAAACACAAGTTGCTGAGCTCACGCAGCTAATGACTAAGCCAGAAGTTGGACATGGAGAACATTTTTCCTTTGTTCAAGGTTATTTATTATGTTGACATTTAAAATCAGAAGTGTGATACCTGTGAAGTTCTGATTAAACAGATCAAGTGAAAAGGATGTATTTCAGAAAACTGCATAAAACCCTAAAGTACAGTGTTGAAAAATAAAACGTCCTCCCTGATAGGGATTATGTTGGTAAGTTACTTTCTTTCTTAGTATGGATTATTTCAAATTAATAAACATATTCTTATTCCTTTATTTATTGCGTCATACAGCTTCATCCTAGTATTAGTGTGTTTAATAATTGCATTTAATTAGATTATGCATTTCAACTTTCAATGAAACTGTAGTTGTTAGTCTTTTGAAGGCTAATTTCACGCTGAAATTTATAGATGAAATAATTTTCTTATAGTGGTGGTGTTTGAGAAGATAATGTAACTACTTAGATTTCAGTTTCATAACCCTTAAAATGTTGGGACCACCTACAAATGGGGGACACCCTGGGTTTTGAAGTCTTGCCTGTGTGGTTAATCAGAACCTCAGAATTCACCCAGCCCCCGGAGAGGTTTTGAAAAGCCCCTCGCTCATCAGAGCTTGCTTGTTTCATAAACTCTTAAGGCTTTGTTTTAACCTGTAGCCAGCTTCACCTTATAAGCTTTCTTGCTCCAAGCCTTGAGCCAGTCATAATGGCTTAAGCATCAGATTTCAGACAGGCGATTAGCTCTCCAGCTAAGCCAAGAAAGGATGATTTATCTTCCAGTGAGTACCAGCCTATTTGAGTGTAGGAAGGAGAAAAATCTGTGCTCCTGCTCCTGGGTACTGGGCAAAGAAACCCTTTGGTTGGGGATTTTTGCCTAGTACCAACTTTATAGGTGCCAACAAGAAAGAAAGAAAACAACACATACAAAATAAACACCCAATAGGGAGATTCGCTGTGTTAAGAACTCGAGCTGTTGCTATTATTCTAAGAGACTGGGTAGCCAAAGGATTAAAACAGCCCTTCCTACAAGGATTTGAAAACTCTGTGCTCTGCTCTTCCTCAGCAGACTTCTCGTTGTGAGTATTGGCATTTATTTCTGATTATGCACTTCCCCTCTTTCCTGAATGAGTTGGGTGGGCTAGCTGAGCCCATCAAAGGTATAGCTCATTTGCTTCCTTTTCCAGGGTTTGCCTTCTTCCTGTGTCTGGGATAATTTCAGTTCATCTCCTTTGTGCAGTTTCTGAGAAAGGTTTGTATGGGCTTGGAGGAAAATGATCGTGACTAAAGCTCACAGTCACCGCTTTGGCTCCTTTTCTCTAAAAGGTGGTTTGATTTGATCTGGCATGAAAAATATTATCATAATTCTCAAATTCACAGAAACGATAAGTTCTTGCTCTTTCCTGACAAAAAAAAAAAATTAATTGCATTGGGTAGACATCTCTAATAAAACCTTTAAGAAGACCCATCCAGGAAATCAGATTATAAGATTCATTCAAACAGTTGTAGAAATTCTAAGTTCAAAAACCAAAAGCAGACTATTTTCTTTTTCCTTCCTTGGCTTCTCTGTTGGATATTTTTGGAGTGAGCCTTAACTGAGTTACTCATTTTCACATGCTTTAGGAAAAGTATGCTCATGTTTTACAGGCTAAGCCTGGTTCTGCTTTTGAGCTGCAGTTCATTATGAATCTGGAAAACACAGGTTTTTGAAATGCAGCCCATTTGTACATATAGCATTAGTCATCTCAGCTGGTAGTTCTATACGATGAGTTATCTCACCACTTAAAAATAAGTACGCTGCTATTTTGAGATTTAAAAATATATATAGTGACCAGATTTCTTATCCTAGTTAAAGCAAGCCATGGCTGAAACTCAGATTAAACAATATTCTATAAAAATGAGAAGGCCACTCTAATCAACAGATAGAAAAACAGAACTATAGACATAAGGGAGAGCTGTGCTAAGGGACAAATTGTTGGATTTGTAGGATTTGTTCTTATCCTGAAAGTTAAATCTTTGTACTCTTACCTTGTTTATGGCCAGATTTGCCTGATCCCTGATTTCCCTCCCAACTGGATCAGAGGTTGTGGAATTGGAATTTCACCATACAAACCTTTACTTAAAGGAGGTAGTACTAGAGTAACCATTTATGGAAACAGTTTGCTACTAATAGTTACCAGTACTGAGTTTATTTTAGTTCCTTTTTCATGATTTTATTCCATTGGAAAAGTTTTCTCTCAGGGATCTTTTATACTTTGGACATGATCTCTGTTAGGCAGAATCAAAAGATAGCTGTGTGGCTTTCTGAATTTAGTCTCACAATATTTGGTTTAGTTGATAAATCCCATCCATCAGCTTTGCAAATAATTTTGTGAAAACATTGATTCAGCTTGTCCTGCCCAATTTTCCCATCCCTGCCCAGTTTACTGAGTGCCTTTTCCATTTGCATCCACTGTCCGTTAGGCCAAGGCGTTTGAAGTGTTTCTGTACAGCAGGTACATTTAAGACTCTCCAGGAAGAAAGGGGGAAGAATATTCCAAACTGAAAACATCAAAGAGAGAGATGGGGTATTTCCAGTAACTTATATGCCCAGTGCTTAATATCTTAAAAACCCTACTCATGTGCATCAGCTCTTACTTTTTTCTAACTAAAACCAGAAAAAAGTTCTCTCTTCCTCTGTTCTCAGTATCCCCCTCTTGTAAGTCTATCTACCCAACACGGTGCAGCCGATTTATTTATTTTTCCCTCAGCATTTTTAGGTGGATTGACTGGGATGCTTTATTCAACTCAGGGACGCACCATGAATATGTTTTTTGGGGCAACCCGTTTGGCATGTTCCCCCTCAGCTGTGAGGACAAAGACTGGTTTGTCTTCTTGTGACCTGGCAGAGGAGGCAGAAGTACCTGCTGAGCTTAGGCAGCATGTACCCCAACCGGGGCCCCACCTCTTCAAGTGGTGAATCAGCCTGATGATACACTGATTTTTAGAACACGCTAGGGTGGAGACCTGGAAGTCTGTACACTGGTCGGGGAGGGAGGGATGGTTTGCATGTCAAACCATTTCAACAATGCAGCTTACAGGAAAAAAAAATTAATTGCAAAACACTGTGATGCCCTTTGCCACCAAATTTTTCCATTAGCACCACACTTTATACAGCTTCCAAGTCTGCCCCAGGGACAACTGTTTGGCAGTGTGAGGGGAAATGGCAGCATCACATCATAAGTGCAATGATTGTTACCTATGAGCCTATCCGGTAAGGGATCTGAGTGGGCCCAAGCATCACACACGTGCTGGAGCTGAGTGTTCTCTGAGGAACATGCTAGGATGTTACTTGGGTGCTAGAAGACAGCAGCTGGAATTCACAACACCTCAGGACGCTGATTGTAAATGAAGAATCCTGAGACTAAACATCTTCTAGAAAGGTAAAGGGGGCTTAGGGCTGGGGGCTTTTCCTCTGGGCTCTTATCCTTTGGCATGTTGTCCCTGGATGCTTTGAGGTGAGACTTTGCAGATACTGCTGAATTTCTTTTCTTTTCTTTTTTTTTAATACTGCTGCATTTCAATTGGGGTGTTGTTTGGGGACTACTGGAAGGAATGTTATGAAACTCCATAGAAGTACTTCAATTCAGTGAGTTCATTCATTCAGTGGCTCACTTTTAAATGACCATACAAATGTATTTGGCAGATTAGTCTTTGCCATTTTCCTTCTTTGTGTGATGGACCAGCCCCGAGGCTGCGAGCCTTGCTCCTTTGCCTTTTTCTCCCTGCTTTGTGGTTTTGTGTATGTAAGGATGGCTGGCAAGATTAGGGATCATTGAGCTTTGTATTTTCTGTTATTTTTCTGTCTCCCCAAACATTTTCACTTTCACAAACTTTAATCTCTAACTATTATTCCCTTATCTTAACTCTGAACTTTTGTTTTGGACCTTATTTTGTCTGAAATCATGGTCTATTTCCGTTTCTTCAGTTCTTGTGTCTGTAAAAATCACAGTAGGCCTTACCGGAGGTCCATGACTACAGGTACTCAGAGACCAGCTGTATCCAAAGAGTTGTGTAAGATAGGGGCATCTGCTCCCTCCCAGTGCTGTTTCCCAGCCCCACCCTGCCCTGTTCCCCAGTTAGTGTCTTTGCTTTCTTGACCTGGATATCTTTCCCATATCTATTAATATAAGCCCTTCTTATCCTTCAAGTCTTGCTACCTCTCTTACCTCTCCCAACAGGCATTCTCAGATACTCCCAATGGGAGTTCCTCTCTTCCTCTTCTTTATTCCTTTTATTCTGTTATTATTCTATTATTATTTCTATTACATAATTGCCATCAGTTGCTTTTAATTAAGAGTTACGGTTGTGTGCCTCACTAATCTTATAAACTTGAGTGTTTTAAGAGGCAAGAATCATGTCATCTTCTTCATATGCCCAACAATGCCTTGCTTAGTAGTCCTTGTAGAGTCAACAGATTCAATGTTCAACCAGCAAATATTTGCAGAGCACCTACTTTGTGCTGGCATGATGCTGGGCATATAATACAGGTCAAAAATCAGGCCCAGCACCTGCCTAAGAATTTGTGGGCCTGAGCCCTGCCAGTTGCCAATCTGATGTGCTATATTCTTTGCAGTTTTCTTCCAGCCTTTTCCCCTAAGTTCCCAGTTGGTCGCTCTGTGAATTCATGTGTGACACTTCACCTGGGTGTGTTTCCTGGGTGAACAGATGGCTTTTACTGTGTCACACACACACTCTTACATTCTGCCTCCTCTCGTGAAAGTTGTAGTTACCTGCTTTCTCTCCCTCACTTGCTCTAAGGCAGGCTTGAGATGGTGTTGTTGCTGGGTGTGGTGGCTCATGCTTGTAATCCCAACACTTTGGGAGGCCAAGGCAGGCAGATCAGTTGAAGTCAGGAGTTTGAGATCTGCCTGGCCAACAGGGTGAAACCCCATCTCTACTAAAAATACAAAAATTAGCTGGGCGTCGCAGCGGGCACCTGTAATCCCAACTACTTGGGAGGCTCAGGCAGGAGAATAGCTTGAACCCGAGAGGTGGAGGTCACAGTGAGCCGAGATCTGCACTTCAGCCTGAGCGACAGAGCGAGACTCTGTCTCAAAAAAAAAAAAAGAGTAAGAAAGAAAGATGGTATTGTCTGTTAAGTGCCTTGGGTTCCAGAGAGAGGTGACCAGGTACGTTGTGGCTGTCTTAAGGGGAAGATTATTGTCAGGGGCCATTTGGAAAGTTCTTGCTGGCTGCCATGGCCTTTCATTGCTTTTTGTGGCATGTTAGCAGCACAACCAGTTAGGGAGGAGATGGGACTCCAGTTGGTTCCTTTTGTCTCAGGCTTATTCTCTGGTGCAGCTTGGTGGGCTGGTTGCAACTGTAGGTAAGAACCTGAGCTGGTAGCCCCTGGGGGTATGGCTGGCTGGCCTGCTTTCCTTCTTTCCCACTGTTTTCTTGGGAAGGTCTCTACAGACCTCACCTCTTTTAGGTGTGAGGAGATAAATAGTCCTTATTATCCCTTATTTACAGCCTTCATAGAGTCTTTGTAGTAATC
The DNA here is from genome assembly GCF_029289425.2 of Pan paniscus. Lineage (NCBI taxonomy): Eukaryota > Metazoa > Chordata > Mammalia > Primates > Hominidae > Pan > Pan paniscus. Next base: position 1,004,631 of record NC_073270.2, on the reverse strand, counting down.
TAAGTTAAGGTCTTAATGTTCTTATTTAGTTCCGTGTCCCCCCAATTCATTTGGTATTGGCTTTTCTTAATGCTGATTTCAAATCTTGGATGAAAATATATTATGAGACCATCGCTTCTTTAGATGTGACAAAGGTAATAACCATGGGGCAATCCAGACTGTGAAGAAAGCCTAAGGTGTAGAAAGCCCATGCGACACTAGTTTTAAGCCTTCACATGTGTTTGGGGAAATGCATTTGTTGAATAAAGGATCAGAAGACAGAAGACTTTTTATTTTTCTTGTCTTTTAAGGTAGGACCATCAGATAGCATCGTCTTCCTAAAGTCACTCTCCTGACAAGAATCAGACCCCTCTGCCGCGGCACACCCTCCTCATGTGGAAGGCAGGGTGGCCTCTCCTTGGAAAATCTCCCCTCCTGTTAAGTCTTCTGAGCGGATCCTGCTAATCCAGGCATGTAAAGGAGGAGTCCTCTTCCAAGACCCAACATGGTGCACACCTCCCAGGAGGAGGAATGGAAAAGCAGGCGCCTTTGCTGGACTTTCCTTTTAATCCCCTAAATCCTGTCACACCCTAAGACTATGAAAGAGATGGGTGGAGAAGAGCCTTGGTGCTGTGGAAAGGGCCATACCCACTTTCTCCCTCATTGCAGCTCACAGTGTGGGTCTCACACCCATCCCAAGCACCTCAGGGGAGGGGTGGTTAAAGCAGCACAATACAGTATTTGAACTCTTTAGGGGTTTGGGGAAGTCCAGTATAACAGAAATAACCCAGGCCCTCAGCGTGGGGTAGCAGAGCATCCTCCTTTCACTCTGTCTCTTTCTAAGGCAAATACTCATAGGTAGAGTTTTTGCAAGGTAAGCTTGCCTGAGCCAGAAAGGGTGGGAGGAATGTGAGATTGTTTTGATTGTTGTCCTTGGGTTTTGTTGTTGCTGTTGTTATTGTTGTTTATAAGAGCTACAAGAGGCTGGGCATGGTGGCTCACGCCTGTAATCCCAGCACTTTGGGAGGCCGAGGTGGGTGGATCACCTGAGGTCAGGAGTTTGAGACCAGGCTGGCCAACATGGTGAAACCCCATCTCTTCTAAAAATACAAAAAACAAAACAAAAAAAAACTAGCTGGGTGTGGTGGCAGGCCCCTGTAATCCCAGCTATTTAGCAGACTGAGGCAGGAGAATTGGTTGAACCCGGGAGGCAGAGGTTGCAGTGAGCCGAGATCCCGCCATTGTACTCCAGCCTGGGTGACGGAGCGAGACTCTGTCTCAAAAAAAAGAAGAAAAAAAAAAAGGCTACAAGAGAGAATGTCCCTAGTTTATGGCTTTTCAGTACCAAAATAGTATGCATTCAGCAGTAGAGTGAGCAGTAGCAGTAGAATAGCAGCATGCTTATGCATGACATAAGCTTCATCTGTAAAAGGCCGAAGTAATCATACCTTGCTGTATGGTTGTTGTGAGGATTAAATGAGTTCGTGTATGTATAAGGCACCTGCAGCAGTGGAGTCCAGAAGAATTGTGCACAGTGGGTGGTGGGGAAAGATGGGGGCAGGGAACATTGGGGGAGGAAAGTAAATTCAATGGATGTCAGGAAATAGGCATCTTGACCTGTCCACAGTGTAATTCAGGCCACCACTCACTACTTAATTTAACCTTGTTCTTATCTCTAGACTAAGGGAGCAGGCTCTCTGGGGGAAAAGTCTTGCTGCAGTAATCCTGTTAAGTGTAAGAACTGAAGGTTCAGGTTGAAGTCTCAAAGTTCCGAAGCCACCATCCCAGGGATAAAGACTGTGCTGGTGTACTCTCAGCCAGCCGGGTACCACAGAAGGCTTTTGTCTCCAGCAGGTTCCTTTTCTCACTGGGCGTCGCCTTTTCTGGCTACTCTCCACCTGTCAGAGGCCAAGCCTTGAGTATATCTTCATCTTCCCACATCTTACTTGGCTTCTTTCTTTGTATGTATATTGAAAGAGTAAAGGCAGATAGGTGTGTGTTTCTCTCTTCAGTGGGAACCTTTGTGACTGATGGTTTCCAGGCAGAAGGGGTTCATATTTTTAATTGTTTCCCTTCCCAACCCTTGTCATCGTCTGATAAAGGACTAGGCATTTATTTGCATACAATGACTTTTTCTGGTGGACCTCACCTTCACAGAAGCACAGAGGCAAACACCCATAGGGTCAGATACAAGCTACTTTAGCAAAATGATTGACTTCGACTGCTTTATGTAATCTAAACTCTTACCAGAACACAATATTTATGAATGTAGCAGATTTTTTTTTTGCAGGATCAAGAAACACTACATTCAGTACTTTATTCGTTTAACTTTTAAGAACAAGTCTTTTGATAGTTTTAAAATTTTATGTGTGTGTGTGTGTATATATATATATATATATATTTTTTTTTTTTTTAATAGAGACAAGGTCTCACTATTTTGCTTAGGCTGGTCTCAAACTCCTGAGCTCAAGTGATCCTCCTTCCTTGGCCTCCCAAAGTGCTAGGATTGCGGGCATGAGCCACTGCACCCAGCCGATATTAAATCTTAGTTTGGAATATAATAATGTAACTAAATAATACCAGAATTTTTTTTTTTTTTTTTTTTGAGACCAGAGTCTCACTGTGTCACCCAGGCTGGAGTACAGTAGCATGATCATAGCTCACTGCAGCCTCAACCTCCCAGGCTCAAGAAATCCTCCCAGTCTCAGCTCCCGAGAAACTGAGACTACAGGGGCAAGCCAGCACACCTAGCTAATTTTTTTTTTTTTTTTTTGGTAGAGACAGAGTGTCACTGTGTCATCCAGGCTAGTCTCAAACTCCTGGGCTCAAGTAATCCTCCTTCCTCAGCTTGCCAAAGAATTGGGATTACACGCATGAGCCACCATGCCCCCCAAAAAGGGTTCTTTTAAATGCCTTCTTCACCTTTGTCTAAGTACATTGGGTAAATGTGGCACTAGTTGAACAAGATTTACTGAATTTTATCACAGGGCAGGCAGGCAAAGCCAGTTCTAAACAATAAAACAGAGATCAACAAAGATGAGGGATGACTCTAAATAGCCTGCTTTGTAAAATTCAAAACAGGGGACAGCTGTGTAGAGAGAGGCACAGTTTTATAAGAATTCACTGGACCTGCCTAGTTTGGCTCATCTTGGTGCCTGCACATGCCCTGCCTTATTCCATTTACTTTCCTTCTGTCTCGTCTCCTACTGGTGACCACAGTTACTGATGGGAGACCTTAAAGGTGATTATCTTTGAGACACATACTTTCCTGTGTGAAGACACAAAGATTAAACTCTATAAGACCATGGCACTTATTTGGGCTTGGTTTATACCAAATAAACCAACAGATTAAAAAATAACAAACTAAAAACAAAGCTTCAAGTGCCGGGTATTTTGAAACAGCAGATCCAAATAATTTCATATTACTTTAGCCAACAAGGCCTCCATTAGTAAGAGATTTGGGTTAGATTTTTTCTTCCTTTTTTTTTTTTTTACTTTAAACTTTATTGAGCTGTTTTACATACCATAGAATTCACCCATTTGAAGTGTATGGTTTGATAAGTTTTAGTATATGTGGACAGTTGTATATCCACAAGCCAGTTTTAGAACATACCCGTAACACTAAAAATTCTCTTGAGGTTTATGTTATCATTTACTTTTGACAGAAATGTTTTCTTCTGCTTTTGAAAAAAAAAAAAATTGTGGGCCATGTGTGGTGTTTCATGCCTGTAATCCCAGCACTTTGGGAAGCCACAGCTGGAGGACTTCTTGAGCTCAGGCATTCGAGCCCAACCTGGGCAACATAGTAAGACCCCATCGCTACAAGAAAAATACAGAAATTAGCTGAGCATGGTGTCGTGCTACTCTGGAGGCTGAGGTGGGAGGATCACATGAGCCCAGGAGGTTGAGGCTACAATGAGCTGTGATTGCACCGCTGTACTCCAGCCTAAGTGACAGAGTGATACACTATCTCAAAAAAGAACTTTTTTTATTTTTTTGAGGTAATGAATTTAAATCATTGGGGAACATACCATTCTTACTAACTTTTTGAAACAAAAACAAAGGTTGCTCGAAGATGTTATTAATAAAATGTTTAAGAGTATGAGGGTACAGAGAAAGGGAAGGAGGCTTGGGCCTATGGTTTACAAATGGTGATTGTTTTTAGCCTTCTAATTGTATGTTGCATTAAATAAGAAGAAACCAAAAAGGAACCACTTGCCTCCACTCCAGCCTCGGTTCAGCATAAAACTCAATCATTTCCTTCACAAGCCAGCTGCTGTGCTGTAGCTCAAATTGTAACAGAGAGCCTTTCTCTGCAGTGGAGGGTTGGGGAAAGAGGGAGTAAGTCAGCACAAACAATGAGGAAACATTTGCTGCCTTTCTGATTTCTTCCTAGAATTAACAGGCTTACAGCTGCATTTCTAAGTCAGCATTTCATATGCCTGAAGAGTATGAGGATAGTTTGAAAAATCAGAAGGAAGATGAGAGAGGGCTTTGCCTCTTTTTTAAGATATTGCTAGCAGTTTGGTTTGTTGGTAATTTTTGCTGTCTCACTGACGCCAGGAGTCCTGGAATTAAACCCCGTGGCCAGCAGGCTGTTAGTTCGTCAGGAAATTCCAAATGGGTATAAATAAATTCTCTGCAACAGCTCCTGGGCTCTTTGCCTGCTAATGTGTGGAGTCCCTTTAATGCTGAGGGAAGTTTGCCTGAGACCTGGCTTCCTGCTCGCTGAAAATCACAGTTATTTTGTTTCTGGGTGGGTAAGTAAGAATGCCCACAAAAGAAAGAGAGGAGGAGAGCATGATGTTTGCGTGGGGGTTGGTGAAATATAAACTCGAGCTCTGTGTGTTGTGAAAAAGATTTGCTTTTACTTCAAGCTAGAAAGAATAACCCAGTACTTGATTTTTGGTCCAGTGAAAATTTCAGCTTTACCTATGGCTTTAACATAAAGATGTCATTGTTGCAGGAGTGAATGGTTGTACATATATATATGCTAAGATTTGAGTTTTTGAGTTTAAGGTTTAGTTCAATTCAATAATTTCCTTTTTTGTTGCTAAATCCATCTTTGGGTATTTGTTTTCAGCTCTGTTTTTCCAATAGGGAGTTGCTCAATATTCATTAAAGCTGGCTTCTTGTATAAACACACTATAAAACAAAATAAGGACAGGGATTCATACAAATACTAGTTTTCCACTACCACCCCACCTCCCCCTGGCCAAAAAACTGTAATGTTTTGTTAGAAAAGCCTGTTTTATCCCTAAGTTAGCCAGTGTTCCTTTTCTGCTTTTCACAGAATTACTCTCTGAACTGGCACATTTCCTTTTTACGCTTAGAACAGCATGTTACTTTTGAAGAAAGTTTGGAAAATAACAGTCCAAGCTCATTCTCTTCTGTGCATGCGTGATTGATTTGGGCTGTATTTCAGCAATAACTTTTAAAATGAGACAGTGGACATTAGAGAGCAGCATAGTTGGGGTTGCACTTAGGAGCCCATGGCATTTTGGCTGTTTTGAGACAGATTTGGGGTAAAGAGTTGCTGCATCTTGTGGTTGGCACTGAACACTGGAGAAGAGGGCCACTGTATAAACCGCAAGGCCCCTGTTACCATCACATGCCTCTCTAGCACAATGTGCCCTTTATTAAGACAGGCCGTTCCACTACTGGGAATAGTAACCCTTTCCGCTGTCTTCCCCTCACTCTTACGTGCAGCCTGGCTTCTGGCCTCTTAACTCATGCCCAGAGTAGAATTGGCAATACCCAGGAGGGACACTGCACTGGGGATTGTTAGGTCATGCCAGTTAGGATGCAGCTGGAAAGGTGCTGCTGAGTGGGACGTGCAGAGGGGAAGACGGCAGGCTCTGTCTGCCTGAGCTCATCTGGTCTGACACCTGCTGTGATTCATTTTTCTTCATGCCATGTTAAGAAATTTTGTATCAAGTATAGTCGACAGTTACTCATAGCCTGGAAGCAGCTTTGGAAATCAGAGTTCCACTGACCCCCCTCATTTTAAGGGGATGAATCACATCACTGCATTGTACGATTCCAGGGCTCTCTTGCCCATTGCTCATCCATGAACTAGGAAGTGATCATAGTTCCTGTTCTTGTTTTATGAAAACAAAAGTATATCTTCCCCCAGCCTAGGCAGGCCATTCAGGACGACTGCCATGGAGGTGCTCGGGGTGGTTTAGATCACCGTCTTTGCACAGTGTGTTAGAGAGCACTGTGCCCTGAGGACTTTGGGAGAGCTGCAGAATGAGTGTGCAGAATAATCAGCACTCACCTTTGTCCTCCTGTTGTGAGATGGAGATATTTTAACCTGGCCATAATATGCTTTAAAAGTTGGGGGGTGTTTGTCTGCTTTTGCTTTTATTTCCTTCCTGTGCTGGACTGGGACTCCCCCTTATCTAACTAGTACATACCACTCTGCCCAAGCAGTGCGTGCGCACACACACATCCCCTACAGCTCCCTGCTGGCATCTCCTTCATACACTCTTAAGAAGAAGAAACCAATGTAGAACTCAAGATTTTAGCAGACTTACTTGGTCTTGAACAAGTATCACAAATACCTTAAACCCTGACTTCATGGGGGTGGGGGCAGGGTATGGAGGAGGAAGGGTTCTGGATCCTCTCTGGGGGGCCAGGGTTGTGTTCTTCTCCAGACAACAGAGGGTGATCCAGTACCACTAGTAGTGACAATAGAACCCACACATTGTTCTAAGTGACAACACACTGATGCAGGTACTATTATTTTCTCAAACAATTGGAATATAGTCTAATTTGCCGACAGCTGCAAAGCAGCAGAGCCAGGATTCAAACCCAAGCAGTCTGGCCCCAGAGTGCCTGCTTCAAATCACTACATCTCTTCCTCTGTTACACTTATTCATCAGTAGATGCCTAGATGTGGGGCTTTACACTTCAGCAGATACTAAGAGGGCCATGTACCAAGCGCCAAGTACTGAGGAATACAAACATAAATACTGCTTGAGGGCCGGGCGCGGTGGCTCGCGCCTGTAATCCCAGCACTTTGGGAAGCCCAGCTCACGAGGCCAGGAGATCGAGACCATCCTGGCTAACACGGTGAAACGCCGTCTCTACTAAAAATACAAAACATTAGCCAGGCGTGGTGGTGGGCGCCTGTAGTCCCAGCTACTCGGGAGGCTGAGGCAGGAGAATGGCGTGAACCCGGGAGGCGGAGCTTGCAGTGAGCCGAGATTGAGCCACTGCACTCCAGCCTGGGCGACAGAGCGAGACTCCATCTCAAAAAAAAAAAAAAAAACAAAAAAAACTGCTTGACTTCTGCCTCCCGTAGACACTTAGAGTCTGGTAGAGAAACACAGGCATGTGCTTGCTAACTGTAACACAGTTCCGCATATACAGGCAAAGTGACTTAGGAAAAAAGAGGGAAGGAGGGGACCAGTTCTTCCCAGGACAGAGCAGTTGAGGGTAAGTAGGGCTTTACAAAAATGAGGTATGTGGGCCCTTTAGGACAATGCAGCTGATTTTGACAGATGGGAGAGTGTGGGGAAGGGTGTGCTGGGTAGAGGGGATAGAATGAGCAAAGATAGATAAGCTTGAAAATTTCTCAGTATGTTGAGGTTTGGGGTGGGGAGGAACCTGGGAGGTGCTGGATTGGGGCTAAATTGTTGACATTTCGTGCCACAGAAAAGAGCTTTTAGGCTTTCTTCTTTAAAGTGGAGCTCCTGGCACATCACTTTGCAAGGATAGTGATTGAGAAGTTGTAGACGTTTCCAGGAATACCTGAAACACATGTAAAATTTCTCAAATAATATGTAATACAGGAAAGCAAAGCCATCTGCCCCTGAAAACAGGCTGCATATTTGCAGTATGAGTAACCGCAGAGTCTGGGCTGTGCTCCCTAGTGGCAGGCTGACTGCACTCGTGCACCCTAAGGACATTGATGCACAGATGAAGAAAGGAAAGACAGAAATAAAATTTATTTTTAAATAATTTTAATCGTACATAAAAAGAGCTCTCATGTCTTCCTCACCCAGACTCAGCTTTCCCAGTGGTTAACATTTTACCATATTTGTTCCATCTGTGTGTGTGTGTGTGTGTGTGTGTGTGTCTGTGTGTAGCAATGCAGTTGTCATGTCTTTTTGGCCTCCTACCATCTGAAAAGTTCTCATTTTTACCTTTTTTTCATGGCCATGATGGTTTTAAAAAGAGAGGCCTGACATTCTGTAGAATGTGTTTCAGGCAGGGTCCAGGCCATGCCTTCTTGGCAGGACAGTGCAAAAGTGATGCTCTGCTCTTCCCCATGCAGATACCTGATGTCAACTTTGATCACCTGGTTGAGGTGGTTATTTGTCAGCTTTCTCATCATAGAGTCACCATTTTTTTTTATGGTTGACATTTCATGCCACAGAAAAGAGCTTTTAGGCTTTATTCTTTAAAATGGAGCTCCTGGCACATCACTTTGCAAGGATAGTAATTGAGAAGTTGTAGACGTTGGCAGGAATATTTTCTGGTGAGATATTCTGAGACCACATCAATATCTTAGTCTTTAGTAGGAAATCTCTACCCAGTAGCCTTAGCTAGTGATTCCTACCTGAATCCGCCACTGTTCTAATAGTTGGTCCATGGTGATTTTCTGTTGACATAATTCCTTGTATATATTAGTTGGTATTCCTACATATTTATTATAGCATGATGGACTCACAAGTAGATACCTATTCTCTGGATTGTAACTTGTTACTATCATTAATTATATTATTTTAATGCTCAAATTATCCTAGATTTGGCTAGTGGGGGTTCAAAAGAGTTTGAATCAAATAGACCCTTGACACTGGCATTAAATAGCCAATCTGATGTGTGCTGACGATTGAGACTAATAACTGGTAGGCGGAGGGTGTTACCTGAGTTCTAGATATGTATTTATCTCAGACAGTATGGGTCACCTGCAACAAGATCTGTTGTAGGTAGGCCAACAGTAACACTCGGGACCCCAGAGGCAAGGCAACCTGAAATTCAGCTTGTCAGAGACCAGCTGGTGGGTGGAAGTTTTGCGTTTTCAGAGTCTATTAAGTTCCCCAGGCCTATCGTCTACCTTTAGCTTTCCCTGTTGGCCAATTCAGGCCCTGGTCAGATGCGGGTGGAGAGGTACACAAAGCTGGAAACAGCGTGCTGCCCGCCTTTCTCTCCTGCCTCCAGAGACACTTGCTGGCTGCCAGGGTCGGTGTTGTCTTAGCCTCACAGGCGTTTTCAGTCCTTGCTCTTCCCATCCTAGAGTTTCAAACACAGAGCAAGTCTGTGTTCTGCATCTCAACATGCTAAATCAGAACCTGGATTCCCTAAAATGTTGTCTCCTGTTTCTTCCTGCCCTCACTCATGCCATATCCGTCCTTCCCAGGTTAGATTTCTCATACTTTAATGACCTTCAGAAAAGGAATCCCATCACTTTTCTCTGCGGTGAGCCATCCATTGGTTTAAAGAAAAAATTTTCTTTTTTAATAGCAGAATGAGGTAACAGAGCCCTAGAAGACAAGCCCAGAGACCTGATCCTGGTCTCCAGCTCAGCCCAGAGTAGCTGGAATTTGTCAGGCCTTCTCAGTTTCCTCCTAAGTATTAGGGGCAGACAGAGTTAAGGCTACAGGCTGGCTAGCCCAAATGCAGACAGTGTCAAAGTTCTAGTTGTTGAATACCACCAGAACTTACCTTACTATTACCACTTACTATCTAATTGGGTAGATAAAATTTATATGGTGCAAAGGAATTTGTTATACCTAGACAGAAATTCATGGGGACTTGAATAATCCATGGAAACCCTAATGGAGAATGCATTTTAATCTCCAGCATCTAGCCAGAGCAATCTTATTAAAATGCAAATCTGATCATTTCACTCCCTTGTTTAAAACCCTTCAATAGCTTACCAATGCATCTATGATGCAAAAACTTGATTCCCAGGGTCCTGTGGAATTAGGGCTCTGTCTGTCCCCTTTCTGCCTCACTGCAGTCTTTGCAAAGTCCCCTTTCCAGTTCTTAAAAGTGGCAGGTTTTGCATATGCTCTTTCCTCTGCCTAGAATTTCTGCCATCCCTCCACACATCCCCACCACACTGCCCGGTGGACTCCTTAGCTACCGCTCCCTTGAAGAACCCTCCCTACCCGTAGCCTAGGCAGGGTCCCTGCTCTGTTCCAACATAACGCCTGCATTTCACTTTCACAACACTTAATACAGTTGTTATTTATGTGATCACTTGTCTGTCTCCTCCTATACTTCATAAGTTCTACCCAGACAGGCTCTGTGTCTGTTTTGCTTAGCACCTAGCAGTGTTTGGCCTATTGCAGGCACTTAATAAATATTTGCTGAATGAAAGAATACATCCATCTTTCAGTGTAACAACTGCATCTTCCTTACATCAGCATTCTCTTTACAGAGTGTGGGAACAGGTAGATGTAGAAGATGGAGCTGGTATGGAGAAGGGTAGTGATGGGAGACAGTGGAAGATGTAGGAGTAGTGTGCAGGTTAATGTCTGTTAAAAAAGTCCAGATAAGATTATCTGTGAGAGGAAATCCAAAGATTTGTGGGGAGAAGCCAAAAGGAGTTAGGAAGAGTTAGGAGTACAGGAAGCAAGACCACATTCTAACTTAATCATATAAACAAACCAAGCCTGTAAAATTGCAGTTATGCTACATATGTGTCAACTGACCTGATATTTCTTAGGAACTTCTGGCATATACTTTTGCTTTCTTTAATGTTACAATTTTATTTGCATGAAGTGTTTAGGTAGCTTTTTAAAACAGCTATGCTAGCCTGGGCAACATAGTGGGACCCCATCTCTATAAAAAATTTAAAAATTAGCCAGGTTTGGTCACACACATCTGTAGTCCTAGCTACTAGAGAGGCTGAGGCAGGAGGATCACTTGAGCTGGGGGGTTCAAGGCTGCAGTGAGCTGTGATCGTGCCGCTACACTCCAGCCTGAGTGACAGAGCAAGACCCTGTCTCTAAAAGAATGAATGAATACATACTTACCTACCTACCTACCTGTAACCTGAAGAGGTATTGGTGAATTGCAGTAGGCAGTATAAACTCTGTGAGGAGAAGGATTTCAGGCTTCTTAGAAAAAGCCTAGCACTTGGCAGGTGCCCATCATTTGAATGACTGAATGAATGGGTTTTATCTGGGAGGGAAAAGAGCAGGCTTAAAAACAACTCTTTGGTAAATGCAAGAGCAAAAGAAAATCTCATCTGTTATACATTTCCTTTAAACCAGAAGGAGGAACACTCATATTGCTACCCTTTTTATTGTGTGTTCTCTAACAAATGGTGTTCCTCACACAAATTTGATACAGGTAGTGAAGCTGCTGGGTCTCAAAGAGCTTAATGCTAACAGTGTCATCAGGAGATGCCACCTGCTAAACCCGTTCAGAAGGACGCTGTTGTACTTCGCTGTCTTCTTAGAACACTTTCCACTCCTGGAAAAGTTGATGTGCTAACTTAATTACTCTCATACTCTGAGTAATTAGCTTCATGAGAACTGGCCTCTCTTCCTGAGTTCATCCTACTGGTTTGCTTTCCTGCTGATGTGGCATCTTTTTTGACTGCTTTGAACAGCAGGATGCTTACACTCTGGGACTTTTAAATGTGGAAATCTGTGATAATTATGTACTTCTCTAGGACTGACTCAGCTCTTCAAGCAAAATCTTCATGCTTCATGTGAGAGGGGACAATAACATTAATGGGAATTAGCAAAGTTCTTCAGTTTCAACAGTCAGGTGTGGTATCTGGCGAAGAAAAACACATAAATAGTGTGTGAAAGTTGTGGCACAGGGGTGTAATTATTTTTCACAGCACCGTCAGTCAGTAACTGGGCCTAGAGTGTGCAGCAGTGAAATCAGAACAAAGAAGTCAGTGTGTCCTAATTAATAGATAAAGTAATAATATCAAAGTCTCCTCCATTTTAAAGTCCACGGGACACATTATTTCACCCCAGTGCTTTTTGCTCATATTAAAGAATGGCTCATTGTGGTAGAGTATGTAGAAAGTATTGAATGCTTTTCTTTACTCAAAAGTGGCGTCTTTTATCACTTGAGCACTTGAGCATAGTGTTATTGGCCCCAATAGGAAATGAAAGACTTGAAGACTACAGATTTTTTTTTTTTTTTTTGAGATGGAGTTTCACTCTTGCCCAGGCTGGAGTGCAATGTCATGATCTTGGCTCACCACAACCTCTGCCTCACAGGTTCAAGCAATTTTCCTGCCTCAGCCTCGCAAGTACCTGGGATTACAGGCATGCACCACCATGCTGGGCTAATTTTGTATTTTTAGTAGAGGTGGGGTTTCTCCATGTTGGTCAGCCTGGCCTCGAACTCCCCACCTCAGGTGATCCACCCGCCTTGGCCTCCCAAAGTGCTGGGATTACAGGCATGAGCCTCCGTGCCCAATGGAAGAATACAGATTATATGGCCAAAATTTCAGTTGCTATCTGTGAATTTTTATTCTTCTCGCTGTCCCCAGCACAGGCTTTCTCAGCCTCAGCGCTACTGACATTATGAGCTAGATAATTCTTTGTTGGGGGAAGGAGGGCCTGTCTTGTGCATGGCAAAATGTGTGCAGCAGCTCTGGCCTCTACACACTAGATTCGGGTAGCACCCCAAGCAGTGACAACGATAAATATCTTCAGGCATTGCCAAATGTCCCTTCGTGGGGGCAAAATCACCTCCACACCTCGTTTGGTTGGTTTAAAAGAAAAATTACCTCCAGTTGAGAATCACTGCAAGCAGGTTAGTACTCGACTAGTTTCCTGTGATCTAATCTTCTTCCTGGTGAGTATGTTAATTTTTATGTCTTTCAAAACCATGTATTATTTGGACAGCAAGTTTAGTTTCATTAAAAGTTAAAATCATATAGTACTTTATGAATCTAGATGAAATGATTTTTGAAATATCCATAACTCCATTTCACTTTGTTAACGCAGAAGAATTGCAAGCAAATTTCGCACTGTTCTTGAGGCAGTAAATTGGGCCCCTCTCACAGAGCACTAAGTTTTATAGGAGATAAATATATAAATAAGGAGCAGACTTGCCATCAGTTTGTTGATTTCACCTTTTCTCTGAACACATAGGAATTTGGTCTGAACTTGGAGAGTTTTCTCTAATTGATGCCGTTGCATTGGTGTTTGGTTACCCCAAATTGCAGACTGTGCAAACTTAGTTGGGAGCGAGAGGGAGGAAATGGACTGTGTGACCCTTGGTGTCTAGGAGTGAGTTGGCTCAGAGATGATGCCAACCTAAGACAACATGGAGCCCAGTGTTAGTTAGCAGGCCATCCACTTACCTTGAGACACTGGTATAAATTCTGGCAATGCCAGCTGTCATGTAGCTGTTTGCTTCACTTCTGCCTTTAATGACTTTTCTATGCACCCCATCCCCACTAGACTGTGAGCCTTGTGAGAGCAGAGACTTTGTCCATTTTGTTCGGTGTCCCCAGCTCCTAGAACAGTGCATGGTAAATAGTAAGTGAAGATCCACAGAAAACTAGAGAGATAGAGAAAGAGAGACAGAGACAGAAAGTAGATATTAATTCATGTGCCTTTATTATCAATATCAATTATAATGTAAGTCGAATGTGTGAATAAATGTTTTATTTGGTCTGCACTTCCCACTGGGTATTATAACATTTTAACTGGTCCTATTGAATTTAGCCTCTTTCCCTACGTCAGTCTCACGCACACACAATTGTCAAGACGATCTTTGTTGATGCCTTTTAGCCCCTAGTTTCAGTGGAAAAACTTGCCCTGCTCCAGGATGTGAGATTGGTGGCCTCTCCTGTACTCATCTTCTTCCCCTTGTCTAACCTTGGCATTCCTTCAGCAGCACCAACAGGTTCTGCCCTGGCTCTTCACCTTTTTACTCTTGTCATTTACCTTGTCTTCAGAACTCATCTCTCGTTAACTCGGTTCTGTTTTGATCACTAGTTTACATACTTTCATACTGCATTGTGTTTTGGTTTTTTGGAGTGGGGGCGGGGTTGTTGTTTTTTGCGGTTTTTTCAGACGGAGTCTCTCTCTGTTGCCCAGGCTGGAATGCGGTGGTGCAATCTCGGTTCACTGTAGCCTCCGCCTCCCAGGTTCAAGCGATTCTCCTGCCTCAGCCTCCCAAGTAGCTGGGTTTACAGGCCTGTGCCACCACACCCAGCTAATTTTTGTATTTTTAGTAGAGACAGGGTTTCACCATGTTAGCCAGGCTGGTCTCGAACTCCTGATCTCAAGTGAACTGCCCACCCTGGCCTCCCAAAGTGCTAGGATTACAGGCATGAGCCTCCACTCATGGCCTGCATTGTTGATCTATGCCTTTGTCACTGATCTCAATTAGTGTTATGTTAAGGGTGTTTGGTAGTCATCTCTCAGCTAGACTATATCTCATTTTATTTCTTATAAATTTTTCCTCTTACTCCTTCCACTGAATAGGACCATTTCCTATAGCCAATTAAGCTTTCAATAAATGTTTATATAATGAAGGTAGAGGTGGTGCCAGGAGCAGTCTCCACCACTGGATTTCCAGACATTCAAAAAATTCTTGTAAACACCAGGGACAGCCCTCCAATTCCAGAATATTTAGTTGGAAGCTATTACTCTCAGGATTTCAGTTGCAGATATAGCCAGTGCAATTTTGACTGTGCAAAAGCAGGCATAGTTCTGTTAGTCCAAAAAGGCTTAGTTAAGAGTCTCTTTATAACCCAGGTAGATTTTTTTTTTTAAAACTGCTTTTTTTTTTTTGAGACGGAGTCTTGCTCTGTCACCCAGTCTGGAATGCAGTGGCGTGATCTTGACACACTACAACCTCCACCTCTCTGGTTCAAGCAATTCCCCTACCTCAGCCTCCTGAATAGCTGGGATTACAGGTGCACACCACCATGCCCAGCTAAATTTTTTGCATTTTTAGTAGAGACCTGGTTTCACCATGTTGGACAGACTGGTCTTGAACTCCTGACCTCAGGCAATCTGCCCACCTCGGCCTCCCAAAGTGCTGGGATTACAGGCGTGAGCCACTGTGCCCGGCCAAAACTGTTGTTTTTATACTTCCTCTTGATCCTGAATTAATAATTTAAGTTTTATTGTAACGCTTTTCCAGTTAATAATTTAGCATCTTTCTCCTTTTTAAGATCTAGTCTTAATTTTTGAGAGGGGAAGGGGGAAGAACTATAGTACCTGTTAGAATTCAGTGTAACTCCAAGTAAACAAGACCCAAAACAAACGATAGCTAAAACAAAATAGACCTTTGTATCTTTTTCACTTAAAAGTATAGAGGTAGGCTTTTCAGAAATGTTATAGTAGCTCTGATCCACAAAGTCCTTTGAGGCCCAAGTTCCTTCTAGTACATCGTTCCTCCACCCCTAGATATGAACTCATGTTTCAAAGTTACACTAGTGTCCTAGTCATCACATCTGCATTCCAGGCAGCAGGATGGAGGAAGGCACAAAGAAGAACATAGGTGAAAGGATTATTTCTGTTTTTTAATGCAGGTTCCTGGGGTATACTACATGACACTTCTGCTTACAGACTTGTATTTGCCCCTATTAGTGTGGAAGGAGGGGATAATGCATACTAAAGAACATCAAGCTGTCTTTGCCATGGCCACCCCCATTCATTCACCTCCCAAGTGAACTTTCTCAGTTTATTGCAGTCAATTCCATTCGCCTTCCAAACAGTGACTTCTTGTAATATATTTTAAGACAAATGCCCAGGCCAGGTATAGTGGCTTATACCTGTAATCCCAGCATGTTGAGAGGCTGAGGTGGGAGGATTGCTTGAGGCCAGGAGTTCAAGACCAGCCTGAGCAAAATAGCAAGACCTCATCTCTATTAAAAATAATTTTAAAAAATTAAAATTAGCCAGGCGTGGTGCTACATACCTATAGTTCCCAGCTACTCAGGAAGCTGAGGCGGGAGGATCACTTGAGCCCAGGAGATAGAGACTGTAGTGAGCCATGATCGCACCACTGCACTCCAGCCTGGGCAACAGAGTCGGACCCTGTCTCAAAAAAAAAAGAGCAATACCCATGTGTTGTAAAAATTATAAAATATAAAGAATAAAAATCATCTATAATTCCACAACCTAAAGATAACAACTGAAACAGTATCATGGAAGAAATGTCCTTAACACTAATATTTAACGAACAACTTCTGTCTTCAGAGCATCAAGATGTTTTTCAAAGTTTATTATCTTGTACTGTTGGCCAGGCACAGTGGCTCACAGCTGTAATCCCAGCACTTTGGGAGGCCGAGGCAGGCAGATTACCTGAGGTCAGGAGTTTGAGACCAGCCTGGCCAACATAGTGAAACCCCATCTCTACTAAAAATACAAAAATTAGCTGGGCGTGGTGGCACACGCCTGTAATCCCAGCTCCTCGGGAGGACGAGGCAGGAGAATCCCTTGAACCAGGGAGGTGGAGGTTGCAGTGAGCCAAGATGGCGCCACTGCACTCTAGCAAGTTTATTATGTTATACTGTATATTCAGTTATTTATTCCTTCAGTAAACGTTGTCAAACATCTCCTTTCTTCCCAGCATGTTGATAATTGGTGTGTGGTTGGGAGAGGAAGCAATGAAAAAAAAAATGTATATTTTTCTGGGGGGGTGGGGGCGGAGATGAGGTTTTGCTCTTGTTGCCCAGGCTGGAGTGCAATGTGTGTGATCTTGGCTCACTGCAACCTTCACCTCCCAGGTTCAAGCGATTCTCCTGCCTCAGCCTCCCAAGTAGCTGGGATTACAGATGCCCGCCACTATGCTTGGGTAATTTTTTATATTTTTAGTAGAGATGGGGTTTCACCATGTTGGCCAGGTTGGTCTCGAGCTCCTGATCTTCAAGTGATCCACCCTCCTCGGTCTCCCAAAGTGCTGGGATTACAGGCGTGAGCCAGCGTGCTCTCCAAAAAAATTTTTTTTTAATTAAATTTTTTGCTCTCTGGGTGCTTATAGTCTGGTACAAAAGACAAAAAAGTGTTTTGGTCTTGTTAAAGTTGGGAAATAAATCAGAGACTCATAAGTGCCTAATTTATGTTGATGTATGTAAACATACACTAGAAAACAGGATATTAAAAAAATAATGACACCGGGTAGTTTTATTGTAGAATAATTTTTACCATGGACAATTGTTTGTGAAAATGACACCTTGAAAACACATCTTACTTTTTTACTTGCTGGAGAATGAAACTTGAATTACAAGTCCTTTGGGTAGCCTGGTTTGAGCAGTATTAGGAAATAAGCAAGCCTAACTTAGTTAAATTCTAACCTCTCCTGATTCCCAGAAGTCCAAAGTTCATTTGGGGGTAATTCAACCTGATACAGGCTTTTTGTGATTTCTACAAGGTGAACTAAAGAAATAACTAAAGATGGACCAGTTAGGTTTTGGTAAAAACTGTGATAAGTTTTGTTGTGTTTTAAATACTGATGTTGAGTCACTTCATCTTTCCTACTGAAAATCCTTAAGTGGGAAAAGTAGCTAAGTTAAGAAATACATAGAAAAAGTAGGAGTTACACCAAAATATTAACGCTTGTCACTTGATGGTAAGATCTGAGTGCCCTTTTTTTTACGTTCTTTAAATTATCTGTACGTGGCTTTTTTCTTTTTTTTTTTTAATGTTTTACAAGCATGTACTACTTTTGTATCTGGAAAAAGGTTTGTTTTTCTTTCATTTTTTAAGAAGAAGCTTTCATCAGTGGCAAAGGCTCAGTTGAAATTAATGATAAAGGATAACTACTTGCCACGTGTCATAAGCCCAGGGCTGAGAAGAGTCAGGCAGGGCTCTGAAACCAGTGAGTGCTGCCGGGATGCTGAGAACCCACAGAGAACAGTGGGGCTGATTGTGCCTCTGCACCTCCTCAGGTGACCCAGGGCTGAGCAGGAGGACACAGACTCTTTCATGAAGAAGTGACTAGTATAGGAAAAACAGAGCCTCTCTGTAGAGATGCTTGAAGTGCTAGCTTTATTTAAAAATCCACTGGCAAAACGGGAGTGAAGAACACACATTTTCAGAAGATACCGGTTTCCTGTTTTCATTAAGAAAACAGGGAATGCGGAACAGCTGAGTGTGGTGGGGGCGGTGTCACTGCGGCCGGAGGGAGACTTCATTGGTGAAAACTCAGCCTATGGCATTTGTGCGTGGCCGGCCAAGTTTACACGAATGTTGCAACTTTTCCTTATGGGGTGAGGATCGAGGACGTCTGAGGCTGGGTCCGGGTGAGCTGGGAGCGAGCTGGCGTGCGGTGCAGCGCGGGCTGGCAGGGAGCGCAGCGGGCGCCACCTGGTAGGTGAGCTGCGAGTGGCGTGGGGCGGTCACCGCTGGCCGAATTCCAGGGGGGCCTGGGCGAGGGGGGCCGGCCGGGAAGGCTGTGCGCTGCTCGGCCACTTTACTCCACCGCAGCGACCCCACAGGTCTACAGGAGTCCAGCTTAGACTCGCCGGCTCACACACACATCCCGGGAGGGCCAGATCCGCCTGCCTGACACCCAAGCTGCAGTTTCCCTTTGTTAATGGAATTTCAGACAGTACTGGAAACAGGTCTGGCTGCATATTTTGAGTGATCAGCTTCTCCATGTGCAGATGAAAGTTAAAAGGGAAAGAGAGAAGGACAGCTACGTGCTATTAACACGAGCACAAGTTTCCAGGCACAGCACTCCCGACCAGCCCTCCCATTCTTAGGCTGGAGCATGACTGCTGCTGGGCACTTCTTTCACATAGAATTCACTCCCCACACGTGTTAGAATCGAACAGCTAGAGCAATTTAATATTGTTTTAAATTGGCACGTAAGGAATATATGTCCTTTTTATTCCTCTGCTTGGCAATCTTATTTTTGTACTTTCTTTCCAACATTTGGGAAGAAAGCGGGCAGATGGAAGCAGAAGTGTTCTTCGTAGCATTCTCACTGTCGGGTGTAAATGTTCGGCAGTGCTGGGGGTTGGGAGGGCAGACAGCAACCAGGTTTGCTGGAAGTTACTTCAAACTGGACAGCAGTGAAGTGGGTTTGTATACTCAGGAGAGGGCAAGGAGACTGATGGCTTACATTTTCACTCATTGCTTTTGAGTTCTTTCCATCGCTCTAAACATGCACAGCTTATTAGCGTGGCTCTGGGAAAACAACACATGACCTGATCCTACAATTTAAAAAAATAAAAATGACCTTGCTTTTAAGTTTGAAATGCATAGCCCAGGTCAGCGACAAGGTCTGCGCTTTGAAAGGTTCTTGTGTTTCCTCTTTTAAATGTCTGGTTTAGCCTTAAGTAGTATTTACTGAGTGCCACATGATCCAGTGGTTGGAGTATATAGGTTTTGCCCTTATCTTCATTCTTTGCATCTGTTTGAACTCATGACAATACAAAACAAGGTGTTCCTGGGATAGGGAATGTTTTGTCCAAAAGAAGTCAACACGGAGAAAACTTTTCCTACAGTTAAGACAGGGTTTGGTTTGGTTTTTAAATGAGGAGAGAAACTGAGAAGTGGAAAACACAACATAGAGTTGAAGTCTTTCCTCTGTGTGCTTCTACTCATGCTGCCAGAGTTAATCACTAAATATCCCATGCCCCAGCTTTCTCAGCCAGGGAGGTGCCAAGGCAAATTGTAAGCCCATGGAGGTAGTCAGGAGCTGAGTGCCCTTGACCTCCATTTAGAAAGGCAGCCCAGTCTGCAAAAGACAGCAGCAGGGACATCTCATCCCAGGCCTCCTGGTTATGCTGCTGACTTTGTCTGTCTGCTACTGACTTTTAGTTTTTTTGTGTGCCTCACATAACACTTTGAAAAACAGGAATCTTAATGTCTGCTGTCTATATTCCAAGAGACTGTAGATGACCAATGAAATTATCTACTGGACAATGCTTTCATGTCTTTTTTTTTTTTTTGAGACAGAGTTTTTGCTCTATTGCCCAGGCTAGAATGCAATGGTGTGACCTCGCCTCACTGCAACCTCCACCTCCTGGATTCAAGCAATTCTCCTGCCTCAGCCTCCCAAGTAACTGGGATTACAGGTGCCTGCCACCATGCCCAGCCAATTTTTTATTTTTAGTAGAGACGAGGTTTTACCACATGTTGGCCAGGCTGGTCTCAAACTCTTGACCTCAGGTGATCCACCCGCCTTGGCCTCCCAAAGTGCTAGGATTACAGGAGTGAGCACCATGCCCAGCCTTTCGTGTCTTCTATAATGAATTCTTTTAAAAATATTTAGTAAGGACTTACTATGTGCTTGTCTCATTAATCATTATCTCTGAGTACTGATGGACATAAAGATGGAAAAAGATGGAAATAGTAGACATTTTAGACTACAAAAGTGGGGAAAGAGGGGAGTGAGGGTTGAAAAATTACCTATTGAGTACGGTGTTCACTATTTGGGTGATGTGTACACTAGAAGCTCAAAGCTCATCATTACACAATATATCCTTGTAACAAGCCTGCACACGTACTCCCTGAATCTAAGATACAATTTTAAAAAATAATACAATCATTATCTCATTACATTGTTTTTAAGCCTATGAGTTAAATATTTGCATCTCCATTTTTACTCAGGGAGAAACTGAAGTTAAGAGAGGTTTATTAACTTGCTTACCCAAGCCGGGCACAGTGGCTCACGCCTGTAATCCCAGCACTTTGGGAGGCCAGGTTGGGTGGATCACCTAAGGTCAGGAGTTCGAGACCAGCCTGGCCAACATGGTGAAACCCTGTCTCTACTAAAAGTGTAAAAATTAGCCAGGCGTGGTGGTGCACCCCTGTAATCCCAGCAATTCAGGAGGCTGAGGTAGGAGAATTGCTTGATCTCAGGAGACGGAGGCTGCAGTGAACCGAGATCATGCCATTGCAGCTCCAGCCTGGGTGACAGAATGACTTGTCTCAAAAAAAAACAAAACAAACTTGCTTACCCAGCTGTTGTAGATCCAGGTTCAAAACATAGGTGTGTCAACCCTTAAAATCATACCAGCTTGCTGTACTGCAACAAACACAAATATTAGTTTTTACCATTAGGTGTATTGCATGTCATTATAATATTCTTTTCTCCCTCTTCTAGGAAAAGCAGGTGATATTCTCAATGGAGACCAGGACAAGGAACAGAAAGACCCTTACTTTGTGGAGACCCCCTATGGTTATCAACTAGACTTAGATTTCCTCAAATATGTGGATGACATACAGAAGGGAAATACCATCAAAAGACTGAACATCTAGAAGAGGCGGAAGCCATCCGTGCCATGCCCAGAACCCAGGACCACATCTAGTCAGCAAGGTATATGGACTTCCACTGAATCCCTCTCATCCTCCAACAGTGATGACAACAAGCAGTGCCCCAACTTCCTCATAGCCAGAAGTCAAGTTACATCAACTCCAATCTCAAAGCCACCTCCCCCTCTGGAGACCTCACTCCCTTTTCTTACCATCCCAGAAAATCGACAGCTGCCACCTCCCTCACCACAACTCCCAAAGCATAACCTTCATGTCACCAAGACACTGATGGAGACCCGGAGAAGACTGGAACAGGAGAGAGCCACCATGCAGATGACACCGGGTGAGTTCAGAAGGCCCAGGCTGGCCAGTTTTGGAGGCATGGGCTCCACAAGCTCCCTCCCTTCTTTTGTGGGTTCTGGAAACCACAATCCTGCCATGCACCAGCTTCAGAATGGATACCAAGGTAATGGGGATTATGGTAGCTATGCCCCAGCTGCTCCCACCACTTCCTCCATGGGGAGCTCCATCCGCCACAGCCCCCTGAGCTCAGGGATCTCCACCCCAGTGACCAACGTGAGCCCCATGCACCTGCAGCACATCCGCGAGCAGATGGCCATTGCTCTGAAACGCCTGAAGGAGCTGGAGGAGCAGGTGTGAACCATCCCTGTGCTCCAGGTAAAGATCTCTGTCTTGCAAGAAGAGAAAAGGCAGTTGGTCTCACAGCTGAAAAACCAAAGGGCTGCATCCCAGAACAATGTCTGTGGTGTGAGGAAGCGGTCCTACAGTGCGGGGAAAGCCTCCCAGCTGGAACAGCTCTCCCGGGCCCGAAGAAGTGGTGGGGAATTATACATTGACTATGAGGAGGAAGAAATGGAGACCGTAGAACAGAGCACGCAGAGGATAAAGGAGTTCCGGCAGCTTACAGCAGACATGCAAGCCCTGGAGCAGAAGATCCAGGACAGCAGCTGTGAGGCCTCCTGAGAGCTCAGGGAGAATGGAGAGTGCCAGTCTGTGGCTGTGGGTGCCGAGGAGAACATGAACGACATCGTCGTGTACCACAGAGGCTCCAGGTCCTGTAAGGATGCAGCTGTAGAGACACTTGTTGAGATGAGAAATTGTGGGGTCAGCGTGACAGAGGCCATGCTTGGAGTGATGACTGAAACTGACAAAGAAATTGAGCTGCAACAGCAGACCATAGAAGCCTTGAAGGAAAAGATCTATCGCCTAGAAGTACAGCTTAGAGAAACCACCCATGACCGGGAGATGACTAAACTAAAACAAGAGCTGCAGGCTGCTGGATCGAGGAAAAAGGTTGACAAAGCCACGATGGCCCAGCCGCTTGTTTTCAGTAAGGTGGTGGAGGCAGTGGTGCAGACCAGAGACCAAATGGTCGGCAGTCACATGGACCTGGTGGACACGTGTGTTGGGACCTCCGTGGAAACAAACAGTGTAGGCATCTCCTGCCAGCCCGAATGTAAGAATAAAGTCGTAGGGCCTGAGCTGCCTATCAATTGGTGGATTGTTAAGGAGAGGGTGGAAATGCATGACCGATGTGCTGGGAGGTCTGTGGAAATGTGTGACAAGAGTGTGAGTGTGGAAGTCAGCGTCTGCGAAACAGGCAGCAACACAGAGGAGTCTGTGAACGACCTCACACTCCTCAAGACAAACTTGAATCTCAAAGAAGTGCGGTCTATCGGTTGTGGAGATTGTTCTGTTGACGTGACCGTCTGCTCTCCAAAGGAGTGCGCCTCCCGGGGCGTGAACACTGAGGCTGTTAGCCAGGTGGAAGCTGCCGTCATGGCAGTGCCTCGTACTGCAGACCAGGACACTAGCACGGATTTGGAACAGGTGCACCAGTTCACCAACACCGAGACGGCCACCCTCATAGAGTCCTGCAGCAACACTTGTCTAAGCACTTGGGACAAGCAGACCAGCACCCAGACTGTGGAGACGCGGACAGTAGCTGTAGGAGAAGGCCGTGTCAAGGACATCACCTCCTCCACCAAGACGCGGTCCATTGGTGTTGGAACGTTGCTTTCTGGCCATTCTGGGTTTGACAGGCCATCAGCTGTGAAGACCAAAGAGTCAGGTGTGGGGCAGATAAATATTAACGACAACTATCTGGTTGGTCTGAAAATGAGGACCATAGCTTGTGGGCCACCACCGTTGACTGTGGGGCTGACAGCCAGCAGAAGGAGCGTGGGGGTTGGGGATGACCCTGTAGGGGAATCTCTGGAGAACCCCCAGCCTCAAGCTCCACCTGGAATGATGACCGGCCTGGATCACTACATTGAGCGCATCCAGAAGCTGCTGGCAGAACAGCAGACACTGCTGGCTGAGAACTATAGTGAACTGGCAGAAGCTTTTGGGGAGCCTCACTCACAGATTGGCTCCCTCAACTCTCAGCTCATCAGCACCCTGTCGTCTATCAACTCTGTCATGAAATCTGCAAGCACTGAAGAGCTGAGGAACCCTGACTTCCAGAAAACCAGTCTGGGTAAAATCACAGGTAGGTGGTACCCTGAGGACCCGGGAATGAGGAAGGATGGGGGAAAATGTCTTTCCAGAAGCTAAGGATTATTTTTTAACTGCTGGAACCATTTTTGGAGGAGAAATGGAGAAAGTTTTAGAGTGGTAATCTGTAGAATGAAAACTAAGAATCAAAATCTATAAGCACCTCTGCTGATTCTTATTATCTGGTAGCCTCACTGGCCTCTGGCTGAGGACTAACGCTGGCAGAAAAGTAAACTGGTGTTGGCTGGCCTAGAGGTTGTCTTCTGGGGCTGCTAGTTTGGTAAGATGCTTTATTCTTTG
Organism: Pan paniscus; assembly: GCF_029289425.2. Lineage (NCBI taxonomy): Eukaryota > Metazoa > Chordata > Mammalia > Primates > Hominidae > Pan > Pan paniscus. Next base: position 980,674 of record NC_073270.2, on the reverse strand, counting down.
TCTTTCAGTTATTTACTTGCTCATTATTTATAGAACTGCCTTTAAAAAATCCTACCCTGTTTGTACCCACTATTACCAGTATATTAGCAATTGAAATAGTGGCATAAAATGTTTTCAGTTAAAACGTTTATGAGAGGAGAGACTCCATTAATTCATTCTTTAATTCAGCAAATAATTATTGAATTTGAGCCAGGTGCAATGGTACACATCTGTAGTCCCAGCTACTCTAGAGGCTGAGGCGGGAGGATTGCTAGAGCCCAGAAATTTGAGGCCAGCCTGGGCAACATAGTAAGACCTCCATTTCTAAAAAAATACGAAGTAAAAATTATTATTACTTGGATTCCTACTCTGTCTCAAGCTATAGGCTGTGAAGATAATGTGAACAAAACAGAACAGAGCCCCTGTCCCTGCGGTGCTTACATTCTAGGTAGGGTGCAGGATATAGACAGTAGATCTATAATATGTCAGGAGGTGATAAATACTGTGAAGAAATTAACTCCGGTTATGGGAACAGCAAGTGGTAGTGGTCAGGGTGAGGGCTGTTTGAGATGAGGTGGTCAAACTTGGAGAGAAGGGAGTCTTTTCCCACTCTTTTTTTTTTTTTTTTTTGAGACAGAGTCGCTCTGTCACCCAGGCTGGAGGGTGGTGGTGCCATCTCGGCTCACTGCAACCTCTGCCTCCCAGGTACAAGCGATTCTTGTGTCTCAACCTCCTGAGTAGCTGGGACTACAGGTGCCCACCACTATGCCCAGCCACTTTTTTGTATTTTAGTAGAGATAGGGTTTCACCACATTGGTCAGGCTGATCTTGAACTCCTGACCTCAGGTGATCTACCCACCTCGGCCTCCCAAAGTGCTGGGATTACAGACATGAGCCACCACACCTGGCCCGATAGGCGCTTACATTTTTGTCTGTCTTATTCTTTCTCGTATTCATTGGGATTCCTGCTCACTCTTCCTTCTTGAAATTGAAGCTAATAATCAGAAAGCCACCCTGGATGATTTTATGGCTTACAGTCATTCCCTGTGAGCCTTACCAACCTGATTTTGCTTGTGCCCATGTGCACTGCCTCTCACAGTGTATAACATCATCCTCAGCTTAGGAGCACACTGCCTGGCTTCCGTTGCTGGCTCTCCAATTCTCATGAATCAGTGTGACCTGGGAAAGAGTGTGCATTAGATTAATTTTACATGAAAATGTGTAATACAGACTTAAGCCATCCACAGAAATTCCAGTCTTTCTATTAGTGTCTGATGGGGCAATGATTAAAATAGACTGAAATAGATTATTTTTATATCTTCCTAGGTTTCCACTTTCAAACCTGAATTATTGTTAGTTTTCAGTATCTGTGCTATAGGACAGTTAGTTTGTTGTGGAAGAAAAAAATGAATATGACAGCTCATGTGTGGGGTTTTGGCCTTTTAGAATCCAAAGAGTCTAATAAACATACAGGGAAGTCATTTTAGAATAAACAGGATTAAAATGATCTGTGGACTCAAACAGAGTCTGCAAGAACTCATGCCATGTCTGCTTTGACATCCTTTTAAAAATCATGATGTCAGATGAAGTCAAAATAAAATTCTTAAATACCTTCAGACACAGATGGCACAGTGGATCATCCATTATAAAAGCATTTTGTTCCCAGCCTTCCTCCCTCCTCCCCAAACTGGGGTTTCTATTTCACATTCTTGCCAAAAATATTCAGCTGTAACACTGAAGTAATTTGCTGACCCTCTGAGCACGGAGACCAGGGAGCAAGTTTGGTCTGGCTGTGTGACAGTGTTTTTTCATCTATTTCCAGTCACACTGACATGCCACACATCACTGGTTAGATCCAACCCTGCTAACAAACACCTAATTAATCAGCTAAAATACAGAAGACCTACAGCACTTGTGAACAAAACAATAAATATCGTTAACAGCACTTATTTAGTCACAATGGCAGCCCCTCTCAGAGCACACAAGAACAAATTTTAAGTATTTCTGTAATGCACATCATATTTGTGTTTTCACCATTTTGTTTCACGTTCTAATGAGGAATTAATTAGGTTAGGAAATGAACGCAGAGTATTCCATTTTTGTTATCTGGCATTTGTCATGTGGACTGAAAAAGCAACTTGATAAAGTGGAGATGCTCAACACTTAGAAGCTTTGAGAATCCAGGTGGCTCAGGGTGCACTGTGCATTCCTGTGCACACCATACCATAGAGAATAGCACTCACCACAGTCTAGAATGTATTTCTGGACCAAAAGATATACTGGAGTATAGAAGGGTATTCATCTCAATGTTTGTTTTTCCCAAATAAAACAGTAGGGAATTTGGGTCTGACCCCTACCAAAAAGAGCATATAAATGATCACTTATATGAACCTAACACAGTATTCTAATTTAAGGAAGTTGTTCAGTTTGGGCTCTGAAGCTAGACAGTGTGGGTTCACATTCTTTCTCTGTCACTAGAACAGATTGTCTTTGTTCCTTCACAGGGTTGTAATGAAGATTCAGTGAGTCAATAGGAGTAAAGCACAGAGTATAAATGCTCAATGAAAGTTGGCTGACGTTGTTGTTATGGTTAGAGTATTTCCAGAAATAGAAATGTAGATCTAGAACAAATGATGCCACACAGAAATTGTACAAGTGGTCTTTTGTTTTCAACCTAAATTTTTATCTTCATTATTCTGGGTGATGCCCCTACCCAATTATTATACCTCTCCAACTAACCATTGTATCAATATAAAGAAGTAAATAGATAACAATGGGAAACGCAAAATTGATAAATGTTCAGTCCAGAGTCATTCAGAATCCGTGTCAAAGCTCAAAACGAAGTATATTAGTGGCCAATCCATAGAATTCTGTTCATTTCTCCTAGAGTTGAAGATTTGATGATGGTGTCACTTTTCAGTATGCAAAAAAGTGTTATTTTTAGCAGCATCATAATGCTTAACACTATATTTAATTTCTTAAAATTACAACTAGAGCATGCATCATAAAGTAATAGTTCAAGCATAGGCAACGTAGTGAGACCTTGTCTCTACAGAAAAATTTTTTTAAATTATCTGGTCATGTTATCCTGTGCCTGTAGCCTCAGCTACTCAGGAAACTGAGGTAGGATGATCTCTTGAGCCCAGGAGGTTGATTTGAGGCTGCAGTGAGCTGTGATCACACCACTACACTCCAGCCTGGGTGACAGAATGAGACCTTGTCTGGGGGTGGGGGTGGTGGGGGGAGATTGTGCATGGTGGCTCACACCTGTAATTATAGCATTCTGAGAGCTGAGGCTGGCAGAGTGCTCGAGCCCAGGAGTTCGAGACCATCCTGGGCAATATGGTAAAACCCCGTCTTTACTAAAAATACAAAAATTTGCCAGGCGTGATGGCAGACGCCTGTAGTCCCAGCTACTCAGGAGGCTGAGGTGGGAAGATCACTGGAGCCCGAGAGGTGGAGGCTGCAGTGAGCCATGATTGTCACCCACTCTAGCCTGGGTGACAGAGTGAGACCCTGTCTCAAAAAAAGAAAAGAAAAAGGAAAAAGAAATTAAAAGTTCAGAAGAGCATATAATAAAAGAGTTAAAGCCTCCCTGGCGCACTCCTGTGGTAGCCCGCGTGTGTTTGGTATTTACAGATGTCCATGCTTGCACGTCTGTATTTTAGAAACATATATTTTTGTAATAAAATTTGAATCATACATAGTCTGCCTCTTTGTTTTTTCTCCTAAAAGGTCACGAACATTTTTCTAGGATTTGAGAGACAATATCTTGGTTTTGATGGAATTGGAACCTGATAGTGACCAGAGGTGTTCTGTATTTTTTAATTCCTGATAGTATGAGTTTAATGCATTTAATATTTTCTTTTATAAAATAAAAAAGTTAAGAGGAAATGAGTTTCTGTTATAACAAAAATGTTGGTAAAAAAAAAGTTTATTCTTCCTGTAAATCAGTTGGATTGTTTTCATTTGAGACATAGATTAGTGTTTTCTTTTTTTAATTACTATTTTCTTCTAGAGAGGGAAGAGGAGAGAGAAAATTCCAGACAAATGACTTACAGATACTCTAAAAATATATAACTGTCTCTGAGCAAATACAAACAAAACTATAACAGTGGAATTTAACTGCCTGCCCCATGATTTATAGAACATTCATCTCTCATATTGAAAAGACCTGCTTTTTAAAATCAGCTTCCGTATTTATGCTCTTAGTTATCTTAGTGCATCAAAGGTTAATGAACTCGAAGTCATTCCCATAACTATGAAAGTAAGTTGTAGACAAGAGATCTGAGCCAAAGCAAAAGTAGTCATTACAAAATACGTTTCTAGGTAGTTTTCTCCTCGTTCAAATAATATATCATTTACCTGTCTTAGCACTTGGCTTCTTAATCACTTTCTTTTAATTCTCAAAAGCACCAAAACAATGCAATCCAAGTGTTTCTGGGACCCTGCAGATATAAAAATATGATGTAGGTAGTGGAAGGCCTAGAAGTCAGAAGAGCTGACCTCTCATACTGGCTGTGTAGGTAACTTGCTGTGTCTTTTTTTTTTTTTTTTTTTTTTTTTTTTACTTTTAAGACAGGGTCTCACTCTGTCACCCAGGCTAGAGTGCAGTGGCATGATCACAGCTTGCTGTAGCCTGAACTTCCCAAGCTCTAACCATCCTCCCTCTTCAGCTTCCCGAGTAGCTGGGACTACAGGTGCATGCCACCATACCTGGCTAATTTTTGTATTATTTTTAGAGACAAGGTCTCCCCATGTTGCCCAGGCTGGTCTTGAACTTTTGGGCTCAAGCAATTCACCTGCCTCAGCCTCCCAAATTATTGGGATTACAGGTGTGAGCCACCATGCCAGGCCACTGTATCATTTTAGAAAGGGAGATTGTGGACTTCCATGGCCTCCTGTGTCAAATAAATAGGGTGAGATTAGTTTTTCTCCTACAGTCCCTTCAGCAGGATTATTCTGTACAAGTGTGAGTTAACTGTTTATGTTGGTGACCACACATGTATTAGCATTCAGGCTGAGGTCTGAGAGGAGAGCGTAGAAACAACATATTTGTCCTTTCTCCTCTATCAAAGCTACATGCTTTTCCTCACAAAGTAGTATGTACCAAAAAAGAAGATGGTCCTTCATGAATAATCTCTACTGCCTGTTCCCCAAACCATCATTTGGGCTTAAAGAGTGAATTCATGCTCGAGCCCCCCCCCCCCCCCGCCCTTTTTTTTTTTTTGAGACAGATTCACACTCTGTCACCCAGGCTGGAGTGCAGTGGTGCAATCTCGGCTCATTGCAACCTCCACCTCCTGGGTTCAAGTGATTGTCCTGCCTCAGCCTCCTGAATAGCTGGGACTACAGGCACACGCCACCACACCCGGCTAATTTTTTTTTTTTTTTTATTTTTAGTAGAGACGGGGTTTAACCTTGTTGGCCAGGCTGGTCTCGATCTTCTAACCTCATGATCCACCCGCCTCGGCCTCCCAAAGTGCTGGGATTACAGGCATGAGCCAGCGCGCCCGGCCTCAAGCCCTTTTTCTTAAAAACAAACATTATTTCAGATCCCTTTGAATTTTTAGTCATACTGTGGGAAATTAACCTAAATATTTGAAAGGACTCCATAATGAATTGGAAATTTCTACCTGTTCTCAATGAGTAAGTTTAGATGTTCTTTAAAAATTAAATCAGAATGTCAAGCTGAAAATGTGGCACAGCAACATGGTTAATTAGCTGGCTACACTCTTCTTTTTTGTGTTTTCAGAAAGCTCTTGGCACTATCAATACAAATATAGATCAGCATACCAGAACAGTTGGAATAGGTGAACAGAGCAACTTTTAAAATCCATTTTAATATATTTTTTTAAATTGATTTTCTAACAAATTTGGAAACCCATGGCTATATACCAATAACTAATACCCATTCTGGACAGATAAATGTTACACAGAAGACTGGAGAATTGATCTCTTTAAAACCCATTCAGCTCTAGTTTTGGGTGATTTTTTTTTTCTTTTTTTAAGAGATGGGGTCTTGCTTTGTCACCCAGACTAGAGTGCAGTGGCATGATCCGGGCTCACGCCACTGCAGCCCCCAACTTCTGGGCTCAGGGCTCAAGTGATCCTCCCACCTTCCAGCTCTAGTTTCATTGAATTATTTTTCTTGTAAAACAGTTTGCTTTTAACATTCCTTTATGTCAAGGACATAAAGTTTTCATTTTAAGTGGCTTGTTTTTCATTATAGTCATCTCATTTGCCTTAGAATTTAATATATGGATAATTATAAAAGCTAAGTGCACTTCGGAATGATAATTAATGCATCAAAGGTGTTCCTCTTATTTTCCAGGACACTGAGATGTCTGTCACTTGTTGTCCTTTAGTGATCACTAATCTGACCAAGTCGTAAAATGAGGCTCATGCTTTATTGGTGTTTATGGCCGTTATAAGTTTGAGTTAATGACAGAAGACTTCACAGTTGCCCACTCTGCTGTCCATTAACTTCCCAGTTGTGCCTGTGAAAACCGTTGCCACCTGGTGAGAATTTTGAGCATCTAGACCAGAGTGCCAGAATTCTGAAGGTGTTTTGTAATTACTCCACATGTTGCTGTCGTTTTGTTTTGTTGAGACAAGGTCTCACTCTGTCTTCCAGGCTGGAGTGCAGTGGTGCAATCATAGCTCACCATAGCCCCTAACTGCCAAGCTCAAGCTATCACACGTGAACCTCCCAATGGCTAGGACTACAGGCACTTACCACCATGCCCAGCTGTTTTTTGTTTTGTTTTGTTTTGTTTGTTAGAGAGGGGGGTCTCACTATGTGGCTCAGGCTGATCTGCAACTCCTAGGCTCAAGCAGTTAACCTCCCTCAGCCTCACTAAGTGCTGGGATTACAGGCGTAAGCCAATGCACCCAGCCTGTTTTTTGTTTTTCCTCAGAGACGGGGTGTCATTCTGTCACCCAGGTTGGAATGCAGCCTCAATCTCCCAGCCTCAAACCATCCTCCAGCCTCAGCCCCTCAAAGTACTGGGATTACAGGTGTGAGCCACTCCCAGCCTGTAATTACTCCTGTTTTTATCCCTATTGTTCAGGTAGCACTTACTTTCTGTTTAGTATGAACATCTACCATTAGTGGCCCAGGGCTGTTAATTAAACCACCAGCAGTTCCTAAAAATTCACATGGATCCAAGTTGATAGGTTGAAACTAGAGGGGAGTCTAAATTCTTCATTTCAGTAGTCAACTTTTATATTGGTTAATTTAATTCAGTGGATCTCAATCCTGGCAGCACAATAGAATCACCTAGGGAGAAGTTTGAAAATACTGATGCCTGCAATTGGAGACACTAGTTGTATTACCAAGGCTTTGACTGGAATGGCATGTTTACAGACTGCTTTGGGGAACTGAAGTTGATCTTTAGAGCCAATGGAAGCCCCTTGGAAAAACTGACCTCCCTCATACCTTGTCCTTTACAGGGTTCCTAACCTGTGGTAAGTAAAGAATGTCACTTTCTGACAAGCTCAGGAGCCCCAAGTTATTTTGGGACCTCGGGAAAAGAGGAAGTCACCTAATTTATATAGGTATCTGCAGGCACAAATAAATTCTTGGCTGGGCTCAAGAGGTTTGTAAAAGGTCTAATTTGAGATTCCTTATGAAAAATTTCAGCAAAGTCAATGTAAAAGAAAAAGGGGGGTGCTATATGGCAAATACTTACTCTTGCTGCACTTTATGCAAATAATTAGCCCAAGCATAATAAGACTAAAACTTATTTTGGAAATAAATTGGTCCTACTATGATTGGTCTTTGGTAGAAATAGAAAACCAGAGAGAGAAAAATTATGTTTCAGAAAAACTGTAGTACCCCTTTTATTGACTCCAGCCTTGTCCATTTTTTTGGATAAGGTTATCTGCTGATAACTCAATAATTGATTGGTTCTCAGGGTCATTTACCTGGGTCCCTCAAGGCTTCAGGTTGGTTCTACAGGGACTCCTGAAGCTAGGACTTTCACTTCTTGTGGTAGGGCTTACTATTAATCTTACAGTCTGCTGTTCACTTATGTGCTGTACTAAAACTGTGGATAAGAATGACCCCAACCAGACACCAGTGAAGGCATATGGTCAACTTCAAGACGGTTTCACTCCTCTTACCTTGGGGGCAATCCCTTCCCCAACAATGTTCCATAAGCAAGAAGAAATTAGAGCTGTCATTAGCCTTTCCCATCTCCATAGCTCACACCTCAGGATTGAGGTGTACCAAAACCCAAGGGGGTGGGGACATTGAAACTGCCTTTCCAAAATCATGACAGTAAAAGAAACCTGACATAGCTGACTCCATCTTACTTCTGACCTCCGAGCTGTCCTTGTTCATTCCTAGGCACAGGCCAAGCTAACTGTGGGTAGAATTTGGTTTATAATTTAACCTTAAAGCAAGGATGATAATAGCCCTTCCCAAGACTAAACTGCCTTTGTAAAACTAATGAAAGCACACAAGGTTAGAATTATGGAAGGGCCCTGAATTCTATTTTATTTATTTTATTTTTTTGAGATGGAGTTTCACTTCAACTGCAAATAAATGTTCATTCTCTCTCTCTCTCTGTCTCTCTTGCTCTGTCTCTCTCATATCTGGACCCATCCAGATAGTTCATTGTATCTACATTTTTTAAAGTCTCACCCTCAATTCAGGTGATTCTAAAGGGTAGCTAGGGTTGAAACGACTAAATTTTGTTTGTTGGCCTCTTTATTCTTTGGCTTTCCTGGCTGCACGTTTTCTTCGTTTTGCTCAAACACAGCAGTCATTTGTCAGTCTTACATTGGTGCATGTGGTGCCTACAACTACAAATGGGTCCTTATCAAGTTCAGAGAATTGTTTATAGGCCACTCAAGACCAGCCAGAGTTTCAACACCATCCAAAGAACATTTTCTGGCAATATAGGTGACCAATTCCCTCTGACTTGACAAAGGAGAGCCAGTTTGGAATTTAATGAGGTTCTTTTCCTTACCAGTTAAGCCTCAGTAGAATCCTCATGACCTTTGGTTGAATTACATGGACACTTATTAAAGGCTCTCAATGGTCCCACACTGTTCTAAGCACTGGACAGGACACCAAATAAGAATGTAGCATGGAGGAACTCAAGATGCTGACCATCTCATTGAGGAGACAGGGCATATTTGAATCTGGACCATAAGTGCTACAGGACAATGATGGGGAAAAAAGAGATCTCTGTGGAATGGTTGGAATGGTATCATAGAAAAAAGACTAGAGAAGATAGAACTTGGGCCAAGCCTTGAAAAGAGTATGGGTCGAATTCAGCTGGTGAAGGATGGTGCATTTCCAGACCTGTAGGATGATCTAATTACTCCCTACTCACAGAGTTGGAGTAATTAAGTCACAGGACCACTCTGAACAGAATGGACAGAGTGGAGGAGTAGCTGAGAGGTAAAGTTCCCGCAGGCAAGATGAAACCTTCCACCTTGACCCTTGGATGCCTGCAGGAGGAGGTGGACCTTGATTGGAGAAGCTTTAAAAAGCCCTAGTTTACAAAAGTAAGCTGTGGTGAGAAAAATTATAGCACCTGGTATTCCTGGGTGACACTATCTGGAAGGGGTGGGAGGAAAGGCTTACCAGGTTGTTAGAAATGTTCTGTATCTCTGTTACAGAGGTGGTTACACAGGCGTATACATTTACCAAATTCCATCCGACTTACACTTAAAATCAGTGCATTTTCGTGGGGCATGGTCACAAGCCCCTGGGTCCTGTGGTCCTAGCTACTCCAAAGGCCAAGGTGGGAGGATTGCTTGAGCCCAAGAGTTCAAGGCTACAGTTAGCTATGATCACATTCCATTGCACTCTAGCCTGGGTGACAGTGTGAGACCCTCTCTGTAATTCATTCTGTGCATTTTATTGTCTATAAATTGTGTTTGAATTTTTAAAAAATTTTAAGTTGTATTTAAACAAAGAGAACCTATGGATTAAAAGACTTTAAAATAATAGCAACCAATGGAAATACATGACTGGAATTCTGATGCAAACACCCTATTAAAGAAATTTTTTAGAGACTATTGGAGATTGGGCACAGTAGCTCATGCCTGTAATTTCAGTACTTTCAGAGGCCAAGGTGGGTGGATAGCTTGAACCCAGCAGTTCGAGACTAGCCTGGGCAACATAGTGAAACCCATCTCTATTAAAAATACGAAAAAAAAAAAAAAAGAAGCCAGGTGTGGTTTTGTACGTCTGTGGTCCCAGCTACTTGGGGGGCTGAGGTGGGAGGATTGATTAAGCCTGGGAGACAGGTTGTGGTGAGCAGAGATCACGCCACTGCACTCCAGCCTGGGTGACAGAGTGAGATGCCATATCAAAAAAAAAGACTATTGGAGAAATTTGAATACTGACTGGATTATGTGATAATCATACTTATCTTTTTTTAAGATTTGATAGTTTTAGCCTCATTGGTTTGCATTTTTTAGAGTTCTTTTAGGGACATATACTGAAATATTTATGGATGAAAATGATTGAATCTCTAGCTGTTGCTTCAAAATAATCCAGTGTGAGTGGGCAGAGGGAGTTATCAGAGAAGCCAGATATTTTCTAATCATTGTTGAAGCTAGTAATGGGAAGACAGGAGTTTAATAAACTATTATCTACTTTTGTATCTGTTTTATGGTTTCAATAATAGTCAAAACTACCATGTATTTGCGTTTAAAAAGTCATTGTTGGTTATTGAAGAGGAAAATGCTTCGTACAAGCATTTCTCTAAAAAGAGTGTTCTGGCGGCCAGGCACGGTGGCTCACACCTGTAATCCCAGAACTTTGGGAGGCCGAGGTAGGTAGGTGGATCACCTGAGGTCAGGAGTTCGTGACCAGCCTAGCCAACATAGTAAAATCCCGTCTCTACTAAAAATACAAAAAACAGCTGGGCGTGGTGGCGGGCGCTTGTAGTCCCAGCTACTCAGGAGGCTGAAGCAGGAGAATCACTTGAACCCGGGAGGTGGAGGTTGCAGTGAGCAGAGATCATGCCACTGCATTCCAGGCTGGGTGACAGAGCGAGACTCAATCTCAAAAAAAAAAGAGTGTTCTGGCATTCAGTGATTAACTAGTGAGACTTTTTGGAGGCCGCTGCAATATTTTCTAAGTAATGATGAATGGACTTGGAGAAGGAAAAATGAAGATAAATGCCCTGCTTTATTTACTTTGCTTAAAAGAAGTCAAAGGCACATTAGGCATTTCATATTTGCAGTTAGGGGACATCAGGTCACATAGTGTTAAACGTTGTTTGGACCGCTGAATTCAGTATTGTGTGTATGTGTGTTGAGGAGGAAGTTGGAGTTGTAAAGGAATCGTCCAGGTAGCCCCCATGTCCCACAGCTAAAGGAGAAAGCATTGTGCTGTTGATTTGTGGACAAGGGAGTGTTCACAGAATTAGGAAATGTGAGTTCTAGTTCAGCTCTGTGGCCTGGGGCAAGTCCTGAACCTAGCTGGCCTTCAGAATCCTTAGCTGGAAGTATGAGAATTAAAAATTAGGGATATCCCTTGAGGTCAGGAGTTTGAGGCCAGGCTAACCAACATGGTAAAACTCGGTCTCTACTAAAAATACAAAAATTAGCCAGGCGTGGTTGTGCACACCTGTAGCCCCAGCTACTTGGGAGGCTGAGGCAGGAGAATCGCTTGAACCCGGGAGGTGGAGGTTGCAGTGAACTGAGATCGCGCCATTGCACTCACTCCAGCCTGGGTGACAGAGCAAGACTCTGTCTCAAAAAAAAAAAAAAAAAAAAAAAAAAATTTAGATGATCTCTAATGCCTTACATTGAATTTTTTGCCAGCTCTCACTCTTTTACTATAGCGTCATTGTTTTAAACCAGTTTTCAAAGTGGGCCACCTGCATCAGTGATTCTTGTAGGTGGTGGGGAATGTCAGAAATGCCATCACTTGGCCCCCATCCCAGAACTGCAGAATGATCTTCTGGCAGCATGTGCCTGGGAATCTGCATTTTAGCCAATGTCACAGGTGATTCTTATGAAGAATAGAATTCAGAGCAGTTTTAGGGCTCGTTATTCGTTCTTTTTCTTCATATTGCCTCAAAATACAATCAACACTTAAGCTGCTTTTCTTCTAAGAATCTAAGAGATTTCAGAGCTTTACTTTGAAAGGGATAAAGTTGTAATCACCTGACATTGTGAGTAGATTTAAATGTTTAATTTTTGTTAGTAATTTATAAAGTATAATTTAGGAAATACTAGAGACAAAAAGAAAAAAGTTATAGTAGCCTGTGACTCTTTAGCCTTAGCAAAGCAGTGTTAAATGGGTTTCCTGTATATCCTTCCACGATTTTTCTAATACATATATATGTAAATATAATTATTTACTAATGCCAGTAGGCAGCAATGAGAACAAAACCTCTTTTGTATTTTTTTTCCCCATGAGTCAAACATAAGACTTCAGATTCAGATCAATTCTGGTGTGCTATAAGGCAGGCCTTTCCTACAAGGGGTGGAGAGGCCAGCCTTTCTTCTCTTGGTGGGAATGGCCTGAGCTGTGTTGTGGGCAGGCCGCTGATTTGTGTGATGTATCATTAGAGGGAATAAGCCCATTGATCTTTTCTAGTTTCCGTTAAACTTGAACTGAGAGGCCAGGCACGGGGGCTCACGCCTCTAACCCCAGCACTTTGGGAGGCTGAGGCGGGTGGATAACCTGAGGTCAGGAGTTCGAGTCCAACCTGGCCAACATGGTGAAACCGAGTCTCTACTAAAAATACAAAAATTAGCTAGGCATGGTGGCACTTGCCTGTAGCCCCAGCTACTCGGGAGGCTGAGGCAGGAGAATTGCTTAAACCGGGAAGGCGCAGGTTGCAGTGAGCCAAGATCGCACCACTGCACTGTAGCCTAGCAACAGAGTAAGACTCTGTCTCGAAAGAAAAAAACTTGAACGGAGACAAAAATTAAAAATAAGGCCAGGCGTGGTGGCTCATGCCTATAATCCCAACGCTTTGGGAGGTCAAGGCGGGCAGATTTCCTGAGGTCACAAGTTCAAGACCAGCCTGGCCAACATGGTAAAACCCCGTCTCTACTAACAATACAAAAATTAGCCAGGCATGGTGGCAGGTGCCCATAATCCCAGCTACTCGGGAGGCTGAGGCACAAGAATCTCTTGAACCAAGAAGGCAGAGGTTGCGGTGAGCCAGGATTGCTCCACTGCACTCCAGCCTGGGCAACAGCACAAGACAAGACACTCTCTCAATTAAAATAAAAAATTATTTACCAAAGTAGGTTTATTTTCTCCGTATTATTGTATGACCTATTTTTAATACACATCATGCTCATCTATGTTAATATTCTCCTATATCAAGATTTGTAATGGCCATATAGAATTCCTTTGTATAAATATACCAGTGCTTATATGGTTGTTTCTTACAAGCAGACTGTCTGCCTCTTTTTACTGTTTTAAACATGGAAACAATAGCCTTCTGTATCTTTTTGTACATCCTTAGGATAAAACTTTTAGACAAGTGAAATAATTTTTCATTTTTAAAAGTGATTTTGAACACAGTTAACCCATATTCAGTATAGAAAAAATGGCAAATCCAAGGAAATTTTTTTTTTTTTTTTATTAGAGTCTCGCTCTGCCGCCCAGGCTGGAGTGCAGTGGGACGATCTTGGCTCACTGCAACCTCTGCCTCCCGGGTTCAAGTGATTCTCCTACCTCAGCCTCCCGAGCAGCTCTGGATTACAGGCACTCACCACCATGCCCAGCTAATTTTTGTATTTTTGTAGAGATGGAGTTTCACCATGTTGGCCAGGCTGGTCTCAAACTCCTGACCTCAAGTAATCTACCTGCCTCAGCCTCCCAAAGTGCTGGAATTACAGGCAGGAGCCACCACACCCAGCCTAATCCAGGGAAAAATTAAAACTACCATAGCTGTTTCATTTAGCACAGTCAGATAACTTATCGTGTGTGTGTGTGTGTGTGTGTGTGTGTGTGGTAATGTATTTTAATAGGATCACACAATACATGGAATTTTATTATCTGCTTTTTTCAATTAACCATATATTACAAACATTTTTCCACATCACCCACATTGAAAATTCTACAATATATCTGTAAACCAAAAATAAAATTCTAAGCCCCCTAACCAACGGAATAGATCCCTCCTGTCAGCCAGGGGATTCCATAGTAAGCCTGAAAAACTAGTTCAGGCCATGATGGGAAGGAGGTGTCAAACATGCCTCATTATACCCTCCTCCCTTTGGAATTCAGGCACAACTGACCAGCATTAACATTAAAACAGAAATCTTAGGAGTGACAAACAGACTCTTTATAGCAATAAGATAACAAATTCCAACCTGACTCTCCTATAGCATCACATGACAGCAGACCCTAAAAGAAATTGAAGTATTTTACCCTAAAATATATTTCTTCGATGTATTTTGTCTTTTTTTGTTTTGTTTCTTTTGTTTTCTTGAGATGGAGTCTCACTCTGTCACTCTGTCACCCAGGCTGGAGTGCAATGGCACAATCTAGGCACTACAACCTCCACCTCCTGGGTTCAAGCCATTCTCCTGCCTCAGCCTCCCAAGTAGCTGGGACTACAGGCACCCCCCACCATGCCTGGCTAATTTTTGTATTTTTAGTAGAGACGGGGTTTCACCGTGTTGACCAGGCTGGTCTCGAACTCTTGACCTCAGGTGATCCACCTGCCTTGGCCTCCCAAAGTGCTGGGGTTACAGGCATGAGCCACTGCTCCCGGCCTCTTCGATGTATATTGAAATGGCCCTGCAAGGCTGTCTCTTATGGGGAATATCTACATTATGTAGAGAATCCCCTTACCTGTCCAGGCCTTTTCCTGATCAGGAGAGATTCAGAGTCTGGTACCTATTTAGGTCTGAAAAGAGACGTTTACCATCTATGTAGATGAAGCCTGCTACCCGGAGGCTTCATCTACATAATAAGAACCTTGGTCTTCACAACCCCTTATCTTAACCCAGACACTCCTTTCTGTTGATTCCAGGCCTTTAGATAATAAGTTAACTTTTTCAACCATTTGCCAATCAGAGTATCTTTGAATCTACCGAAGACCTGGAAGCCCACCCTTATTTGAGTTCTTCCACCTTTCTAAACTAGTGTATACCTTACATGCATTGATTTGTGTTTGCCTGTAACTTCTAGTCCACTAAAGTGTATAAAATTAAGCTGTAACCCAGCCACCTTGGGCACATGTTGTCAGGACCTCGTGAGATTGTGCTTTTGGCCTTGGTCATTCATACTTGGCTCAGAGTAAACCTCTTTTTTACAGAGTTTGACTCTTTTCATTGACATATCTGTATACATTAATTACAAAATGTTATTTAATCCAAATTGCTTCGGTCAGTATACAGATTTTAAGTGGCTAACATATACAAAAGCACTCTAGTAGATTTAAGAGAAAGTTGATCAGAACTGTTTGATGCCCTCAAAATATTTACCATCTACAAGGGAGTCTAAAACCATCATACAAGTCAGCTTGTACATTATATCACAGATCCCAGGAGAAGGTACAGAAGATGGGCTGTGAGAGTTCAGGGCAAGAACATTGTTAGTGAAGGAGATCAGGGAAGGGCCTGAAGAGGCAGTGATGGGAGGGTGCGGCTGTGTGAAGGTGGGGGAAGAAAGGTATTCCAGGTAGTAGAAGGGCATAAGCTGAGGCATGCTGCCGGGAAACAAGAGACCTGCATCTCTATACAGCGAGTACTGACACTTAATGGGATGCAGTCCCTGTCCCAGTAAGGATGACAGGAGGAGTGGGAAATGAAGTTGGGGGGGTCAGCCAGTACCAGGTTATGGATAGTTTAGAATCTCTGGCTCTGCAGTGTGGACTACATTTCCTGAGCAGTGGGTGCTTTTTAGGCGTTGCCACATTTTGTCTTAGCTGGAATAATGATGGCATTGGAGCTGGCTGGGAGTAATGCTCTGAAGCATTGTGCCAGAGTGGAAACAGTAATGGAAGAGGGGCAGTAAGAATGCTACTTCCGTGACTAGAAACCAAGGCTACGATGGTAGCAGCCAAAACAGAGAAAAGGAGAGGTGCTGTGGAGTTAGAATGGCAAGGCTCGGCAGTCTGCCCATGCTCATGAAATCAGGAAGGCTGGAGAGTCAAAGGGGCTTCTGAGGTTTGGTGGCTGGGATAATAGGCCCATTTTAAATTATGAATGGCAAGAATTGTTTTTTTTTAAGCCTGCTTTTTCAGTCCTAGCATCACACACTCTGTACCTTTCTTTTTCCTGATAGGCAATTATTTGGGATATACCTGTAAGTGCGGAGGCCTTCAGTCAGGAAGTCCCTTAAGCTCCCAGACATCCCAGCCTGAGCAAGAAGTGGGGACCTTAGAAGGAAAGCCAATCAGCAGCCTGGATGCCTTCCCCACTCAGGAAGGTACGCTGTCTCCAGTGAACCTGACAGACGACCAGATCGCCGCTGGCCTCTATGGTAACTTTTCTCACTCACAGTCATTGGCATCAGGATTCTAGGGCCAGCATTGCCAGCATTCCAATTTAATGTCAACGTACCTTTTAAATTGACCTGGAAGAAAGTTAATATCGTTATTCGGAAGGTAGGCCCAGAATATCTTTAAATAAGGTTACCAAAGAGGCCGGGCATGGTGGCTCACACCTGTGATCCCAGCACTTTGGGAGGCCAAGGCAGGCAGATCACTTGAGGCCAGGAGTTCGAGACCAGCCTGGCCAACATGGTGAAACCCCGTCTCTACTAAAAAATACAAAAATTAGCCAGGCATGGTGGTGCACACCTGTAGTCCCAGCTACTCCGGCAGCTGAGGTGGGAGAATCACTTGAACCTGGGAGGTGGAGGTTGCAGTGAGCTGAGATCACGCCACTGCACTCCAGCCTGGGTGACAGAGAGAGACCCTGTCTCAAAATTACCAAAGAAAGAAAGCTGTACAAGAAAGCTTACCTGATATTACAAATTATGAAATATTTTAAATAGCATTTTATTCACGTTCTGGCAGGCATAAGTTTTTTCAGGTTATCTCAGCTGAAGAAAAATAATAATCCCTGTTTAGTACGTAAATGGTCCTTGAGGCTTGTGAGACACGACATCACTTTATAAGCAATAAAGCCGGATACAAATGTCAATTTTCACTGGCTTTGTTATGTCTGGAAGTACTAATTGATTTTTTTCCCATGTGAAGAATGTTATTAATGGAACTTGGAATTATTTTCTTTGCATGAACACACTTTCCCATTGAATTTTGTGGAAACTTCTCACATATATATGCCAAGATCTACATTTACATGCATGAGAAAAGAACTGTACAGGAAAAAAGATCATTTAACATGTATGGGTGTGAGTTTTCATTTTTATTGCCTTGACTTTTTCACAGCATGTACAGACAATGAAAGTACACTGAAGTCCATCATGAAGAAGAAAGATGGTAACAAAGATTCAAATGGCGCAAAAAAGAATCTTCAGTTTGTTGGCATTAATGGAGGGTAAGGAAAGATGGTGGTTCTAGAGGCTAATGCTGTCAGTCTCCTTTGCCTCCTGCCTAAGTCACATTTCAAGGTGCCTAGTCGGGGAAGCGGCCACAGCGCAGTGATGAAAGATTCCCTCCTCAGAAAGGCAGAAAGGTGCATTTGGGCTTTTCTTTCCTCCTCTGGTGCTGTCTTTAAGGATTTGTCACTCTCTTAAGGATACCTGATGAAGCTGAGTGGTTTACATCTCACCTCTGATCTGAAAGAAATAGTCTTCAGCGAACGCAGCAGGGTTCCTGCACTGTGTTGGACAACTTGTACTTACCTATATAAGAACTCACAATTGAGCAGAAAAAGACTGAGAGCATCACTCTCTGGGCCAACGATCATCATCTTTTCCTTCAAAATGGGTCCTTTTGCTTAGCTCTCCATGTTTATGACCCAAATTGTAGGGCCTTTCACAATTGATAACCACATCACCAGTTTGCTTTCTAAATACAATGGTTATTGTTTGTTCCTTCTCTTTCCATTGGCCCACGTACATAGTTAAGCCCCTTTGTTGTCCTACAATTGAATCAAATCAATGAATTGATACATGGCCCCCACAAGAAAGAAATAATATAAAGTGTACCATTAGGGTTTAACCTTATGGTGCCTGTTTTCCAAATCTAGAAGTTTTATTCAGTGATAATGGCCAGGAGATTTTGGAGGGCATACACCAGAAAAACTATTGATTGCCTATGTAATCTATTCACCTTGATACTGGGAGAATTAATAGGATGAAATAGGAAGAAATGGGGTGGGGGGGGACAAAAAGTTAGCACCTACCGATCTGTTTTCCATAAAGTATGTTTTCTCTTGATTTATACTAAGCCGGAGATGCCATTATTTTCTTTAACAAGTGTTACATGATACCAATTGGTTATATGATACCGATTACCAATTTAAGTTAGAGTCCATTCAAAACCACCAGGCATTTAAATAGACCTTACTTTGAACTTCTAAGTGCAGGATCTAAAACCACTAGTGAAATTTCTGGAGTCAATTAGCAAATCCCTTATAGAAATTTCTATCACTGGGTCTTCGTGAGCACACCTTGCATCTCCTGAAATCCCAATTGCCACCTAGGTATGAAACAACTTCAAGTGATGATTCCAGCTCAGATGAAAGCTCTTCTTCCGAGTCAGATGATGAGTGTGATGTCATTGAGTATCCTCTTGAAGAAGAGGAGGAGGAGGAGGATGAAGACACTCAGGGAATGGCAGAAGGGCACCATGCAGTTAATATTGAAGGTTTGAAGTCTGCCAGGGTGGAAGATGAAATGCAGGTTCAAGAATGTGAACCTGAGAAGGTGGAAATCAGAGAGAGGTGTGGTATATTCCCCTTCCCTCCCACATTTAATGTACTTTGGCAATAGAGTTGGCCAGTTCAGAGCTTTTGTAATTAAATGTTTGCTTTTATCTGTTCCTCAGAGGTATACACATCTTGAGATACTAATATATACAAGTGCAGAGTATTGCAACTCTTAGATCTCTTATGGTAGAATGGCCTGATAACCTAATCACCCTTGTTTTCTGAAACCTTAACTCTGCTATATAATTTAACATATGGAACCACAATCCACTAAAACTTCCATTGTTTGAACACCTTACCTTATATTTAAAGACATTTTAATTTTTTGGTGGCCAGCCTACTGTAAGATTTCAGATTTTATGTTTAGCCATTTATCTTGATACAGGATCATTGTGTGGATGAGGCCTCAGCCAAAGATCACATATACTGTAAAGATGATGCGTATCACTTACATGTTTGTATTTTGTTACACATTGAATGATCAGGAATACCACAAGAATGGAGTTGGGTGTATCATAAACAGTAGCTGAAAAACACTCTGGTTGGCTGAAACATGTGCCTCAAAATGTAAGTTTTCAAGACCATTAGATAAGGATTTGATGCTCATAAAATAGAGAGTAGAAAAAGTGGAAACTTCAGTATGGTTCTTCACTATGTGAAATAGAAATAGAACATTTCACAAAACTTACCTCTATTTAATTTGGCAAATGAAAGTTTAACTGCATTAACACAAGGTAAGTGTTTTTAGTTTATATTTCCAAGTGTTTCACATGGCTTTTTAACAGCTTTGAGATGTAATTTATATACCATATGTCATTTTTTTACTCTTCATATGGGTTAAACACTTGAGTCACCAAATGTGGGTTCAGATGTGTGGTTTACTGGTCAGCACAATGGATATATGGTAATTTGTGGAAAGTCAAGGCAAGAGGATCGCTTGAGCACAGGAGTTTGAGACTAGCCTGGACAACATAGTAAGACCTCATCCCTACAAAAATATCAATTACCTGGGCATGGTGTCACATGCCAGCTGCTCTGGAGGATAAGGTGGGAGGATCACTTGAACCCTGGAGATTGAGGCTGCAGTGAGCCAGTGCACTCCAGTCTGGGTGACAGAGCAAGACCCTGTCTCAGAAAAAAAGTAATTTGGGTCTCCTTCAACCCCCTTAAGATTAAAAATATTTTTTAAAAACTTAGAACAGGTTGGGCACAGTGGCTCACACCCATAATCCCAATACTTTGGGAGGCTGAGGCAGGCAGGCAGATAGCTTGAGCCCAAGAGTTCGAGACCAGCCTGGGCAACATGGTGAAACCCTGTCTCTACAAATACAAAGCCGGGTGCGGTGGCACACACGTGTAATCCCAGTTACTTGGGAAGCTGAGGTAGGAAGATTGCTTGAGGCTGGGACAGCAAAACTACAGTGAGCCATGATTGCACCACTGCACTCCAGCCTGGGCAACAGAGTGAGACCTTGTCTCAAAAAAAAAAAAAAAAAAAAAAAAGCAAACTTAAAAATGGCAAAAAAAAATCTCTACATGTTATTCCAGAATGTCATAAAGGCCAATTGGTGAAGCCGAATGTCACCCTCCCAAACAAGGCCTCAATCTCTGGCTGGAGGTGTTGGCTCTGCACAGTGGACGTAACCCTTAGACCCCTAAGGATTTCTGTGCTGCCTCCACCCAAGCACCTTGTGCCATAATGACCTGCCTAGGCTGGCTTGGGGCCACTTGCCTTTTAAAAATATATTTTTAAAAGTTGAAGCTGTGCACAGTGTCCCACACCTGTAATCCCAGCACTTTGGGAAGCCGAGGCAGGTGGATCACCTGAGGTCAGGAGTTCAAAACCAGCCTGGCCAACATAGTGAAACCCCGTCTCTACTAAAAATACAAAAATTAGCTGGGCCTGGTGGTGCACACCTGTAGTCCCAGCTACTAGGGAGGCTGAGGCAGGAGGATTGCTTGAATCCAGGAGGTGGAGGTTGCAGTGAGCCAATATCATGCCACTGCACTCCAGCCTGTGCGACAGAGCATGACCCTGTCTCAAAAAAAAAATTATATATTTGGGTTGAAATAAAAATGATTTTCTTCTTGTGACCAATCGTAACTTGTTTTTTCTCCTTTCAGGTATGAATTAAGTGAAAAGATGTTGTCTGCATGCAACTTACTGAAAAATACTATAAATGACCCCAAAGCTTTGACCAGCAAAGATATGGTGAGTCTGACCTGCAAACACCATCCCCAGTGTGTGCAAAGTGCATGAGTGGGTTCATTGTCAAGGCCAGCTGTAGGCTGCCCGAGTTGTTGCTTGCATGCTTTTCTCCTGAACTGTTTCCAGCATGAGTGGGCTGGGTGAACATCATGTGGTCTTGCTCCCTGAATCACACTGCCAGCGTTTCCTTGAGGCCCAACTTCGGACATCCTTTACCCACCCTGGACTTTTCCTGGGGTGGAGGCATCTGTGAGACATACACTTGCAGACAGAAAGGAGGGCTAATTGCAGTCAGTCGTCATCTTTCTACATATTTCATTTCTATTTATAGAACAGTAAGATCCAGGGAGCAGCATCCAAGAATTTTTTTTTTTAAGTTAGCGTATGTTTTTAAAAGAAACCTATCTGAGCCAAGGTCAGCATTCCTTTCAGTTATGAAACTGTATGTTATGCTCTGATGTGGAATGCAGGCGGCCACTATTTTTAAACATAAAAATAACCGCACTTGTCATCTCGCAGTCTAAGAAATTCAGAGCAAACAGCAAAGAGTTTGTGGTTGCCTTAGTGATCATGAGTGGTACAACATAGGACACAAGTATTTCTATGGCAGTGGTTAATCTGACACCATGGCCAAGAATGACATATTCTCATGTGTCGAAGTTATGTGCACATTCTTTCATAGGCCAGACTAACCCACTGGTTGACAGCTGTCTTTTTTATTAGTGCATTGAGAAAATGTAGGATCCCCTAAGGATACCGAAATGCACAGATACTCAAGTCCCTTATGTAAAATGGTGTAGTATTTGCATATAAACTATGCATATACTTTAAATTCTGCCATATATTTTAAATCATTTCTATATCATAATACCTAATACAGGGCCAGGTGCAGTGGCTGACACCTATGATCCCAACACTTCGGGAGGCCGATGCAGGCCGATCACATGAGGTCTGGAGTTCGAGACGAGCTTAGCCAACATGGTGAAACCCTGTCTCTACTAAAAATACAAAAAGTTAGCCAGGCATGGTGGTACACTCCTGTAATCCCAGCTACTCGGGAGTCTGAGGCTGGAGAATTGCTTGCACCCGGGAGGTGATGGTTGCAGTGAGCCAAGATTGCACCTCTGCACTCACGCCTGGGTGACAGAGTGAGACTCCGTCTGAAAAAAAGCCTGGAGTGCAGTGGCGTGATCTGGGCTCACTGCAAGCTCCGCCTCCCGGATTCGGGCCATTCTCCTGCCTCACCCTCCCAAGTAGCTGGGACTACAGGCGTCCACCACAACGCCCGGCTAATTTTTTTGTATTTTTAGTAGAGACCGGGTTTCACCATGTTAGTCAGGATGGTCTCGATCTCCTGACCTCGTGGTCCGCCCATCTTGGCCTCCCAAAGTTCTGGGATTACAGGCATGAGCCACCATGCCTCCCAAAGTGCTGGGATTACAGGCATGACCCACCGCGCCTGGCCTCAAAAACTTAACACAATGTAAATGCTATATAAATAGTTGTTATACTGTATTGTTTTGTATTACATATTTTTTAAATATTTTCACTCTGCCAGTGGTTGAATCTATGGAAATGGAACCTGTAGATACAGAGGGCCAGCTGTACTAAATAAAATTGCTGGTCAAGTCCAGGCACAGTGGCTCACACCTGTAATCCCAGCACTTTGAGAGGCCAAGGCAGTGGATCACTTGAGCCCAGGAGTTCAGTTTGAGACCAGCCTGGGCAACATGGCAAAACCCTGTCTCTACAAAAATTAGCCAGGTATGATGGCATGTACCCATGGTCCTAGCTACTTGGGAGGCTGAGGCAAGAAGATAGCTGGAGGCCCAGGAAGTTGAGGCTGCAGTGCTCCATCATCATGCCACTGCACTCCAGCCTGGGAGACAGTGACACCCTCTCAAAAAAAAAAAAAAAATTCCTAGTCAAGGGGAAACATAGAACTACATATTGAAATTCTTGGATTTGTATTCATGAAAATACCTGGCTATACCCTGGTCACTAGTAAAACCATAAAATCTCACTGCAGTGTCAGTATTTCCCATCAGGTTTAACCTAAACTTAAAACTGGTGCCTTGTAACCCCAGATTTTATAGCCATAGTACACTTTTCTTTCACTGTTCTCAAAATACTAGGTTACCTGGCCTTTGGGAAGGATTCTGTTTTCCTGCATCCTCCAAATTGCCGAGCATGGTGTCATCCACACACACTGTGATGGGTACATCTTTTTAATTGAATTTTCATTTGGTGTGACAGTGTTTAAAGTATTGTGTTGTAAAAGTAGTGGACGAGTGAACACAATGCCAGGGCTAGATAATCATGTCAGGACACCAGTTATTTAGCAGTAATAGAATTAGGATGACCAGAACACATAATTTCCCTTCTTTCAGTGTGACAACTCCAAAGAAACAGGAATCTGAATATATACAGAAAAAAAAGGACACTTTTCAAGTGACCCAAAATGTGATTGAAATGGTTAAAACTAAATAATCAGTAGCAGGATGATAAAGAGATGGAAGCTCTATAATCCCAACTCTACCTTTTCTACAGAAAGAGGACTTCTTGGGTTCTGGTGCTTCTGACATAGGCTGTCTTTCTTTGATATATTTTTAAACTTTTAAAGAGTAAGCACAGCAGAAATGAATATTAAACTCATGAAGGCCCATTGAAAAGACACTGTAGTCATCCTCATCACCAGTACTGACCGCTCAGTCTCCACTGAGCTTCACGTGACCCAGGGTTGAGTTGATCATCCACAAAGCAAGTGCCTTCTTCATGTGTCCGCAGCCTAAGGAAGTCAGAGTGGAGCTGATGAGAGAATGAAATGAGTTCCAGATGGGCTTCCCTTTTATTTTCCCTTTCCATGGTTGAACAGTTGTATTTGGGATTGGGGTGGGAATTGGGTTGGCTATACACGTACAGTCTCCCAACCTAGTGCTGTGCTGAGGAGTTGAAGGAGGTGAGTTTGGTCTGGATAGGAAGGAAGCAGCATAATTCAGTGTAGGCTAGTTAATTTCTTCCTAATTTCTATGAAAATTGTTTGCAAGGCCAGTATGATTACATAATATTAATAGCTTAATACATGGAGCCAAGCCTGAGTGTTTATTCTCATCACAAAAACTATGAAAGCATGGTATTATCCAATTTTTCAGATGAGGAAACGGAAGCAGAATAACTTCCCTAGGGTCATAAAGCTTTTAGGTAGCAGAGCCTGCATTTGAAACTCAGTGGTCTGGCTCCAGAGCCTCTGCTTCTGCACGGTGCTGTCTGGTCTCCTTTATAGACATTAGAATCTACATGTCATTTAAAATCAGGAGAAATGTCCCAGTTTGGTGTTTGAAGCTTCTCTTAGGGCTGTTGGTTTTTGAGAGCAGATTCTAACTGCATATATATACTTTGACTGTAAAAGGACAGGTTACTTGTGCTTTCAACTAGGTCTCAAAAAGTCTATAAATAGAAGAACTAACGACCACTTGGTGTTTTGGCAGAGGTTCTGTCTGAACACCCTCCAGCACGAGTGGTTCCGCGTGTCCAGTCAGAAGTCAGCCATTCCAGCCATGGTGGGGGACTACATAGCTGCTTTTGAGGCCATTTCCCCAGATGTCCTCCGCTATGTCATCAACTTGGCAGACGGCAACGGCAACACAGCCCTCCATTACAGCGTGTCCCACTCCAACTTCGAGATTGTGAAGCTGCTGTTAGATGCCGGTATGTTGGCTGCCCTTCCACCCCCTCTTCTCTGACAGCACTTGGGTTGTGACTCATCTCAGAGAACCTGGTTGAGCCACTCCTGAATTCTCTGACCATGCTAAAAATCCTTTTTATTGCTTTTCCACATGACATGGCAAGAATTTTCTTGAGTCATTCATAAGAGGCTTGAAGTTTAAACAAAACTGGGTGACACAGATTCTAGATCTGTTTTTGAAAGGAGGTTTTGAGGATCTTCTTGCTGCAGTTCAGCTGCATTCAAGTGAGAGGTGTATCCCTGGTAAGAAGCATGACTCACGTTCGCTCCTGAGCTGAATCATTCGGGCCTGGCCGGTTTGCACTCAGGAGGCAGAGTGCTGCTTACAGGCCCAGGGTCACAGCCTTGGTGCATGTGGACCACTTGATTTGACCTTACTCCATGACTGCTGTCCTTGCAGAAGTGTGTGGTTAGTCAAGATGGGGACTAAGCAAAGCCACCTTAACAGATGGTCAAATGATCACCATTCTCACCAAAATATACTGTTATTGGGGAAACAGCATAGAGCAAAGGGCATGTTATTCTTGTCTCTCAACCATAATAGAATAGTAGAAACTTGTTATCCCAGAATAGAGCCAGTTGACATCTTAGACATGAAGTGAGGGAGGGGCACATACACAGATGGTACCCTCAAGAAACTGTGAGCTTTCAACTTCTTGTTCAAATGGAGCAGCCTGATGCCACATAGACTCCAAATCTTTTAATTTTTGTAATACATATTTTTATTTCTAGTGTGTGACAGAGAAGTCACAGTATCTCAGTCTGATTAATGAGGATGCAGTGTGAACCTTAGAATATGCAATCAAACTGTCCAATTTTCTGAAATTCTGTCTTCATCCACTGTCCAATCGCTTCTGCTCTGTTTTGGGAACTTGGAATTGATGCAGAGAAGAAAGCCAAGCAGATTTATCCTTCCTTTCTCTTATAAGTGTGTTTGTTCCCTCTTTTTGGAGCCATGTTAGGGTATAACTGCTTCCATCTTACAGGAAGGAATTTCAAGCCCCTCCTCTTCAGGCTTTCTAGACTATAAACAGAGCTGGTGATACAGTCAGCCAGAGTGATTGTTTAAACAGAAGTAGATAATATCCAGGGAGGCTGAAAACAAGATTTCACTATCACTCCTGACAGGAACAGCTTAGTGTATACCCTTAGAAGTTGATAAAACATCTTGGCAAATTAAGTAATTTTAATTCCATTGCTGGATGGTTTGGGTTAATCACTTATCTTAATGGTTACTGCTCCCCCTTCTAGGCTGAGATTCTGGCTCCGTAAGGTGTAGATCTAGGATGCTTCAGCATCTATGCAGAGCAAAGTCCGCAAAGTCCGAGGTGCTGAGGAGCCCCGAAGCGCACACGAACTCACCTGCTTCTCCGCCACAGGGCCTTTTCTTTTCTGCATTAAAAACACCCACTTTTAAAAACATGTCCTTAGTATGGAGTTGTTTGGGATCTTAAGGTAAATGTTCATGGTACCTTTTATTTTCCTTCATGATAGAAACATTCTGAACATTTTTAACTTCATATTTGGTCCCACATAAAAGCTGCTTTCTGACACTCCCCATTCCGGTCATTTCCGAGAAAGGGCTGAAGGAACTTTTCAGTGCCCGAAGGATAATTTTATCCCTGAAGACTCCTTAAGAATTACAAGAATAGAAAAGGTCTGGTTCATCGGTTCTGTTGAGGGGACTTAACTGCATTTGCTCTCGACCATAAATTCTGGAGCTGGATGTTATATGATTGGAATTCTGCTTTTCAGGACCCCCAACAGGCCAGAGTAGTAAATTCAGAGTCTCAGAATGAGTAGTGTTTGGATAAGTAGGTGCCACCCTGTCCAACGTTCCATACGTAAGCGTTTACAAACACTTCGTTGATGAGTAGCTCACTACCTGCTTCACTTTCCTAAACACAGCTGAGTGCCTAGATTCCATATGATCGTTTATTCTCAAGAGCAGCCATTAGAACCACCACCCAGACTTCCAAGCCATTGCATTTCAGCCACCAGTTGCAAACAAGATATGCTGTAGAAGCTCACCGTTGTTTCTCTTGCTTCAGGTCTCGTGAAATGGAGGGAAAAAAAAGGTTTTTGGTTTAGTATGAAAACATCTCTCACATTTCCTTCTAAGTCACTCTTGGTCTCCAGCCACCTGGTACCATTTCACTGGGCTCCTGTAAACACCATCCCTTCAGTGTCTTCGTAAGCGGCTGCTGTTAGAAGGGGCTGCTTCCTAAGAGACTTTTTTTTTTTTTTTTTTTTTGCAGATGTGTGTAATGTGGATCACCAGAACAAGGCAGGCTACACCCCCATCATGCTGGCGGCCCTCGTCGCTGTGGAAGCAGAGAAGGACATGCGGGTTGTGGAAGAACTCTTTGGCTGTGGGGATGTGAATGCCAAAGCTAGTCAGGTTAGTGCGCCTGGTTCCTGTGCTCAGGAATGCACCCCTAACCAGCAGGCAGGACTGCGGTGGCCACTCTGGCAGAGCAGGCATAGATGCCACGCTCCCACCACAGTGCACTTGTTTGCAGGCCTGCCCTGAGTCCATACACTGCCTGGTAGTCCTGGCTGACCAAACATACCAGGAAAATAAGGGCTTAAATTTCACACTGGAAACTTCTCCCTCCTTTGCCTTTCGTCCATTTGCGTAGTTTGCATGGAAATACTGTTAGTTCCCCTACATATAAATGATTGGGCATCCCCATCAGATACTCAGTGACTGTTGCTTCCTGTCTCTGTGTTGTAGTGTCTTCATAGCAAACAGTGTCCCAGGTCCAGATGTGTTCACAGCTTGACTTTTTTTTTTTTTTTTAAGAGACAGTCTTGCTCTGTCCCCCAGGCTGGAGTGCAGTGGCGTGATCTTGGCTCACTGCAACCACCTCGGGCTCCCTGGTTGGAGTGATTCTCCTGCCTTAGCCTCCCGAGTAGCAGGGACTAACAGGCACACACCACCACACCTGGCTTTTTTTTTTTTTTTCAGACTAAGTCTCATTCTGTCACCCAGGCTGGAGTGCAGTGGTGCGATCTTGGCTCACTGGAAGCTCTGCCTCAGCCTCCCAAGTAGCTGGGACTACAGGCTCCCACCCCCACATCCGGCTTATTTTTTGTATTTTTAGTAGAGACAAGGTTTCACCGTGTTAGCCAGGATGGTCTTGATCTCCTGACCTCATGATCCACCTGACTCAGCCTCCTGAAGTGCTGGGATTACAGGCATGAGCTACTGCGCCAGCCCCTGGCTTTTTTTTAAGTAGAGATGGGGTTTCAGTGTTGCCCAGGCTGCTCTTGAGCTCCTGAGCTCAGACAATCCGCCTGCCTCAGCCTCCCAAAGTGCTAGGGTTACAGGCGTGACCCACCACTCCAGGCCCACAGCTTGACTTTTAAACACCACCTGAACTTCCAGCCCCTTACTCTACTGAGACATCCTCCACGCTGAAATGAAGTTGGCTCCTTACTTTATGCCCTTCCTTTGCTCATAGCTCTTGGGAAGCTGGTTTCTCCCTGCTCGCCACCACCTGCCCCAAGTAGTTCCATCGCCAGTTCTTTCCCTTCTGTCACCACACTCTTCCCCCTTTCCCTAGCACAGCCCCACTAGAGGCCACCACTGCCCGCTCAGTACGTACTTCTGAAGTCCTTGTCATCTCTTCCCATAGGCGGGACAGACGGCCCTCATGCTGGCGGTCAGTCACGGACGGATAGACATGGTGAAGGGCCTTCTGGCCTGTGGGGCTGATGTCAACATCCAGGATGACGAGGGCTCCACGGCCCTCATGTGTGCCAGCGAGCATGGGCACGTGGAGATCGTCAAGCTGCTGCTGGCCCAGCCCGGCTGCAACGGTCACCTAGAGGACAACGTAAGCTGTCTCCCTTGGGCCTCCTGGCCAGGGGTCTGGGGGACTCTGGACGGGAGCCCTGGGAGTGCCTTTTGGCCAGGAGCGACCAAATCCTCCTCTATTCTCCTCTGGGATTTGTGTCGCCATCTAGGTGCCTCCCTTCACAGCCAAGCTTGGCTACACTTACTGTGTGCAAACTAACACGCTCATAAACTAGTACCCAAAGCAGAATAAATAGGCCCCACCCCAAAAATTCATGAAATGAAAAAGTGATTTAACGGGCGTGTCCAAGAGCCCCTCTACAAAAGGGAAATCAATGGATTTGCAGAATCAAATTCAGTGTAGGTGACTTCTGACAGGTGCACTTGGAAATCTGGATTATCATTACAGGCTGGAGTTACACGGTGACTAAAACCAGTTCCTACTATAGTGAACCTTTTCCCACCCAAAGTGAAGGCACTGTGACCCATCAAAGTGAGTAGCTTGTGACCAGCATATGCCGGAGCCTGTAGAGTAGCTTGACTTCTTGAAGCATTTTCCCATTTCTGCTTAGTCTGTCCCATCAACACCACTCTGCTCTCTTCTCCCAGTTCCCAGGCTGTCCACATTTCCAGATAACTCCTTGACCGGGAAACTCAACCAAAGGGGGTACTTCTGCGTGTCTCTAGGCCAAAGGAGAGGAGTGGTGATAGGTAGAAGGTAGGAACTGGCATGTAGGCAGTGAGATGGTTTAAAGGTCACAGAGGTCGGGTTGGCTTGGTTCCGGTTTTCAAAGTTTATCTCTATGGATCACAGGTTTGGATCAGAGCTTCTTTAGCTCAAAACACCAAAAAGTTAGGAAAATATCCTTTGTAGGTCAGATTCTTCTGGGCCCAAGCCAGCAGGGAGAAAAACCAGCGGAGTTTTTCACTGGTATGAGGGACTGACTAGCTTCACACTCAGCCATCTCCACAGGAGCACACGGAAGCTGCAGCTGTAGCAGATTCCCTTCTTCCCCTCTGTGGGAGGGAGAGCTTCTGACTTCTTTCTTCCAGAAGAGTTTGTTAGCTGTGCTGTGGTTTTTGTTTGATTTTACTTCTATTATCTTTCAAAGCTTGTGAGGGGAAGGATCATAAGATTAAACCAAAGAGAACTGTGTCCTGCTGCTGCTGCTGACCAGAGGGAAATCCTTATTTCAAGACTAGATAGGCTGGGCACAGTGGGTCACTCCTGTAATTCCAGCACCTTGGGAGGCTGAGACAGGAGGATCGCTCGAGCCCAGGAGTTCAAGACCAGCCTGGGCAACATAGTGAGACTCCCATCTCTACAAAAAAAAATTATCCAGGTGTGGTGGTATGCACCTGTAGTCTCAGATACGGTGGTGGTTGAGGCAGGAGAATCACTTGAGCCCTGGAGGTCAAGGCTACAGTGATGTGTGATCGTGCCACTGCACTGCAGCCTGGGAGACAAACCCTGTCTCAAAAAACAGACAGAAAACAAGTTGTGTTGGTCTTTCTCTTGATACTCCTTTATATCCGTTTAAATCCCTGAAATTTAATGGAAATCAAGCAGTTAAGTGAAGCTTTTTTCACCCATATGTAGTGTTTCCCCTCTTATTTCCAGAAGATGGATCTGTGCAACCCACTGGGATTGTGTGCTTACACACAGATGTTACTTGTAGCCTTAAACCGAGGTGGTTAGGGTTTTAGGATCACAGTGCCCTCTCTAAGAGGAAAGGTAAAAGATCTTTGGCAAATTGCAGAGTCTCTAAACACACACTACTGCTGCTTGCCTGGTCATTCATAATTAGAAGAAAAAAAAACTTTCTATCCCCATCTTCTGCTTCCCCCTCCTGGTGGACAGAATGGTTGAGTAAGATAATCCTCTTAACTGGGACCTCTGGAGGGTGGAGGCTTGCCTCATTCATCTTCACATCCTCAGGCCTTCACCCTTAGAGGTCCCAAAAAAGTTTCCCAGAAGACCAAACGAGTAGGGATATTTGGGGAACCTTGCCAATTATTGGAGGGTGTTTTGTTCTGTTACCTTTCGGTTGTCTGGAGGTTTGAGAAACCCAACATGGCTTGTTCTTTCCATCTTAAGGATGGCAGCACTGCGCTCTCAATCACCCTGGAAGCAGGACACAAGGACATCGCTGTTCTTCTGTATGCCCATGTCAACTTTGCAAAAGCCCAGTCTCCGGTCAGTGTTGTGCATTTGGCATTTGTAAATAGGCTGAAATCCACCAGACTGGTGGACCCCCTTCCTCCAGGAATTGACGGGAGACAGATTTTATGTTGATTCAGAAAATGGAAGTTTTAGTCTGGAGCTTTAGAGTTCATGCTTTCTGCCTCCACCCCGCAAAAGGCAGGAGAACTAATGTTTTAGCGGAGGCTGGGCCTTGCTTGTCCTTGCAAGACATATGCTCACAGCTTCCCATAGAGGTTTTGATTCTGTGCAGAATTATCCAGATAGCACCCCCCGAGCCCATGGGGATATTTCACCATGGTTCTGGCATTGTTCCTGAAGCAGATGGCAGGCAGCCTGTAGTCCACAGTTCACTCTGAGTGGGAAGGTGACTTCCCAGGACAGCCGGACATAGCACTGCTGAGCCCAGCTGGCCTTGGAGCTGTGGACACCTGTTCCCTGTTCTCAGCCAGAGCTCTCCTGGCTCGGGCTCACAGCTGGTTGTTGGCTGTGGTGGGCCCAGATCCTAGGTCACAGAGTACACATCTGCCTGAGGTCACCTATTAACCCCCAGTTTTTTTCCTTTCCTGGTCTCTAGGGCACCCCTAGGCTTGGAAGGAAGACGTCTCCTGGCCCCACCCACCGAGGTTCATTTGATTGCTTGTATGCAAATAGCCCTTCATTTACATGCCACTATTAAGCTGCTAATTGTTCCTGTTGGGGTGACAGATACTGAATGTATACGTATTGTGCCTGAGCTCACCAGCAAACAGAAGCATCAAGCCCAGGGGTAAAGGCTGAAGCTTTCACAGTGCAGAGACTGCTAGCCTGGGCACACACACCTCCTTTCTGGCCATCTTCTGTGTAGGGCACACTTTAACCCAGTCTCTGTTGCTGTTGAGTCTCTGCTCCATTTTGTACAGTCATAGGGAATTCTGATCTGAAGGGGCACCTTCTGTTCACTCCCACAAAGAAGTGTCTGGTTCTCACTGAGACGTTTTAAGATTTTTCCACAAATATTTATATTTACTAAATGTGGAACCACCAGAAAGTTCTTCCAAAATCTCATTCCAGCATAGTTTTGGATTTTTCTTTTGTCTTAAAATAAGGAAGTCGAGATGACTTTGATCATTGGTAATGTGGGCCTGGGCCAGACACAACTCTCAAAGTATAAAACTTAGAAAAGATGATGCTCATTTGGTCTTAGCCAGGTAGATGTAATATATGACTTTTTATAAAAAGGGTATCTATATGAACTTGACACAGTATTTTCAGCTTTTGTATTCCATACTGAAGCCATGAAGAACTACACGTAACATCATCATTTGTATTAATTGCACAACTCCAATGCTAAAGGTTGGATTGTGTTAGAGGAATCGGCTCTGTATTTGCCTCTAGAGAAACACAGTGTAGTTCTCTTTGTATTTATGGATTCCTTTTTACCGTGTCACATTTACTTTGGTCCTCTATGTATTTAAATGTTTGAAGTGCCTTAGACTCTTGCCATATTTTCAAAATAAAATTTCATTAAGCTCTTTTCCTTGTCCCTGTTTCATCTCTGATAGCTGTCCGCCCCGAGCCGATTGACTTACGGCAGTGGCAGCACACGCTGATGGATTGAGCTGAGCAGGGAGGGTGAGTGCGCCAGTCGGCTCCGACAGGGAGACAGCATCTTCCGAGGGCACTTGTCCACTTCCACAGCTTGGCTCCTGACTCAGATTGCAAGTCGGGAGGCTGAAGTTTGAGGCCTCCTTAGACAAAGCACTCTTCCGATGGGGAGCCCGAGATGGTTCTTCTCAGGGGCAGAAGCACTAGTCCTTGACTCTGAGTACAACTGCTGGGTGACTAGGTGATACGTGTAGTGACAAGAAAGGAGAGATGAAGCTGGACACTTTTTTTTTTTTTTTTTTTTTTTGAGAATGGAGTCTCTGTTGCCCAGGCTGGAGTGCAGTAGCATGATCTTGGCTCACTGCAAGCTCCGCTTCCCGGGTTCACGCCATTCTCCTGCCTCAACCTCCCAAGTAGCTGGGACTACAGGCGCCCGCCACCACGCCCGGCTAATTTTTTGTATTTTTAGTAGAGACGGGGTTTCATCGTGTTGGCCAGGATGGTCTCGATCTCCTGACCTCATGATCAGCCCACCTCGGCCTCCTAAAGTGCTGAGATTAAAAGCATGAGCCACTGCATCTGGCCCCAAATTCTTTTTAAACAGTAAAGTAAGTTGGGACCATCTCATTAAATGAAGCAGCATGACAGCCAGAATTCAAACCAGGTGTTTTTGGCACAATCGCTGGTGGTGAGTTTTGGCCAAGGCCATCTATGAGAGCCAAGTGCACTGGAGAAATATCAGAGACTTCTTTCCCTCCCTCCCCCGCTTTTAAAAATTAAACATTATTGAGCTCAGGAAAGAGGCCAGAGAATAGACTTTTCCCATAGGTGTTTCATTATGAGGTCTGTTTCAGAGTCAAGATTTGAACCTTTCAGAGGAAAACAACTTGGGGGGCTGTGAGAGCCATGCTGGCAGTGCAGGCAAACCTGGGCAGCAACAGACCAGCTCTCCTAGGACCACAAGGATGACTTTCCTCTGCATGAACTGTGAAAGTGAGGTCACAGCCACCTGGAGGCACATCCCTCTCGGGACATAACCTACTACCTGATACATGCTGAATTTCAGATCATGTAGCTCTTCAAGCCCAAGTTCCTACAGATCCAAAATGGCACAATAAAAGCAGGAGAGAGTGTGTGTGTGTGTGTGTGTGTGTGTGTGTGTGTGTGTGTGTGTGTGTGTGTGTGTGTGTAGAGAGAGAGAGAGGTAGAGCCATGCGTGGTCTGCCCCTTATGGGCATAACCTACCTTTTGAGCAAATAAGGTAGTACCTCTGGTGGTTCCTGGGCCTGGGAATTTTCTTTGTTCCATCTGAGAAAGGAAAGGCATGAATGTAAATGAGCGAGCAAATGAATCCCCGTGTCTGCATGCTGCCCTTCTGATTTCTCATGCTAGATTTTGAAAAAGAAAATGAGTGCTTGTTTTATCAGATACAAGATAGGTATCTGACCTCTAAGTAATGAATGCTAGCTGGTACCTTGTTTGCTTTAATCACACTAGGCATTTAGAATGCCTTTTATCTTGGGATCCTGGTATACTATATAAACAAGCCTGATTATGCCCATTGGTACAGCTGCAGTTTATTGAGGCACAAACTCCATAAAAGGGATTTGTGACAGGAGGCTTGGGCAAGGTTCCCAAGTAAGATCAGCATGGGGTTGGCAACTCCTGATCTTATTTTCCAGCTTAAGAGAAGTCTAGGTGGGTGTGGTGGCTCAGGCCCATAATCCCAGCAATTTGGGAGGCCGAGGCAGGCAGATCACCTGAGCTCAGGAATTTGAGATCAGCCTGGGCAACATGGTGAAACCCCATCTCTACTAAAACTACAAAAAACTAGCCGGATGTGGTGGTGCACGCCTGTAATCTCAGCTACTCAGGAGGCGGAGGTTGCAGTGAGTCAAGATCGCGCCATGGCACTCCAGCCTGGCCAACAGAATAAGACTCTGTTCTCAAAAAACAAACAAACAAACAAAAAAGCAAATTTCCAGCCTGGTCTGAGAATCCCCATCCTTAACAAGCATCCCAGGTGTTTCTGAACATAGCCTTTGGTCCACAGTAAGAAGCTGTTGCTCCCAAAGTATGAGACATGATACATCTGTTATTCCCCAAACATGTTAGGCAGGGTGGGGGAACTACATCAAAACAAACATTGGTTTTTACCTTAGCTCTATAAAGAGCCGGCCTTCCAGTGGTGATCAGGATCCCACATAGGTTTTCTGTGGTGCTGCACATCCATGTTCAGTAGCATTTCTGCATCTCCTGGAATATAGTCATTTCTAGAAGTCCAGGAACCATGGCTGCCACAGATCCATTTTTCCGTGCTTGTAAGGACCAGAGAAGGTGGCTCAGTATATAGGTGACAGTGGCTGGGCAGGCAGACAGCTCTTAGAATATTTTCCCAAGCTAATCTTTTCCATTTCCACTTCCTCGTGGAGCTGGACTATTACTGCTCAGAAGGAGGCCATGAACCATTGCTTTGGCTTTGGAATAAAGAGTTTTCCATTTTCTTTTTTTTACTAAAAGCACCTTTTTTTTTTTTTAAAGCCCTAGGCCTTAGCCAGAAACTGTTCTACTTTCTGCATAAGGAAATTACTAATCATACGTTTTCTCTGCTCTTATTCAGCATGGCTGTAATTTAAAAGCCAGCTGATTATAAAAATATAAAGTACATTTTGTTGCAGTTTCTTACCACAAAGGATGTGGCTGAACCGTAGACCACAATGTTCCTGAGCTGCTCACGCTCGAACCCCTCCCCACTGAAGGCACCAGCTACTCCCTGCAGGGACCAGACAGTCATGGCTTTTCAAGCATGAAAGATGGCATTATTTGGAACTTGTAATGATATCCTTGAGATACCTATCCTGAATTCTGGCAAGGATCTTGCAGTGAAGCTGGAAAACAACGTATCATTTTTGCAGGTGCATGCTTAGACAGAAATGTCTGATTTAGAGGATATTGGGAAGGAGCTGGCATTTTAAGAATCCAGCTGCCCATTGCATCTCCATTAAGACCTTTGTTGATTAAATAGGTAAGAGGATGGAAAACATATCCCTCATTTTCATAAAATGGAAGCTGCATAACAAATATTCCTATTTCTAAAACCAAATGTCAATCTTGTATTTGAGCCAAAATAACTTTTACACTTGTTTCCCATTCCCCAACCCAGAAGGAACTAGTTACCCAGCCCTGGAAACCGCCTGGAAGGCTAAGGCTGTGCCACTGAGAGCCAGAGAAAATCCCTGAGCTGCAGACAGGCAGGTGCTGCTTTGCTGTCACTGGTGCAGGCAGCTCGATGCCTTGTTGAGGCTGGTTGTAGGAGAGCAAGTGCCAGCTGGGCAGGCCGCTTCTCATGTGTCAGGCAGCAAAGAGATTCTTGCTATGGTCCCATCTGCTCTTTTAGGAAGTACTGGATGTGCTTAAACAGGTAATAAGGAAAATATTTATTAGGTAAAATCCCTGAGAGTTGAGAGAGCTCACCCACCCCCAATCCTGCCTAAAATATGTCACCCCCACCCCCAGAAAAATCCAGTCTTCCAACAGGAAGCTTACTAGGATGAAATCTCATGCTTCGGTTTGTAACACCATCTGCCAGGACTGAGAAGTTCCGGTGCCTAGCTGAGAAATACTAGTTGAATGAATGAGTGTAAAAAAATAACTGATGGTGTTAGAAGTCAGGAGTGTTGCCATGAGGGAGCTGGAAGGAGCCCAAATGGGGCTGGTGAGTTCCTGGTAATGGTCAATTTCTTGCCTGGGGGGTAGTTGCACTGTTATGCTCACTTTGTGACCATTCATCAGGCTGTAGACACAGGTGTGTGCTTTCCTGTATGTATATTAACTTCAATTTTTTTTTAAAAGTTTAAGAAAATGAAAAAGGTTGATCAAAAAAGACCTTGGGAAGGAAGGTGCAGATTTGAGAGTCAATATAATCAAAGAGATAGTGAAAGAAGGTAAAAACTGGAAACTCTTAGCCCTGCTATTTCTTGAATGTGAACACATAGCTTTGCATGATGGCCATTGTGGCCCACTCATAACCTTGAATAGCAGTCACGAGGGCTGTTCTCAGATACTCCAGTTCTTTTTCTGGGCACAACAGGATAGGATGTACTACCCACACACTTTTGAAGTTACACTTGGCCATGTGACTTCTCCAATGAAACAGAAAAGGTTATGTGTCAATTCCAGATGGAAGCTTTAAAAGCCAGTGCAGTTTACCGTATCTTGTACTCCCCTTGTCATAGTGATGATCACGGAAGCAAGTGTTGACACAGACATCCCATTAGCGTCATCCCTGAGTGACTACGTGGAATAGAGTTTCCTTGCCAAGCTGTGTTGCAGGTGTATTAGGAACAAGAAATAATCCTTTATTATGCTAAGCCAGAGAAGCTAGGGAGTGACTTGCTGGCACAGCGTAACTTAGATTTTCTTTATCCATACAAAAACTGGTTCCTCGAAGTGAAGTGCTGCTGTGTAACCAAATGGCTTAGTAGTTGATTGGTGGACAGCAACAAAACTGTCACTGGGGACTTAATCATAGAACAATGACAACTATTTGGATGACTATTTTCTCAATAATCCCCAGGGATGGTACATACCAGTACCATCCTAGTTGCAGAGAGAGAATGTAACCCATTATCTACAGTGGATGCCTTAGGGCACTAGGGACTAAACATTTTTGTGAAAGGAAAGCCATTTCCTGTGTACAGTCTGCCTAGATTGTCTCTTAGAAACGTGTAGCTCTCAAACTTTGGTGTGCATCGGAATCCCCAGGAGGGTTTGTGAAAACACACTGCTGGGCCTCAACCCCGACTTTCCAATTCGGTAGGTCTGGAAAGAGGCTCAAGAATTGGCATTTCTAACAAGTTCCCAGGTGGTGCTGATGCTTCTGGTCCAGAAGCCCCACTCTGAGAAATGCTGCTGTAGAGGAAGAGCTCTGATGAGTAGGATTCCTGTCCATTAGGGAGCTCTAAAGTGTCTGTTCTTTCATCTTTGTAGGCTTTCGTCTTTTGCAGTTTCCAGTGACTAAACCTTAGGAGTTAACTTGTTCCCTGTGGAACTTTTGCTTCCCAGTATAAAAAACAAATTCCGCAAAGATACCATTGCCCAATAGGAAGTCTTTCTACAGCTTGTACAATATATCAAGTGTTTATAAATCCTGTATTCATCCAGAATTTGGCCATAGAACTTGACTCACAGCAGTCTTATAAGAAAAAAAAATGACTCATACATTTCCCTTAGAAAGAAATGTTTCTTTATGCTAATCCCATGAGTTTCTGTGTTAGCTCACTCCCTTATGAATGCACATTTTAAAAAATCATGGTTGGCCGGGTGCGGTGGCTCATGCCTGTAATCCCAGTACTTTGGGAGGCTGAGGTGGGTGGATCGCCTGAGGTCAGGAGTTCGAGACTAGCCTGGCCAACATAGTGAAATCCTGTCTCTAATAAAAATACAAAAATTAGCTGGGCATGGTGGTGGGCACCTGTAATCCCAGCTACTCAGGAGGCTGAGGCAGGAGAATCGCTTGAACCCGGGAGGCGGTGGTTACAATGAGCCGAGATAGTGCCGTTGCACTCCAGCCTGGGCAACAAGAGGAAAACTTTGTCTCAAAAAATAATTTAAAAAATCATGGTCTCCTCTGGAAACCCAGGTGGCATGGAGGAGAGTGTGCTGCACTGCTGCCCTCTCAGCTGCTGCCTCTGCATTCCATCCTGGGTTCTGATTCTGCCATCGGGCAGAAGTGCACAGTGTTTTTCCTTTCCAGAGCAGAAAAACGGTCATCCTAGGTGTTCACACTGAGAGGCAAGAGACTGAGTAATCTGTGTTGGAAAGCCACAGGAGCCCAATGAACCCAGGAACCAATTGAAGATCCTCTTGCCTAAGGACACATATGGTATGTCCACAGCGCTAAGTTCAGAGACCAAGTTGAGATGAGTTAGAAGAGGGAGAAGACATCAGTGTTTCACTGGGAAAGGAGGCAACTTGTTTATACCTTCTCTCATCTGTAAATTAACCTCCAAGAGACAAGACACTCAGAAAGTACACTTGCTGAGATTGATTGATGGAAGGCCTTGAATGACCAAAGGAATGTTAATGAAGTTCCCCATATGCTTCATTCAGTCATCATCAGAGATATATGACCACTACATAACCAAAGAGCCAGAAGCTTGGTGTCTGTCTTATAAACCTTGCTATAGATATTGGTCTGTAGAACATTTTTTTTTTTTTGAGGCGGAGTCTCACTCTGTTGCCCAAGCTGGAGTGCAGTGACGAGATCTTGGCTCACTGCAACCTCCACCTCCTGGGTTCAAGCGATTCTCGTGCCTCAGCCTCCCAAGCAGCTCGGATTACAGGCACACACCACCACGCCTGGCTAATTTTTATATTTTTAGGAGAGCCGGGGTTTCATTATGTTGCCCAGGCTGGTCTCAAACTCCTGATGTCAGGTGATCTGCCCACCTGAGCGTCCCAAAGTGCTAAGATTACAGGCATGAGTCACTGTGCCTGGCACATATTTAAAAAGATAGAGCACAGTCATTTTACTTACTTGTGTGTGTCGGAGTTTAGGGACTCCAGCTGAGGACAAACATCCTACACTTGCCAGTGCACAACAGTCTTGGGTTCAGAAATTTGTTTTGCCAAATTCTTGTCACTGCTTCTAATCCTTTTTAAAATTAGGGGCCCAAACACTGTCATCACCCACCAGTAAGTCTTCTGAAGATTACCTCTCGGCCGGGTGCGGTGGCTCACACCTATAACCCCAGCACTTCCGGAGGCCGAGGCGGGTGGATCACCTGAGGTCAGGAGTTGGAGACCAGCCTGGCCAACGTGGTGAAACCCTGTCTCTACCAAAAATACAAAAATTAGCCGGTCGTGGTGGCTTGCACCTGTAATCCCAGCTGCTCAGCACTTGGGAGGCTGAGGCAGAAGAATCCCTTGAACCCAGGAGGCAGAGGTTGCAGTGAGCTGAGATCACACCACTGCACTTCCAGCCTGGGCGACAAGAGTGAGACTCTGTCTCAAAAACAATCAATTAATTAAAGATTACCTTTCAATGATCTGTACCTACATTTACCTCTGCATGGAAAGGAGTTTCACCCAGGTGCCAACATGATGAACATTAACTGCTATTAGCAATCCACCCATCCGAGTAGACAGGCTGTTAGCCAGAGTCTACAGAAACGTAGGCAGTCACTCTTCCCTTTGCTTCCCCCTCCTGTTCATTTGATGCCTAATAAAGCATGACTTTTCACTTGTGCTCATTGTCCAGTTTTTACCAAGATATGAAACACATCTATAGCGCTGAAGACCAGTGAAAGATATTCAGTTTGGGGCAATGCAAGGAAAGAAGCAATCTACAGGGAACTATTTTATTTGAAGGTGAAAGTTGCTTCTGATAACTCTTCAAGAAGTGCATCATTCTAAGTGGGACATTTCGGTTATTTATGGTCACGATATTGTTAGGTAACAGTCCTCAAAGCCTCAGTAGCCTACCATAGTAAGCATGCACTGCTCACACCTCTGGGTGCCCAGCGAAGTGGCTCTGCGGACCTTGGCCGGTCTCACAGCTGTCAGCTGACCTAGGCTGGGTAGCTGAAGTGCGTTCTCATGGCCATAACAGAAATGCAAGAATACAGGTGGACAGGGATCCTGGAGGCTCAGGCTCAGAACTCGTACTCCATTAATTTCATGGCACTCCACTGGCCCAAGCAAATCATAAGACCAGTCCAGATTCAAAGAGATTGGGAAACAAATCCTTCAGTGAAAGGAACTGCAAAGCCACATGCCGGAATGTTTGGCTATAGAAAGAAAGAAAGGATTTGGAGCCATAAAATGCAATAAACCCATCAGAGTGGGATCCTCTCCCAATAATAGCTCTGGCCAGGATTTTGGAATTGCTCAGGAGGCATACTTCTAATAACCTACTTAAATACCTGTGGGGAAGGGTGGAGCTAGGAACTCTGGTCCACCCTTGAGATTGATGTCTGCAGAGCCTTTTCTGTGGGGGAGCCCTTTTGTAAGTTCTCAGCCACACCATTATCACTACCTTGAGTGCTGCCATCAAGAAGCCACTAACCAGAGCCATCATCTGCTAAGTGTCCAGTGACCGTGAATGTAAGCGGAAGGTAGAAAATGGTAGCTTGTTGGAAAATATGGGGGTGGTAACCCAAAAACAGCTGTAAGAGAAGAGAGCTATCATAAAAGTCTTGAGAG
This sequence comes from Pan paniscus, assembly GCF_029289425.2. Classification (NCBI taxonomy): domain Eukaryota; kingdom Metazoa; phylum Chordata; class Mammalia; order Primates; family Hominidae; genus Pan; species Pan paniscus. The sequence continues at coordinate 940,155 of NC_073270.2, read as the reverse complement.
CTAGTTTTTTGGGGGTTGTTTTTATAGCAGAGTCTCACTCTGTCACCAGGCTGGAGTGCAGTGATACGATCTCAGCTCACTCCAACCTCTGCCTCCTGGGTTCAAGTGATTCTCCTGCCTCAGCCTCCTGAGTAGCTGGGATTACAGACATGGGCCACCATACCTGGCTCATTTTTGTATTTTTAGTAGAGACGGGGTTTCAACATGTTGGCCAGGCTGGTCTCGAACTCCTGGCCTGAAGTGATCCACCCGCCTCGGCCTCCCAAAGCGCTGAGATTACAGGCGTGACCACCACACACAGCCTTGGGAGCTAGTTTCAAGCGGTATTTTTGACGAGTACCGGGGTGAAGCACCAGTGACGGAAAAATTCCATCTCCAGCCTGTTCCCACTGAGGAGACTGTACCATAAAGCACTAGGGAAATCTGACCTCCACAGCCTTTGGCTTCCAACTGAGGATCAAAGCAAGGACAGGCATGAGTCATAGTAGAGTCCCCTTAAACCCTTAGCTGGTGAGCGTTATTTCACCACAAGCCATGGCTATTTCCTGTGGCCAACAGGAAAAGGCTGCATAGTCATTTCTGAATTCCTGTGGAAGAACTACTCTGAGGCAGTCTTATCAAGCAAGTCTAGCTCTGTCTCTGGGAAGTGACCTGAAGGCATCTCTTCCTTAACTTTGACAGCTGATCCCAGACTAACTTGTCACATAGGAGTTGGACATTGGTTGTGCCATACTAACCCCAGGAGGAGGAAGTGGAGGAACTGACTGAGAGGAGAGGTTACCACTTGCTAATGAAGTTAAGGGAATCCTCATTGCGCAAGGATGTTTCAGCTCTTCTGCCTGCTCTGAAGGTGGAACATGCTGTGGTCATCACTTTGGTCAAACATGAACAACAGCCTTATAGGAGAGCAGGTGGAGCTAGTGGGGGAACAAAGATAAAAATCGTGTTCAACACTTTTGGAAGCACTGAACATGATGGGGTTAATCAGCCAGTGGTCTGATCCTCCCTCTGCTCATGGAGGGAGGCTGAAATGCCTGACAACCTCTGGCTTCTCCCTGCAAAAACAGAAGAGATCCTGGAGCCAAGATAGGTGACTTTTTTTTTTTTTTTTTTTTTTTTTGGAGAAGGAGTCCCACTCTGTCGCCCAGACTGGGGTGTAGTGGCGAGATCTCCATTCCCTGCAACCTCTGACTCCCAGGTTTAAGCGATTCTCTTGCCTCAGCCTTCCAAGTAGCTGGGATTACAGGCACCCACTACCACTCCCAGCTAATTTTTTTTTGTATTTTTAGTAGAGACGGATTTTTGCCATGTTGGCCAGGCTGGTTTCAAACTCCTGACCTCAGGTGATCCACCCGCCTCAGCCTCCCAAAGTGCTGGGATTACAGGCATGAGCCACCACACCCGGCCAACATAGGTGACTTGTCACACCTGCTTCAGAGAGAGCCCAGGGCAGGCAAGGCAGTCCCCATTGGAGCTGACTTCCAACCCCATGCATGGCTGCTTCTCTGTGCTGCTTCCCTGCTGAGCTTCAACTCCCTTCTAGGGATGCCATTTTCCTAACAACCAAAATGGCAGGCAGAACCAGCCTCATTTGCTGAGGTTGAGAGGAGGGCGCCTGACACACAGTAGGGTTCAGAACCTGTCTAGTGAGGTGAATTTTGCAGGTTGTTCGTCGCAAATCTTTTTCTTTTTTTTGAGAGGGAGTCTCACTCCATCATCAGGCTGGAGTGCAGTGGTGCGATCTTGGCTCACTGCACCCTACGCCTCCCGAGTTCAAGCAATTCTCCTGCCTCAGCCTCCCAAGTAGTTGGGATTACAGGCGCACACCACCACACCTGGCTAATTTTTTGTATTTTTAGTAGAGACAGGGTCTCACTATGTTGGCCAGACTGGTCTCAAACTCCTGACCTCGTGATCTGCCTGCCTCAGCCTCCCAAAGTGCTAGGATTACAGGCGTGAGCCACCGTGCCCATTCATGGCAAGTCTTAAGGCTGTCAGTAACAGATCTGAAGGGGGCCGTTATGCCAACAGGAAAGAGACATGTTCTGTTCTTCTCCAGGAGGAAGAGGGTCCAAGTGCTGAGCCAAAAATCCAACAACTAGCACACATTTAAATGGGCTCCCCCAGGCGGGAATGAGGCAGGGAAGGTTTCTTCAAATAAACAGACACTTGTTCAACTAAACTCCAAATGAGCACCACCCGCCCCCCTGTGAAAGGCCTTGGTAAGGAGTGCGAGAGGTTAGCTGAGAAGGGTCCCAGCCAGCACAGAGACTACTACTACCTGCAACCCCACCAGTTCCCTTCACTCCTCAGCCTGACCTATCAGCTCTCCCTAGTGGCCAGTGGGAGACACATCCAAGCATGAGCCAGTCTCCCAACAACGTTTAATTTTATTTATTTATTTATTTTGAGACAGAGTCTCCCTCTGTCATCCAGGGTGGAGTGCAGTGGAACGATTTCAGCTCATTGCAACCTCTACCTCCCAGGTTCAAGCGATTCTCCTGCCTCTGCCTCCCAAGTAGCTGGGATTACAGGCAGGCACCACCACATTAGCTAATTTTGTATTTTTAGTAGAGACCGGGTTTCACACCATGTTGGCCAGGCTGGTCTCGAACTCCTGACCTCAGGTGATCCACCTGCCTCAGCCTTCCAAAGTGCTGAGATTACAGGCATGAGCCACCGTGCCTGGCCAACAATGTTTTTAAAACAGGACATAATGGGTTACAAAATTAATGTAACTACAAGCATTTTTAAAAGTTGAATAAATCTGAAATCTTGATTGTATCAGATAAATTGATGGTAACATCATTTCATGAAGCTTTACGTGTGTGTATGTGTGTGTGTGTGTATATATCATCTCAGTCACAAAATAACATGTGTTTGGGGTTTTTTGGTTTCTCCTTAAGACAGGGACTCACTATAATGCAGGCTGGAGTGCAGTTGTGCACTCACAGCTCACTGCAGCCTCAACCTCCTGGGCTCAAGCAATCCTCCCACTGAAGCCTCCCAAGTGGCTGGGACCACAGGCGCACTCTACCACACTAGGCTAATGTTGAGGCAGGATCTCACTATGTTGCCCAGGCTAGTCACTTTTTTGTCTGGTAGCCTCATGGTCTAGAAAAGTTTCAACGTTTATAGCAAGTAACTTTTTCTTTCAACATCAGCCTACTTCACTCTTCTTTTTAATTATGTTCGACTTTTTTATTGTAGTAAAACATACATAATATGAAGTTTGCCATCTTTACTATTTTAAGAGTATAATTCAGTGACATGAATTGTATTTACAATATTTTGTAACTAGCACCACTATCCAGATCCAAAACTTTTTCATCACCCATAAAAGAAACTCCATAACCATTAAGCAAAACTGTCCATATCCCCTCCCTCAACCCCGGTAGCTTCAGTTCCACTTCCTGTCTCTATGCCTTTGCCTATTCTAGATAGCTCACATAGGGGAATCATGCAACAGTTGTCCTTTTGTGTCTGATTTATTTCTCTTAGCATAATGTCCTCAAGGTTCATCCATGTTGTAGCACATGTCAGAACTTAATTCCTTTTCATAGCTGAATAGTAGTGCACTGTATGTATATTCTGCCTTTTGTTTATGCATTCATTTGTTATCACCACCTCATCTTATTTTATTTGAGACAAGGTCTTACTCTGTCACCCAGGCTGGAGTGCAGTGGCGCAATCATGGCTCACTGCAGCCTGGACTTCTCGGGCTCAGGTGATCCTCTCACCTAAAGCCTCCCAGGTAGCTGGGATTGCAGGTGCGCACTGCCACGCCTGGTGAATTTTTTGTAGAGATGGGGTTTCACCCTGTTGCCCAGGTTGGTCTCAAATGATCCTCCTGTCTCGGCCTCCCTAAGTGCTAGGATTACAGGCATGAGCCACCACACCCAGCTACCACCTCATTTTAAAATAAAGTAAGTGAAGCTCAGACTGGCTCAGGGTGAGCCCACTACTTAGCGGGAAGGCTGATCAGAAAGAGCAGACCTCCTGCCTTCTAAGCCAAGACTTTTGCCACTACTCCAAGCTACTGACAAGCCTGCTTTTCCTTGACACCCTTTATTTCATATTCTGTTCCAATTCCAAGTCGTGAAAAATAACAAACCCTTAGATAGCACTTAACCACACAGCAGGCACTGTTCTGAGTGGTTTGCTCACGTTCCCTTATTTTCTCCTTTCCAGAAACCTATAAAGTAGTTGAACACCATTACTATCCCCTTTTTATAGATGAAGCAACAGAAACATCGAGAGGTTAAGTAACTTGTCCGAGATCACACAGCTATTAGTGAGAAAGCCAGGCAGACCTGCACCAAGTCCCTGCACTGAATCACTTCCCCACACTGCCCCTCTTGCAGACAGAAAAGCATTCTTCACCAAAGCAACACCGTATTTCTAGTGATAAGAGACTCAAATTCCAGACAAGAAATCAAATACGGTGTTCTGTAACAGATTAACTTAGGAAGACAAATGTATTCCAAAGGCAAGACTGCAAGTTATACCTGCCTTTACACAAACATCGACGGTCCCAAATTCTGCATGGGGCTTGTGAGACAGTCTCTTCCTCTGACTATGACAATCTAGGAACAACAGGACAAATGACAATTCTTCAGGCCCAGAACTGGTTCCCTGACACATTCTAGACCCTGCTTAAGGACACAGAAGTCTGATTCTGGAGATGCCCTTGCTCTTGAAGTCCCAAATGTGCAGTGTTCTGTGTGCCTGAGTCCCACACCCCAGCCTACCATGGCCACCATGGCGGGTTTGGCCAGTACTCTACAAAGCCCAGAAGCATCAGGCACCTGAGAACCATGCCCTTGTTACATTTAAGTCATGTGACTCATTGACTAGGAAGACAGAAACTTCTAGAAAGAAAGCCAAAGAGAATCCACAGCTGCTTTCTCCAAGCCAGATTTACTTGAAAATGCAAGTGATGAGGCTGTCACTCCCACCCTGAGGATGAGGGGAAGGAGGAGGGAGGCTTTGCTGTCTCCCAGAAAATCAACAAGAACACAATTTCCAGGCACTGTGGAGAAAATATATTATGCGAAAGTCTGAGCTCCAAGAGACTCCTTGTCCTTGCAGTGGGGCCATCTGTGTTCTCTAGGTTGTGGTTTTCGCCGGCAAGTCTATACACTTCCATTGATCGGTCAACAAGAACAGAACTTATTTACCTGCCACAGTACCTCGGGCTGTAGCTCTGATAAGGGCCCCTCAAGGTGTCCTTCCCAAGCGACCAGCCTGCTTGCTTCTGCTATTTCCTTTTTATTCAGGAATGCCTCATGCTACTAAAATAGCAGACAAGGTTTAAATACATTGCTACTTTGTGTGTCTAGCCATTTTAAAAAATTATTTTCAACCTTACCACCAGTATTAACATCTCCTACATCAGAAGAAAGGTGCCACAGGAATCAGGGTGCTACACAGCATAGGGTTTGGGGGACACACTCCTGTGATACTCCATTGTATTAGGGCTCTCCAGAGGAGCAGAACCAATAGGATACATATAGATGTATAGAAAGTGATAGATTACAAGGGACTGGCATATGCAATTACTGAGACCAGGAAGTCCTGTGGTCTGCCATCTGTGAGGTGGAGGCCCAGGAAAGCCAGGGGTGTGGCTCCAGCCTAGACCCAAAGGCCTAAGAACCAGGGAAGCCAGTGCCTGAGGGCAGGAGAGGATGGAGGCCCCAGCTCAAGCAGAATGGTAACTCTATCTTCCTACACATTTTTGTCCTATTCAAGCCCTCTGTAGACTGAATGGTACCCACCCGCAGTGGTGAGGAAAGCCTTCTTTACTCGGTCACCAATTCAAATGCTCATCCCTTTCAGAGACACCCACGAAGAGGTTTGCCAGCTTTCTGAGCGTCCCTTGACAGTCAAATTGACACATAAAAGAACCATTATACCTTCTTGTCCAGAAGTCTTTGCAGATAACCGTCCATGAATTCTAATGAAGCCTGGGAACCTATCCAGAGCTGGGGCAAGAAAGAATCCATGCAAGTAGGAAACTAGCAAAACCTGCAGGCTCCAGCATCCTGCCAGTCATCTGCAGACCCCAGAGGAGTCCACAAGCAAGTGCTTAATAACACCGTCCTAGTTACATTCAGGTCATGTGGCTTCTTGACCAGGAAGAGAGAAACCTCTCAAACAAAAGCTAAAGAGAATCCACAGCTGCCTTCTCCAAACCTGTTACAGCTGGAAAACCAAGTGATGAGGAAATCACATGAGCTCATGCTTGTGAAGCACTCTGTACAAACAGGCACTGTGGAAGCATTCGCTATTTTGTTAACGATAAGGTCATTTTTTTCCTCGAGGTCAGGTTGTTCATTCCAGTTTCACTCACTGGCATCTCTCCCCAGAGCACACAGGCACTCACACAAAAATAACTGTCTTCCAAGTTATCCCACAGGTATGGACAATAGCTGGTACGACCATTGGATTGTCCACTGCCTTGCTGAGTTCCAGCAGGCTGCTCTGATGGGGAACAACAACAACAAAAAGCAACCTGTGGGCAGCGAGGAGGTTTTTCTAGGGAATCTGCGTAGACTGTCTTTGTCAAATGTGGGAAGGAAAGGGGTCCTCCCAGGAATTAGGATCTGCTGTGAGGTTGTGCCAGGGCATCCACGCCTGCGTTTCTCTCAGTGCTGGCCTCGCTGATCCCACCATCCCTCCAGGTGTGCTGTAGAACTTCCAAGACTCATTCCCATGAATATGTTAGCTAGGTGGTCGTCAAGTCTACAGGTTCTTCCTCCCCACAGCTCTTGGGTCCACCCTCTTCCACTGCTGCTAACATAGTTCAGAGCACCATCATTTCTTCTGGACTGCTACAAGGTCATCTGAACTGGTCTACCCACTGTCAGCCCTGTCCCTTTCAGTACAGTCATGTTATTCCCTGTTGAAAGCTACTCAATGGTTTCAGCTTGGTCTGGCATGATGAAGCTTCCTCCGTAATCTGGGTTCAGCTCCATCACACTCCTCCCACACCTCCAACTGAGCTAAACCAAAATGCCACAGGAGTTCCTGACCTTAAGCCCTTGTGTCACTCACTTTATTATTCATAGTTTGTCCCCAGTGTTGCAACCAAGAGCTGAGGCTCCTTGGGCTCTCTCATTTTTGAACATCAAATGCAGGTCTCCTTTGCCATGCAATGTGACTGCCTGATTCACAGGAACATGGCCCTGCAAGTGTATGCCAGGTGGCCCTACCGATATCAGCAGACACATTGGCAGACAATCAGGATGGATCAGGACAATCTCTCTGAATATATCCATCCATTTGGAAGGAAGGCAATCAAGATGGAGATTAAAACCAGCTTAACATGGAACTAGAGAGGCAAAACAGCCTCCCTTGTGAGGTTCCGAGTTGTAGAGTAGGAAGGTGGCATGTCCTTGGCTCAGTGCCCCTTCGTTCCCATTCGGTGGCTGACAGCTTCAGTTTCTCATTTCTTATTAGACTAAAGCTTGACTCTTGCTCTGCTGTTTCTTTTTATTGATGAAGCTTAAATAACCAGTAATCACAGCATGCAAAATAGTGTGCACCAGACTTCATATGGTTAAAGTGAGAGTCTTCATTTTTGAAAACATGCTCCAGGCAACTTTGGAAAAAGCAGAATTACTTCCTCTTGTAGGCCACTGGACAGACCCTACTTCGTCCTAAAGTAAGGTGAAGGCCAAAAGACGGGCTTCCAAGGACCAGCTACACTAGACCTACCTTTTGCCTTAACTTTATTCACTTGTGGGCAACATCAAAAGATGAGCCTACTTTGGGGCCGGGCGCGGTGGCTCACGCCTGTAATCCCAGCACTTTGGGAAGCCGAGGCGGGTGGATCACGAGGTCAGGAGATCGAGGCCATCCTGGCTAACACGGTGAAACCCCATCTCTACTAAAAATACAAAAAATTACTGGGCGTGGTGGCTCGCGCTTGTAGTCCCAGCTACTCGGGAGGCTGAGGAAGGAGAATGGCGTGAACTCAGGAGGCGGAGCTTGCAGTGAGCCGAGATTGCGCCACCGCACTCCAGCTTGGGCGACAGAGTGAGACTCCGTCTCAAAAAATAAATAAAAAATAAAAATTCAAAGACAACTACTTCTTTCAAAAACTAGGTGGACGTCGGGCACAGTGGCTCACGCCCGTAATCATAGCACTTTGGGAGGCCAAGGCAGGCGGATCACTCGAGATCAGGAGTTCGAGACCAGCCTGGCCAACATGGCGAAACTCCCTCTCTACTGAAAATACAAAAAAAATGAGCTGGGCATGGTGGTGGGCGCCTGTAATCCCAGCTGTTCCGGAGTCTGAGGCAGGAGAATCGCTTGAGCTGAGGAGGCAGAGGTTGCAGTAAGTGGAGATAGCACCACTGCACTCCAGCCTGGGCGACAGAGTAAAATAAAAATAATTTTAAAAACTAAGTGGAAATTAAATGAAATTTAATATTAAATGTTTCCAAATAAAACATTATAATTTATTAAAATCCTTTTTAAAAAACTTTAAAAATCTTTTTGAAAAAACTTTCTAAAAAGCAATTTAAAGGGAATCTTTGCCTTTTACAGTATTGAGTCCACTGCTCTTTTCCTTTTCTCTTTCGTTCTTTAATTCCTTCATGTCTCGCAATAAAGGAAGAAACACGAACAGTTTGGGCATATATCTAGTTGCACATACCCTGGCCCTAGTGTAAAAGACCACAGGGTTTACAGGAGCGCGTCGCCTTTTCTTAATTTAAAAGAATCCAGGACGCAGGAGAGAACCACACCCCGCAGGTCCAGGCCTAGCGAGTTGTCTGCCCTGCGGCACTCTGCCACCTAGTGTCTGAATCTGCACATTGCACTCTCCTCCATATCCCTTGGTCTGCGAAGGATGAAGTTCCTTCCACCGTACGGCCACCGCCATCGCCATCACCTTACGACCAACCCCAGTGCTCTGCAATGGAGAACAAGCGCCACCATGTTGCAGGGTTCCAGAAAGCAGCAGCTCTGGAACCAGACAGACCTAACTTAGACTCCTAGCTTCCCGTTTACCAGCCGAGACTTCGAGCAAGGGACTTTAACGTTTTAAGCCCTAGTTTCTACATCTATAGAATATGGATGGTAAAAATGCCTGTCTCTAGACTTGTAACCACTGAACTTCTAGAAAGCCAAATGGGTATGATGTTATACACATTAAATGAAATATCACAGATAAAGTGCCTGCAAAGCATAGATCAGGCTGGGTGCAGTGGCTCAGGCCTATAATCCCAGCACTTTGGGAGGCTGACGCAAGCAGATCACTTGAGGTCAGGAGTTCAAGACCAGCCTGGGCAACAGGGTGAAACCCCACGAGGACTAAATTATGTTTTTTTATCTTGCCCAAACTCCTATCTAAGGGGTCCGGGGCATCACGCCCTACAAATCACAAATTCTCATCAGATGGGTTTTAATTAGCCCTATATATTGTGACTTACTTTCCAAACTGACTCTGGCATAACATGAGACAAGGGAGAAAATCAAAATATTTTACCCCAAAACATGTTCGTCATATTTTGTAATGGCCCTGCAAAGCTGTTCTGTATAGGGGAAAATTTGCATCTGTAAAGAATCTATTAACATAGCTAGATCTTTTTCTTCCAGACCCTCCCAATCCTAAAGAGATTAACTAAGATCTAAATAAGAAACATTTGTCATCTGTTGTCTCTAAGGGCAGCACTATGAGACTTCAAAACAACTTAGGTCTCCACAATCTTTATCTTAACCTGAACATTCCTTTTCTATGAATCCCAGGTCTTCAGACAAACTCAACCAATTGTCAAAATATTTAAACTCACCTATAGCCTGGAAACCCGCGCCCCACCCTCTCAACCCTTTGACTTGCCCCACCTTTCTGGACTAAACCAATGTAGTGCTCAAATGTATTTGATTGATGTCTCTTGCCTCCCTGAAATGTATAAAACCAAGCTGCACCCTGACCACTTTGGGCACATGTTTTCAGGACCTCCTGGGGGCTGTGTCACTCATATTTGGCTCAGAATAAACGTCTTCAAATACTTTACAGAGTTTGACTCTTTTCGTCGACATGCTCTAAACCTTGCCTCAGTCTCTCCCTCTGCCTTATGCCCCTCAAATTCTTTCTTCTGAGGTGGCAAGCACTGAAGTTGCTGCAGACCCATACAGATTCGCTGTCAACATCCTGACCTGTCATTTTATGGGTAAGGAAACTAAACTACAAGGTCCTTAAATGGTCTCTCCACAGTATTAGCCAAACCTGAACAAGATCCCAGGTGTTCCAAATTCCCATCCAAAAGAAAAGGGGAAACCCAATCCCGTTTCCATCTCACCCAGGATCTATTGTCTTCCCAAAGCACTTTACTTTCTTTCCTGCCCAGCTGTTGAAATATCAAACTGTACTAAGATTTTGGCCATGATGGACTCTGTTCTCTGCACACTAAGACATTTATCTTCCTGGTCATCATATATATTAATAAGTAATATTTGTTGCTGTTTACTGAGCAGTGTGTAAGCATCCATATTATTTACTGGATGTTTTTCTAGCTGTGTTTTAAAGTTGCAGCATTTGAATGAATGAATGACTTCTGAGCCAAAGTGAGAAAAAACAAACAAGACACAAATCAGTTTTTTCTAAGCTATTTTTCTCCCCAAAATTAGCTCTGCTACTTTGCACAAGTCTCCTTTCCTAAGATCCAGCTTCTCATCTGTTCAATGGGGATATGAACATCTACAAGGTTATGGTAAAGTTTAAAAGCACATTTGTCTGATACTAAGTAGCCAATAAACAATCATTACTGTCATTACCTCAGTTGGCAATTTGGGCAGGGCTTGACAGGGAGTTTGGGTGACAGGCGATAAAGTAAAGGACATTATGGAAAGTCTGAAAGAATGTTATAAGGATAATATATTTTAGATGTATTTTTCTCTTTTATATTTTGTAAATGACTTTTCCCCTAGTAAGCCTAAGGTGATTCTTATGCCTCAGGGAGGTTTGAGACTATTTATAGGAGGAATGTAAATAGAAAAAAAAAAAGATAGATCTAGTTTTTGATTTCCAATTTGAGTTCCTAGAAAAACTGAGGACTGGGGGTGGCTCTGGCAAGATGGCCAAATAGGAACAGCTCTGGTCTGCAGATCCCAGCAAGACCAATGCAGAAGGCGGGCGATTTCTGCATTGCCAACTGAGGTACCCTGGCCATCTCATTAGGACTGGTTAGACAGTGGGTACAGCCCACAGAAGGCAAGCAGAAGCAGGGTGAGGCGTTGCCTTACCCTGGAAGCGCAAGGACCCAGGGGCCTCCCTCCCCAAGCCAAGGAAAGTTGTAAGGGACTGTGCTCTCTGGCCCAGGTACTATGCTTTTCGCATGGTTTTTGCAATCTGCAAATGAGATTCTCTCGTGTGCCTACACCACCAGGGCCCTGGGTTTCAAGCTCAAAACTAGGTGGCTGTTTGGGCAGACACCAACCTAGCTGCAGGTTTTTTTTTGTACCCTGGCAGTGCCCGGAACCCCAGCGAGACAGAACTGTTCACTCCCCTGGAAAGGGGGCTGAAGCCAGGGAGCCAAGTGGTCTCACTCAACAGGTCCCACTCCCATGGAACCCAGCAAGCTAAAAACCACTGGCTTGAAATTCTTGCGGCCAGCACAGCAGTCTGAAGTCCACCTGGGACGTTCAAGCTTGGTTGGGGGAGGGATGTCCACCATTACTGAGGCTTGGGTAGGTGGCTTTCCCCTGACAGTGCTAAGGATGCCAGGAAGTTTGGACTGGGTGGAACTCACCACAGCACTGCAAAGCGGCTGTGGCCAGACTGCCTCTCTAGAGTCCTCCTCACTGGGCAGGGCATCTCTGAAAGAAAGGGAGCAACCCAGTCAGGGTCTTACAGATAAAACTCCCATCTACCTGGGACAGAGCACCTGGGGGAAGGGGCAGCTGTGGGCGCAGCTTCAGCAGACTTAAACGTTCCTGCCTGCCGGCTCTGAAGAGAGCACAGATTTCCCAGCATAGAGCTCGAGCTCTGCTAAGGGACAGACTGCCTCAAGTGGGTCCCTGACCTCGGTGCCTCCTGACTGGGAGAGACCACCCAACAGGGGTCGACAGACACCTCATACAGGAGAGCTCTGGTTGGCATCAGGCTAGTGCCCCTCTGGGATGAAGCTTCCAGAGGAAGGGCCAGGCAGCAATCTTTCTGTTCTGCAGCCTCCGCTGGTGATACCCAGGCAAACAGGGCCTGGAGTGGACCTCCAGCAAGCTGCAGCAGACCTGCAGAAGACAGTCCTGTTAGAAGAGAAACTGACAAAAAGCAGTAACATCAACATCAACAAAAAGGATCCCCACACAAAAACCCCATCCAAAGGTCACCAGCCTCAAAGATTGAGGGTAGATAAATCCACAAAGATGAGGAAAAAGCAGCGCAAAAATGCTGAAACTTCCAAAAACCAGAATGCCTCTTCTCCTCCAAATGATTGCAACTCCTCTCCAGCAAGGGCACAAAACTGGATGGAGAGTGAGTTTGACCAATTAACAGAAGTAGGTTACAGAAGGTGGGTAATCAACTCCTCTGAGCTAAAGGATCATGTTCTAACCAAATGCAAAGAAGCTAAGAACCTTGATAAAATGTTACAGAGACTGCTAACTAGAATAACCAGTTTAGAAAAGAACATAAATGACCTGATGGAGCTGAGAAACATAGCACAAGAACTTCGTGAAGTGTACACAAGTATCAATAGCCAAATCAATCAAGTGGAAAAAAGGATCAGAGATTGAAGATCAACTTACCGAAATACGTTATGAAGACAAGATTAGAGAAGAAAGAATGAAAAGGAACGAACAAAGCCTCCAAGATATATGGGACTATGTGAAAAGACCTACAACTGATTGGTGTACCCGAAAGTGAAAGGGAGAAAGGAATCAAGTTGGAAAACACATTTCAGGATATTATCCAGGAGAACTTCCACAACCTAGTAAGACAGGCCAACATTCAAATTCAGGAAATACAGAGAATACCACTAAGATACTCAAGAAGAGCAACCCCAAGACACATAATTCTCAGATTCTTCAAGGTTGAAACGAAGGAAAAAATGTTAAGGGCAGCCAGAGAGAAAGGTCAGGTTACCCACAAAGGGAAGCCCATCAGTCTAACAGCAGATCTCTCTACAGAAACCCTACAAGTCAGAAGAGAGTGGGGGCCAATATTCAACATTCTTAAAGAATTTTCAACCCAGAATTTCGTATCCAGCCAAACTAAGCTTCATAAGCAAAAGAGAATTAAAATCCTTTACATACAAGCAAATGCTGAGGGATTCTGTCACCACCAGGCCTGCCTTACAAGAGCTCCTGAAGGAAGCACTAAATATGGAAGAGAAAAACTGGTACCATCCACTGCAAAAACACATCAAAATGTAAAGACCAATGACACTATGAAGAAATTGCATCAATTAATGTGCAAAATAACCAGCTAGCATCATGATGACAGGATCAAATTCACATATAACAATATTAACCTTAAATGTAGATGGCCTAAATGCCCCAGTTAAAAGACACAGACTGGCAAATTGGATAAAGAGACCCATCGGTGTGCTGTATTCAGGAGCTAAGACCCATTGGTGTGCTGTATTCAGGAGACACATCACACGTGCAAAGACGCACATAGGCTCAAAATAAAGGGATGGAGGAATATTTACCAAGCAAATGAAAAGCAAAAAAAAAAAGCAGAGGTTGCAATCCTAGTCTCTGACAAGACAGACTTTAAACCAACAAAGCTCAAAAAAGACAAAGAAGGGCACTACATAACGGTAAAGGGATCAATGCAAGAAGAGCTAACTACCCTAAATACATATGCACCCAATACAGGAGCATCCAGATTCATAAAGCAAGTTCTTAGAGACCTACAAAGAGACTTAGACTCCCACACAATAATAGTGGGAGACTTTAATACCCCACTGTCAATATTAGATCAACGAGACAGAAAATTAACAAGGATATTCAGGACTTGAACTCAGCTCTGGAACAAGTAGACCTAATAGAATCCTACAGAACTCTCCACCCCAAATCAACAGAATATACATTCTTCTCAGTACCACATCTCACTTTTTCTAAAATTGACCACATAACTGGAAGTAAGACACTCCTCAGCAAATGCAAAAGAACGGAAATCATAACAAACAGTCTCTCAGTCCACGGTGCAATCAAATTAGAACTCAGGATTAAGAAACTCACTAAAAACCACACAACTACATGGAAATTGAACAACTTGCTCCTGAATGACTACTGGGCAAATAACAAAATTAAGGCAGAAATAAGTTCTTTGAAATCAATGAAAACAAAGACACAATGTGCCAGAATCTCTGGGACACAGCTAAAGCAGTGTTATGAGGGAAATTTATAGCACTAAATGCCCACATCAGAAAGCGGCAAAGATCTGAAATTGACACCCTAACATTACAATTAAAAGAACTAGAGAAGCAAGAGCAAACAAATTCAAAAGCTAGCAGAAGACAAGAAATAACTAAGATCAGATTAGAACTGAATGAGCAAGACATGAAAAACCCTTTGAAAAAAATCAATGAATCCAGGAGCTGTTTTTATGAAAAGATTAACAAAATAGATAAACCGCTAGCCAGACTAATACAGAAGAAAATAGAGAAGAATCAAATAGACACAATAAAAAATGATAAAGGGAATATCACCACTAATCCCACAGAAATACAAACTACTATCAGAGAATACTATAAACACCTCTACACAAATAAACTAGAAAATCTAGAAGAAATGGACAAATTCCCAGGCACATACACCCAAGACTAAACCAAGAAGTTTAATCCCTGAATAGACCAATAACAAGTTCTGAAATTGAGGCAGTAATTAATAGCCTACCAACCATAAAAAGCCCAAGAACAGATGGATTCACAGCCAAATTCTACCAGAGGTACAAAGATAAGCTGGTACATTCCTTCTGAAACTACTCCAAACAATAGAAAAAAAGGGACTCCTCCCTAACTCATTTTATGAGGCCAGCATCATCCTGATACCAAAACCTGGCAGAGACACAACAAAAAAAGAAAATTTCAGGCCAATAGCCCTGATGAACATCAATGCAAAAATCCTCAAAATACTGGCAAACCAAATCCAGCAGAACATCAAAAAGCTTATCTACCACGATCAAGTTGGCTTCATCCCCGGGATGCAAGGCTGGTTCAACATATGCAAATCAATAAACATAATCCATCACATAAACAGAACCAATGACAAAAACCACAATTATCTCAATAGACACAGAAAATGCCTTCGATAAAATTGAACACTGCTTCATGCTACAAACTCAAACTAGGTATTGATGGAACATCTCAAAATAATAAGAGCTATTAATGAAAAATCCATAGCCAATATCATACTGAATGGCCAAAAGCAGGAAGCATTCCCTTTGAAAACCAGCACAAGACAGGGATGTCCTCTCTCACCACTCCTATTCAGCGTAGTATTGGAAGTTCTGGCCAGGACAATCAGGCAAGAGAAAGAGATATAGAGTGTTCAAATAGGAAGCCAAATTGTCTCTGTTTGTAGATGACATGATTGTATATTTAGAAACCCCATTGTCTCAGCCCCAAAACTCCTTAAGCTGATAAGGAACTTCACCAAAATCTCAGGATACAAAAATCAATGTGCAAAAATCACAAGCATTTCTATACACCAATAATAGACAAACAGAGAGCCAAATCATGAGTGAACTCCCATTCACAATTGCTATACAGAGAATAAAATACCTAGGAATACAACTTACAAGGGATGTGAATGACCTCTTCAAGAACTACAAACCACTGCTCAAGGAAATAAGAGAGGACACAAACAAATGGAAAAAAAATTCCATGCTCACGAATAGGAAGAATCAATATCGTGAAAAATGGCCATACTGCCCAAAGTAATTTATAGATTCAATGCTATCCCCATCAAGCTACCATTGACTTTCTTCACAGAATTAGAAAAAACTACTTTAAATTTCATATGGAACAAAAAAAAGAGTCCATATAGCCAAGACAATCCTAAGCAAAAAGAACAAAGCTGGAGGCATCATGCTGCCTGACTTCAAACTATACTACAAGGCTGCAGTAACCAAAACAGCACAGTACTGGTACCAAAACAGACATACAGACCAATGGAACAGAACAGAGTCCTCAGAAATAACACCACACATCTACAACCATCTGATCTTTGAGAAACCTGACAAGAACAAGCAATGGGAAAAGGATTCCCTATTTAATAAATGGTGCTGGGAAAACTGGCTAGCCATACACAGAAAACTGAAACTGGACCCTTCTTTACACCTTATACAAAAATTAACTCAAGATGGATTAAAGACTTAAACCTAAAACCTAAAACCATAAAAACCCTAGAAGAAAACCAAGACAATACCATTCAGGACATAGGCATGCACAAAGATTTCATAACTAAAACACCAAAAGCAATTGCAACAAAAGCCAAAATTGTCAAATGGTATCTAATTAAGCTAAAGAGCTTCTGCACAGCAAAACAAACTATCAGAGTGAACAAGCAACCTACAGAATGGGAGAAAATTTTTGCAATCTATGCATCTGACAAAGGTCTAATATCCAGAATCTACAAGGAACTTAAATTTGCAAGAAAGAAACAACCCCATCAAAAAGTGGGTGAAGGATATGAACAGATACTTCTCAAAAGAAGACATGTATGCAGCCAACAAACATGAAAAAAAGCCCATCATGACTGGTCATTAGAGAAATGCAAATCAAAACCACAATGAGATACCATCTCACGCCAGTTAGAATGGCGATCATTAAAATGTCAGGAAACAACAGATGCTAGAGAGGATGTGAAGAAATAGGAATGCTTTTACACTGTTGGTGGGAGTGTAAATTAGTTCAACCATTGTGGAAGACAGTGTGGCGATTCCTCAAGGATCTAGAACCAGAAATACCATTTGACCCAGCAATCCCATTACTGGGTATATATCTAAAGGATTACAAATCATTCTACTATAAAAAACACATGCACACATGTTTATTGCAGCACTATTTACAATAGCAAAGGCTTCAAACCAACCCAAATGCCCATCAATGATAGACTGGATAAAGAAAATGTGGCACATATACACCATGGAACACTATGCAGCCATAAAAATGAATGAGTTCATATCCTTTGCAGAGACATGGATGAAACTGGAAACCATCATTCTCAGCAAACTAACATAGGAACACAAAACCAACCACCACATGTTCTCACTCATAAGTGGGAGTTGAACAATGAGAACACATGGACACAGGGAGGGGAACATCACACACTGGGGCCTGTCAGGGGGTGGGGGGCAAGGGTGGGGAGAACATTAGGATAAATACCTAATGCATGCAGGGCTTAAAACCTAGATGAGTCGATGGGTGCAGCAAACCACCATGGCACATGTATACCTATGTAACAAACCTGCATGTTCTGCACATGTATCCCAGAATTCAAAGTAAAATGAAATAAAAAAGAAAAGCTGAGGATTAAGAATGCCCCTATCTATAGACTCTAGATATTGAACTTCTAGAAAGCCAAATAGTACAGATTGATTTTTTTCATCCATCTGCCTCTGAAGAGTCAACTGGTGCAAGTATCATTTTTATCCCTATCTTAAATATAAGAAAATTAGGCCGGGTGCAGTGGCTCACACCTGTAATCCCAGCACTTTGGGAGGCCGAGGCAGGTGGATCACCTGAGGTCAGGAGTTCAAGACCAGCCTGGCCAACATGGCAAAACTCTGTTTCTACTAAAAATATAAAAAACTAGCTGGGTGTGGTGGCATGTGCCTGTAATCCCAGCTGCTCGGGAGGCTGAGGCATGAGAATTGCTTGAACCCAGGAGGCAGAGGTTGCAGTGAGCCGCGACTGCGCTCCAGCCTAGGCGACAGAGTGAAACTCTATCTCAAAAAAAAAAAAAAAAAAAAAAAAGAAAGAAAAGAAAAGAAAATTAATGCCCGGAGAAGTGAACCCAGGTCCTCCACATTCTAATTTAGGTCTCCATCCATGACAGCCTCCAGAGAAAACATTTGGATTTCTAGTGACAACCCCATAAAGGCTTGATGAGAGGCATCGCCTTCTAGACATGACCCCCATTGCCAACAGTGTTTTTAATCTTTTTTTTTTTTTTTTTTTTTTTTTTTTAAGATGGAGTCTCACTCTGTCGCCCAAGCTGGAGTGCAGTGGCATGATCTCGGCTCACTGCAACCTCCGCCTCCCAGGTTCAAGCAATTCTCTCTCAGCCTCCGTAGTAGCTGGAACTACAGGAGCCCACCACCATGCCCGGCTTTTTTTGTTTGTTTTGTTCTTTTTTTTAAGTAGAGACAGGGTTTCACCATGTTGGTCAGGCTGGTCTCGAACTCTTGACCTCAGGTGGTCCACCCACCTCAACCTCCCTAAGTGCTGAGATTATTTTAATCTTTGACAAGCCTCCACCTATTTGAGGTAAGGATTCAAAAGAAAAAAAAAGAAAGCCTGTAATCCCAGCACTTTGGGAGGCTGAGGCGGGAAAATCACTTGAAGTCAGAAGTTCGAGACCAGCCTTCCCCATCTCTACTAAAAATACAAAATTAGCCGGGCATAGTGGCGTGCACCTGAAATCCCAGCTACTTGTGAGAATGAGGCAGGAGAACCACTTGAACCCAGGAGGCAGACGCTGCAGTGAACTGAGATCGCACCATTGCACTCCAGCCTGGGCAAGAAGAGCAAAACTCCATCTCAAAAAAAAAAAAAAAAAAAAAATTCGATCTTTCCTATTAGCTTTATTAAATACACTTTAACTTTAGAAGCACAATAATTAGAACTGTGCATAACTTTTAACAAATTTTTCACAAAGAAATTAGTACCTTGCAGTGTTATTTATAATCATTTTTCTGTTGATTTTTAAAGTTTTAAAACTTTAATACAACATTTTATTTATTTTTTGAGACGGAGTCTTGCTCTTGTCACCCAGGTTGGAGTGCAGTGGTACAGTTTTGGCTCACTGCAACCTCAGCCTCCCAGGTTCAAGTGATTCTCGTGCCTCAGCCTCCCGAGTAGCTGGGATTATAGGCGCTGGCCACCATCCTCATCTAGCTTTTTTTTTTTTTTTTTGAGACCAAATCTTGCTCTGTCATCCCAGCTGGAGTACGGTGGCACAACCTCAGCTCACTGCAACCTCCGCCTCCCAGGTTCAAGCCATTCTCCAGCCTCAGCCTTCTGAGTAGCTAGGATTACAGGTGCATGCCACCACGCCCCACTAATTTTTATATTTTTAGTACAGACAGAGTTTCACCATTTTGACCAGGCTGGTCTCGAACTCCTGACCTCAGGTGATCCACCCACCTCAGCCTCCCAAAGTGCTGAGATTACAGGCATGAGCCACTGAATCTGGCCCAATATTTTAAAAATAGCACATTATTACAGAAGCTAGATATGCACTTTAAATAATTAGAAAATTGGCACAGTGCAGTGGCTTATGCCTGTAATCCCAACACTTCGGGAGGCCAAGGCGGGTGGATCACCTGAGGTTGGAGTCCGTGACCATCCTGACCAACATGGAGAAACCCTGTCTCTACTAAAAATACAAAATTAGTCAGGCATGGTGATGCATGCCTGTAATCCCGGCTACTCAGGAGGTTGAAGCAGGAGAATCGCTTGAACCTGGGAGGCAGAGGTTGCAGTGAGCCAAGATCGCACCACTGAACTCCAGCCTGGCAACAAGAGCAAAACTCCATCTCAAAAAAATATATATATATATACACATATATATATATATACACACACACATATATATACACATATATATATACATATATATACACATATATATACACATATATATATACATATATATATATATATATACACATAATCAGAAAATTAGTGTGGCAGACAGATTTAATGGTTGTCCCATCATCTGGGCCTGTGACATTCACACCTATGTGATGTGCATCTCCAACTGTGGGTGGGACGTGGGACTTGCTTCAATCAAAACAATATGGCAAAGGGTGATAGAATGTCACTTGTGATATTACATAGCAGCCTTTTTTTTTTTTTTTTAAATGAGACAGTCTTGCTCTGTTGCTCAGGCTAGCAACGCTACCATTGCAGTGATGCATTCTCAGCTCACTGCCTCCTAGGTTCAAGTGATTCTCGTGCCTCAACCTCCCGAGTAGTTGGGATTACAGGCATGCACCACCACACCCGGCTAAGTTTTGTATTTTTAGTAGAGATGAGGTTTTGCCATGTTGATCAGGCTGGTCTTCAGCTCCTGGCCTCAAGTGATCTGCCCACGTTGGCCTCCCAAAGTGCCGAGACTAGAGGAGTAAGCCACCGCGCCTGGCCCATATTATGTAGCTTCTAATGCCTGTCTTGTGAAAAACATTCTTCCATGTTGGCTTTGAGGAAGACCAAAAAAAAAACTGTATTTTGACTAGAGTGATGGAGAAAGAATGCTGGAAAGTACCAGTGGAGTGGTGAAATCCCTGCAGGGCACAGAAGCTCAGGATGGCACCACAGAGAGGGAAGTGAGGCATCCTGCCTCTGACACACTGTCTCCCCAACTGGATTCAGCTCAGAGCCAGAGGAGACCTCTTCTTACGGGGAAAAAGGTAAGCTGGAGACCCTCACAGGTCCCCACCACTGCCACAAACACCAGAAATCATTGCTATAGGAGGGTCTCCCAGTCCTCACAGTCCTTAAATCCAGGAGAAACTGTTGCCAGGAGTCCACACCACTACCTTGCCCCGGAACAGGAACACTCTTGGCACTCCCAACCTCCATGATCTAAGCTGGTAGGGCACAACACCATCTTGAAACCAGACCCACAGCTGGAGTACATCCTGTCCTAGGGGCCAGTAGCCACTAACCCCCCTCCATTCCTGAGGCCCTGCCATCATCCCACTACGTTCACATGGTACTTACAGCACCAATACTTCAACTGCTCAGAGCCTAGGCCTGGAGGAATGACCAAAACCCCAATATCTGAACCCATGAGAAACCCTATTCCCCAGGGAAACAGGAGGACCTGCATAGTGGGGAAGCCGTGACAGCAGCCTGGCCTGCATGTGCCTGCCCCTGGCATGACAGCCAGCCTAGAGATGCCCCCTACTTGCCAAAGAGCTACTCATAGCTACCCAGCTCTCATGTACCTACCCTCAGCCAAACATGCAGCCAAGAGGATGCAACCCTGTTCCTCCAGAGAGAGCCCCACGCAGCTCCCTGGCATGCATGCCCGCACCCAGCCTAGTGGTGTCCCTGCCCTTCTGCAGAGCTCACTGCACAGCTTGCCAGCTCATCACACACACACACACACACACACACACACACACACACACACACCCCTCCTCTGACCTGACAACCAACCCAGTGCCCCCAGCCCCAGCAAAACTGCAACACCACTGTCACGAACCCCCATGGCCTAGGTCACTGAGACAATTGCAGACATCACAATCAAGAATTACAGTGGAAGAATCTGTACAAAGACCATGTTACTGAGTTCATCCAGAACCGAAAGCAATGCACCATTCCCAATCAACATCCTAGGACCCAATTACAGGGAAAAAACCTCTTCCTATAAAAGCCACTCCATAAAATTGGAAAAAGTGCCGGTTCCACTAGATGCATAGATCTCAATGTAGGGATATAAGAAACATGAGAAAAATCAAGGAAACATGACACCCCCAATGGAACACAATACATCTCCATAATAGATCCCAAAGAAAAGGTTATTTATGAAATGGCTGAAAAGAAAAAGAAATTCCAAGTAATGATCTTAAGGAATCACAGCAAGATACAAGAGAATACAAACAATGTAGTGAAACCAGGAAGAATTTATAATCTGAATGAGAAATTCAACAGAGATAGATACCATAAAAAGGAATCAAAAAAGAAATCTTGGAGCTGGAGAGTTCAATGAATGAAATAAAAAAAATACAACTGAGAGCTTCAACAGCAGACCAGATTAAGCAAATGAATTTCTGAACTTTAAGACAGGTGTTGACTGGGCATGGTGGCTCTTGCCTGTAATCCCAGCACTTTGGGAGGCAGAGATGGGCAGATTGTTTGAGCTCAGGAGTTCAAGATCAGCCTGGGCAACACGGCAAAACCTCGTGTCTACAAAAGACACAAAAATTAGCCAGCCATGATGGCAAGTGCCTGTGGTCCTAGCTACTCAGGAGGCTAAGGCAGGAAGATTGCTTGAGCCTCGGAGGTTGAAGTTGCAATAAGCCATGTTCACACCACTGCATTCCAGCCTGGGTGACAAAAAATAAAAATAAAAAAAATGAAAATTTAATACTTGTTTAAGCAAACAAGTATTTATAGTATAGAAATGTCAAAAGGAGAGGAAGTGGAGAAAGGAATATAAAACCTATTTAATGAAATAATAGCTGAAGACTTCCTAAATCTTGAGAGAGATGTATATCCAAATCCAGGAAGCTTAAAAGTCCCCAATGAGACCAGGCATGGTGGCTCATGTCTGCAATCTTAGCACTTTGAGAGGCTGAGGCGGGAGGATCACTTGAGTCCGGGAGTTTGAGACCAGCCTGGGCAACACAGTGATACCCTGTCTCTACAAAAACAAACAAACAAACTAATACTAACACTAACCACTAGCTACTTGGGAGGCTAAGGCAGGAGGATCACTTGAGTCCAGGAATTTGAGGTTGCAATGAGCTACAATCACACTACTACACTCAAGTCTGGACAACAGAGAGCAAGATCCTGCCTCAAAAAAAAAGTCCCCAATAAGATTCAACCCCTAGAAACCCTTTCAAGGTACATTATATCAAACTGTCAAAAGGCAAAGGCAAAGTAAGGATTCTAACAGCTGTAAGAGAAAACATCAAGTCATATACAAGGGAATCTCCATTAGACTATCAGCAGGTTTATCAGCAGAAACTTTACAGGTCAGGAGACAATGGGATTATAAACTTCAAAGTGTTGAAAGAAAAAAAAAAATTTTCCACCAAGAATAAACTATTTGGCAAAGCTATCCTTCAGAAATGAAGGCAAAATGAAGACCCTCCCAGACAAGCAAAAGCTAAGAAATCTCAGTAGGCCACAAAACAAGTTTTAACAAACTGAAATAATAAATATCTTTTTGGAATGCAATGGTATAAAACTAGAAATCAATAGGAAAACTTTAGAAACTCTATAAATAAATGGAGCATGCTTCTAAATAACCAGTGGGTCAATGAAGACAATAAGGGGGGGGAATTTAAAAATTCCTTAAGACAAATGAGACTGGAAGCACACTCCAAAACCTATGGGTCACAGCAAAACAATTCTAAGAGAGAGAAGTTCATAGCAACAAATGCCTACATCAACAAAGGAGAAAGATTTATAATAAACAAGCTAACCATGCACCTCAAGGAACTACAAGAACAAACTAAGCCCAACATTGGTAGAAGGGAGAAAAGAATAAAACTCAGAGCAGAAATAAAATACAGACTAAACATTTCAGAAGATCAACAAAATGAAGAGTTGGTTTTTTGAAAAGATAAGCAAAAATCAATAAGCCTTTAGCTAGACTAAGAAAAAAAGACCCGAATAAATGAAATCAGAGATGAAAAAGTAGACATTACAACTTATATCGTAGAAATATGAAGGATCATAAGACACCATTATGAGTAACTATATGCCAACAAATGTGAGAACACTCAAGAAATGGATAAATTCCTAGACACATACAACCTACCAAAATTGAATTATGAATAAATAGAAAATCTGAACAGACTAGTAGCAACTCAGAAAAGTTGAAGTCTTCCAAAAAAAAAAAAAAAAAAAAAAAAAAGCCCAGAACCTGATGACTTCACTGCTGAATTCTACTACACATTTAGAGAAGAACTAACACCATTCTCCTCAAACTATTTCAGAAACTTGAGAGGATGGAATACTTTCAAATTCATTTTATGAGGCCAATATTACCCTGATTCCAAAACCAGACAAGGACACAACAAAAAAGAAAACTACAGGCCAGTATCTTTGATAAACATAGATGCAAAAATTCTTAACAAGATACCAGTAAAGGAAATTCAATAGCACACTAAAAAGATAATTCATTATGATCAAATAGGATTCATCCAAGAGATACAAGGATGGTTCAATATACTCAAATCAATAAATGTGATATATCACGTTAACAAAAAGAAACAAAAATAATCATTATTTCAATCGATACAGAAAAAGTACTTGACAAAATTCATCGCTTCATGAAAAAACTCTCAACAAGTTACGTAGAGAAAGAATGTACCTCAACACAATAAAGGCCATATATGACAAACCCATAGCTAACATACTGAATGGGGTATGATCAGGAACAAGGTAAGGATGCCCACTTTTACCAATCCTATTCAACCTAGTACTGGAAGTCCTAGTCACAGCAATTAGACAATAAAAAAAGGTATCCAAATTGCAAAGAGGGGAGTCGAATGTTGCAGGAAGTCAGGGACCCCAAACGGAGGGACTGGCTGAAGCCATGACAGAAGAACATGGATTGTGAAGATTTTATGGACATTTATTAGTTCCCCAAATTAACACTTTTGTAATTTCTTATGCCTATCTTTACTGTAATCTTTAAGCATAAATTGTAAAGATTTCATGGACACTTAACCACTTCCCCAATCAACACCCTTGCAATTTCCTATGCCTGTCTTTACTTTAATCTCTTAATCCTGTCAGCCGAGAAGGATGTATATCGTTCCAGGACCCTGTAATAATTGCGTTAACTACAAAAATTGTACAGCATGTGTGTTTGAGCAATATGAAATGTGGGCACCCTGAAAAAAGAACAGGATAACAGCAATTGTTCAGGGAATAAGAGAGAGAACCTTAAACTCTGACCGCCGGTGAGCCGGGCAGAACAGAGCCATATTTCTCTTCTTTCAAAAGCAAATGGGAGAAATATTGCTGAATTCTTTTTCTCAGCATGGGATATCCCTGAGAAAGAGAATGCACACCTAGGGGTAGGTCTCTGAACTGGCCCCACTGGGGCGTACCTGTGGTTGAGACTGCAGGAGTGAAATAAACTCCAGTCTCCCATAGCACTTCCAGGCTAATTAGGAAAAGGAAATTCCCACCTAATAAATTTTGGTCAGAGCAGTTGATCTCAAAACCCTGTCTCCTGATAAGATGTTATCAATGACAATGGTGCCCAAAACTTCATTATCAATTTTAATTTCGCTTCTGTCCTGTGGTCCTGTGATCTCACCCTGCCTCCACTTGCCTTGTGATATTCTGTTACCCTGTTAAGTACTTGATGTCTGTCACCCACACCTATTCGTATACTCCCTCCCCTTTTGAAACTCCCTAATAAAAACTTGCTGGTTTTTGTGGCTTGTGGGGCATCACTGATCCTACCTATGTGTGATGTCTCCCCCGGACGCCTAGCTTTAAAATTTCTCTCTTTTGTACTCTGTCCTTTTATTTCTCAAGCCAGCCGACGCTTAGGAAAATAGAAAAGAACCTACGTGATTATCGGGGCCGGTCCCCCGATGGTCGAATTGTCCCTGTTTTCAGACTACATGATCTTACATATAGAAAACCCTAAAGACTCCACCAAAATACTGTTAGAACTAAAAAATGAATTTAAAGTCACAGGAAACAAAATCAACATACGAAAATCAAGTGTTTCTATTTGTTAATAGTTAACTATCTGAAAAAGAAATTAACAAAACAATTCTATTTACAATAGCTACAAAACCAATAAGATACCTAGGGATAAGCTTTACCAAGACAGTGAAAGATCTCTACAATTAAAACTATAAAACACTGATGAAAGATGACACAAATAAATGGAAAGCTATCCTATGTTAATGGATTAGAATAATTTTGTTAAGATGGCCATACTATCCAAAGTGATCTACAGATTCAATGCAATCCCTATCAAAATGCCAATGACATTCTTCACAGAAACAGAAAAAATACTAAAACTCATATGGAACCACAAAAGACCTCACAATAGCCAAAACAGTCCTGAGCAAAAAGAACAAATCTAGAGGTATCATACTACTTTATTTCAAATTATACTGTAGTAAACAAAACAACATGATTAAAGTTGGCATAAATACAGACACACAGAGCAATGCAACAGTATAGAGGGCCCAAAAATAAGTTCATGCACCCACAGCCAACTTTTTTTTTTTTTTTTTTTGAGACAGAGTCTCACTCTGTCACCCAAGCTGGAGTGCAATGGCACTATGTCGGCTCACTGCAGCCTCCACCTCCCAGGTTCAAGTGATTCTCCCACCTCAGCCTCCTGAATAGCTGGGACTACAGGTACGGATCACCACACCTGGCTAACATTTTTGTATTTTTAGTAGAGAGACGGTTTCACCATGTTGGCCAGGCTGGTCTCAAACTCCTGATCTCAAGTGATCCACCCACCTTGGCCTCCCAAAATGCTGGGATTATAGGCGTGAGCCACCATGTCCCACCTGATTTTCAATAAACGTATCAAGAACATACATTAGGGAAAAGGTAGTCTCTTCAATAAATGGTGTTGGGAAAATTGGATATCCACATACAGAAAAATGAAACTAGACCCCTACCTCTCACCTTATACAAAAATCAATTCAAAATGGATTAAGGACTTAAACGTAAAACCCAACAGTATAAAACTACTAGAAGAAAACATAGGGGAAATGCTTTACAACATTGGGCTCCACAAGGGTTTTTTAAAGAAGACCTCAAAAGCACAGGTAACAAAAGCAAAACTAGACAAATTGGATTACATCAAACTGAAAAGCTCTTGCATAACAAAGGAAACAACAGAGTGAAGAGAAAATCTACAGAATGGGAGAAAATATTTACAAACTCTACATCTGACAAGGGATTAATATCCAGAATATATAAGGAACTTTTTTCCCCCACCCAAGACAGAGTCTTGCTGTGCTGCCCAGGCTGGAGTGGAGTGGCCCAATCTCGACTCACTGCAACCTCTGCCTCCCAGGTTCAAGCAATTCTCCTACCTCAGCCTCCCGAGTAGCTGGGATTACAGGCATGTGCCACCACACCTGGCTAATTTTTGTATTTTTAGTAGAGACAAGGTTTCACCATGTTGGCCAGGCTGGTCTCGAACTCCTGACCCTCAGGTGATCCACCTGCCTCGCTCTCCCAAAGTGCTGGGATTATAGGCATAAGCCACCACCCCTGGCCCAGAATATATAAGAAACTTAACAGCAAATAATAACAACCTGATTTTAAAATGGGCAAAATGCCTTAAGAGACATTTCTTAAAAGAAGACATATAAATGGCTAGAGGGTACAAGAAAAAATTTTCAACATCACTAATTGTCAGGGAAATGCAAATCATAGCCACAATGAGATACCACCTCACTCCAATTACAATGACTATAATAAAAAACAAAGAAAACAAGATTTATCAAGGATGTGGAGAAAAGGGAACATACAGTGTTGATGGGACTGTATTTTAGAATAGTGGAAAATAGTACAGAGGTTCCACAAAAATTAAAAATAGAACTACCACATAATCTAGCAGTCTCACTACCAGATAGCTAAAGGAAATCCAGTATGTCGGAGAGATAGCTGTACATCCATGTTTACTGCAGGACTAGTCACAATAGCCAAACTATGGAATCAACCTAAGGGACCAGCAAGTGACAAATGGATAAAGAAAATGTAGTTATCATACACAATACTATTCCACCATAAAAAAGAATGAAGTCCTGTCATTTGTGACAATATGCATGAACCTGTAGGACATTATGTTAAGTGAAAATAAGGACTGGGGAGGGGAGAAGGAAAGGGGAAAACGGGGAGAAGCTGGACAACAGGTACCAGGTTTCAGTTAGACAGAAGTAAGTTCTGGTGTTGTGCTAGTCAGGTGACAACGATTAACGGGAAGGTACTGTATATTCTAAAACAGCTAAAATAGAGGCTTTTGCCATGTTCTCACCACAAAGAAATAAGTGCATGAGGTGACACATTAAATACCCTGGTTTGATCATTATACAATATATAATACCAAAACATCAAACTGTATTTCATAAATATCTATAATTACAAGATGTCAATTAAAAAAAAAGCACCTGAAAATGTTCTGTGCTAAGCAGGTCTATGTAAACCTACCCTCAAAGTCTGAGTAAGCTGAGGGGCTAGAGGAGGAGGCAACAAATCCAGTTTCTCAGGGGGGAAAAAAACAAAAAACAAAACAAAAATGTAATAGGCCCTTAAAAACACAAGCCATGCCTCAGGCTGCAGGCGAAGAGATGGTGTATCCCCTCTCTGTTACCCCCATCCCAGACCCAGGGCTTATATATTAGAGGGAATTTGCCTCAGGGCAGTATTTATGGTAAGTATGTGTTTACATTAACATCAAGGTAAACAATCTAATGGCAGGATTTGTGGTACATGAAAGTAGAAATCTTACAGGCATTCCCGGGACTAGCGTTGAAGAAGTCAACGTGGCAGATTAGCATCAAAGATGGAGCTGCTTTAGTCTCAGCACTGACTAGACTAAAATAGTCAAGAAGTTAACCGTGTTTTTAAAGGAATCACTAGCCTAGCCTAAAAATGTTTGTGACTGCTGGAGATTTTAAATGATCCTTGTAATGACATCTTGTAATTATAGATATTTATGGGATACAATTTGATGTTTTGATATTATATACTGTATAACGATCAAATCAGGGTTTTTAATGTGTCACCTCAGGCACTTATTTCTTTGCAGCGAGAATATCCAAAAGCCTCTATTTTAGCTGTTTTATAATATTCAGTACCTTACCATTAATCATCGTCACCTGACTAAAAGAACACCAGAATTTACTTCTATCTAATTGAAACCTGGTACCTGTTGGCCAGCTTCTCCCCATTTTCCCCTTTCCTTCTCCCCTCCCCAGTCCTTAGTTCACTTATTCCTCCCCTCCCCGCCGCCCACCATCACTGTGGAGCAGCAACCAGTCAGAGAATGCTGTTCATCCCCCAAGGAGGTTGTGAGGTCAAATCACAAACTGTCTTTCCTCTATGCTCATTCCACAATAATCAACACTGAGGGCTTCTGTGGCCAGATGTGTAGGGGTTTTTCCCTACGTGCCAAGCAAGTAAATCAACATGCAGTGACATCATCTGGGTATCCTCCAATCCAGTTCAACTCCAACACTCTCTACCTGGAGACAGTGTCAGACACCACATGCTGAGGGCTCAGTCCCACAAGACTGTCCCCAATTCTGATGCCAGTTGAAAGCCTAAGGTTGTGTTACATGCTTCTGACCAACTAGCTGTAAATTGGGGATCCCACAACCTCCTCTTTGAGTCTGATTTGCTAGGATGGCTTACAGAACTCAGGGAAACACTTAGGTTTACTGGTTTATTAGAAAGAATATTACAGGCCAGGCGCAGTGGCTCACGCCTGTAATCCCAGCACTTTGGGAGGCCAAGGTGGGTGGATCACCTGAGGTCAGGAGTTCGAGATCAACCTGGCCAACATGGTGAAACCCCGTCTCTACTAAAAATACAAAAACATTAGCCAGGCATAGCAGTGCTCCCCTGTAACCCCAGCTACTCAGGAGGCTGAGGCAGGAGAACCACTTGAGCCCAGGAGGTGGAGGTTGCAGTGAGCTGAGATCACACCACTGTACTCCAGCCTGGGTGACACAGCAAGATGCCATCTCAAAAAAAAAAAAAAAAGAATATTACAAAGGATACAGATAAAAAGATACATAGATATGTATAGAAGGGGTATGGAGATTCCATGCCCTCCCTAAGGACACTGCATTCCAGGAACCTCCACGTATTGAGCTATCCAGAAGTTCTCCATACTTTTAGAGAGGTATGGAGAATCCACCCCCTTGGGCCTTTTACAGAGACTTCGTTTGATAGGCATGACTGAAAGATGGATAGCCATGTGGAAATGGCTGAACAAAAAAGGTATGATCTAATAAATACTAATAGACTGAGTGGGGAAACCCAGCAAGGCCTGTCTGTTCAGATTCTTCTTGGCCTCTCTGTGCAGCATTCCTTCCTCCTGGGTATGGGGCAGGACCCTTTCTTGACATCTTATGGCCTATAATCAGACAAGATAGATCAGAGAATTTCTTTATAGTCAGCTCCAAGACCGAAAGGCTAGGGGACATTCCTGCCTTGGAAAGAAAACAAGCAAGTGAATGGAGGGCAAGAGAAAGAGAGATTCTGTTTTCTAAGGCCTAAAGGGCCCTAACATTATAACAAGGGCTAGGGGAGTTATGAGCCAGGAAATGTGGATGAAAACCTGTGTGTATTCTTTCAAATATGTCATATATATCATAATATATAACAGATCATCTCATTTATGCCCTCTTCAGATGATACCCAAGAAAGTAAAGAAAAAACAAAGCAGAACCAAAGGCCATGGAGAACACAGACAGGGAACAACTCGTGGGAGCTGACCCAGGGCTGCCGATTCAAGAAACATACCGTCTCTGCAAGAGTGGAGGTCTCGGAACGTCCGCCCACCCTTAGTCTACTTCAGGATTGCTATGGACCAGCAAATGCTGTATATCTCCCACTTCTCCCATTTCCACTGGGAGCATTTAATGCTGTTATCCCAGCCTTATTCAACGATTGCATTTTTAGAGAGAGAACACGAATAGCTCATTTTCCTAGTTCGCTGGTTTCACAATCAAGAGGAGCCGTACTCCACATCAGTGAGACTGTGCCTCATTCACTAAAGTAGACACCATCGTGACATCCTAAACTTTGAGCTGAATACTGAAACTGGATGGGATGCTGGGGCTCCCTGGGAAATGGGAGGGGGATGGGTATATTGCGTGGGAAGGAGGGCTGAATTGAATATTTGGTTACCAGATGGGTCAACTGTTACAGTTATCAGTGATGTTCACCAAGTATTCTAGTTCTCTCTTATTCTGGGGACAGGGTAGGGCTGCACTTCCTGTCCCCCTTGTAGTTGGTAGAGACTGAATGACTAGTTCTGACCAATGAATCATGAGCAGAAGTGACATGTGTCACCTCTGAGCCTGAGTATGTAATTGTCAGTGTGAAACCCTCGAGAGCTCCCTTTCCCTTTACAATGACTGGGAATGTTCTAGAGACTGGCTGCTCCTTTAGCCTGGGGCCTGCAGGAAGGATGCAAAGCAGAGCAAGCCAACAGTGCACTGATGGACAAGTTGGATGAGCAAAAACCCCACAGGCCAGGCTCAGTGGCTCACCCTATAATCCCGGCACTGCGGGAGGCTGAGGGGGGTGGATTGTTTGAGCTCAGAAGTTCAAGACTAGCTTGAGCAACAAAGTAAAACCTGTCTCTATGAAAACAAAACAAACATTAACCGGCTATGCACCTAGAGTCCCAGCTATTTGGGAGGCTGAGAGGGGAGGATCACTTGAACCTCAGAAGCAGACGTTGCAGTGAGCTGAGATCATGCCACTTCTCTCCAGCCTGAGCAACAGAGCAAAGCTGTCTCAAAAACAAAAAAGCAAAAATATCTTTGTCATTTTAAGCCACTGAAATTTTTAGCTTGTAGGTTTCTACAGCATAACCTAGCCCATCCTAATACTAGCGCAGAAAGGACTAAAAATCAAGCATCTTCCTAACAGCTACTCCAAAACTCTTTCTACAGTGATTTAATCCATAATAAGGGAGAGTCTGCTCAGTTTTTAGGGAATTTCAATAAAGTTGATTCCACAATACCCTTTGGGAGCTAAAAGTTTTATAAATCTTAGCGTCTTCACTGATTGTCTCACACTGTAGTTCAGGCCTTTTTGTGTGGATATCTCTAAAGACTGATTAAACCACAAAATCTCCCCACCTCCCCCAACCTTCTGGAGCCTAAAGAGTTTCCTGTTCATGTGCAAGCCACTGTATTCGGTTTCTAGGGCTGCAGGAACAAAGCGCCACAGACTGGGCGGCCTCACAACAGTGTATGCCTCACAGTTCTGCAGGATGGGTCTCAGAGCAAGGTTTCTGGAGGGTCGGTTCCTTCCAAGACCACACAAAAAAATGATCTGTTCGAGCCTCTTTAGGTTGTACATGGCCATCTTTCTCAGGTGTATTCACATCTTTCCATGTATGTTTGTATCCAAATTTTTTTTTTTTTTTTGAGACAGAGTTTCACTCATCACCCAGTGTGGAGTGCAATGGCCTCATTTCAGCTCACTGCAACCTCCTCCTCCTGGGTTCAAGCAATTCTCCTGCCTCAGCTGCCCAAGTAGCTAGGATTACAGGTGCCTACCATCACGCCTGGCTAATTTTTGTATTTTTAGTAGAGACAGGGTTTCACCATGTTGGCCAGGCTGGTCACGAACTCCTCAGGTGATCCACCCACCTTGGCCTCCCAAAGGTCTGGGATTACAGGCGTGAGCCACCGTGCCCGGCCAAATTTCCTCTTCTTAGAGGGCCACCAGTCATACTGGATCAGGGCCCACCCTATTTATCTCATGTTAATGGAAGTACTTCTTTAAAGACCCTATCTCCAAATATAGTCACATTCTAAGGTCCTGCAAGGTTAGGACTTCAACATAGGAATTTTGCTGGGGAGCACACAATTCAGCCCATAATAGCCACCCTCCAAAAGGTACTGTTTGGAGTCTTCAAGAGCTTGTGAAGATATCTGTATATAGTCAGTTGGTTTGCAGGATGCATTTGGTCGAAGAAAGATGAAAAGGATTGAGAAAATCTTAGCTCTCTTCTCATCTATGTGGTCTTATCCTATCACAAGCTTCTGTAGCAGGGGAGGCCGCCCTTTTGAGGCCCCTTTTGCCAAGTATGTAGCAGAGAGCAGGACAGAAAGGGGTGTCATGACCTTGAACCCACAAAACTGAGCTGAACGCACCTGATTCCATGACAATAAATGCACATTTGGCATCAATTAATATAAATTGTTGTCACTTCCATTCAACAGACACCTTGGAGCGCTCGGCTTATCACTCTTAAGCATCACTTTACTTACTCAGCAGTTCTAAGAAGCTGAGAGTATTAGAGTTCATATTTTATAGATGAAAAAACGAAAGCTGAGGTCTTCTGGCCAGGATCAAAGCTTTTAGGAAAAGGTGCTGGCAAGTTTCCAGATGGGCTCCTTGGAGGGTGGGATTGTATCTTACTCTAAGAGACACACAGGCCTCAGTGGTAAAGAACGTAGGCCTTGAGCTGGTCTAGCTCTTTGAACAAGTCACCTGCCAACACTGTGCCTGTTTCTTCATCTGTAAAATAGAAAATTTTCTATTATCTATTTAGTGGGGTTGTGAAGATTGGAAGGGATAATATATGCAAATCTTTCAGCACAGTGCCCAACAGAGTGCTAAGTATCTGTTATTCCCAGCTTGTCCAGCGTCCAGCACATAAATGAGCTCCATCTATCTATGCTGAATAAGGAAATGGACACTTGAATGGGGAAATGTGGTTGGCTAAATGGCAGTAACTAGGGCTGCAAGATGGAGGAAAAGATTTTTGTTGTCGCTTCAATTGATTTTGCTTAGTTTAGGAGAGATATAGATGTGTAGTAAGCAAATAAATGAACAAGATGCTGTGCGGGGCTGGAGTCCAGCTAGGATGCTATGGTAGGGTGCGGCTGCTTCTTGGGCCACTGCACATACCCTGCAGGCCAGGGCACAGGGTCTAATGAGGGAAGGCTGGTGTGGCTGGCACCTCTGCACCACACTGAGTGGTGCTGGTTTCTCACTTGTTTTCTGTTGATGAGCACTTTGCACTGTAAAATACCCTAACTGCACAGTGCTACACGGACTCTTAAAAGTCACAGGGGGCCGGGCACAGTGGCTCATACCTGTAATCCCAACACTTTGGGAGGCCAAGGTGGGCAGATCATGAGGTCAGGAGACTGAGACCATCCTGGCCAACATGGTGAAACCTCATCTCCACTAAAACTACGAAAATTAGCTGGGCATGGTGGCACACACCTGTAGTCCCAGCTACTCAGGAGGCTGAGGCATGAGAATCGCTTGAACCTGGGAGGTGGAGGTTGCAATGAGCAAGATCACGCCACTGCACTCCAGCCTAGCAACAGAGTGAGACTCCAACAAAAAAAAAGTCACAGAGACTGGGTGTGGTGGCTTACACCTGTAATCCCAGCTCCTTGGGAGGCCAAGACAGGAGGATTGCTTGATTCCAGGAGTTTGACACCAGCCTGGGCAACATAGTATGACTTCATCTCTACAAAAAATTTTAAAATTAGCCAGGCATGGTGGCACATGCCTGTAGTCCCAGCTATTTGGATGGCTGAAGTGGAACGATTGCCTGAGCCCTGGTTGAGACTGCAGTGAGCCGTGATGGTGCCACCGCACTTCAGCCTGGGCAACAGAGTGAGACCTTGGCCAAAAAAAAAAAAAAAAAAAGTCACAGGGAAAGCCTGTCAGTGCTGCTGCTGCTGCAGCAACATTTCTGAGTTCAGTAATTAATTAATGTTCTAAGTAATTAATGCATGTTCTAAGATCCTCCTCAATCTGTTCACATGCCTGACAATCTAATGAAGTATCAGCTATAGCCCATTTGTCAAAACCCTAAAGTCTTGTTCTCTTAATCTCCTTCATGCTAAAATTTCCCACTAAAGAAAGCAAGAGGCTTTAGCTGAAAGCAGGGCATAAGGCCCGCTCAATGCAGTGTGGTCTCTGCTAAATGACTATTGGTTTGCAAGGACTACTATAACAAAATTACTACAAACTGGGTGACTTAAAACAATATAAATTGTCTCACAGTTCTGGAGGCTGGAAGTCCAAAATCAAGGTGCTGGCAGCACTAAGCTCTCTTTGAAGAATATAAGAGAGCCCTTGTCTCCACTCACTTCCAGTGGTGGCTAGCAACCCTGGCGTTCCTTGGTGTGTAGATACATCACTGCAAACTCTACCTGTCTTCATCCGGTCCTCTTCCCTCTGTGTCTGGGTCTTCACATGGTGTTGTCCCCTGTGTGTCTGTGTCCACATTCTCCCTCTTCATATAAGGATACCAGGAATTGAATTAGCCCCCTCTAATCCAGTATGACATCAATTTGTTTTTTTGTTGGCTTTTTTGGACAGGGTCTCTGTCACCCAGGCTAGAGTGCAGTGGATCATGGCTCACTGCAGCCTTGACCTCCAGGGCTCAAGCAATCCTCCCACCTCAGCCCCTTGAATAGCTGAGTCTACAGGTGCACGCCACCACATCAGGATAATTTTTGTATTTTTGGTAGGGAGGAGTTTTGCCATGTTGCCCAGGCTGGTCTCCAACTCCTAGGCTCAAGCAATCTGCCCGCCTCAGCCTCCCAAAGTGCTGGGATTATAGGCATGAGCCACTGTGCCCAGCCTGACCTCACTTTAAATTGACTAATTACATCTACAAAGACCCTATTTCCAAATGAGATCACATTCTGAGGTTCCAGGTGAACATGAATTTGGGGGTGGGGGTGATATGACAATTGTCAACCCAGGACAGTGACTAAATCTTCCTGTGTGAGAGCTGGGGGCATGCTCCAAAGTGGCTGATTAGCTTACTCTCCTGAGGATACCCTTACCTTAGCCCCTGGTCTGCTCCCAGGTAATGATAGTTGAGCACTTACTCTGGGCCAGGCCGTATCTAATTTTACACGCAGTAGCTCATTATATTACCACAAAAATCTTAAGAGGCTCTCACCATACTCATTTTAAAAAAGAGGAGACTAAAGGCTCTGAGATGTTAAATGAACTACAGAGGCCCCCATAGGTGAACCAAACTACCTCTGTGCCCATGTTCTTAACCCACATGTTCTGCTGCGTATGGTGGGAAACTACGGTATCAGAGCACTTAGGTCTGAACAAAGTGTGCTTCTTTTCTGCTTATTTTGCTTTTTGTAGTTTTAGGAAATGTAAAACTAAAATATGTGGGGGAAATACTACATAAATGTTCACATTTTTATATTTATTTTTTGAGACGGAGTCTCACTCCGTCGCCCAGGCTGGAGTGCAACGGCGTGATCTTGGCTCACTGCAACCTCTGCCTCCCAGGTTCGGTTTCAAGCTATTCTCCTGCCTCAGCCTCCCAAGTAGCTGGGACTACAGGTGCACACCTCCACGCCCAGCTAGTTTTTGTATTTTTAGTAGACAGGGGTCTCACCACATTGGCCAGGCTAGTCTTGAACTCCTGACATCAAATGATCCACCCGCCTCGGCCTCCCAAAGTGCTGGGATTACAGGTGTGAGCCACTGCGCCCGGCCAATGTTCACATTTTTAAAATAAAACAAAAATATCTGAAAGGAAATTACCCAGGATAATTACAACTGTGTGGCAATGAGAAAGGAAAAGCCTACCTATGAGAAACAGTACAAATCTCTTTAAATTAGTCACACACAGCAAGTTTAAACCAAAGACCCCAGGTAAGATACCTTCATGTCTTGATGTGGGTTTCTTCCCTGAAGCCATGAGCACCACGTAAGGAAGGTGCCGCCTCTACTTTCTTTCTCCTTGATTGAGAGAGCAGCTGCTGGTTTCCAGGTTCAGGAGTAGGCTGGAGGAAACAATCCTTCTGGCACAAACACGATCCTTCCCGAGGCCGTGCCTGAGATGCCTCTTCCACGGGGTGCCTCCCTCCTGGCCGTACCCTGTGAGCCCGCTCTACCCGTCTCTAGAGGAAAGAACAAGCAGAATTTTTTTGAGACAGGGTCTCACTCTGCCGCCAGGCTGGAGTGCAGTGGCGCAATCTCAGCTCACAGCAACCCCCGCCTCCCAGGTTCAAGTGATTCTCCTGCTTCAGCCTCCTGAGTAGCTGGGATGACAGGTGTGTGCCACCATGCCTGGCTAATTTTTGTATTTTTAGTAGAGACGGGGTTTCACCACGTTGGCCAGGATGGTCTCCATCTCCTGACCTCATGATCCACCCACCTCGGCTTCCGAAAGTGCTGGGATGACAGGTGTGTGCCACCATGCCTGGCTAATTTTTGTATTTTTAGTAGAGACGGGGTTTCACCACGTTGGCCAGGATGGTCTCCATCTCCTGACCTCATGATCCACCCACCTCGGCTTCCCAAAGTGCTGGGATGACAGGTGTGAGCCACCGCACCGGCCGAGCTGAACAGGCGGATATTTTAAAGGAGCCACATCCCCCAACATCACCTCTCCCACCTGCGAGGTGAGTGATAGCTTCCCACCGCACTCTAGTGACATCAGCACCGCAGCCCTGGGGCCACCCAAACTCACTTGTTCATTCCACAATAGTCACTGCATCGTGAGCCTGTTAGACACTGGAGAAGGAAGGCATGGAGCCGCCACGGTGAACAAGATGGACCAGTCCCTCCCCCATGGAGCTTCTGTTCCGCCAGGGAAATAAACATAAACATGAGCTCATTTCAGAGTGCTAAGTACTGAGAAGCTGCCAATGCAGGGCACTGTGACCCACGGCGACCTCTGGGTGGACAACGTGAGCTGTGTGCTCAAGCAGACCCTCTTTAAGGAGATGATGTTTGAGCAGAATCACAAGGAGGTACAGCGTTGTTACGTTGAAGCGGGGCCTCAAGAGACACAATGCTGGATTTATTCAGTCTTCCTGGCCTGCCTCCACCTGGGGCAGGCAGCCCCTACCAAGTAAATGAACTTCGGCTGTTGGTAATGAGCTTTGATATACCTTCCAGTCAGTACTGTTAAAGCAATACTGCTTAAGAGGGCAAATGTAAATAAAAAAACGTATTGACAAAGATTTTGCTCTGATTATGAAATAAATGTGTGCACACAGTTGGATGTAAGCTTGTTAACTGTTCAGTATGGGAAACAATCCACTTCATCAAGGCAGGGAAGGGATGTTCCCTTGGGAACAACTTCTACCTAAATTTACTATTTTAAAAGGGAGCTAGGAAGGACGTTATTTTCTTTAAACCACAGGCCACTTCTGCCATTCTTCTGTCACGGTTACGGTAACTCATACACAGTCTGAGTTAAGGCTCCCTGAAATCTGGGAGAAGTCTTTGGATTCCACGCAGTGGCTGGGGTTCCTATGGGGTGTTGTCTGTCCTGTGTGTGGAGCCAGGACTGGGTGGCCAGTCTCAATAGCTTTCATTTTCTGTGCCCACCCTGCTGTAAAAGGCTGCCTTACATGTAGTCATGGACATCCACAAGAGGAAGGGGATATGGAGTCAATGGCTTGATGTTAGCTCTCTCAATGTCCATTCCGGTTGCTTTCTAGCTAAATTCTGAGCTGAAGATTATGGAAAGCTAAATTCCTTTTTTTTTTTTTTTTTTGAAACAGGGTCTCACTGTTGTCCAGGCTGGAATGCAGTGACACAATCTTGGCTCACTGTGGCCTTGACCTCCTGGGTTCAAGGCATCCTCCCACCTCAGCCTCCCAAGTAGCTGGGACTACAGGCACATGCCACCCTGCCTAGCTAATTTTTGTATTTTTTATAGAGATGGGGTTTTGCCATTTTGCCCAGGCTGGTCTCAAACTCCCTTTCTGCTTAAACTAGCTTAAGTGAATACTGTTGTCTGCTACTAAGAACACTGATCCACATAAGATCCTTGGTTTTATTTACTGATGCTCTAGTCACTTGCCATTTTCTACTGAATTCTCCTTTTCTCCTCATTAGGATCCCTATGTCAATGCTCTGTCCCTGCCTCTAGCAATCCACCTACCTCAGCCTCTCAAGATGCTGGGGATACAGGAATGAGCCACTGTGCCCGGCCTAAACGTGATTTCTTGTGTCCTCTGCAGCTAGGGTGCAGATACGTAACATGGTTCTGGTTCTCCCCAGAGGATGACTTCCAGGAGTCTCAGAGCTAGAAGTAACCGGTGTGATACAGCAGCCATATATAGGCAGGGGGGAATGAGTTCTTTTGGCAAACACACGGGCAGACACAGCTGATTCTTCTGCGTTAACTCTGGCAGAATCTCCAGCATCCAGTCCCTAATTTCGCAGGTGCCAAAGAGTGGGAAGCAGCAGCATTAGTGCTTGCACTAGAATCATCAGGCAGTGGTTTGCAAACTTCACTGTACATCAGAATCACCTGGAAAGCTTATTAAAACACAGATTGCTGGGCCTCAACTCCATAGTTTCTCCTTCAGGAGGTCTGAGGAGTGGCCGGAGAATTCCCACTTCTATGAAGTTCGCAGGTGATGCTGATGCTACTGGTTGGGGGACACACTTTGGAAACCACTCTTTAAAAGTGTGGTTCATTTCTTGTGGCTGCTGTATCTGTGGCTGCATTGTTCCTATGTATAACTTCCAAGGTTGTGTGGCTTTCCTGGGGATTCTGTGAATCCAGTAATACCCATTGGTAAACCCCTTTCTGCTTAAACTAGCTTGAGTGAATTCTGTTGTCTGCAACTAAGAACACTGATCCACATAAGATCCTTGGTTTTATTTATGATGCTCTAGTCACTTGCCATTTTCTACTGAATCCTCCTCTTCTCCTCATTAGGATCCCTATGTCAATGCTCTGTCCCTGCCTCTTGTTCTTAGAGGAGTCACATGACTCATGCTGACACAAGCCCTGTCCTACCAGAAGTCGTTCTACTTCCCAGTCATATCTAAGTAACTCCCTCTCATTCTGCAACATTTCCAATCTCCCCACCTTCTTCAAAAAATAATCCATGAATCCTCACTGAACAACAGGGCTGGGGTCTATTGCCGTAAAGGCAAAAATATTCTGATTTTAGCACTGAAGTAGCACCACAGAAGAAGAAGTGAAAAAAGTATTTTTATCTACTAAAGGTAAAAAAAAAGTCAGGTGCCAGATGCTTGCTTCAAAGCCATTTTTAAAGATTTGATCCTTTCTTTTTCCTTTTTTGTAAAATATCTTACTGTGAAATTTACTATTTTTTATTTGTATTTATTTATTTTTTTGAGACAGAGTTTCACTCTTGTCGCCCAGGCTGGAATGCAATGGCACAATCTCGGCCCACTGCAACCTCTGCCTCCCGGGTTCAAGCAATTCTCCTGCCACAGCCTCCCAAGTGTCTGGGATTGCAGGTGCCCACCACCACGCCTGGCTACTTTTTTTTTGTATTTTTAGTAGAGATGGGGTTTCCCCATGTGGGCCAGGCTGGTCTTGAACTCCTGACCTCAGGTGATCCACCCACCTCAGCCTCCCAAAGTGCTGGGATTACAGGCGTGAGCCACCGCACCTGGCCTTAATGTGAAATTTAAAACTAAAATGACCTAAAGGAGCCCTCTCTGAAGGGTATGAGAGATTGTAAGGGTATGTAAGATTGATAAAATGGCATCTTGCTAGACACATCTATTTAAAAATTGGTTAAAAGATATTATTTACCCAATGAAACATGAGAGCTCAAAAAAAAAAAAAAAAACCAAACACAATAACAGTCCCTCAGGTAAATGCTCCTTCAGACAGTTTTTTAAATGTGTATCATTTATTTGATAAAGCATAGCAGCCTATCAAGAGAGGAGTTATGGTCTGCTGCATAAATAGGCATTTGGACAGCTTTAAAAATGCATACTCTTTACATCCAAATGCCGAGTGAAAACCCCAGTGGAAAGTGGTTGTTATAGGCAAAGAGCAACCACTTTTTTTTTTTTTTTTGAGACAGAGTCTGACTCTGTCACCCAGGCTGGAGTGCAGTGGCACAATCTCGGCTCACTGCAACCTCCACCTCCTGGGTCAAGCAATTCTCCTGCCTCAATCTCCCGAGTAGCTGGGATTGCAGGTGTGTGCCGCCATGCCTGGCTAATTTTTGTATTTTTACTAGAGACGGGGTTTCACCATGTTGGCCAGACCGCCCCCCTTGGCCTCCCAAAGTGTTGGGATTACAGGCGTGGGCCACCGCGCACAGTCAGGAGCAACCACTTTTCAAAACTGATGGGCGATCTGGCCACATTGTGTCTTTAAAGCTCTTCTTCTTCAAGATCTGCACAAACATCTACTTATTTACTTATTTAAATGATCACTCTGGGCCTGGGCGGAGGGTGAGCCCCTCCCAGAGCTCAGGCTGGCTCAGTGTTCCCAGCCTTGTCTGCTCATCAGAATCACCTGCTGAGCCTTCCCAGGCCCCCACCTCAGAGGGGCTGGAACACTGATTGCTTTAAAGCCCCTGAGGTGATTCTGATGTGTAGTTACGTTTGAGGACCCCCAGGCTAGATGCAGAATCTGAAGCCCAGAAAGGTAGAGTGACTTGTCCCAGATCACACAGTTTAAGCCTCGGGGAGAAGCCAGGTGTCTGGATCCTGATTTTCCACTCCTACGGCTGCTCCACGTTATCTCCTTTCCTTTCAGAGTTGCCTTTTTAATTTTAATATGATTTCATTCCTTCTTTCACTGCATCTATATTTAAAGTATGTTAATAGTGTACAGTAGCTATGCAATGAAATTACCAAGCATTTAGAAAATACAAAGGAAAACAACATATTTCCATTCCCCAAACACCAGTTCAGTTAGTACTATTTTAATATTCCTTGAGATCCTGTTTTCTACTTCTACATGTAAAATTTTCTCTATTTATAAATATGAGTTTATATGTTTGCATATTTACAATGTTTATTTTAATATTATTTTTTAGAGACAGGATCTTGCTCTGTCACCCACACTGGAATGCAGTGGGGTGATCACGGCTCACTACAGCCTCAACCTCGTTGTCTCAAGGGCTCCTCCCACCTCAGCCCCTTGAGTAGCTGGGACCACAAGTATATGCCATCATGCCCAGCTAATTAAGATACAATTTTTAAATTTCATTCATTTATTTTATGTTTTGAGATGGAATCTCACTCTGTCATCCAGGCTGGAGTGCAGTGGCGCAATTTTGGCTCACTGCAAACTCTGCCTCCTGGGTTCAACCGATTCTTCTGCCTCAGCCTCCCAAGTAGCTGGGACTACAGGAATGTGCCACCACACCTGGCTAATTTTTGTATTTTTAGTAGGGACAGCATTTCACCATGTTGGCCAGGCTGGTCTCAAACTCCTGACCTCGTGATCTGCCCGCCTCAGCCTCCCAAAGTGCTGGGATTACAGGCTTGAGCCACCGCGCCTGGCCTATTTATTTATTTATTTATTTATTTATTTATTTTGGAGAGATGAGGTCTTGCTGTGTTGCCCAGACTAGTCTTAAACTCCTGGGCTCAAGTGATGCATATTTTAAAATTTTATAATCCAACCGTTCCACCTTACTATAAAGTCTCTATTGATTTTATATTAATTTTAAAAGTAACATAAGTTCACTGAAAATTTCAAGGAAATATATACAAAATAAAAAATGGGGCCCAGCGCGGTGGCTCACGCCTGTAATCCCAGCACTTTGGGAGGCTGAGGCGGGCAGATTGAGGTCAGGAGTTTGAGACCAGGATGGTCAACATGGCGAAACCCCATCTCCACAACAAATACAAAAATTAGCTGGGTGTGGTGGTGCACACCTCTAATTCCAGCTACTCTGGAGTCTGAGGCAGGAGAATCGCTTGAATCCGGGAGGCAGAAGTTGCAGTGAGCCAAGATCTCACCATTGTACTCCAGCCTGGATGACAAGAGTGAACACCATCTCAAAAAGAAAATGGAAGGCCCTAAACTCTATCCATCCCAGTTTCTTTTATTTATTTTTATTAACTTATTTATTTTTTTGAGATGGAGTCTCACTCTGTCGCCCAGGCTGGAGTGCAGTGGCGCGATCTTAGCTCACTCCAAGTTCCGCCTCCCGGGTTCACGCCATTCTCCTGCCTCAGCCTCCCCAGTAGCTGGGACTACAGGATCCCGCCACCACGCCCGGCTAATTTTTTGTATTTTTAGTAGAGACGGGGTTTCACCGTGTTAGCCAGGATGGTCTCGATCTCCTGACCTTGTGCTCTGCCCACCTTGGCCTCCCAAAGTGCTGGGATTACAGGCGTG
Source organism: Pan paniscus (assembly GCF_029289425.2). Lineage (NCBI taxonomy): Eukaryota > Metazoa > Chordata > Mammalia > Primates > Hominidae > Pan > Pan paniscus. The sequence goes on along the minus strand of NC_073270.2, from coordinate 897,441 downwards.
CGCCACTGCGCCCGGCCCATTGCAGTTTCTAGAGGAAATCTTTTCTATGCATTTTCTGAAATGGGATTATATGACGGGTGCAGTTCTGTAATTTGTTCTTTGTTTCTTTTTTTACGTAAAAGAATGCCTTGGTCATCTTTCCATGTCAGTGTATACTGATCTACCTCATTCATAGTATCCCATTGAATGGATATTCCATAATTCAGTTAACTGATCTCTCATGAGACATTTAAAAGCCTTTTCTATAAAAAACAAATAGGCTGGGCGCAGTGGCTCATGCCCGTAATCCCAGCACTTTCGGAGGCCAAGGAGGGTGGATCACCTGAGGTCGGGAGTTCAAGACCAGCCTGGCTAACATGGTGAAACCCCGTCTCTACTAAAAATAAAAAAATTAGCTGGACATGGTGGTGCATGCCCGTAATCCAAGCTACTCGGGAGGCTGAGGCAGGAGAATCGCTTGAACCTAGGAGGCAGAGGTTGCAGTGGGCCAAGATCACGCCATTGCACTCCAGCCTGGGCAACAGAGTGAGACTCCATCTCCAAAAAACAAACAAACAAACAAACATACGAACAACCAACCAACCAAGTAAACCTCTGGGCTTTCTAGCTCAGGCTACTATCTGGTCCCTGCTGCCCTTCCGAGGGGCACCTCCCCCATGCCAGTGTCCTAGTGCACATACTGTGCTCTGAAGACAGAGGACTGGGGAGGAATTCTGTCATTGCCTCCCAGACATGTGGTTTAAAAAAAAAGAAAAGCCCAAAAGGAGTGACACTGATAATTCACCTCATGTCCAAGGCAACTCAAAGAACAGGGAGGCCAAGCCCGGGATGTGCCTGATCGAAATGTGCTTTTAGAAATCTCCAAAGCTGTCATAATTCAAGGACTTCAGGTCTCCTGTGCAGACAAATCTTTGTTTCTCTGGTCCCTTCTCCTGCTGCCAGCTCAGGGATGGGAGACAAAACGTAAATAGAGCTATTCAGCTACAGCAACACAGGTGTTTCGTTTTGTTTTGTTTTGAGACAGAGTCTCGCTCTGTTGCCCAGCCTGGAGTGCAGTGGCCTGATCTCAGCTCACTGCAAGCTCCATCTCCTGGGTTCACGCCATTCTCCTGCCTCAGCCTCCCGAGTAGCTGGGACTACAGGCGCCCGCCACCACGCCCGGCTAATTTTTTATATTTTTAGTAGAGACGGGGTTTCACCGTGTTAGCCAGGATGGTCTCGGTCTCCTGACCTCGTGATCTGCCTGCCTCAGCCTCCCAAAGTGCTGGGATTACAGGTGTGAGCCACCGCGCCCGGCCTCATTTTGTTTTCAAACATCAAAGAAGCAAATGAAGTGGAAACGCATTGCCAAATGAGTAAATTTTACAGAGAGCAATTTAGCAATATTTCAAGAGCCTTAAATATGCTCTTGAACTTTGGACCCAGAGATGCTATCTTAGGGAAAATAGCCTCAGAAAACAATTTGTGCAGAAACATTAAGAGCCCAAGCCCTGGAGACAAACTGCCAGGGTATGAATCTTGAATTCACTGTTGTCTAGCGTGTGGCTCTGGACAGCTTATCCCCCACTGCCTGTTTCCTCATCTCTAAAGTGAGAATAATACCTGTACCTCCTCACTGGGCTGCTTTAAAGATTGAGTGAATTAACTGACACCAGCCATTTAGAAAAGAGCCTAGAAGGCTTTGTAAAAGTTAGCTATTATCACTTGTAATAGCAAAAATTGATGGGGAATTGGTAAAATAAATGACGGGATATTATGGGGCCATGAAACATCACCATGGAAAATTATTAGATATCTCTGGCCTGTAAAGATTATGGGCATTTTTAATATTTTACAAATTTTATAAAGTTTTCTATCATAAGTATCAATTACTTCTATAATCAGGAATTGTTTTTAATAAAGAAGCATCTTAGGGTATATATGTACAGTCAGCTGTCCATATCTGTGGGTACCCTCATCAGTGGATTTGACCAACAGCAGATGGAGAATATTTGGGGCAAAAAATGGATGGCTGATTCTGTACCTAAAATGTACAGATTTTTTTTTCTGTTATTATTCCTTTCCAATACAGTATAACAACTATTTACATAGCATTTACATTGTTTTAGGTATTATAAGTAATCCAGAGATGATTTAAGGTACATGGAAGAGTCTATGTAAATTATACGCAAACATTACGCCATGGAACTTGAGCATCTGTGGATTTTGGTATCTGAAAGGTGTCCCGGGCCGGGCACAGTGGCTCACGCCTGCAATACCAGCACTTTGGGAGGCCGAGGCAGGAGGATCACTTGAGGTCAGGAGTTCAAGATGAGCCTGGCCAATATGGTGAAACCCCGTCTCTACTAAAAATTAAAAAAAAAAAAATTAGCTGGGCGTGGTGGCGCACATCTGTAATCCCAGCTACTGGGGAGGCTGAGGCAGGAGAATCACTTGAACCTGGGAGGTGGAGGTTTCAGTGAGCTGAGATCACGCTGCAGCACTCCAGCCTGGGCGACAGAGTGATACTCCACCTCAAAAAAAAAAAAAAGAAAGGGGTCCTGGAACCCATTCCCCGTGGAGACCGAGGGGCGATTGTGCTGCACCCTCCATGGTAATGCTTTTCTTCCACATCAGTGCTCCCTCAATGCAGTTTCCTGCTCTCTGGGTATCTCCAGACGTGTGGCCCTTCTCCCATCACAACTGTCCCACTCTTCACTTCCCTCCTCTCCTCCCCCTTACATGGCCTCCTCTCAGCATGGGATTCTGTGAACTCAAGCTCAACTGTAAAAAGGCATAAAGCATTATGCTTGCCACAAGAATGTACGTTTTACTAGGAAACAAAGGATGAAATTCCTAAGAGTGGCATTTTAGGCAACACCAAGACAATGGAGGAAGCTGTGGAATAAGCAGGAAGGAAAACGGCTTCCTGGTGCTCCTGAAATCAAAGCCTGTTAATTCATTTGGTTGAGTTATTCATTCTGGCTCAGCTCAAAACCACTGACAGCTCAAAGTGAGAAAAACCTTATTTCCTAAGAGGTACAAAACTTGCTAAAATAAACATGAATGTTGGGAGGCCAAGGAGGGCGGATCACTTGAGGTCAAGAGTTTGAGATCAGCATAACCAACATGGTGAAACCCGCCTCTCTACTAAAATACAAAAATTAGCTGGGCATAATGCCATGCACCTATAATCCCAGATACTTTGGAAGCTGAGGCAGGAGAATCACTTGAACTCGGGAGGTGGAGGTCGCAGTGAGCTCAGATCTCGCCACTGCATTCTAGCCTGAGTGATGGAGTGAGACTCCATCTCAAAAAAAACAACAACAAAAAATGAACATGAATGAAGAAGCAAAGTGAGAGGCAGGGTGGAAGAGGGTTGGAGAAAGAGCTAGTTCACCCAGGAGAGTTTTATTATTTGTAATATCAGATAGGGTTTAAATGAGCCTTTAGGGTGTCAAAAAGGAGTCTCAGGGGAATATGCCAATTCCTTAGTGAGGGCAAGAAAAACAACAATGACCTCTAAGAACTAGACATGCCTGGCTTGCTGCCCGCTACGGGTAGAAGGAGGAAAAGGATGAACGCCCTTTTGAGTTCAGAGGGCACTGTCCTGGGAAAAGGAAATGATTAGAATTTACATCTGAGCCCAGGTTTGTAACAAAGAAATTGCTTCATAATTTAAAAATTATTCATCCCTGCCTATGCTGTGGCCTCATCCCAGGAAGTAGCAAGTCAACTGTATCCAATGAGGGATTAAAGATAATAAATAAAAGAGTAGCAATTAATTGTGCATCCTGATTTAACAGGCTGGGTTGCCTGGGTCATGCTTGAGTGGTTTATCAAATTTAGCTCTATTACGACTGTCTTGTATTTCAACTGATGTCTGTGCTCACATCTGAAGGCACTTGTACCACAAGGCGCTTTCAAATAGAAAAGAATTTAAACATATAGATTGTTATAGGATTCTATCATTCTTACAGCACGAGCCAAAAGTGTTGGAAATGGCAGTTTAATGAGTCATGCAAAGCGGCTCAGTATTCAAAGTCAGTGATTCAATTATGTTTCCCCTTCCAAAGGCCATTGGAGGCAGAGCGATAAAGTTGTTTTTGAAATGCCTTGGTTCTGACTTGCCTTTTTGTAATTCTTGCCCATTTTCTTGCACTTTAAAAAGCAAAGGCATCCCAGTGGCCCAAACCCCAGGCCACCTGATAATCAAAATCATTATCAGAGCCAAACAAGAAAAATAAATACATCATAACGGTGAGGAGATTGGCAAGGGGACTTTAAATGCAGTGCCCACAATGAATCCACCCCTTCCTGTACTCTTCTTGCCAGAGCAGAATTGGGAGGTGAGTGTGGGAAAGGGCTCTTGCTGAAATGTGGGTACAAATGTGCTCCTCTCTGGCCCTGTCAGCGTCCTTGGCCCAAGACCTTTGAAGGTGCCCTCGACAGCCCCAACAGGTAAAGATTTCTCTGCTTGAATGACAAATCGCATTTTAACAGTGCACTAATTCTTTCATTTGCTGCCCTACATGTTTTTATCCTCAGGCCGTAATTTTACCTGCCAACTCAGGTAAATAGCCTTTAATAGGACAAAGGCTTTAAAAGGTTATACTGTACTGGATTTTGTGCTGAGACTGTGTACTTTCACTGCTGAGTCCTCAGAAGAGAGATTTTGTCATCTAAACCAAGTGTGAGTCGCCCCAAAAGGCCCCCTTCTTGTAGCGCTTTGGGAAGGGAAGGGTGGCTCTGTCGCCCATCAGACGGCTTGGCCACTGCTGCTTCAGCAAATGCTTTCCTCCCCTTGGTGTGAGTGAGCCGGGAGGCTGGAGACTGTCCCCACTGTGTCCACTCGTCAGCTTCCTCCATAACATCACTGCACACTGTTATGCATGAATATTAGACGTGATGGGCTGGAGACAGCTAAAGGAAATCACAACTTAGAAGAGAAGAATTTAAAATTGAACAGGAACGTGACTTTTCCCCTTTTCAAAGGTATAGCTCTCAAGAAAGAAAAGGAACAAAATGTAAAATAACTGCCATGTATTATACCACCTAGAAATCAAAGAAAAACATGAAAACCTGCTAAAAATACAAAGAATTAATCAAGATGCTTACATTCAGTTCCTAGCAACTCCCTCCAACAGCATTAATATGGGGTAGCATAATTTGTCGATAACACACCATAGTTGGGCAAAGCCAGACCATTCAGAGTCTCCAGAAACCACATGGGCTTTAATTTGAATTTTGTGAAATCTTTGTAATTTGTAGTTTGGCAATTTGTGGCACTCAAGCCCACAGCCACAAATTGGCTTCAGATGAATATCACCTATTGATGGGCTTTATTTCTTCTATATTTTCCAAGACACAGTCACATATTTTTGGACTCTCTAATTCATTAGCTATCTAGCAGGCACAGATATTATATTAGCTTGCTAGGGTTTCGTACAAACTGAGTGGCTTACACAATAGAAACTTGCTGTCTCACAGTTCCAGAGGCTAGAAGTCCAAGATGAAGGTGTCAGCAGGGTTGGTTCCTTGTGAGATGTAAGGAAAGGATCTATTCCGGCCCACTCCCCTGGGTTCTGATGTCTGCTGGCAATCTTTGCTGTTCCTTGGCTTGCAGAAGCATCACCCTCATCTTTGCTTTCATCTTCATGTGTTCTCCCTGTGCGCATGTCTGTGTCCCAACTATTTCCTTGTTTTGCTTTGTTGTTGTTGTTTTTGATTTTTGTTTTTGCTTTTTTGAGATGGAGCCTCGCTCTGTCACCAAGGCTGGAAGTGCAGTGGTGTGATCTCGGCTCACTGCAATCTCCACCTCCCAGGTTCAAGAGATTCTTATGCCTCAACCTCCTGAGTAGCTGGGACTACAGGCAACCGCCACCACGCCTGGCTATTTTTTTTTGTATTTTTAGTAGAGATGGGGTTTCACCAGGTTGGCCAGGCTGGTCTTGAACTCCTGACCTCAGATGATCCGCCTGCCTCAGCCTCCCAAAGTGCTGGAATTACAGGCATGAGCCACTGTGCCTGGCCTACATATTGCCACTCAGGGATATTTGTTAAGAGGACATGCTTTTCACGGGGAAAATGGTTAAGTAAATTATTATCCACTTGATGGAATTGTATGTATTGATTTTAAATGATGGCTTTGAGCTCTATGTAATGACATGGAGAAAGTGTATTAATAATGTCAAAGGGAAAAAGGCAGAAGGATAAATGTGTTCTTACAAACTCATATACAATGATTAACAGTTATAATAAAGTCCCACACCTTTGTCCAGGCCTGCATGATTCAGCCCTCTGTCCAGCTCTCTGACCACATCTCCTCCCTCTCTCCTGGTCTCTTGCTGTGCTCCAGCTACTCAGGACCTCTTTTGGTGCCTCATACACACCCAGCTTGTTTGCACCCTGGGATCTCTGCACAGCTCTTCCCTCTGCCTGGAATGCCCTTCTCCCTCTCTTCACATGCTACATCCTTCCTAGCAATTCAAGTCAAGTGTGGCTCAACATCATGCCCTAATGAGGCTTTCCCTGAAAGCCCGATCTAAAGAAGAGAACACAAACCTCCTTATCACCTTGTTCAATTTTCTTCTCCAGTGAATGTGAAATTATCCTTATTTCAGCTTATTCATTCATTGTCTTGTTTACTTTATGACAACAGGAGCTTTGCCAATTGTTTGCTATTAGATCCCCATATCCCAGAATAACATTTGATCAGTTACTATCTGTTCCATGAATAAATGAAAATATGTGGCCGGGTGCGGTGGCTTACGCCTGTAATCCCAGCACTTTGGGAGGCCGAGGCAAGTGGATCACTTGAGGTCAGGAGTTGGAGACCAGCCTGCCAACATGGTGAAACCCTGTCTCTACTAAAACACAAAAAATTAGCCGGGCATGGTGGCAGGCACCTGTAATCCCAGCTACTTGGGAGGCTGAGGCAGGAGAATTGCTTGAACCTGGGAGGCAGAGGTTGCAGTGAGCCAAGATCACGCCACTGTACTCCAGCCTGGGCAACAAATCGAGACAAAATCTCAAAACAAACAAAAAAAAAAAAAAAAGAAAAGAAAAAGAAAATATGCAAAGGAAAAGAAAGGCAATAGCTGCTCCAAATAAGACATGTTTTAGACAAATGCTCATGTGTATGGGCAAAACACTCAAGGACTGTATTTGTGACTAATTGTATAACAGGTAATTTTAGTTTCTGCTCTGTGGAAAGTGAAGAGCATTCCAACAAAGGGTTTTAATGTAGTTTTTTTTTTGCACCCATGCTGTTGATTGCTAAATGTAATACTCTGATCATGATGCTGAATAAATGTCTTTCTGAAAAATGTGCTGTGTAAAGTTAGTCTATTCTGAAGCCATCTTGGTAAATTTCCCCAACAGTGTGAAGTTAGAATTCCTTCAGGGTGATGACAGGTTCTATTCGGAATTTATTTACAACCCGCTTGGGTGGAGATGCCATTGTCTTCAGAAATCTTGGTGTAGTTGATCTGATAGTTACTGTTGTGACCTGAAGTTCACCATTAAAAGGGATCAAGCAAAATCATGTGGTTATAAAAATGGTTGTTAGCACATCCTATGCAATGTATCTAAATTGAATAATGCTACCAGATAAAATTATAGATTGGAATGAAGCTTGTATCATCTATTATCATGTGTAATCAATAAGTGATTTAATTTTCTTAAAAAAAGAAAAAGGAAGGCAATACCTCAAATTGCTAGCATTTTCTACAAAGATACCTGAGTTGATTGTTTTTTTCTCTTTCTTAATATTTTTATATGCTTTCTATAATATTATTTCCCTCCCTCCCTTCCTTTTTTTTTTTTTTTTTTTTTTTGACAGCATCTCGCTCTGTTGCCTAGGCTGGAGTGCAGTGGGGTGATCTTGGCTTGCTGCAACATCCACCTCCTGGGCTCAATCAGTTCTCCTACCTTAGCCTCCCAAGTAGCTGGGATTACAGGTGTGAGCCACCATGCCAAGCTTGGGAGTATTTTAATTTTTAATCTATTTTCTAGAAAACAATATAACGAAAATTGGGTTTAGATGGTTCACCTCAACGTGAATCAGCCTTTCTTTAAATATGGTACTACGGTCGGAATGTCCTGCAAAATTCATGTGTTCAAACTTAATCACCAATATGATGTATTAAGAGGTGGCCTTAGGCCGGGCACGGTGGCTCACACTTGTAATCCCAGCACTTTGGGAGGCCGAGGCGGGCGGATTATCTGAGGACAGGAGTTCGAGACCAGCCTGGCTAACATGGTGAAACCCCATTTCTACTAAACATACAAAAAAATTAGCCAGGCATGGTGGCATGTGCCTGTAATCTCAGCTACTCGGGAGGCTGAGGCCGGAGAATCACTTGAACCTGGGAGGCAGAGGTTGTAGTGAGCCGAGATTGCCCCATTGCATTCCAGCTTGGGCAACAAGAGTGAAACTCCAACACACACACACAAAAAAGAGGTGAAGAGGTGGCCTTAGCACCTCGGGCATAGTGGCTCATGGCTGTAAATTACCCAGTCTGTGATATTTCGTTACAGCAGCACACATGGACTAAGACAATGGGCTCATACTTGCAAAGCAGTCAACCTTCTTTCTGGAGAGGTGCTTAGTTATTTTATCAATTGTAAATAGTTTGCTTTGATCTAAAGACAAATCTAATCACATTAAATAAAGATCACGTAAAACTGCTAACAACAGTGTTGGTGAAATGGGCAGCTTAGGGAAGAGAAGAAGAAAAAAAGAAAGTTCCCAAATCCAAAACAAAAAAAAACCCCAAAAACCAAAACAAAAAAACGACAAATGGAACTCCAAATGAATGGCGTATTTATGCCACCTACTGGATTCTTGTTGCACTGCTTAGTTGTGCCCTAATTTCCAGGGTTCTTTCTTGTCCTCTGACAATCCACAAATCTACCAGTCTTTTTAATACCCAACTGGACTTCCTTCCTTCCTTAAAATTCCAGAACTGTTAATTGATGTGTACTGGGCACATCTGTAAATCAACTCATTCTGCAAGTCCTTGCTCAAGGCTCCTCCTCTGCAAAACCCTACCTGACCCACTGAGGTGCAGGTTCAACCCCTCCTTCGGCCAAGTCTTTCTCCTCAGTTGCCAGCTCACCTAACCTTGTGTCGTGAGGGCTGGTGTGTGTGTCTCCCCCTTAGCGTGTAAGTACCTAAGGGCACATTGCTTCTTCCTACCTGCTTTGTACCTGGAGTGTCATAAGGATGGTGTTAATTCAGTCAGACCTTGTTCAAGTGCTACAATTAATTCTATCCTCACAATCCTATGAGTAGAGATTATCATGCCTGTTTCACAGATAAGGAAACCAAGGCACAGAAGCGTTAAGGAACTTCACCAAAGTCACCAATGTAGAAATGGCAGGGCAGTCTTCAAGCCAGGCAGTCCAGCTCCCTGTGTCCTTCGTTGCTATGCTCCCAGCCACTTGATGAAAACTGAGGTATCCTCTGTGCTTCATTTATGAAACTGGCCCTATGTTCACCTGTCACAGATGGCCACCATCCTAGGCTGTAACGCTGCCCTCCAGGTCCCCTGTGCCCTCTTCTCCACACTGCTCTGTGTCCCAAAATCTGGCCTCTATGGACTGCATCAGCAGGCCCCTTGTCCTCTGGCTTTAGTTTGCGTGTGGTCATAAGAGGTACCCTTAAAAGTAGGAGGGTAGGACAAGGGCAAGGAAGGAGTCTTTCTTTCCCTGTTTTTCTCCCTGCTGGGTGACCAGAGGTTGGCTGCAGGTCTCTGCTGAAGCCAAGGTCTCTGCCAGATGGCATTCTCCAAAGCTTCAGCCCCTTTCTTGGGTTCCTATGACTATTCCTTGTCCCTTCAGGTGTCGGATGGTTGTGTCTCCCTTTGTTGCCATCCCCGGGGAGGCCTGTTGCTATCCCATGTTGGTTTCCCTTAACCTTCCTCAAACCTCTGTAAATTATCTCTTTATTAAATTCTCCTCCATTCCCCACCTAAGGGTACCACCCTCCTCCTGTCAGTAGCCTAACTCACATAGCCTCCAAATACTTTACCCACCTGCTGAAATTCCTCCCCCCTGCTCAAATCCCACCACTCAGTTTTTGGGAGTTACAGATATCCTTTGCTGAAAGGCAAATGCTAGGAATCCCAAGCCAATAATAACTATTTATCAGATTGCTTTCCAACCCTGATTCAGGAGGAATAAGTTTTACACTGGGTAATAGGAACCAGGGAGCAGGCCAGGAGTGGAAGAGAAGGGGAAGGAGAGGTGAGATGGCCGCAAGGACAAAATTCACATAGATACTAAGAACACTTCCAGAGGATGCTATCCTCTGCAGTGGCTGCAGCCTGGGAGCTGTGTGGGGAACAGAGATGAGTAGGATTCACAGCTCTGCTACTTAAAAGCTGACAGCTGTTAACTTCTCAGAGCCTCTCTTAATTTATAAAAGGTGAACAACAGTAGTATATGCTTCATAGGGTTGTTCTGAGGATTAAACAAATAATGCAGGCAAAATGCTTACTGCAGTGACCATCCTAGCCAACATGGTGAAACCCTGTCTCTACTAAAAATACAAAAAAATTAGCTGGGCGTGGTGGCTTGTGCCTGTCGTCCCAGCTGCTAGGGAGGCTGAGACAGAAGGATCACTTGAACCGGGGAGCAGAGGTTGCAGTGAGCTGAGATTGTGCCACTGCACTCCAGCCTGGTGACAGAGAGATTCCGTCTCAAAAACAAACAAACAAACAAAATAACCATCACAATGACCATTTAGTTCCCATTTAGTACAATCCTTTACAGATCATAAGATAATGCTGCTCTGCAACGTGTGTGTGTGTGTGTGTGTGTGTGTGTTTTCTTTGTTTCTCCTTTAGGCCATGAATTCTCAGAAGTTAAAACTGGTTCTTGGGAGGCCAAGAAATCCTAGATATTACAATGGTGTGTAGCCCTCCAAAGTCAAATCCTACCTGACAAATTCTTCTTCTTTAATATTTCTCTCACTAGCGAGGAATTAAATTATATATATGTTATAATTTCCTATTATGGAACTTAATTTAACTTTAATTAGTTTAAATTTATTAAATTATCATAAATTTTCTGCTTAGAAAGGGTGTTATAGACCGAATGTTTGTATTCCCTCAAAATCCATATATTGAAATCCTAATCCTGGCCGGGCATGGTGGCTCACGCCTGTAATCCCAGCACTTTGGGAGGCCGAGGCAGGCGGATCACGAGGTCGGAGTTCGAGACCAGCCTGACCAACATGATGAAACCCCGTCTCTACTAAAAATACAAAAAATTAGCCAGGCGTGGTGGTGCAAGCCTGTAATCCCAGCTACTCTGGAGGCTGAGGCAGGAGAATCGCTTAAACCCGGGAGGCAGAGGTTGCAGTGAGCTGAGATTGTGCCACTGCACTCCAGCCTGGGTGACAGTGAAACTCCGTCTCAAAAAGAAAGAAAGAAAGAAAGAAATCCTAACCCCAAATGTAATGGTATTAGGAGGTGGGGCCTTTGGAAAATGATTAGGTCATGGGGGATGGAATCCTCATGAGTGGGATTGGTGCTTTTATAAGAGACCCCAGAGAGGCTGGGCGCGGTGGCTCACATCTGTAATCCCAGCACTTTGGGAGGCCAAGGTGGGTGGATCACGAGGTCAGGAGTTCAAGACCAGCCTGGCCAAGATGTTGAAACCCCGTCTCTACTAAAAATACAAAAATTAGCTGGGTATGGTGGTGCACCCCTGTAATCCCAGCTACTCGGGAGGCTGAGGCAGAAGAATCGCTTGAACCTGGGAGGCGGAGGTTGCAGTGAGCCGAGATCGCGCCACTGCACTCCAGCCTGGGCGACAGAGCAAGACTCCGTCTCAAAAAAAAAAAAAAAAAAAAGAGAGACCCCAGAGAGCTCTCATTGTCTTCCTACCAGGTGAGGATAAAGAAGTCACCGGTCTGCAACCCAGGAGAGGGCCCTCACCTGAATCTCACTGTGCTAGACCCACATATTGGATTTCCAGTCACCAAAATTGTAAGAAAATAAATGTCTATTGTTTAAACTATTCAATCTATGGCATTTTGTTACAGCAGCCTGAGCTAAGACAGAGTAAAAATTAGTAATATCAAAAAACATGAGAAACACTGCTTTAGGCCCTTTTGCAGAACATATTAGAACTATCTCTAGCAATAAAAGGAAAGGTGTCTCACGCCTGTAATCCCAGCACTTTGGGAGGCTGAGGCAGGAGGATTCCTTGAGCCTAGGAGTTTGAGATCAGCCTAGGCATGTAGTGAGACCACGCCTCTACAAAAAATTTTTTTTAATTAGCTGGGTATGGTGGTGTGCACTTGTAGCTGCAGCTATTCAGGAGGCTTAGATGGGAGGATCACTTGAGCCTAGGAAGTCGAGGCTGCAGTGAGCCACAGTTGCAGCACTGCACTCCAGCCTGGTCAACAGAGCGAGACCCTGTCTCTCAAAAATAAATAAATACACGCATAAAAATAAAGGGAAAGGTACGGCACAGTGTTTTCATTGACTAGGTAGGTTTTTCAACTCTGTTTGCTGTTTCACCTTTAATTTTATGAATGATGAGAGGAGTCAGTGTTCTTTGATTTAGCCAATCTTTAAAAAAATTGTGGCCATTAAATTGTAGTAACTCAATATTAAAAGTAATTTCCATAGAAATTTGTTTTGCTGTCAATAGCTGTAGCACTAACACTGCATTACTCAATTTCTGACAGCAAAACCAGCACACTCCACCCACAAGAACCTTATCACAGCTCTGATGAAACCAGTTATATTTATGATGATGACCTGCAGTTAAATCTACTGCTAGGACCTCTAAACCAGCACACTCCACCCACAAGAACCTTATCACAGCTCTGATGAAACCAGTTATATTTATGATGATGACCTGCAGTTAAATCTACTGCTAGGACCTCTAAACCAGCACACGCCACCCACAAGAACCTTATCACAGCTCTGATGAAACCAGTTATATTTATGATGATGACCTGCAGTTAAATCTACCGCTATGACCTCTTCCTCCTGAGCCTCTGTCCTATTCAAAATGCCATTTATTTGTTTCGAGAGACTGCTAGTCATTTCTGTTGGGCATCCAATAAGCTGCCAGGCTGCTGTCTAAAACAAAACCACTTGTTTCTGGGGGCCTTTCTAAGTTTCCCTTTAAACACAAGCTACTTAAACAACCAGAGCACAACCTCCAGCTCCATGACTCTTTTTTTTTTTTTTTTTTTTAAGACAGAGTCTTGCACTGTTGCTGAGGCTGGAGTGCAGTGGAGTGATCTCAGCTCACTGCAACCTCCACTTCCCAGGTTCAAGCAATTCTCCTGCCTCAGTCTCCCAAGCAGAAGCAGCTGGGACTACAGGTGCATACGACCACACCCAGCTAGTTTTTGTATTTTATTAGAGACTTAGTCTACAGTGAAACTTTTTTGCACCCTTAGATGCTTACTTCCACTACAACTTGCAGGTGGGCCTTGAAAAGTTCTTGGAATAAGTTTGAGCTTTGATCTTGTCCGGTTCATTTAGCATAGATTCTGAAAATGTGGTCCCTGGACCCACAGCATTAGCATCGCCTGGAGATTGTTAGAAATGCAAATCATCGGGCCTCATTCCAGACCCTCAGCTGGAAACTCTAGGGGCATGGCCAGACCCTCTGTAGCTGAACAAGCCATCCAGGTGGTTTTGATGCAGCTAAAGTTCTGGAACAACTAATGTAGCCCCATTTGGAAAACTTGGCTGTACAGGCCTCCCTAGCTGGTAAGCTGGTAGCATTTTTTGTTTGTTTGTTTGTTTGTTTTGATACAGGGTCTTGCTCTGTTGACCAGACCGTGACCTCCTGGGTTCAAGCGAGGACTCAGCCTCCTGAGTAGCTGGGACTACAGGTATGTGCCACCACCATGCCCAACTACTTTTTGTATTTTTTTTTGTAGGGATGGGGTTTTAGCCCAGGCTAGTCTCAAACTCCTGGACTCAAGCAATCTGCCCATTTTGGCCTCACGAAGTGCTGGGATTATAGGCATGAGCCACTGTGCCCGGCCCTGCCAGCTTTGTATAAGCTGAGGAGTTTTTAAAAATACCTAGACTCAGGGCAAACCCCAGACACTTAAATCAATTCTCTGGGAGGTGAAGCCCAGGCACTGGTATTTTTAAAGTCTCTACAGATGGTTCTAATGTGCTGCTAAGTTAGAGAACCGCTGATCTAGACCAGGCCTTTTCAAAGTTAATGTGCACGTGAATTACCTGGACCTTGTTAAAATGCAGATTCAGTCTGCATAGGCCTGGGGTGGAGCCTGAGCTTCTGCATTTTTAACAAGTCTCTAGAGGATGCTGCTGCATGTGGGCTGCTAACTACACTTGGAGATAGGAGGTTCTGGAGAGCAGAGGAAAGAGCATGAACCATAACCTAGGGGCTGGTAGTCCTGACTTCCGAGCCAAGGTTTGCCTTTATGTGGCTGGCAACTTGCTTGGACTCCTACCTCAATTCTTTGGGCCCAAGGTTTGTCCTGACTCAGAAGGATGTCAAGAAAATTGAGTGAGTAATGCAGAATTGTTTCTTAAAGTGTATGCAGATGCTCCATGAATTTAGAGAGTATGTGGATGCACATTACTAAATTTTAATAGTTGTGAACATGTTGTTATGAGTACTTAGAACAAGTAATAATGGCTTTTGATGTATAGTAGTAAGAAAGCTTCCTTTTAAAAGGCATGTATTTAAGTTTCAAAAGTGGGGCTATTTAAAAATATATGAAATAAATAATAGTAGAGGTAATTGACAGAGCAAAATTAGGAAGGCAGGATGAGAATGACTCAAGTTTGGGAAATGCTGAGAAAGCAGATGCCCAAGGGCTATGAAAACTTAAAAAAATAGGTAGCACTTGATTTTGATTGGCTGAATGAGATGATGTGTTTGATCATTTATGGGGTTGGCATTTGGCAACATGCACTGGGTGGCTGGGATCACTGTTTATTAAAACATATTTGAGTCTCTACTTTGCACTAGATACTCTTTTAGTCTCTTGGAAAAGGGATTGGGGGGGCAGGCAGGATAAAAACAAATCATTTATGGCCACAAGAAAATTGCAGGAAGATAAAAGTCATGAAATAAACTCTGTGCTTCTAATTTAATATTTTTTATAGATTATGAGAAAAAAGTTTTGCTCACTATCAGCTAGGAAAGCTGTCTTAGCACAACCATTCATTCTTGCACAAATCAAAATCAAGACGAGCCAGATTTAATTTAATATTTTTTTACAGATTATGAGAAAAAAGTTCTAATTTAATTTTTTTATAGATTATGAGAAAAAAGTTTTGCTCACTATCAGCTAGGAAAGCTGTCTTAGCACAACCATTCATTCTTCCACAAATTAAAATCAAGATGAGCCAGAAGGCTCCATTCTGACAGCTTCTATTGGAGAAGCTACATTTACTGGACATGGGGAAAGTTGCTGGGCTCTAAGGACTGTGCTCATTTCTTGAACTAGATAAATGGTCTTGGTGTAGCATAATACCAAAACTTCTTGTCGCAGCCCGTAAGGACAGAACTCAATCAGCCTGAAAAGGAAGTCAGTGACTCCGACTCAACACAGGAATGTTCTGTGATTCCTAAAGAAGGATGTAGGAGTGTGGCACAATTCAACCACAGTCTGTGGCCCTGTGCCTCTGCCTTGACATGAGTGGGATTTCCCAGCTGGTCATTTTCTTCTTATCTAAGACATTGGGAACAAATTACTTGACCTCCTCTGGGCTTCAGTACTCCCACTCATCAAATTAGAGGACTGGGCAGTCGCTAGGCTCTCTTTAGGCATCATAGTTTAGTTTCTGTGATTTTAAATTTGAGAAGGGTGTCTAAGGGAGAATACACAGGGGAGGGGGAAAGGGCTTATTAAAAGTGTAGTTAGACACTGAATTTTTAAGAATTGCATTTTGTAATAATACCTTTACCTAATCAGGACTGACAATCTTACCTGATGATAGCACCTGGAGGAATGGCTGCATTCAAAAATAAAAATGAAATAAAACAAGACCTTATTTGAACTTAGCAATAATGCTGATTCCTCTTTTTGATTTGAGGAGGTTATAGCTGTTGTAAATGCTTGAATTGGGTCTGCCCAGGCAAAACGGAGTCAAGAGTCCATGTCTGATGAATTTTAACAATGTAGACAATAAAAAGGGTTGCTTAAACTGCCCCTCTTTTACCAAAACACATTTACAAATGAAAGAACAACACTTCCATTTTTTAAAAACATTTTTTGAGATGAAGTCTTGCTTTGTCACCCAGAGTGGAGTGCAGTGGTGCGATCTTGGCTCACTGCAAACTTTGCCTCCCGGGTTCAAGTGATTCTCCTGCCTCATCCTCCCGAGTAGCTGGGACTACAGGCGCCCACCACCATTCCTAGCTAATTTTTGTATTTTTAGTAGAGACAGGGTTTCACCATGTTGGCCAGGCTGGTCTCGAACTCCTGACCCCAGGTGATCCGCCAACCTCGGCCTCTGAAAGTGCTGGGATTACAGGTGTGAGCCAACATGCGTGGCCAAGAAATTTCCATTTTTAATTGCAGGGTCTGGGGAATTAAAATGCATCCATAATTTCTTGCATCTCTCCGCTCGGGCTTGCATGAATGCAGAGGGATGGGGAGGAGTTCTTGAGGCAAGCATCCCCCTCTTGTCGCCTGCCATCTGGAGACAGAGGGCTGTGATTTATCTCACTTTAATCAGGAAGGACCCGATGGGTGGATGGAGAGGTCTGATGGCTTTGTTGCTCCATGTGGGAAAGAAACGGACAGAGTGAATTTGTGTATGATCCCTAAGGAGAAAGCGTCTTTGTGCTCTATTTCTTTTTGACCTGGAGCCCCTGAAAGCAAGCTAGTTACAAGTTGAAATAGGCCGTTTCTAAAGTGTGATTTTGTTTGTGTATGAGCCTTGATTACAAAGGGGAAAAAACCCTGCTTAATTTACATACACCACATGTAGTGCAGGATCCCCTGGGCTGTCTTTTCAGGTATCAGGAAACTTTGATGAAAGTCGCTTGTCTCATCTAGGAGTCATTTCATATTGTTTAGCAGAGCCTGGTATTAACATTTCCTTCCAACTGTTTACTGGAATCTGTGTGTTCCCTTCAAGTGATGCATACTAGGTGCACAGGCTTCCTGCCACTGTCATCCTAATCTTTCCGTGCAGACAGGAGCAGAGGGGAGAGCGCTGAGCCAGGCCCCAGCTTGCTTTTCTTTCCTGACACAGCCCGGCTCCGCTGCACTTCTCAGCTCTTGCTGTAGGTGGTGCTGTTTGACCATTTTCTTCATGTGACCCTCCTCTCGGTAATATAAATTCATTCGGAGGATGACCTGATATCAAAAAAAATTCCTTTTGATTAGTAGAATCAACTTGTTTCTTCACACGATACTCTTCCCACTGAGACACATGGAGACAATTCTGACTCCAGGTTTGCAACCTTGAGATTTCTCTCAGATGCAATAAAAAAAACAAAAAAGCATTTTGAGTGGCACAGTGATGCCTAGTGCATGATCATGTTTGTCTGCTCAAACATTAAAGGGAAACTGGTGGGTTTGAGGATGCCCAGCAGCACGACAGCTGCCAATGTAAATGAGCCGTATAGAGAGAGAGGGGGCGGGAGGGGACTACAAACTTCAGAATATGAGCTGATCGTTTATAAGTTAAAAAAACAAACAAACAAACAAAAAAAAACAAGTCAAAAGGGAGCCCAGGATGGTGCAGGAAAAAGGAGAAAGGAAGATTTTCCTTGCAGCTAATCAGGAGAGTTCATAAGGGCTGATTACATGTGTGGAAGCCTTAAGTTCTTTTTTTAAAAAATGTGAAAGTTTGCATGTACGTATGTATGTATGTATGTATAGCTTCGTGTATTACCATTATTATTGCAATCAGCAAATGGATTTACTTCCTTTATCTCATGGGCTCCTTCCCACTCACTTCTGGCAGCACATTTTCCTTTCTCTTTCATCCCAGAACACCAAAGAACAGATGCGCTTCCTAACCCTGGCTCCAGGGGACTTTATACAATGTAAACAGTGCACCTCTAACGTGGTTCACCGCTTAGAGAACGTGTGTCCCATTTTAAAACTGTGACTCCTTTATATTTTGCAGTGCTTATTTTAATAAGAGACATTGGACTTGTGACATTTTTCATGGAGGAGTGAGCTTAATGGTTGAAAGAAATCGATAAACTTGTTTTTCCTCTGATGCCATCAGCCAAGATCCTATGGCAATAGTAAGAGGATGACACTGGGCTGGCACCCCCTCCATAACATATTTGGACCATGTTTTCCCCCCAGAATGCACATGCAATAGCTTTGGTTTGGTAAGAGAGAGATGGTGTACTTGGTTTCCTTCTGTCACACTTTTGGTGAAATGAATTAGACTTTTAAATCAGGAAATTCAGCGAGATGAGTTAGATTTTTACACAAGAGCAGTGGAGGACTTCCAGCTGGTTGGGGGAATGATACGGAAATATCTTGCTAAATCAGGGTCTGGTGGAATGCTGCTCCCCTGGCAGGCTCCTCTTCACAGGGAGCAATCTGTGGGTTGCTTATAGAACAGAGCGAGCAGGAGGCATAGCATGGTCTTGCTCGTGGGAAGACCCGGTGTTCAGATGTTTGTCATTAGGAACTGGGTGTGGGCTTTTTCAAGCTAAACTGAAGCAGCAGTTCTATTAGGAAGAGCCTCCCAGATCAGCATCTTCTGTTTCTGGATACTCTCCCTTTGAAAAGCCAGATTTCAGCAAAAAGCTTTGCTAATGGTGAAATTGCACAACTGAAACCCTATGGGAGCAATGGGAAAGATGGAGAAAGAGGTGGTTATATCATGTACTTCAACAGTTTATTTAGAGGCTGTTGACATTAGAATAACAAGCCAAGACAAACAAAAATACTCATTTTGGATGAAAATATTGTCTTTTCATGTTATTATAGATAGCTGAGTCCTAAGACTTATACAGAAACACATTTTCCTAATGAGTGGCTGATTTTTCTGGTCGTGCAAGTAATATCCAAATTATTGTACAAATTTTTGGCTCAGCATATTGAGCTAATCACTTGCCCTTTCTAAGGTAAGCCCTTACCTCTGCTTTCCCTTCATCTTGTCATTTCTGTTTGTTGGGTACAGGTTTCCTGTTGGTTCTTTCTGTTGGCTCTGATGTAACATGAATGCAGTTCTTAACATCCTTTCAGACATAAACACAACTTAGCTCATTGTTTCTGAGTTCATATAGAGGTTTTCTTGCCCCTGAGACTTTCATGTCAGACAGCTGGATGTTGCTGTGTTCAAGGCTCTATATGTTGATTTTGTATCCTACAACTTTACTGATTTCACCTATCAGTTCAGTTCTAACAGTTTTCAAATTTTATTTGTTTTTGTTTTTTAAATATTGTGTGTTTCATTTTAGAGTCAGGAGGGTAGACGTACAGGTTTCTTACACAGGTATATAGCACGGTGCTGAGGTTTGGGCTTCTAATGATCCCACCACCCAAGCAGTGAGCATAGTAATCGATAGGTAGTTTTTCAACCCTTGCTCCCCATCCTTCCCTCCCACCTTTGGAGTCCCCCAGTGTCTATTGTTCCCTTCTTTGTGTTGAGTTCCAACCTTTTTTTAGTGAAGTTTGTAGGGTTTTCTATATATAACAAGATCATGCCGTCAGTAGAGACAGTTTCACTTCTTCCTTTCCTATTAGGATGCCTTTTATTTCTTTCTTTTGCCTAATTACCCTGAGAAGTGGTGTCTGTGGGCATCCTTGTCTTGTTCCTGATGGTAGAAGAAAAGTTTCAACTTTTCACCACTGATTATGGTGTTAGCTATGGGTTTGTCATATATGGCCTTTATTTTATTGGGATACAGTCCCTCAATACGTGATCTGTTGGGTGTTGTTTTTTTTTTTTAACCATGAAAGGGTTTCGAATTTTGTCAAAAGCTTTTTCTATATCTATTGAGATGGCCAAATAGTTTCTATCCTTTATTTTTCTAATATGGTATATTATATGTATTGATTTGCTTATGTTGAACCATGACATGATCATGGTGAATGATTCTTTCAATGTGCTATTGAATTTGGTTTGCTAGGATTTTGTTGAGGATTTTTGCATCTATGTAGATCAAGGATATCGGCCTGTCATTTTCCTTTCTTGTAGTGTTCTTGTCTGGCTTTGGAATCAGGGTAATGCTGGCCCTGTAAGATGAGTTTGGAAGTATTCCCTCCACTTCAGCTTTTTGCAAGAGTTTGAGAAGGACTGGTATTAGTTCTTCTTAAAACATTTGGTAGAATTAATCTGGGAAGCCATCTGGTTTTGGGTTTTTCATTGATAGGAGACATTTTCTTACTGATTCAACCTCCTTGCTTGCTATTAGTCTGTTCAGATTTTTAAATTTCTTCATGAGTCAATCTTGGTAGGTTTTATGTGTCTGGGAATTTATCCATTTCTTCTAGATGATCCAATTAGTTAGTGTGTAATTATACCTAGCAGTTTCTAAGGATCCTTTGTTTTTCTGTGATATTGGCTATGATGTTTCATCTTTCATTTCTGATTTTATGCTCTATTGAAAACATGAGGCATAGCAGGTAGGGGGCACTGGTCAGGACTTGGGGTATAAACTGGCAGATGTTAAGGTGGGTGATTCTGGTTAACTCAGAAACTCCGAAGTCCCGTGTGGAAGAATTAACTGCCTGTACTCACCTAGTAATGTATATCCTTGGTCAAAAAAGATCCAGCTGAGAATGTTGGATGAAGGGACCAAATCAATATTCATCATTATATTGAAAACAAGTCAGATTGGCTGTGGTCTTTTGACAGCAGGTCAGTGGCTGAGTCTATTTGAACAAAGTTAGGGCAGGTTCAAGGGAGAATCCTGAGATCGGTATTCTTTGTTCCATACAAACTTGCCTTTCAGTTTCTTCTCCCCATGCCTCCAGGATGTCCCTGCACAGCCCGTAGGGCTCCCTCCTTCAGTACCTTGCCTTATGAAGGGGAGAAAATGAGTTTTCCAATGTTAGCATATATTTAGCCTTCCAAAATTTTCTATTTCTATTTTAGGGGAGCTCTAGGAAAACAGCAGATTACTCTAAATCCCCAGGTAAAAATCTGAAATGGTGGAATTTCATATGACCAGGAGACATATTTTGGGGCAAGTGGGCTTTTCACAATCACTTGGACATGAAGGCATCTGCTTCTTCTATGCCTAAAATAGTCCTTCAATGTAGTAGTTTAATTCCTCTTCCACTTTTTCAAATTTCAAGACAATACATGTGGTGACTGAACAATTTGGATCCAAGTTTCACTATTTAACTGCCAGTGTGACCTTGGGCGAGTCACTTAATCTTTTCAAGGCTCAATTTCATCATGTAAAGTAGAAGTACAAACAATCCCTGACTTAGAATATTTTGACTTACGATTTTTCAACTTTAAGATAGTTTGAAAGCAATACACATTCAGCAGAAGCTGTACTTTGAGTACTCATACAACCATTCTGTTTTCCACTTTCAGTACAGTATTCATTATATTACATGAGATATTCAAAGCCCACTTTATTATAAAATGGGCTTTCTGTTAGATGATTTTGCCTAACTGTAGGTTAATGTGAGTGTTTAAGGTAGGCCGAGCTAAGCTATGATGTTTAGTAGGTTAAGTGTATTAAATGCATTTTCAGCTTACAATATTTTCATAAGTTTATTGGAATATAACCCTATTGTAAATTGAGGGGTATTTGTAATAATGATATCTCTTCAAGGAGACTTTGTGAGCCTCTCATAGGAAAATGCATACACAGATGCATATAAATATATAATCTTTCTTTTCCATACATATGATATTCTTTAAGGATATTCAAAAATCTGGAAACAGTTGCCTCCAGGGAGATAAATGGTAGTGGGTTGGGAAACTTTTAACTGTATACGCTTTTGTACCTTTTGCATTTTGAATCAGATGAATGTATAATCTACATAAAATATTAAGATTAAAACATCACCGAATAACTTATCAGGAGTTTGGTGAACATAAGGGAAGGCCACCTATGGTGGCTGTATTTTATTCAGTGTTGGTCACTGTTGGGCACTTCATAGAGCTTATTTCATTTCATCCTCACAAGCGCCGTAGGAGGAAGGGGCCCCAGAGGGATTCATGGTTAGAATAGCAGAGTAGGAGCATTTGGCAGCTATATTCTGTGTAGGTGATAACTTTAAAGATATTTTTGTTATAAAATGTTTCAAACATACAAAAAATATAGAGAAGCAGTTTTCTATAGTTATTAAATATTGTTAATGGGTAGTCACAGAAATTATCATCCAAAGTGGGATATTCTTGAGAGAAAAAGGAGGTTCTATTTATAATTATGGTGGGATAACAAACTTAAGATGAACAGCTCTGGACAAACTGGGTTGTACGGTCCCTGGAAAACAAGGATTACTGTAAA
The DNA here is from genome assembly GCF_029289425.2 of Pan paniscus. NCBI lineage: Eukaryota > Metazoa > Chordata > Mammalia > Primates > Hominidae > Pan > Pan paniscus. Next base: position 875,040 of record NC_073270.2, on the reverse strand, counting down.
TGTGAGTCCCGCCTTGTGCTTCTCTCTGTCCCACCAAGAAAATATGATCTTGATACAGATGTTCATTGTGTCAAGGCAACCATGGCAACCATGATCTAGATACACTGTTCAAGTTTTATGCTGATCCTACCTAGGTAGGTCTCAGGAACTTTCCAGAGTTTCCTTTGAGTGCTTCTAAATTTTGCATAAATGGTATGTTGTCCCTTGTCTCTTTTTAAAACCAATAAGCCATTTTCCCTTCTTTTTCTGGAAAATTAAAGGAACAAAGACCAGGAAATAACAACGTATTAGCTAAGGTTCTGTTGATTGAAAGCAACAGAACCTAATTCTGGCTAGCTTAAACCATGCTAGGATTTAATGAAGAATACTGCAGAATCTTAGATATCTTATGACTGGGAAAGAGGAGGTTCAGGCAGTTCCTGGGATGTCAGCAACAGGTAGCTGTCAATTAACTGCCCCCACACCACCCACTGCTGCCGTCATCAATATAGCACACCACGATGGCTCCCAGCCTCTGTACGTCTGGGTTCCAGTGTTCAAATTCTAGAGACAGCAAGAGAAATCCCATTGAGTCAGGGATCCTTCCCTGGGTCACACTCCCTGCATATGGTCAGAAATGCAGGATTATGTACTAAAGACACAGCTAAAGAGGACCCACTTCACTGTTTTGGGACCATTTGCAGGGGAGGCAAAATTATGAGCTACTCACTTAAAGAGGTGATAACCATAAGTTTGCAGGAAAAAAAAAATTGGAGAAGAGAAGGATAACACTATCCTACGGTTTCTTCTGAAAATGGACTTAGGGAACAGCATTTCCATTTGGAAATTCTCTCCTGGCATTTCAATATTTATGGATTCTGAATTCTGAGAAAAATCAGTTGAGAAATTAGGAAAATGGGAAGGAACATTCTAATTTTCCTGTGAAAATTACAGCTTAATAGTCAGTATAGAGAACTTACTGGCTTGAAGAAATGCACTGACTTCAAGTCAAGCAAGATGAGGAAGCACTGACATGTGGAGATGAAAGTTAAGGTGAACAGGACAGGAGCAGTAAAGGAGCCTCAGTCAGACTTTCTTGTATCTGTTGCTGTGTTACAAGTGTGTGTTCATGGCCTTGTCCACTGCTAACAGTGAACCATTTCTGCAAATAAATATTAATGTGTTCATAGGCATAGTATATGTTTTACAAATCCTATGAGAGGTTTTCTAAGAAATGCCAAGTTTTAGAAACAAAATATGCCCTTAAATCGGCCATTTTGACAGTTGCTTCTTTCTAGTGCTATTCATCTTGCCAGGAGATCAGAATGTTATGTTATTTAAATGGTATTGGAGGGGATGATTGATGCCTTGTTTAACAATGTCATGTAAACAACGATTAAAGCATTAAGTATTTGTGGTGTTACCTTTCAATCTTTAAAGGACTTTTCTTTAGCATTTATTTTGTGATAATATTCATTTCTTTTTAATGTTTTCTCTATTAATGCTATTGGATTTTATAATCTTGTTACAATATGTTGGCTCCTAATAATAAGAAATCATCATTTGTTATCATATCTTTTAAAAACAGAAGACTACTAAAACTTTTCATATAATCCTGTTACAGAAAAAAACGACTATTTGCTTGTTATTATAGTCACTTATTATTTTTCAAAAACTTGTAAGTGAAGTGTTATGAAAATCATATGAATTTGGGAATTCCCAAGCATTCTCAGAAATTCTATTTCCTTGTTCCCAAATCCCAATGATTAATATCTGCCAGGAGTCGGAAAACAGTGAAAGGAAGTAACATCCTATGTTGGATACCTGGTAGGGTTAGTGAAGAAACGTTATTGCTGAGCTCTGTGTTACGCTCACGAATGATGCCATTGAGGAAGTCACGCTTGTTGAAAGGAACGCAGATACACAAAGAGTTTTGCTGCTGTCTGTTGGATAAGAACCCCCTGGTCGATTTCAGCTCCTACTGCAAGTTACAAAAATCAATCCAATGATAAATGAAAAGTGCCCAGTGTGCTGGGAAATAACTTATTTTTTGGCTTCAGAGGAAATTTTAGAAACAGTGCCAAGTGAAACGTAAAAACAAACTACGAAGACGTTCATGAATTTCCCTCTGAAGCTGACAGCCGTATTTTAGCAGATGGAACTCCTACTATTAGCCCAACTCTTGGGTTGAAACAGTGTGTCCAGGAAACCCTATGTTAAAATGCAATGTGTTGGGGATATTGTTCCTCTATTTGCTTGAGTTAATTTTCAAATTAGTGTACTCTTGCTTAGCTGTGCTCTGAGGGAATGAACAAAAGATTGGTAAACTCTGATGGAGAACACTGGTCAGGCAGGGCACATAGAATCCCTGGGGATGGTGGTTCCTGGCAAATGGGGGAGGAGGCCCTGAGCCAGGCTTGGGCTGGGCTGGAGGAACATGAAGATGGGATCTACTCACAACCCCCAAAACTGAGGGGTCCTGGTAACACATTATTTCACCCTCAGCCATGCAAATTTATTATTTTTATGGATAAAATAGCTTTAAAAAACTAATTTACATTGAAATGTTAAAATATTTATATAGAGATTAGAAATATTTATGTAGAGATTATTGGGAATCCCCTCCTAAAGCCCAAACATAAAAACTACCAAAAAAAGAAATTCCGTGTAGGCTAAGATTGCAAATGACTGATGGAATGTAATTTAAATTAAACATGGAAAATATATTTCCTCTTTAATAAAGATCTAAATTCTATTCTTTTTAGGAGCCTTCAGAAATGAAATTCAACTATTAAAAAAAGTATAGAGAAGCCTTTAGAAAAGAAACTTTTCTTTTGCTGTATTATATATTAAAGAACTTTGATGAGAATAGTTCTAAAGTGTTTAATACTCGATTCCACTGATGTTTCTAGGTATTGTGGGGAACACCTAGAAATTAAATCTTCATCTTTGGCAGATCAGAGGCCTATTATTTTTAGGTAAAACAATTAAAATCTGCTTTTAATAAATCACAAATTTTGCAAGTTAGCCATTAATAGTAAGTGCTTTTCAAAGTTTGGCCCAATACATGAAAAAGCCAGAAAAACATACCTGCATTAGTTTTGCCCATCACCTTCTTATGCTGGCCTCAGGAGATTTATTAACAGCATTCAATATTTGAGGTAGGCTGGATGTGGTGGCTCATGCATGTAATCCCAGCACTTTGGGAGGCTGAGGTGGGAGGATGGCTTGAGACCAGGAGTTCAAGACCAGCCTGGTCAACCTAGTGAGCCCCTCGGTCTCTCTGAAAAGAAAAAAAAATTAGGTATCCTGTGGCTACCTCCAAAAACAAACTCCAGAGGAACTGAATTTTTTTTTTTTTATTTCATGTGTTGGGATAATGGCTTCTTTTGCAGTTACTTACGAAGAATTTAAGGGTCAGTAAAAATATTTTTTCATCCTTAATAACATGAATTCTCTAATTTGTGTGTGATATAATGCTAGATATTGTGCCAAAAGTGTTACATAGACATAATCCATGCCCATTTTCAAAGATAATACTAATATAGAGAATAAGAATCATTATTATTGTAGTAATTATTATTTTAGTAATAGTAGTAATAATCAAAACAATTACATCAAACACTTATTAAACCCTTATTATGTGATAGGTACTGTGTAAGCAATTTCCACATATTAGCTCCTTAAATGTGATCACTAACCCCATGAGGTAGGTAGCATTATGTCCATTTTATAGATGCAGAAACTGAGCTTTGAAGAGGGAAACAACTTGCCCAAGGCCATGCAGGCAGTCATTGATAAGGATGGGGAGCGAGAAGTTGAAGTCTGAGATGTAAGTTCACAGACACGAGTACACAAACACGTACAAGATACTCGTATGACATGTGGGGTTGCTTGAAATATGTAATTGACTTTCCCCAGCACAAGAAAGTGTTTGGACAGATTTCAAAGGGATCTAACACTTCCTCAGAGGACTGCCCTACGACATTTTTCCGTGTGCTTTTCTGCCTCTTGTCCTATACTTTTGGCATTTCTTCTGCTCTTAGAGGCAATGAGTCAACAGCATATTTTTAGCACCTCCTGTGTGCATAGAAGTGGCCCCTGACTCAATGGGAGTGTATAACTACCATGGGCCAAATCAGTGTGCTTTCCTGTTAGCCAGGGGATTATAGAAGAACACGCTCCCCTGATTCCAACAGAACTTGCTGCCACTCTGATGTCTTCATTGTAAGGCCTCTAAATGAATGTTCAAGAAATTCATGTTAAAGGCACGTGTCATATGTGTAACTTGTAAACATTTGTGTACTTGTCTCTGTGTCCTTACACCTCAGGCTTCAACTCTTGTTTTTACCTTTATCAATGACTACCTGTGTGCTGTGTGGCTTTGGACCAATTGCTCACCCCCTCTAAAGCTCAGTTTCTGCATCTGTAAAATGGATATAATGCCATATATACATAGATATAGATATACATACACCAATATATATACACACATATATATGTGTGTATACATATGTATACACACATATATATGTGTGTATACATATATATACACACATATATATGTGTGTATACATATATACACACATATATATGTGTGTATATACATACATATATATGTGTGTATATACATATATATAATATACAAACTGATATATATAGTTTTATAAATATTTCAGTTTAAGTTTCAAAAATCACTGGAGGGTATTTTTATAATACCCTTCAGCAATTTTACCTGCTGCCTTTGCACATTCTGGTGAATTTCTAAATGGAAGTCTGATAGAGATTAATCTTTTAATGCATCATAAATAAAAAAGAAAATCACAGAATGATGTAGCTGGAGAGGACCCTGGGGATCTAGTGTTTCATGAAAGATTAATGTCCTTGATCTGTTTGTAAGTGTTTTGGAAAAATCTTCCATGGTCAAATAAAACTTGGCAATGTTGGATTAAAGTTAAATAGGTTTTTTTTTTTTTCCTGCAGAACTTCATAGTCTTTAATATGCTAATATGTTTTGTGAATCTACAAGGAATGAAGTGTTTCAATGCTTATTTTACCCAGATTCTCATTTTGGGACAGGCTGGTCAAGCTGAGTCAGATAGTATATTCTCTAGATGGAGATGATGGCTGATTCCTTTTTGAGAGCAAGAGAGTCCCCAGGGGAAGCAAGGGTATATCAGTTGCTCCATTTCATGCCAAGGATCCTCAGTCTTTAGAGGCTCAGAGAAGGCTGAAAGGCTACTCTAGGCTATCAGGGCTACCATTCATTGTGACCCATGCTACAGAGAAGCTTTGAGCTCAGTGCAAAGGAGTGACCAGCCCTTGAGAATCAGGAAAATTTATTTATTCCTGACCTAGTCCACTGAGGACATACAAGGAATGGGGCAGGGGAGTGTCACCAGCTATGGTTACAAGCTAGTCTGATTCTCTTTCATTAAGAAAACTGGTCCCTGTGAGTTTAGTTTGGGAAGCACCAGGTTAAAAAAATTTTAGGCCAGGAGTGGTGGCCACTGTACTCCAGCCTGGGTGACAGAGTGAGAATCTGTCTTAAAAAAAAAAAAAAAAAGTTAAGTGATGTCTTCTGTTGAGGACCTCTCAGAACTTTTAATATGAAAGTGTGCATTGTGAAGAATGGGAGTAGAGTGTACAGGAGTTTTAAAAGCTACTTGGTCATGAAACTCTTGCTTTGTGCAGGATTCGAGGGGCACTAACATTCTGAGGAAAATATTTTGGGAAACATTGATCTAATCCAAACTTCTCATTTTACCAGCAAACAACTGTGGGGCCCTCTAAGTTTCCTTTCTCCATCATTGTGACAAATTCATTGGAATTAATTCAATTAAACCTGGGGTCAGCTTTGAAGAGATTTATTTAGCAGGTAAATCTGTTTTGTACATTTTGAGGGAGTTCTGAGTTTCCATAGTCAAAAACCACAGATCAATTTAACCAACCTTTATGGAATATCACCTATGGCCCAAAGACCCTTTAGCTACAGTGATGGTCTACAAAAATATAAACTGTAATTCTTGCAATACAGGAGATTAGTAATAATGGTAAATATAATGATGATGACACCATGAATAGCTAACATTTATTGAATGCCTTTCTATTAGTCAGGCACTTTACTAAGTATTTTAATCCTCCCAACAATTTATGAGGTAGGGATTATAATAATTCCCATCTTATAGTGAGGACACTGAGGTTAGGAAATTATCCTAGCCTAAATGTTAAGTATAAGCATGAATAGAAAGGTGTTATTAGCCTATAAGACATTCCTTTATGAGTGATACAAAGTCCTATGTAAATTCAGAGAAAAGAAAAGTGGTTTTAGAAATCCTTGATCAGTGAGTGTGAAGCATGTGGTGGCCCGGTTACTGTTTGGTTGCCCATCTGTCCTCCCTCTGGGATCAGCACCCCCTTACTTTGGAAGAATTGTTTTCCTTTTCACTGTAAGGTTCTTTCTGGCTATGCGATGGGGCACATTGCCTCAAACTAGCCCTGCTCCAGTCTTTGAGAACCTTGAAATTGGAACCAAGGGAAGAGGATTGCCTCTTGAATGGTAATTCTCTAAAATCTAGTCTGAGGTGCTGGTGCCTAATCCCTGGGTCTGTGGAAGGAGCTGGGCTGTGAGAGGGGAGAATGATGTTGATGTCAAGAGAGAGGCAGGTGCTAGGAGCAGAGAAATGGAGGCCTGGAGGGTTTCTGGGCTTCTCTGAGGCTTAGGGTTTGGATCATTGTCTTCGTTACTGGAACAAAGGATTTACCATACCTGCTCTTCTGGGAATGAAACTGTCCTGCTTTGCAAAATAAAGTGTCATTAGAAAGAGATCTTAAAAACCCCACACCATAGACAGGTGCACAGATCCGTAGAAGTGTTAAAGTTCTGTCTGTTGGATGCTAAGCCAAGACTCTTAAGTATGTTCTAAAGAGAAACTGGTGTGTGTAGGCTGTGCACTCCCAGGGAGATAAAAAGTTAGGAACTTTATGGGTTGGGCTTGGTGGCTCCCACCTGTAATCCCAGCACTGTGGGAGGCTAAAGTGGGCAGATTGATTGAGCTGAGGACTTCGAGACCAGCCTAGGCAACATGGTGAAACCCCATGTCTACAAAAACTACAAAAATTAGCTGGGCGTGGTGGCATGTACCTGTAGGTGGGAGGATAGCTTGAGCCCAAGAGGGAGAGGGTGCAGTGAGCCATGATTGTGCCACTGCACTCCACCTGGGTGACAGGAACTTTATGGGGAATGGGATCTTGGAGACTGAGTAGAGACTAGAGGAAAAAAAAAAAAACTACCTCCCCAACTGGCCACACTATTCTTTTAAAAAAATGTTAATTGACAAATTAAAATTGTATGTATTTACGGAGGTATAATGTGATGTTATGATATATGTATACATTGTGGAATAATTAAATCCAGAGAATTAATAGATTCATCACCTCAAAATCTACCTTTTTTGTGGTGAGAACATTTGAAATTTATAGTCTTAGCAATTTTGAAATACACAATACTTCATTGTTAACTACAGTCACCATGCTGTGCTGTAGATCTCAACAAAATGTATTCTTCCTGTCTCATCTAAAACATTGTACTCTTTGACAACATTTCCCCATTCCTCTCACCCCCTCCAAAAACACCCATTCTTTATGTTGAAGAGAATGGCTAAAAATTCCCAGCAGGTTTCAACTGATGGCTTCAGTGGTTGTCCCATCACACTTCAATGTTATTAATAGAAAGGGGAGGGGCAATACATAATTCGGACAGGCGGAAAGTACCATTGTAACCACTTTCCTGACTTCGCAGAAAAAGTCCTCTTGTTTTCATCTGTAAAATGGGAACTGCGTGAATACCATTCTTCTTTTCTTCAGCCTCCAAAGAAAAAACAGATGCAAAGCCTTTTATCAATTGCAAAACAGTATACAATGTGTGTTATTACTCACAGTTGTCTTACTGTGACCAAACACTTTATAAGCCTGTGGCAAGTCAGCCTTACTCTCAGGAAGTGGACAATATTTGGGGAAGGAGAAGCAGCAGGATATTTCAGGACAGTAGCCTTGGTGGGTCCAAAAATTCCTTGAGAGAAATGGGAGACAGAACTTTCTTCCTGCTTTGGGGTTTATCCTGTTAGTCTTTTCTCTCTTCACTCCTATTTTCTATGGAGAATTTCCTGGTTTTGGAGTTTGGGTGCGTTTTATGGAGAGGAGGCAGAACATCTTTAGCTCCAGCAGAATGAAAGGATACATGCAAAGGAACCTAGCACAGTATCTGGTACCCAGTTCCCCTTTAACTTGGTTTTATTCATTCACTCCTGGTAGGGCATTAATCAGGGATTTAGCCCCCTCCTATTGAAAACGATTAATTCAGGGAAGAGTTCAGGCAGTGTGGACAGATACAGTGTAGGCCAAGCCTCTTTCTAAGGCAGGAGCTGGGTAGGGAGGGTGAGAAGGGCGAGAAGAATAGGGAAATATGTGTCGTCTGTGTTGCTGCTGTTGCAACCACCACAACAAACAAACAAGTGAAAAAAAAAAAAAAAGAATCGTCCATACCGGAAAGTGTGCTGTTTTGGAGGAGACTGGGGAAAGTGTAGATGGCTCGAGTGGGTCCTGTTGGATTGAAGTCTGACAGTGGTGATTCCCTTCAACAAATGGTCGGGGTGGGAGGGTACACACACACACACACACACACACACACACACACACACACACACACACACACACACACACCCCACACGCAGCACCAAGCCTCCGATTTCAGCGCTGGCAGGAGAGAACCATTCTTAGCTCGCCTTTCCAGGGTTATTTTTGGCTGAGGCTGTTCGCTGATGGCAAAAGGTTTCAGCCCCCTCCCAAATCCCTCCCCGTGCTTGTTCTAAAGAGAAACTGGTGCGTGTAGGCTGCGCACTCCCAGGGAGACAGGGAGACGGGCCTGGCGCCGGAGAGGAACCCGGACTCTGCCCAAAGTCTCGCCGCTCGCCGGCTGTTTTCTGGCGGAGGGTGTGCCCCGGAGGGCGGCGATCGCGGGTGAAGGCTGGGGCCAGGCGCGGGTGCAGGCGTCACCGGGGTCGGGCTAGCAGGCCCTGGAATCAGGCTTTTGGGACACCCCGAAAGTGAGTCCAACTTGGGGAGAAACTGAGGACACCTCGGGCGGTCTGGCAGCGGAGAAGGTGGGCGGGAGAAAACTTTACAGGAAGGCAGAAGCCATCTCCGCCGAGGGAGTCAGCGAGCAGCCGCACGGAGAGGAGGGGCGGGCAGTCCCCAGGCGGGCACAGGGCGCAGGGTGCCGACCTGCCGGAGAGGGGGCCCGGGCGCGAGGCGGAGTCGCGGCGCACGGCCAGGCTGGTGGAGGCCCCCGGCAGGCTGCAGATTCCCTCCGGCCCCGGGAGCCGCAGCAGGACCGGCCAGGAGGCGCCACGGAGGGGAGCCCCATCCCGGTGCTGACAGCGCCCACCGCGCCCTACGAGGACCGGCGGCCGGCCGGCGGCGGGGGTCTACGGCGACCCACCGGCCTCTTCGAGGGCCAGCGCAACTACCTGCCCAAATTCATCCAGAGCGTGCTATCGTCCATCGACCTGCGCGACGGTCAGGGCTGCACCATGGTGGTGGGCAGCGACGGCAGGTACTTTAGCAGGACGGCCATCGAGATCGTGGTGCAGATGGCCGCGGCCAACGGGGTGAGTGTCCAGATGCCCCTCGCTTCCCGCCGCGCCGCCGCCATGCCCTCTCCTAGCCCTTGTCCCCCTGCTGCCTCCGGGCCCAGCTGGGAGGCCCCTGCCCGGCCCAGGCTTTGCTTCCTCACTCCCGCGTCCTCACCCTCCAGCGCCCCACTCCCGCCGCGCTCGCAGCCTCCCCGGCGCACCCCGGACACTGGGTTCTATTAGTACCCACCGCCCCCAAAAGCCTTGAGGGGTTTCCGTCGTTCCTGGAGCCACTCCGGGCGCCCTGGACTCTTCTCCGACTCTGCACACATCCCGCACCTGCTCATTTTTCTTTCGGACATTCTCTTACCCGGCCCTGTAGATTCCAAGGCAGCTCCCAGTTTTCCATATTGTTCCCAACGCGTTCACTGCCCACAGTCCCTACACAAGCTTCTTTCCCAGGCTCACAACATAGTCCCTCTGCCCCGTGCCCTTTTTGCAATAATCTGCCAGTCCCCTAAGTCTTAGCTCTGCCTATTTAACAGTAGTGGTGTCTCAGAACACACACACACACACACACACACACACACACACACACACACACACACACACGATCCCTGACATATTTGGCAAGAGTAGGCCCTGAAGGTTTTTAATATTTTGGTTCTTTAACCCAGTGGAATTACTGAATGATTTATTTAATTAGGGTAGGGATGGAGTGGATCCATTTGTTTGATGCTAACCAGCCTGAGCTCGCAGTTCCCGGGGGGGCATATCTCTAAATGGTCTGAAATGAGATTTGCAGTGGTTTTCTTAATGCAATTCCCAACTTCTCTCCAAATGCCTTTTGACATTTGACAACATTTCATGCCTCTTCCCCTTTCGGTTTTCATCCTTGTTTTCTCTCCCTTCTCCCACGACCTCGGTAGTCTTCTGCAATCCAGATTCTCAGACTTCGGGTTTTTCTCCCTCTGCCCCTTTCCTCTCTGTCCTATAACTAGAAGCACCTTTTGGCACAGACCCGTATCCCAGTTTCCTCTTTCCCAGGTCCAGCAGCATCTCAAGGACATCTACAAGAGGGATACCTAATTTCAGGGGTCTCTGAATGATATGTGGGAAACATCGTCTAAAAAAGTAATTTTATCCTTATTCATGCAACCAGACCCACACTCATAGAACTTTTCTTTAAGGGGAGTGTCTTGCAGATGTATAAATGAGTGTTAACATCTTTAAAAGCGAAACTGAAGAATTCCCTGGCATTTGAATTCCCTCCTTCCTTCCCAACCCTCTCCTTTTCATTTTCTCATTTATTATTAAAAACATTTTTAAAGGATCTCCATACTTCATATTTATCTACTATAATTCCTCCTTCTCGGTGTTGCAGGGATGGGGAAAGAGGATTTTTTAAAAAACACAATAAAAAGCAATTGGGAGAAACAGGGCCAGTGGTGTTGGGGTGGGTAGTGGAATTGTGATTTTTGACTCCAGTAGACAATGATGCTGGATATATGGGGTTTGATTTCTCTCTGGCTCCTCACTTGGGATTGATGAAGTTTGGCTAGAATCAGGGAGTTGAAGAGAGGTTGACAAATGGTCTTTCACTCTTCTCTGACAGACTGTTCCTGTGGAGTGATGGAGAATAATGAGCCTTGGGAGAGCTATGGGAGCTCTCATACTCCTTCCCGAGCCAATTTTTTAGGGAGTGAGAGAAACATGGCCTGTCCAATACTTGTTGTGGGTCAGGATATTTTTGAAGCTACGGTTGTTGATTTGCATGGGAAAATTATTATGTCTTATTATTTCTTGTCCCACTTTACCATAAGGGCTCCTCAGCTTCTTACTTCAATGGGTCTTCCATGACAAACACACTTTATTAACTCTAAGAGTGGAATTTATTTTAACAGATAATTAGCATAGGTCAATATATGCTTAAAATAGAGTCAAATTAAACCTACTAGCTGTTATAAAGGACAGATGACAAATTAAAATCCACATAGAAGCATCGACTCTTAAATAATCTGAAAGTACTACTTCTAAGAGGGGTGGGCATGGGTGAAGGGAATGGTGGACATGTTTCAGAATTTCAAAAGCCAACTTTAACCAATCTTTTCCTCATTTTGTTCACCTTCTTGGGGGCTTATGCTAAAGTGAAGTGAATAGCCATAAGGCTGGCTTCAGGAGAAAGGTGGTCTAAAAGAACTGGATAATTATAAGCAAAATTGGTCTTGAATGATTGAAAATTGATGAGAATGTGCTTGTCTCCTGATTTGGCATCCTGAGTTAGACTCAGGAATACTGAACTTGGATCCCAAAGGCTTTGGTCTTTTTTGATATCCTATTGGATAATCATAAGCAGGCTAGAAAAATAGGAAACTAGAATTTATTCTCTTTGAACTGACAAATCTGACCAGTGGGCTGCATTCTCTATATCTGAAAAATCTTGGTTTTGATGGAAAAAGTTAATTTTACAAAGCAATTTTCATTTTTTAAATTAAATTTCATTTTTTTTTGAGACAGGGTCTCACTTTGTTGCCCAGGCTGGAGTGCAATGGCACAGTCTTGGCTCACTGTAGCCTTGACCTCCCCAGATTCAGGTGATCTTCCCACCTCAGCCTCCTGAGTAGCTGGGGCTATAGGTGCACGCCACTACGCACAGCTGATTTTTGTGTTTTTACTACTCATAGGGTTTCTCTGTGTTGCCCAGTCTAGTCTAAAACTCCTGATCTCAAGAGATCTGCCTGCCTTGGCCTCCTAAAGTGTCATGAACCACCATGCCCAGCCTACAAAGCAATGTTCTAGGAAAAACTATAGTTACTCTTTGATTATGTAATTGCTGGAGAAGAAAAACATGGCATTTCTAAAATGATGAACTATATTATTTATATTTTAATATCTCATAAAGTTTGAAATAGACATTTCAAACATAAACATGTATAAAAATTTCTATAAATTAAAAATATAAAATCAAAAACATTTTACAATTATTTTATTATAAAATTATTATAGAATCAAAAACATTATAAATTTAAACAACTTTTTAAAAATTTTATTTTGGGATTTCCCATGGAGTGATGGAGAATAATGAGCCTTGGGAGAGCTATGGCAGCTCTCATACTCCTTCCTGGGCCAACTTATTTAGGAAATGGGAGAAATATACCCTGTTCAATGTTTATTGTGGGTCAGGATATTTTTGAAGCTATAGTTGTTGATTTGCTTCAAACTTTAAAAAATTTATTATAAAATTATGGGATGTAAAAAAATTTATTATAAAACTTTGAAATTTTCAAACTTTCAGAAAAGCAGAGAGATGAGATTAATGGCACTCATAGGCAAACATAGAACATAGATTGTAAACATTTTGCTATATTTGTGTCGTGATTATTTTTTGCTTGTGTTTGAAAGTATATTAAAGAAAATGATATTTTACCCCTAAATTCTTTAGTACAGATTTCTAAAAAAATAAGAACATTTTCCTGTATAGTTACAAAATCATCTTTTCAAACAAAATAAAAAATGGCTTTTTAATATCATTTATTACCCAGTCCACATTCAGATTTCCTCAATTATTATGAAATGTCCTTTTATTTTTTGAGACAAAGTCTTGCTCTTTCACACAGCCTGAAGTGCAGTGAAACAATCTTAGCTTATTGCAGCCTCAAACTCGTGGGCTCAAGTGATCTTCCTGCCTCAGCTTCCTGAGTAGCTAGGACTATAGGTGCACACCACCATGCCCAGCTAATTAATTTTTTTGTAGAGATGGAGGTCTTACTACGTTGCCCAGGCTGGTCTCAAACTCCTGGCCTCAAGTGATCCTTCCAGCTTGGTCTCCCTGAAATATCTTTTGGGGCTGGTTTGTTCAAATTAGTTTCTTCTAATCAAGGGACACACATTGCATTTGATTATTTAGCTCAAGACTTTTTTAACGTGGAAAATACCCATACTCTTTGTTTATGTATTTATTTAGTGAAATTGACTTGTTGAAAAACTAGTCAGTTGTCCTGTAGAATATTTCCCCTTCTGGAATTTTCTGGTTGCTTTTTATGGTGTCATTTAACTTTTCACTCTGTTTTTTCCTGGTTAACTGGAAGTTAGTTCTAAAGGCTTTTAGGCCTGCTATAACAAAATACCAAAAACTGGATGACTTATAAAGAACAGAAATTTATTTCTCACAGTCCTAGAGGCTAGCAAGTTTAAGATCAAGGAGCATGTGGTTTTGATATCTGGTTAGGACCAACTTTCTGGTTCATAGATTGGCCTTCTTGCTGGGCCCTCACATAGTGGGAGAGACTAGCTAGCTCTCTGGGGCCTCTTTTATAAGGGCACTAATTCCAATCATGAAGCCTCTGTCCTTATGATCTAATGACCCCCTAAAGGCCCCACCTTTTAATACCAGCACCTTTGGGGTTAGGATGTCAACATATTAATTTTGGGAAGACATACACGTTCAGCCCATTGCAAGGTTTAGTTAGATTCAGGTTCAACTTCTTTTTTTAAAGACTATTTCATAGGCAATAATGTGTATTCACATCCCATCATTAGTGATGGTGAGATGATCGCAAGGTTAGGGTGATCACTGCCTATCTCCTCTGCTATATTCCCCCTTGGGTCAAGCCAGTAGTCTGTGACGTGAACTTTGTACCATGTGTATATTCAGTTATATTCTGTATCAATAGTTACTTGATTGTTTTAGCATTTATTAATGATCCTTGCTTGAGTTGATTATTTCATTAGGGGTTTCAAAATGGTGAATTTCTAATTCTCTAATTCTATCTACATGTTTTAGCTGGCATTTTTCTATAAGCAGACCATTTTCTTCACAACTGGGTTATTTGGCTACCCTGAAACATAGTTCCTTCCGGGAAGGCAGAACATATGTTTATTTCTGTCTTTTAAAAATTACTGGTGTTTGGAGTGAAGATTAGGTGAGTTAACTACCTCCACAGGTGACAAATGAATTTTGTTTTGTCTCACTTTTGCTTTTTTGAGTATCACTGTGGATGCTTGGATTTTTATATTTAATTTGAATGGATTAGGGAATAAATGAGAAGATAGGTTTTATCTGTTTCTGTAGTTTTTATGTGGCTGTGTGAACTTACTTTTAAAAATTCCCAGAAATATTTTAATTCCCCTTTAAAGCTATAAACTATGTCATACTATAAAGCAAAAGAAAAACCAATCATGTGAAGAGTAAATAGTATCGTTTAAACGAATTGTGGTTAAGCTTAGTTTGTAACTAATTAGTTTTGTATTTTCTTTCTACTTTTATCTACTTCAGAGCCTCTTCAGTGGTTTAGATCTTCTATGTGTCAAATTATTCTAATCTCTTAAAAAGTTTAAGAGCTAAAATACAACACAATGACTACAGGAATGCCTTTGTCCTTTTCTGGGTGGGTACACCTAAGGCAATTTCTTTTTCTCTTCTTTGTTCTCTTCTTCTTTCTTATTCTTAAATCATCTTCAATATTGGACAGATGACAGCACTGTGCCTGCCTCAAGATGTTTCTGACTTTTTCTTTTTCTTTTCTTTTTTTTTTTGAGATGGAGTCTTGCTCTGTCACCCAGGCTAGAGTGCAATGGCACAATCTTGGCTCACTACAACTTCCACCTCCTGGGTTCCAGTGATTCTCCCAACTCAGCCTCCTGAGTAGCTGGGGTTACAGTCATGCACCACCACGCCTAGCTAATTTTTTGTATTTTTACTAGAGACGGGGTTTCACCATGTCGGCCAGGCTGGTCTTGAACTCCTGACCTCAAGGGGTCTGCCTGCCTTGGCCTCCCAAAATGCTGGGATTACACGTGTGCGCCACTGCGCCCGGCCGTTTCTGACTTTTTCTAAAGTCTTCTTTCTCTGGAGATGACATTATATAATAGCACTGTTCAATAGAAGTTTCTTTGATGATGGAACTGTTCTATAATCTGCATTGTCCCAGCCACTAGCCATATGTGACTACTGTAACACTTGAAATGTGGCTAGAGCAACTGAAGAACTGAATTTTGCATTTTACTGAATTTTAATTAATTAAAATAGAAATGCAAATAACCATAAGTGGTTAGTAGCTACCATACTGGACAGCAAAGATCTATAATTCAGCATTTAAAATCAATTTTGTTTTGTTTTCAAAAATGGAGTCAGACTGTTACAACCCAAAAGAACTGCATGTTAAATTAAGGTAAATCACCAAATACTGCATACACATTTGGGAAATCCAAACCAGATTTTTTCATGTGATAACCACACCCTCTTTTGACTTTAGCCTTGGAGGTAATGGAGTATGGCAGAAAAAACCCTGTATCAGCAGCTGGAAGACTCACCTTCTTTTCCTAGCTCTGCCATATATTGACCAAAAGAGTCAAAGTCCATTCAGATGGTTGAGGGGCCTTGGAATTTTGTTTTTGGTTTTCACATACAAGTTGGAGGGCAGATGCGTTAGCCTCTTGAAATACCCAGAGACCACTTGTTTCCTCATCTAAAAATCAGGTATGACAGGATCATTTAATTATCCTGGAAATCAGATGAAGCACTGCATATGAAAGCACTTTGTAACATCGATAGCACTGGGAAATGTAAAGACCTTTTACTGAAATATAAAGGTGTATGGTCAACTGAATATATCTCAGATGATTATGATTTGACTGTATATATTGAATATAACCTGTAGTGGGCCCCTTGGTAAACAGCTTACAGTTTTGTTGCAAGTTTTAGCCAAGAGAAAATTTATTTGTTGACTAGTCATGCCCTTTATTGGCCACATGATGAGCAGCAATGATATTAACACACAGTGCACCTTGCAGAATTCAAGAATGTCTCAGTGTCTTGTGAACTAGGAAGCTGAAATGCAGTGGTATGCAGAAGGCTGGCTCAGTAGGAACCTTGGGAGTGTCCTCCAGATAGATGTTTGTGCAGGTTGTATTTGATTCCAGTTGGCCATGAAAAGCTGGTTGCTCTAAAGAATGAGAATATACTTGGTTTTGCATTTACTAGAACTATCTGGGGAACAAATCTTGGGGTGGAAGAAAGGAGGGAGGGAGGGAAAGCTGTGCTTCAATACCTAGGGCTTCTTTCCTGGAATGGATCTGAGAATCTGGGATTGGGTGGCTAATATCTCATCTCTAGAAGGGAGAAAGAACTGGGTGTTGAAGGCTTTGTATTTTCTACTGGACTTCACTACAGAATAGGTGAATGGAATGGGCTGCTATGATCCAGACATTAGGGAGGACAGGTTTGTGATACATTAGAAAACTTGAATGAGCCCTTCTATGATTCTCTCTTCCCTCTTTCTGCTTCCCTTTCTGAATCACCATCCGCAGGTTGTGGAATTAGCAAATCTATTATGTGAGCAATAGCAAACTTACAGGAGCCCTTGGCTCCATCTATCTCCCTGTTTGTGTCAGTTCCTTCTGGATGCTTTTAGTCTGTGGTCTTCATTCACTCTTTTTCTGGGGAAGTAAAAGGAGTGGGACAGATTATGAGAACAGCTGGGTCCTCCCAGTTGCTGGGGTGGTTATTTTAAGCTTTGTTTAATGTGTCCAGAGACCCAGATGGCATTTTTAACTAAGCTGCTTTATTGAATCTTGTGATAAAGCATAGTGATGTTTATTGAAAAGGCAGACACACATCAGCAACATTATGCGTGAAACTTGCTCTAAGAATTTTCTATAAAACATCTGTTCTCTTTGAGCCTTTTGTGAACTCTGGAAGTTTGCTAATTTCTATACAGACTTGAGGACAAGAAGTTGGAACCCACTTTTGGAGATGTCCAAGCATAGGTATTGGAATCATTAATCCTAACCCTCTCAGTTTTAAGGCCCCGGATACCCTTCTGTTAGACAACAGCAACATGAGCAAGCATTGTAATAACATTTAAACAAGATTATTTGGAAATAATGGACAAGAAAAATTAGTATAAATTGTTTGGGGATTTTAAAATTAAAGATAAAAAGCTAGGGCTTCAATGACCTGTGCCAGCCTATAGCCTTAAGAGTCAATTTGCAAACACTCAAGATTTGGCCAGTATGCCTCTACTACTTCTACTTAACACAGTCAAAGGGAAATTTTTAGATTCTTTCATCTGATTTGACTCTCTTAGTTACGAATAAGAGGATATCTAGAATATATATGTGACTTGTTAAAATGAAAACCCACCTTCTCTGAGTCTTCAAATATCTTTCATATCTTACATTTTTAGTAACATCAACTTTTGAAGTCATGTCCGTAGTTGTATGAAAAGAAAAATTTCAGGAACATTCAACCTCAAAAGTTCTTTTTCTTAGTCTGAAGTCGTAGAAGCATTTGACTTTTACTTTCTCTTTTTAAATTAGTACTAGTAGGTATTTTGTATAAATATAATATTTAGTTATTGCCTTTGTATTCTTTTTCTCTAGTAAACATCCTGGTTTTTAGCTATCAATATGTAGTTTTACATTTAGGGATTTCTAATGGAAAGACAAAGGAATCTGAAATCAGAGGACAAGAGTTTATTCTACTTGACCAAACACATACAAAATACTGGAAGGAGAGTTTTACAACAAATATTTAATATATATGACATGTAAAAAGGTTTTCCAAATCAAGAAAATTCAAACAATTCAATACAAATGTCATCAATAATAACACATGAACAGGTGGCCAACCTTATTAATAACAAGAGAAATATAAATTAAAACAATCCATCAACTTGTAAAACAGATGAAATTACCCAGAGTTGGTGTAGGTGATGGAAAATTGTCATGTTTGTATACTGTTCATAGAAGTCAAATTGACATAACTTTTTGGTCAGGCAATTTGGAAGTATATATCTAAATTAATAGAGTAGTTTTCTAATAATCTGGGAATCTCTTAATCTAAGAATCTTTACTGTAGATTTTTCTAGAACAAATGTACAAACATCTATGTACAAGGGTACTCACTGCAGCATTTTGCTAAGGAAAAACTCAGAAAAAAATCCATATGTTCAACAGAGAACAGGTACATAATTTATGACACAACCGCACAATATACACCACTAAAATAAAGAATATAAATTTATATGTAGTATGAAAAAGATGTGAATGATAGCTTGTTTGTGAAAAACAGCAATGACTGGAATATTGTGTGTAACATAATCCTGCTTTTCTGTATATAATGTAGGCATAGAAAATAGGATTGAAAGGACATACTCTAGTCAACAGTGTATATAGCTTGGGTGGAGGGGGTGTATAATGGGGAAGGAGAGTCCCTATACATCTCTGGATTTAAAAGATCATACATGCATATGCATTACCTTCAAAATTAAAATGATAAAGACAAAAGGAGAAGCTTTGGATTTGAATCATGATACTACTGTTTGCAACTTATATGACCGTGGGGAAGTCGCCTAGCTTCCTGGGGTTTATTTCCTCATTTGTAAAAATAGGGAAAGTAATAATACTTGTCTACATGTCTTCTAGGGTTGTTGGGAGGATTGAATGTGATAATGGGTTACAGCATTATGAATTATTTATTCATATAACACAATTATTATAAAAATATTTTGCTCTGATTAAAATAAAAGAAGGACGAGATCGTGTGTGTTTTTCAGTCCCAGTAGCTTTACTAACCAGAAAGCACCTGCTGATGTGGTGATCACAGTTGCTTTGGTGCAGCTTCCTCTTGACTTTTGGCATTTGTCCATGCTGCTAGCTAAGGCTGAGGTGGCGACTGTGGAAGTTGTGAGCTCCTCCCCCTCCCAGCACACATTTGTGTGCGTACTCACACTCATGCACACACAAACACACACACGCACACTCTATCACAGTACATGAGGTGGCAGCAGCTGCTCCGGCATAGACTTTCACACAACATAAAGGACTTTTTTAGTGTGGTCTGTGCATTATTTCCTGTTAAGCATGAGCTGAGTCAGTGCCATGCTTTTCCATCTGAAACCTTTCTGAGGCTCAGGCTGTGTTAAGAGCAAACCCTGTCCCCTCCATGCCCACCCCATGGCCCTCTACTGAAGCCAGATCTTAATCTGCTCATTTCATGAGGATTTTCAAACCGAATGGACTGGGCCATGTGAGAGATCACTGAAAGGAACAGACCAAGCAGAGGCTAAGAGACTCCACGCTAATCTGTTGAGTCGTCTGAAAATGCACAGCTGTGGGAGCTCACAGTGCTTTAAAGTACTTTGGCAGGATGTTTGTTCAGGGGGCCTGTTCCTGCAGCCCTGCTGAATGTTTGGTTAGGAGGCATAATCTTTTTTTGGACAGGATCTCCCAAATGTAAAGTGATAGATGCTAATGTGGAATATAATACAGAAGATCCAGCTTGGATGTCATAAATAACAATAAATTGTTTAATCTTGCTGAGCTGTATGTAAATCTATGATTGCCAGAGGTCTTTAGTTCACTGGAACATAGTATGGGGGCAGGGGCACTTAGCAAATAGGCAGTTATTATTTTCCAACCAGACAGAAACTGGTCTGATGGAATTTATCTAAAAAGGCATACACATGGATTTTAATTAATTGTGACAATTACTCAGAGAAAACACATGGCCCTAAAGAGGCTGAGGGGTTTTTTTGTTCTACCTATAAATGTATATGTATATTCACCTATATTCTACCTATGTATAAGTAAGAGAATGAGTTTTTGTTTTGGGGATATATATTTATACGTATCTATACAGATAGATATACACATACTTAATTTCTGTCTACCTATTAAGGTGCGGTGCCAGATGGAAAGTATTTTTAAGCATTTAGATAGTTTATTCTATAGCATATGTGTGCATATAGCCCCCCCATAAAGCTTTGTCTCTTTTCTGGATATATTTAACAAGAGGCTAGAACAGAGTCCAAAATGTCAGAAATGTTTGAACATTCCATAGAAATGAAGGAGGTGTTTCCAAATGACCTATGTTTCTATGGCAATAAATAGAACTTGTGCTGCGTTGGATGGGTCAGGAGTAAGGAATATAAACAGTGTAAGTATGACTATTCCAGGCAGAAATCTACCTTGTAAGAACAGCTTTGTGCAGTGAGCTCAACAACATTGATCAGTTAGCAGTCCGGTTCAGTACAACATTGATCAGGTAGCAAGCCGGTTCGGCAGTGCCAGTCGGAGACACAGATGGGGACAATCAAAGAAGATGCAGGTCAGGACAAGGATGCAGACATGTACCTGTCACTACCATGGACTTCAGCAGCTTCTTAGTGAGCAGGTTTATGATTAAAGAAGAAAGACATCGTTGATATGTAAGCATGTTACAATTAATTTGCTGTTTAGTTATTAGCAAACTACAACCAGTTTTTAGTTTTTAGGGCTTTTTTTCTTTTTTCTTTTTTGAAACACGTTCTTATTCTGTCATCCAGGCTGGAGTGCAGTCGTTATCCAAGCTCACCGCAGCCTTAAACTCCTGGGCTCCGTGGATCCTCCCACCTCAGCTTCCCAAGAAGCTGGGACTACAGGCGCACGCCACCATGGCCAGCTAATTTTTCTTATTTTTTTGTAGAGATGAGGTCTTGCTGTATTGCCCAGGCTGCTCTTGAGCTCCTGGCTTCAAGCCATCCTCTTGTCTTGGTTTCCCAAAGTGCTGGGACTATAGGTGTGACTCACCATGCCTGGCTTACATCCAGTTTAATTTATACTACAGTGTGGGTTTAGTCCTCAAACATGTTTTTGTTTTACATATAAAAATTTGAGGTAAAAGAACATTTTTACATTGGTCAATAATGGTACATTTAAACAATGGACGACTATATCCATTAAAATCGTGTTGTGGAAGAATATTCAGTGACATGGAAAGATTGACTCAAGGGCAAGTGAAACGTGTCAAGAGTCTGTTAGGTACTAGACACTGTAAACTGGGTCTTGGCTGTGTTACCTGCTTACATCCTCCATCATGTGATCTTTTAGATAACAAAATCGAGATACATAGGGATAATGGGTGGGCCGATTGAAGAACAGAACTTGGGCCACACTTCTAGATGCCTGTGACTTTTCTGCATTTATTCAGATATTAGGAATTGATTATGAAATCCATGGTGGTTTGATGCTAATGAACTCTCATCTATCTCTCCAGCATGTGTGTAAAGACTTCCAGAGGTACAGGAAGTTGAGGATGAACTCTCTTACTTCCATCTGGTCTCCATGTAACAAATCATATAACTGCACAATTATCCAAATGCAAATGAAGGAGTCCCTTGATGTTTGGATAACCACATTCATGCCTTGAGTTTGTTATTTCTTGAAATTGCCCTTATCCGTCTCTTGTTTACCCATGGACAACACTACTTAAGGGCTGGCACTCTGCAACCCGTGGCAGCTTGGCTTTGGAGTTCCTTCCAGTGTTTTGTTTTTGTTTTTAACCAAGAAGACAGGAAACAGGCATCTTTGTGTATATGGCTTGCCACAGCCCTTCGTAGATGGACATGGTGGAGGCTGTGTGGTCCCGGAGAACACTTCCTCTGTGAAGCATCAGGGAAGTTTCTGTTCATTGTGTCTTCACTCTCTCCAATTCACTTGGGGAGTGATAGGGATTATAACACAGTGAGCAGAGGATATTGGGGAATGTCATGCTTAATTTTCTTTTCTTTTTTTTTCTTAAACGACATTTAAAGCTAAAAGAGAATCACAAAGGGTAAGTCTGATTTAAGACATTTCACACATGAAAGAAATCCTGCTTTCATGCGTGTTATGTCACAGGAAAAACTCATTTAGAGTCAACATTCTGCACCTACTCCGAAATTTTAGCCTGAGGGTTTAAATATTACCTCGCTGCTCTCTAGGACTTTAATTTGAGCTAATTAGAAATGGAACTCATACTAAAACTAATTTAGGAAAGAAGCTGTTGATGTTCTGAAGAAAAACAGCTGTCAGAAATAAGATCATTAAAAAACCATAGTTGTATATGGCACAAAATGTAAAGGAATAGAAATGCTGGGAGAAAGCTTTTATAGAATAACATTTTATCTTTCTTTGGACACTAGTCTAAGGCATGTGAAAGGGCATATTGATTCCCTTGGCACCTGGTATGTTCATTTATGGATGAAAAAGCCCAATGACATAATTTAGGTGAGGTTTAAGGCTTGATGGGAGGCATTGGTGCCATTAGAAGGACGGACACAAAGAGTTCTTAAGTAACGGCATCATGGGAAATGATAATTGCACACTCCTTTCTACTATGTCTTGGTTTCCCCAAGCATTTAGAAGTCACGGCTGGGTAGGAACAAATTTATCATGAGTCTGTCTGTGTGTTTGGGAATGCATATGCCTCACAGATGTGTCTGCAGGGGTCTGTGTGATAATGTTCATATATGTGATAGATGTGGACCCTGGGATCTGTATCTGTGTGGACCCTAGGATCTGTACATGTGTGTGAGTGACAGTGGACTAGGGTCCACTTTGCCCCCTTTTCCACGTGGGAGTTGAAGGAAATGCCCCTTAATGGCAGTAGCATCCACTTGGGTGTGTGCACCTTTTGGAGGACTGGGTGAGGTTGCCCTTCTTCCAGCCAAAGCCAGACCCTATGGTGTGGGACGTTCAGCGGGGAGCAACAGAATGCCATGGCTTGGTCCTCCCTGGGCTGTGGTCTGGATTTCACTCAGGAATGAAAGTCAGATATTGCCTGCTTCAATGCTGTAAACATAACTAAGGATAATTATGTAAGTAGACCATCTTTTCCTTGCAAGGTAGCGGTCTGCTGCATTGACAGAGGGTAGTATTTCTAGGACTTTTTCAGAGAGTAAAATGGTACTTTAAGGGATAATCTGCTATCTAAAGATGAATTTTAAATGTTGGAGGGGGTTGTGGGATTCGGGGAAGACAATAGAATAATTTGTGTCATGGTTAATTTAACAAACAGTTTTTGTTTATAGAATCTGATCTTCGGTGGATTTTAACAACCCTCTTCTTCCTTGGCTTTTCAGATAAAGACGCAGAGCCTCAGAGATGTTAAATGATTGATCCTATGTCAGGGGGTAGAGTCAAGACTAATACCTATGCCTTTTAACTTCAAGTTGAGTGCTTTTTCTTTATACAAAAGGGCTTCCAAAAGTTATATTTCTTTTTATCAATGACTAGATCTTGAAAGCCATACCTTTTCTGATGGCATTTATCCTGGGCTAATTGGTAGAGAGAGGGTGAACAGAAGAGAAGACAGACACGCAGAGAAGAAAGTGACATGAAAACAGAGGCAGAGATTGGAGTGATGTGAACACAAGCTCGGAAATATGTGGAGGCAACAGAAACTGGAAGAGGCAAGGGAGGATCCTCCCCTAGAGCCTTTCGATGAGGCAGACCCCCACTGACACCTTGATTTTGAACTTCTGGCCTCCAGAACTGTAAGGGAATAAATTTTAATTGCTTTTAGCCACCAAGTTTATGGCAATTTGTTATAGCAGCCTTGTGAAGCTAATACAAACTTCGTATTAGATTACAAACTTTGTATTCATTTCCTAGGACTCCCATAACAAATTACCACATATTTGGTGGTTTAAAATCACAGAAATTTATTCTCTCACAGTTCTGGAGGCCAGAAGTCAAAATCAAGGTATCAGCGTGGCCACACTCTGTAGATGCTCTAGGGAGAATCTGCTCCCTGCCTCTTCTAGCTTCTGGCAGCAGAATACATTCCTTGGCTTCCCGGGTGTGGCTGCATCACTCCAATCTTTGCATCTGTCTTCATATCTCCTCTTCTTTGTGTCTATTCTAGTAAGTACAAAGTGCTGCATCTTCCATGATGGAAGTGGCCCAAATTAACCAATCTACCACCAGGTAGCTGGCTGATCATTTGGGGAATGGTACCATAAGGAGACTCAGTGTTGGTCCCTGCTGCTGGTAGAGTAGGCACTCTGCAGTGGCCATAGCCAGGTCAGCCTTGGTGAGTGAATGTCCATGTTGTTGAGCCCATGCATAGCCTTCATCCCTGCCATCACGGCCATGGTATTACAGCATTCTTGCATTGCTATAAAGAAATGCCTGAGGCTGGGTAATTTACAAAGAAAAGAAGTTTCCTTAGCTCATGGTACTGAAAGCTGTACAAGCCTGGTGCCAGCATCTCCTTGGCTTCTGGTGAGGCCTCAGGAGCTTTTACATATGGCGGATGACAAAGTGGGAGCAGGCATATCACACAGCAAGAGTGGGAGCAAGAGAACAAAAGAGAAGGTGCCACATACTTTTAAACAAGCAGATCTCATGTAAACTCAGAGCGAGAACACACTTATCATCAAGGGCATGGTGCTAAACCTTTCATGAGGGACTAGCCCCCATGATCCAAACACCTCTCACTGGGCCCCACCGCTAACACTGAGGATTACATTTCAATATGAGATTTGGAGGAGACAAACATGTAAACCATAACAGCCACTTGGCTCATGAGCCCATTGGACAATGACAGGAATGGCTGGGGGAAAGCCACTCATTGACATCCACAGAACTGGTCATCCTGTTATTAAAATCCTCCTCTGCCTAGGTCACCATTTGGTGAGTGTCCATAAGGGACACAAATATCTTCACAATTTTCCATGTCTTACCTCAGAAGCCCCATCACCCTCTCTTTCACATCTCCTCCAGTACTTATCCCCCAGATGATAGGAACATGTCCAGCAATACCTCTTCTCTCTGGTATTGATGGGTTAATGAGCAGATCTCACATAGGTAAAATTTCCAGATATCTAGAATTTAATCTTCTGTTAATTCTCCAATTATAACTAAAGTATTTCAGGTTGAAACTTTATTCAAGTGTAATTACTCACTTTAACCTTCTTAAACAGAATGTATATTACCTTTTCAAAAATAACTGAAATTTAATAAGATAAAAATGTATCTATAATCGTTCCTACTTAATAACTTTACATGTTTATTTCTGCATTTTTCTAAGTCCTTGCCCCAAAGTGGACATAATTTTATACTGTAATAGCATGAAATAATTTTGCATTTGACATTTTTGATTTGGCATTAAACTATTGTTTATGTTTCTTTCGCTACTGCTTAAGAAAATGTGGGTGGTTGTAATAAATAAACCTGAAATGTAGGCAATTTTTATTGCCTTAAAAACAATAGAATGTTATTTCTCACTCACACAATAGTCCAATGAGGATGTCCCTGGTGGGCAAAGACTCTTGTCTACCAAATGGGATGGGGACTAAGTTTCCTTCCCTCTTGTGACTCTGGCATTGCCTAGAGCCACATGATTACCTGTACTGAATCTGTAGAAAGAGAAATAAGCAGTTTAGAGATGATATGTCTGTTTTCTGATATCCTCAGCCTAGAAGAAACACACATTACTTCTGTTCTTATTCTCATACTAGTTTATCACCCATTGTCCAAATGCACCATGTGGCCACACCTAGATGCAAGGGTGGGTTGGAAAATGTAGCCCCTGGCTGGGCAGTTGTTCCTCAGCATTGACTCTGTGCTATGGAAGGGCTTCCTAAGTTTTTGTGGACTGCTATCCCAGTCTGTCACCACTATACAATCTTCATAATTTTCCCTTTAAATGGCTGAGAGAAAATTTTGAACAAAAGCTACAAACATTTTTCAGATTCTTGATTCTCCAGACTTATTACTTGAGGGCAGTGACTAAATTATATTCAGTTCTATATCAGAAGGTTCTTCCATATTGCCGGTTTCATGGTAGATACTCAATAAAATGAGTTGAATGACTACATAAATTTTAGCAAGAGCATGTGGAAAATAATTTATCATGACTTTGGGTAATACTATAGGTGTAATTATTGTCCTTTCTCTTTCCTGACTTGATTAATAGCACCACTATCCATTAAGTTATTAAAGGTAGAAAGCTGAGATTATTCTTGACTCCTTTTCTCACTGGTCCAGTATTAGTTATTTATTGCAGTGTAAGAAATTACCATGAAACTTAGTGGCTTAGTTGGGGCTTGATGGGGGCTGGAGGATCCACTGCAAGATGGCTCAGTCACTTGGCTGGCAAGGTGGTGCTGGCTGTTAGCCTCCCATCTGATCCTCCTCTTTCCGCTCCTGCCACTCTTCAAGGTATTTTTTCCAGAGCAGCCATTCATCATTCATTTATTTTTTCCCATTAATTAATTCAACAGATATTTATTGTATACTTACCATATGCCAGATTTGTTCTAGGTTCTTGGAATATAGCAGTGAAAAAAAAAAAACAGTCCTTGGATCTTATATACAGTGGGGAAATAAACATATAATGTAGAAAATTAGATGGTAATATGTGTGAGCACATATATTTATTATTTCTCATCATTTCTGAGACAGGAGATGGATATTCTGGCTTGGGGACTCACATGAGGTCACAGTTACATGTTGGTATTGGTTTGGTCATATGAAGGCTTGGTGGGGGCTGGAGGATCCACTGTGAGATGGCTCAATCCCTTGGCTGGAAAGCTGGTGCTGGCTGCTGTTGGCAGGCCTTGCTTCCTCTTCACAGGGCTTCTTGAGTGTCTTCATGACATGGCGGCTGGCCTCTCCCAAAATAAGCTGTCCAAGAGAGCAGGGCAGAAGTGTCCATGCCATTTACGGCCTCACCATGGAAGTCACACACAATCACTTCTGCAATATATACTGATTACCCAGATCTGCATCGTTCAGTGTGGGAGGGGACCACAAAAAGGCAAAAATGCCAAAAGGCAAGGACCATTGGGGCCATTTTGGAGGCTATTTACCACAGCCCCTCTCTTCCATATTCCAGTCCACCTGCATATTCTGTTCATCCTCCTTCCAAAAATGTATCTCAAACCAAATGACTAATTTTCATTTCTGTTGGCTCTAGCCTAGTCCAAGACTCTATCAACACTCGACTTTAAGAGTCTCCCATCTGATATTCCTCTTTCTGCTCTTGCCCCCCTTCAAGGTATTTCTCCCAGAGAAGCCATTCATCATGCATTCATTATTCTCCATTCATTAATTCAACAAATATTTATTGTACGCTTACCACATGCCAGATTTATTTTAGGTTCTTGGGATATAGCAGTGAAAAGTCCTTGGGCTTTACATACAGTGGGAAGATAAATAATATGGAAAATGTTAAAGGCAACATATGTGATCCAGAAAATTATAGCAGGGTGAAGGAAATAGGAAACAATAGAAAAGTTAGGGACTTCTGGCTATAGTATTATATAGGGCTGTCAAGGATGTTATCTCTGATTAGCTTACATTGAAACAGAAACCCAAAAGACAGTAGAGGGCAGGTATGTTAATATCTGGGAAAGTATTGTAAGCAGAGGAAAAAGAAAATGCAAGGGCCCTGAGGCAGGATCATGTTTGGTATGTTTGAGGAATAGCTGTTCTGTTCCGTTGTGGCTGGAACAGAAGAAGGAGGGCGGGAGGGCGATGGAGAATGGTACATGATGGAGGTCAGATTATGTAGGGCCTTGTAG
Organism: Pan paniscus; assembly: GCF_029289425.2. Lineage (NCBI taxonomy): Eukaryota > Metazoa > Chordata > Mammalia > Primates > Hominidae > Pan > Pan paniscus. Next base: position 847,097 of record NC_073270.2, on the reverse strand, counting down.
ACTACAATGAAGACTTTGGCTTTGTTTTGGGTTGGTGGGGGACAAGGAAAGCTATTGGAATGTTTTAGTGACTTGATGTGACTTACTTTTTAATAGGACCATTTGGGCTGCTCAGCCCATGATGTTTAAAAATGCAATCAGGTCACTTCCACTGTTTAAAACCTTTCAATGGATTCTGGTTGTACTTAGAATAAAATCTAAGCTCCCTTAGCTATTATTATTATATTATTATTAAAATTGACGTCCTTTATAACAGCAGTCTAATTCCTTCCTAATATGTACCTCACTAGTAACTATTATTATTATTGCTTATTTGTTTATAATCTGTCTCCTCTACTTGAAAATATGTAGCCTGGGGATCTTGTGGATTTCCATACTAAATCATCCCAAGGCCACTTTGCTTTTGAGCTCTCTCTCTCTCTCTCTCTCTCTGTGTGTGTGTGTGTGTGTGTGTGTGTGTGTGTGTGTGTGTTTTGATCTCTTCTGTAATTTTTTTCCCCCTGATCTCGCTGATTGTTATATTTGGTCAGTGACTGACCTCTAGCAATGATGGTGCCAGGGCAACTTTGTTGTTGAACTGTATGTTAAGGTTTGTTTTGGCTTGTTGGTTATATCAGTACTTATCAAATGAATTATCTGGGAAGAGAGGAGAGGATCTTATTAAAATACAGGTTCTTATTCGGTAGGCCTTGGGTGGGCCTTGAGGTTCTGCATTTCTTTCTTTCTCTTTCTTTCTTTTTCTTTCTATTTCTTTCTTTCTCTTTCTTTTTTCTTTCTCTTTCTTTCTTTCTCTTTCTTTTTCTTTCTCTTTCTTTCTTTCCCTTTCTTTCCTTTCTTTCCTTCCTTCCTTTCTTTCCTTCCTTCCTTCCTTTCCTTCCTTCCTTCCTTCCTTCCTTCCGACAGAGTCTCACTCTGTAGCCAAGGCTGGAGTGCCGTGATGCCATCTTAGCTCACTGCACCCTCTGCCTCCCAGGTTCAAGCAATTCTCCCACCTCAGCCTCCGGAGTAGCTGGGACTACAGGCGTGCACCACCATGCTCAGTTAATTTTTGTATTTTTAGTAGAAATAGGGTTTCACCACATTGGCCAGGCTGGTCTCGAACTCTGGAGCTCAAGTGATCTGCCCACCTCAGCCTCCCAAAGTGCTGGGATTTTAGGTGGAGCCACCATGCCCAGCTGAGGTTCTGCATTTCTATCAAGCTTGCAGGTGATGCCCATGCTGCCAGCCCTTTGAGTAACAAGGGGGCTTTATTACCGAGCTTGGCTGAACATTGGGATCATCTGTGGAGCTTTAAAACTACTAATGCTGGGCTCTCAACCCCAGAGATTGCAATATCATCAGTCTAGAATGCAGTTTGAGTACTAGGATTTTAAAAAGCTTCATAAGTGATTCTATTTTGTAGAAATATTGAGAACTACTAGATTGGATGATATTGAATCCAATTTTAAACCAAGGTGTAGCAATAAATGTTCTTCAGCGCTGTGTTGCTGACTTTTTAGAAAGTCAGTTTTGTAGCTCTAGAAAGAATCTGGCTGCATCCATGGATGACCTCCAGATCTCTGCTTAGCATGACTGGGTAATTTCTCCAATGTCTCCAGCACATGCTGTCACTTAACAGCAGAAAGAGAATTCCTACTTTCAGGAGAAAAGTCATTCCTGAAGATTACAGTTAAAATATGCCTACAGATGATGAGGTTGTAGTAAATCAGTCCCCTTGCTCTCTGAGCTTGTTCTAAGTTACAGGAAGCAGAAGAAGCAGAGAAGCACTCCATTTCTTTTTTCTTGTAATCTCTAGCATGTTCATATGCATAGTTTCTGAGTCAGTAGCAAACTAAGAACTTCTTGTGTGATTCAAGCTAACCCCTCGATTATCAGAAGCAGATGTTTCAAACGACTGAAGATCAGTGAGGCATATCCTATTTACAGGTTAATAATTGACTACTAGATGCAGGTGCACCAAATGGTCTTAGAGACATTAGATAGGAGAGACAATGTCAGTGCTCCCCCTACCCTGCCTCCCCTAATCTAAAGCCTACTCTGTTTCTTTTATCAAGTGATTGGCTGTATGCTAACAGAGCCTGGGGCACTTTCCTGTTGAAATGCCTTTAATCCCAAGCAACTGGATTGATTTTTTATTTTTGGATGGTTTAGATTGGACGACTGATTATTGGACAGAATGGCATCTTGTCTACACCTGCGGTCTCCTGCATTATCAGGAAGATCAAGGCAGCTGGTGGAATCATTCTAACAGCCAGCCACTGCCCTGGAGGAGCAGGGGGAGAGTTTGGAGTGAAGTTTAATGTTGCCAATGGAGGTATGTGGTTCAGCATATGCCTTAATAATCACGATTTCTTTCCTCTTATATTATTATAGTCTCACAGTGACCCTTTGATGATAGACAAGCAAGGTGCAGAGGACCTAGCTCAGAAAAATTTAGTGAGGTGCCCAAAGTGACCCAACAAAGAAGTGGCATGAAGGGCTCATGAACCCATTTGGGTGGTCTCTTGGTCCCCTGTGCTCTTCAGCATAAACTATTGAATAGTTGATGCTTATCTGATATGGAAGGACTCTGAATTTTAACATTAAAACATACCCTGAAGGTCATTGTCTAAATGACAATGACCCTCATTTTACACATGAACAAATCAAAGGCCTGAGAGGCTGAGTTACTGCTGAAGGCCACAGGGTTGATCAGGGTCAGATTAATGATTTTTAGCCCAAATCCTGGGCTCTCTTTTTCCTACAGTGTTGACTTTCTCTCAGAATCATAGAATTCTTTCACTTTTTCTTATATTCACAGCACTTTATAGTTGGGGGTCCTTAGTGGAGGGGGTGGGATATATGTATGGAGTAAATTTCTTTTAAAAATTGAACACACAAAAAAATAGGGAGAATACGAAATAGATAACATGTACCCATTATCTTGTTTTTCTATTTTGCTTATCTTTTTTTTTCTGAAGAATTTTAAAGCAAATTATAGCACAAGAACATTTCACACCCAAATATTTTTGTATGCATCTCTAAGAAAGAAAGACACATTGCTGCATGACCGTGCTAACATACCTAACAATAATAACATTAATTCTCCAATATCACCTGAAAACTAATCTATAGTCAAAATTTTCAATAATCCCCAAAATATTATTATTTATAGCTGTTTTATTCAAATCAGGATACATCTAAGGATGCCATGCATTTGCTTGGCAAGTCTCTTAAATCTCTTTTAATCTAGAACGCTGAGTTTGCATGAATGTGGGTAGGAGCCAAATTTTAACCAGCAACAGTTACCATTATAAATTATTCCTCATCCCAGACAAAGCAGTGCAGTCTGAAGGGAAAACTTATTATCTATCCCTCCTTGCAGACGTTTTACACGTTATCCAAACAAGGAAGTGTATTTATGTTGAATATTTAAAAAACAATATTGTAACCACAAAGCAGAAAACTAAACCACCAAACCACAAAGGTAGACAGCAATAGAGGAAGAAGAGAACAAATTATCTACAAAGTAACCAGAAAACAATTAGCAAAATGGCAGGAGTAAGTCTTTTACTATCAATAATAACCTTGCTGGTACATGGGTTAAACTGTCCAATCAAAAGATGTAGAATGGCTGAGTGGATCAACAACAAGATCCAACTAGATGCTGCCTACAAGAGACCCATTTTTAAACTTTAAGAATAGGCATATACTGAAAGTAAAGGGATAGAAGGAGATATTCCATGAAAACAGTTACCAAAAGAGAGCAGGGATGCCTATACTTATATCAGATAAAACAGACTTCCAGTAAAAAGCTGCTCCAAGAGACAAAGAAGGTCATGATTTAATGATAAAGAGGTCATCTTATCAAGAGGACATAACAATTGTAAACATATATGCATCCAACATTGAAGCACTTAAATATGTAAAGCAAATATTAGTGGACATGAAGGAAGAAATATACAGCAATATAACACTAATAGGGGACTTCAGTACTCCACTTGCAACAATGGAGAGATCAACCAGACAAAAAATTAACAAGACAACACTAAATTTGAACTATACTTCAGACCAAATGGACCTACCAGACCTACATTCATCCAACAACAGCAGAACATACATTCTTCTCTAGCATACATAGAACATTCTCCAGGATAGACCATATGTTAGGCCACAAAATAAACCTTAACAAATTCAAAAAGATTGAAATCATGTCTAGTATTGTTTCCAACCACAATGGTGTGAAGCTAAAAATCAATAACAGGAGGAATCTTGGAAAATTTACCAATATGTGGAAATTAAACAACATGCTTATGATGAACTAATGGGTCAAAGAAGAAATCAAGAGGGAAATTAAAAAATATTTTGAGATTAATGACAATGGAAACACAATGTATCAAAACCTACAGTATGCGGCAAAGTCAGTTCTAAGAGAGAAGTTTATAGCAATAAATGCCTAGATTAAAAAAGGAAAAAGATCTAAATAAGTAGACTAACATTATGCCCCAAGGAGCTAAAGAAAGAACAAACTAAACCCAAAGTGAGCAAAAGGAAGGAAATAATGAAGATCAGAACAGAAGCAAATAAAATGTAGTATAGAAAAACTATAGAAAATATAAATAAAATCAAAAGTTGGTTCTTTGAAAAAATAAAATCTACAAACTCTTAGCTAGATTCACTAAAAAAAGCAGACTCAAATAAATAAAATCAGAAATGAAAGTGGAGACATTGCAATAGACACCTTGAAATAAAAATGGTCATAAGGGATTATTATGAACAATTTTATGCCAACAAATTGGAGGACCTAGAAGAAATGGATAAATTTCTAGAAAAACTAACCCAACAAGATTGAATTGGGAAGAAACAAAAAGTTTGAACACTCCAACAACAAATAAAGAAATTGAAGAAGTGATTAAAAACTTTCCAAAATAGAAAAGCCTAGGACCAAATGGCTTCATGGCTGAATTTTATCAAACATTCAAAGAATAATTACTACCAACACTTCTTAGACTCTTCCAAAAATTAGAGCTACAGGGAATACTTCCAAACACATTTTGTGAGGCCAGCATCACCTTGATACCTAAAGCCAGACAAACATATTGTAAGAAAATAAAACCACAGGCCAATATCTCTGATAAATATTGACAAAAACCAAATTCAACAACACATTAAAGAAATTATGAATCATGGCCAAGTGGGATTTATCCCTGACATGCAAGACTGGCTAAACAGAATGAAAGATAAAAACCACATGATCATCTCAACTGGTGCAGGAAAGGCATTTTACAAAGTTCAGCATTCTTTCTTAACAAAAACTCTTAACACTTTAGGTATAGAAGGAAAGTTTCTCAACATAATAAAGGTCGTTTATAAGAAACCCACAGCTAACATCATAATCCATTGGGGACAACTGAAAACTTTTCCACAATTTAGTACATGGCAGGGATGCCCACTCTTGCTATTTCTATTCAACATAGTTTTGGAAGTACTAGCAAGAGCAATCAGACAAGAAAAATAAATAAAAGTCATCCAAATTGGAAAGGAGAAAGTAAAATAATCTCTATTTACAGATGATATGATCCTATATAGAGAGAATTCTAAAGATTCTACACATGCACACACACAAACACACAAACACACACACAAATTTTAAGAACTAATAAATGAATTCATTAAGTTGCAGGATACAAAATCAACATACAAACATCAGTAGCATTTCTATACATAAATAATGACCCGGCTGAAAATAATCAAGAAAACAATGCCATTTATGATAGCATCAAAAAAATACTTAGGAATAAATTTAACCAAGGGGTGAAAGTATACTGAAAACTATAAAACATTGATTGAATAAGACACAAATAAATAGATATCCTGTGCTCACTGATCATGGATCAAAAACATTAATATTATTAAAACATTCATACTACCAAAAACAATATACAGATTTAACACAACCCCTATCAAAATTTCAATAACATTCTTCATGGAAATAGAAAAGCAATACTAAAATTGGTATGGAGCCCCAAAAAACCAAGGCAATGTTGAGGAAAAAAAAGTTGGAGGTACCACACTTGCTGATTTAAAATTATGTTACAAAGCTAAAGTAAAACCAAAACAGTATGATACTGGCATAAAAACAGAAACATAGACCAATGGAACAGAATAGAGAGCCCAGAAATAAATCAAGACATATGTAGTCAACTAATTTTGGAGCAGGGCACCAAGAGGACATAATGGAGAAAGAAAAAAACCTCTTCAATAAATGGTGCCTGGGAAAACAAAAATGTAAAAGAATGAAATTGGACCCTTATCTTACACTATACACAGAAATAAAATGAATAGAGAACTAAATATAAGATCTGAAACCATAAAAATCCTAGAAGAGAACATAGGGAAAAAGTTATTTGACATTGGCCTTGGCAATGATTTCTTGGGTATCACATCAAAAGCTCAGGCTACAAAAGCAAAAACAAATAAATGGGACTACCTCAAATTAAAAAGCTTTTTAGCTTTCCCATTTTTCATTTATTTATTTTATGCACTTTAAAATCTCTGGGTATTCTTTTTTAGCATTTTAAAATTTATTTTTATATGAGTGCCTGTAGATTTGCCGTATCCTTTAAAAAACAATTATTTTACTATATATTATAATTGTACATATTTTTGGTGTGCATATGGTGAAAGTCATTGGAGTGGAAGATATCAAGGAGCTTGGAAATTGGAAAGGAATTCAGAAGTTGTTGATGAACTCTGAAGTTATCAGCATGGATGGTTCAATGGCATCATAGACAACTATCTAGAGAGACAGTACTTGCTTTACTTTTGGAAATCAGTGTGCTTTGGCATTAAAACTCAGGGACTTGAAAATGATGGACACAGCCAAAGAATATAGTATGGTGCCTGGGGTGTAGGGAGTGGAGGGAGATATTCATGCATTCTATAATCTGGCAAGCATAAAATAATGCAAAAACGAAACAAGACTACCTATTCTTTAAGTTTTATGAAGGGTAAAAAATGATAAGGAGTGAAGCAAAGGGCTATGTTTATTTCTTTGAGGACTTCACTTTTCCCACACAACAAGAAAATTGTTGGTAAAATCTTCTGGGCTGTCTTCTCTCCCACTTACTAGAATAGGACTATTGCTATTCTTTTTTATGAGCATGTATTGGAATACGGTGATGGTGCTACACTCTAAGGCAGCGTTGTCCAACAGAAAAATATTGTGAGTCACATACATACTTTACATTTTTAGTAGCCACATTAAAAAAGTGAAAAGAAACAAGTGAAATTCACATTGTGTTTTATTTAAACTACTATATCTAAAATATTATTATACCATGTCATCAATATAAAAATTATTAATGCAATCGATTGCATTTTCTACTAACTCTTCAAAATTTGGTGTGCGTTTACAATTGCAGCACACCTCAACTTGACTAGCCACATTTTAAGTGCTCAACAGCTAAATGTGACAAGTAACTATTGTATTGGACAATGCAGTTCTAAGGATTGAGATATTTTAAAAATCAAGAAACAATTTTTGTTCAGTAGAAAGTTACAGTATAGTTGACAAGTAAGATTCATACAGAAAGCTATCTATACATCTAGCGATCATTTATACTTTAGATCTTTCAATCTACTTATTTGTTTCTCAACGTTGTTGCAAAAAAAAAAAATCTGAAATGGCTTGCATTAAGATATACAAGGTAAAAAAAAAAAAAAAAAAAAAGCAAAACCCCAAAAGGCGAACAAGTATTGATTTCATGTTCAATTTATTTAAAGTCTAATACTACTTGTCAATTTGGTCTTCCGAGGAAATGCATCATATATTTTTAGTTGAGCTTCATTTTGGAAGTGACTAGAGATTGTGAGTTGGGGAAAATAATTAACTTACCCTGCTAAGCTCACACATCAATTAGGTAGCAGAGCTGGGAATAGAAAGCATAGTTTCCTCTTCTAGATGCACTGGGGAAGCTGCATGGAAATCTGGAATCCCTCACTTCTGTCAAATGCATATCCTGTTTGTGTCTCATAACCTGAATAAAGCTGATTATGTAACCAGGTTTCCCTGGCAGGTGTGAAACTATTTTTAGGAAAGATGTGTCATTGCTTAGAAGTAGATTAAAACAAACAAACAAACATATGGGTTGTTAGTCTACATAGAACAGGTGAGGCTGATCAAATTTCCCCCGCAGTGGATGAGTACAGTATAAGAAATATCAAGGCTAATTGAACTGTGAACCATTGATCATTGTTTAGAGAACAAATGAATCTTTCTCTGCCTGGTGGAGGAGGATGGTAACATTTCACTGCTTGAAACTCACGAGACTTTCAAAAACATGTATTTTTGGTGTTCAAATTTTAGGTCCTGCACCCAATATTGTCTCAGACAAAATCTACCAAATCAGCAAAACGATTGAGGAATATGCTATATGTGCTGATCTCCGAATCGACCTATCTCGACTAGGAAGACAAGAATTTGACCTAGAGAACAAATTCAAACCATTTAGAGGTAACAGAGATTTTATTTTGAAGAAGTCAGAGTAACTATGTGGATGGGGCTGACTGGTTTCTGTAGGGAAGTAAACTCATGAAAATTATTGCATTGTTAATCTCAGGGGTGACTCGATAAATGTGTGTAAACTTAATATGGTGTAGAGAGAAGACATGAGAGCAGCCAAGATATTCAGAACTGGAAACTTTCAAAAACCACTTCCCAAACTCGATATCATTTTCAACATAGGAAAAGTTTTATGGTTGACTTCATTATAGCATTCCAAAAATAGGCTGTGAATTGCCAAAACTTGTCTAAACAATTAAGGTGAAGATGCTGGAATGCCTTAGTTAAGAAGAAACCTAACAAGTCAATGGGTTATTAAATTTCTCATGAAAGGTAGGAGTTTCTTTTCCAAGCCATAACCAAGCTTGGAATAATTACGCATCAGCTTATTGAATGCATAATTATTGATCACCTGCCCTATACCAAGCACTGTGTTAGGAGATTTTACAAAGGAATTCAGTAACTATCAAATATATTTAGGCAAGTGATTCAAAAATTAAGGAACCAAAATGAGATTGTCAAAAATATTATCTTATATTGTAAAGCAAATATAACTTCTACAGTATTCAGAAGATAGCTTTTTGTTTTATAGATTAATTTTAGACCATATGACAACAACATTAATAACATGTATATATACAACATTTTCCCCCGTATTTTATCATATTGCTTTTTCCTAGAAGGCATAGAATAGCAATAGATCTAACATGTTTTACTTTTTTAGTGCTTCTATAAGCTTGAATGCAGTTTGTGTTAAGATGGTATCCTCATTTTAGAAGTAATTTAACTTAGCCCAAAAGAGGAAATACCTGGTTTGTGTTCATGTGATATTTTAGGGATAGAGAAGATTAAAATGGATTGTGTGGGGGTCACAGTATTTGCCCAATGTTACCAAATCTTTCTTGAGAAGTTTTGAGTCAGTTGTTTGCTTAGGTAATGAGCAGAAATTTACAGAGAGCCATGATACTCACTGGAAGCAACAGTGCCTGCTTTTGCTAATCTAGCTGGGAGAATGCATAGGCATATGTGTGCACACGCATGGGATGGCCGGACAATTAAAGGCAAGGGGTACATTATATTAAGCAAAATGATTTCAATATGTTGAATACATATGGTTGGAAGGACTAGGCTTATTTTTGGCATCTTCACAATTTTTATAGTTGTCCAAGAGACCCGAATCTTCGTGGGCTCTCATTCAGGCTCATTGCTGCAGCCACATTGCTAGTTGAATGAGTTTTCTAAAAATGTTACTGATACCAGGAGATAGGTAGAGGGATTCCCTGGCTTCCAAGAATTTGGAGATAATCGTTTGGGATAATTTATGTGCTGTATTCTTGCTGGTTCAAGTGTTGAGCAAAGCTAGAGTTAATTAGGAACAAATAATTCCTCTGCATTTCACTTTAAAGTGTCAAGAGCATGAACTATATGATGTGAACTTTCAATTTTTACTGACTTCTTGTTCCCTCGTTTTTCACATTTGTTTGGTACTGTGTGTTACCTATTGTAAATACCAAATGTATTTAGGCAAGTGGTTCAAGAATTGAAGAGCCAGAATGAAATTGTCAAAAACATTATCCTATAATGTAGAGTGAGTAAAACTTCCAAAGTACTCAGGGCATAACCTTTTGTCTTACAGATTAATTTTTTTATGGCGGTAAAATATACATAACAAAATTTACCATTTTAACCATTGTCAGGTGTACACTTTATACAGGTTAATTTTTAATTACTTCGTAGATTATTATGCTCCTCATGTAAAAAGATAATTTAAAAGTATCCATGTTACAAATATAATTATATTTGAATGAACACATAGATTATATTGACTTAAGTATAAGAAAAAATATGTTTAGATATGTATTTGATCAGATGAAGGGATAATATTATATGGCATATTAAGATCTCATCCATGAAATATCACACCTGGATTTACTAAAAATTATTGAAAGTGGGTTGGTAATATCTTCAGTGCAAGTTTAAAAGTATTTCAGGGTTTCAAAGTAGTATGTATTTGAAAAAGCTGAAAACAATATACATAAGTTTCAAAATTTAGCTAAGAATTTAAAAAAGCAGGGCTCCTGGACAAATTTTAGCACCTAAAGAATTGATTTACTACTTCTTGGAAAAGTACTTTCTGAGCATTAATTATACACTGATTGACAAGTATGAAAAATGTATTCTGAGCTTTTTGGTATGTCACATAAATGAATAAAACTTTTTGGATTCTTGGTTACTGGGTGGTGCTAGATACTGGAAAGCATTTGTGTTTAATGAGAACTTCTAGATATTTGCCATTCACTTGGAAATTGGGTGCTAGATTGGGCATGAATGAGATTTCACGCAAACCCAGGAATATATTCATCCCCAATTCTGCACTCGAATCTGGTAGGCACAATGGCATTTGGAAAATAGGGGTCACTACTGAGGTCACTTGCTGATTGGTTTCATACCAGCTGAGTCAGTCTTTGGCCAGCCCCCACAAGAAAGGCAACCGGATATGCCAAAATGCCTCTACACATTGAGATGTGGGCTGTGTGCATTGTTTTGGGAGGGGAAGTGGGAGCAGGAGTCACAGGGCACATTTTTATCTTAATTTATTCTTGTGGTTGATATTTTCCTTGCAAAGAAGAATTTATAACTTGGTATCATTTATACCCATTGAGCACCTGAAAAGCTTGTAGTATCTTGATTGTGCCCTGATTTGTGATTTTTGTCAACAAATGGGCACTTTGCTTCCCACATCATGTGTAGGGATATGATGGGCTTGTGACCAGAATTTCATGCTGTTAAGGTAGTGATTCTTTTTATGCTTCCAAGTATCTTTCATGGGTACAGTCAATGACATTTTCCTTTGTTTTTCTATCTTTAGTGGAAATAGTGGACCCAGTGGATATCTATCTTAACCTCCTTCGGACCATCTTTGACTTTCATGCCATCAAGAGTTTGCTGACTGGGCCCAGCCAACTGAAGATTCGCGTTGACACAATGCATGGAGGTAAGCTTGTGATTTTCTCCAAATCAGTGGGCAGGAAATATTGAGACCTCTACACCTGTTGGGTTTCAGAGGTTAAGAGGAAAGTTGGATTCATAGATATTCACACAACATGTGTATGTTCAGATATTTGGAATGCTCTGGAAAACTTCAGGACCCTTATTTCTGTCTTTGGAGGTAAATGAAAACAAAAGTTGAACAAATGAGTTTGAGGCTATGCATGTTCAAGTGTGGAGTATAGTAAAACTGTTATTTATTTGATCATATGCATGACATAGTTTAAACAGTCAAATAAATAGTTCAAGATTTATTGTGAAAAAAATCTGTACCCAATTCCTATCTTCCCCCAATTTGTTACCTTCCAGAGTTAAATTTTTCCATTTTTTCAGCTGTTTCTTTTTTGTATTTATCTCCCTATCATTAAATATTATGAATATACAGACCCTTGTTGATTTTTCAGTTTTGAGCATTACTGAATTCATACTACAGGAACTGGAGCTGCAGCTCTTTTTCACCCTCTCCACCCACCACCCACCTCTCCCCCCACCCTTTCCACCCACCAGTTAGGGAATCCTAGCATGCTTCCCTAATTATATCATCAGTTTGGTAAGATCATTGTCTAGTGTTTACATTACCACAACACTGCTGAGCCATGCAATATGCTATAATTATATTTCCTTTACAGTACAACTTTTTGATTTCCTTGGAAACAGCAATTATCTTGTTTTCTCATTGCTTGCTTTTAATCAAGTATGTTTACCACTCTTAATCCTCAAGCTCTCCCCTAGTGTCTAAATCTTCCTTCACTTCATTTTCCTGGAGACTTTGATCTGCCCCACTCTGCCCTGGTTGCTCTCTGAGCATGCTGTCATCATGAAATCTCCCTTTATCACCACGGTAGTAATTCTTTTTACACATCTCCTATGTTAAATGTCCTGTCCCCTGGTTTCTTTGTCTGACACCTTGATTTACTCGCACATTTTGGAGGAACACATTCTCCAGGAGCTCAGTGAGAGAAAGCTCATGGTAGGTAAATATTTTGTGTATTGTGTATCTGAAAAGGCCTTTTATTCTACACTTGCCCTTGATTAATATTTGACTGATATGGAAATCTATGTTGGATGTTATTTTTCTTTAGAAGTTTGAGGGCATTGCTCTACTGTGTTATAGCTATTATATTAAACTTGAGAAATCCAGTGCTATTTTGATTTTTAATCCATTGTCTTTCCTTTTTCTTCTCTGGAAGCTTTTAGGACATTTGACTTATCTTCAGTGTTCCTCTGTTTTACAATAATGGATCTTAGTGTGGGACTCTATCTTTATTATATCGGACACCTGATGGACCCTTTCAGTCTGAACACTTGTGTCCTTTAATTCTGGAAAAGTTTTTGAATTACTATTTAGTAACCATTCTGGTTATTTTTACTACTGAATCGATCCTTTAATTATTCTATTTCCACTTCTCCTCCCCAGTTTTTCATCTCTTTATTTTGTTCTACTTTCTGGGAAATTTCCTTGACTTTATCTTCCAGTCCTTTAGTTCTACCATTATATTTTTAATTTCCCAAAACTTTTGTTTGTATTTTCCAAAGATTCTCTCTTGTAAAAACACATCCTAGTTATGTTTCATGGATACCATATCTTTTTAAACTTAGGTTTACTGAGGTATAATTTATACACAGTAAAACTCACTCCTGGTAGGTATACAGTTTGATAAGATTTGACGAACATTTACAGTCATGTAACCACTATCACAATCAAGATTGAATATTTCCATCACCCCAAAGAGTTTTTTGCAGCCCTTTGTAGTCAAACCTCTCCCCTTATCCCCAGCCCCTGGCAACCACTCATCTGCTTTCTGCTCCCATAGTTTTGCATTTTCCAGAAAGTTATATAAATGGAAGCATACAATATGTCACCTTTTGCTTCAAGCTTCTTTCACTCAGCATAATAATTTTGATATACATTCTTGGTGTTGCATGTATCAGTAGTTGTTCCTTTTACTGCTGAATACAATTTTATTGTGTTGTCGATATACCACCATTTGTTTATCCATTCACTGGTTAATGAAAATTAGATTTCTTTTTCTTCTAGTTGTTGGCTATTGTAAAGAAAGATACTGTGAACATTTGTGAACAAGTCTGTATGTTTTCATTTGTCTTGGGTAAACAGCTAGGAATGGGATTGCTGAGTCACATGATACGTGTATGTTTCCCTTTATAAGAAATGGCCAAATCATTTTCCAAAATGCCTGTTCCATTTGCACCACTGGCAATGCATGAGGGCTCCAGTTTATCTGTATCTTCACCAATACTTGGTACTGTCAGTCTTTTCCATTTTAGCCATTCTACTCTATCTTGTTAATCTCTATTAGGATATTACTGATATATTTTAAAAAGTTTTCTTCTCCCTGTATAATTTTTGTTTCTTCCAGGTTTCTCTTTTTGTTTATTTTCACCTCATCTCAAATACATTTCTCAAAATTTTGGTGATCCTTGGCTTTCTGGCATATTTAAGAATGAGGCACTAAAAATCTGCTGGGAGCTCTGAGCCTGCTGTGGGTCTTCTCCATGGGCCTTACTCTAAGGGCTTCTGGCTAGGCTGTTCTGTTCTTTCTTGTTGGGCTGATCATATTCCTCAGGAAAAGAACTTTCAGGTTCTTGCCTTAGCATTATCTGGCCTACAGGGAAGACAGCTTTGCTTTTTTTCCAAATAGTATGAGCAATGTTTCTGGGTTTCAGCCTCATTGCCTGGTTTATACTGTATGTCCATCTTTGAATCAATTGCTCTGGCTGGAAGATGGAGGACGCTGATTGTGCAGACCTAGGTCACCTCCTTAGCCTTGGGGAGGTGGGATTTAGCCATACCCAGACCCCATGAACTGAGATGGGGAAGGGAGTTTTTCTCCAATAGAAATCCCAAATGCTGTATCCAGAGGAAGAGGAAGTGTGTGCTGGGCAGGCAGAATCAAGAGATGTGCACTATTGGAGGATTGTGTGTTGTATTGGTGGAAAATAAGTGGAAAGCAATATCTTTCAGATATTTCAGCTAGGAGGATTACATGCTGTTCCACAAATGTGCCTTATGTTCTACCTCAGGCTCTGTTCCCTTGCTCATAATGTTCCTTCAATTTAGATGGGCTTCCCACTCCAAACCCAAACACTTGCCAACTTTATATTATTCCGTCAAGTTCCACCAGAAATGCTGCTTCTTCCTTGAAGCCTTATGTGTGGTTATTGCTTCTCTGAAGCCGTTGGATATAATTATTTCATCAATGTGCATTGTTTAGTCTTACCACTGCAGTCATTCATTTGCAGCTTTGACTCATCCCACTACTAGATTACAAGCCCAGGAATGTAGAAACTATGTGCTTTGCATCCCTTCAATATGATCTCTTCATTTCCTAGCAGAGCAGCTCCATATTGCATACTCCATAATGTTCATTGAACTGGAAAATACTATTCCTTGGCATGTATTTTGGTAAAATGTGCTTGTTTTTATATGCTTCAGTGGTTTATAGTGTTTAATTATATACTTGGCAGAGTCCAAATGATTGCAGAGACAAAGAACATTGCCAGAGCCCTTTAATGCTTTTGCATATATTCAGCTAAAGCTTTTAATACATGAAAAGCAACAGGCAATGAATCATTATTATGTAGCTGATTTCTTTCTGGCAACCTTTTAGAAAAATTTCAGGTGAAAAAATGTATGTAACTAGATGATTGAATACGTCTTCTGTATTCCTACCACAGTAACTGGCACATAGTAGATGCTCAATAAATAGTAGTTCAAGCAAATATTGTTCTATATTGTATCTTTAAAACGATTGTAAATTTATATTTTTCTTCTGGGTTATTAAATGGTGTTTCCTGTACTATTCAGAACAAAATACTCTGGGGAGAAGGTTCTGCAAATATTTAATATTGCTGTGTATCTATTTTTAGTTATGGAACCTTATGTGAGAAAAGTTCTGTGTGATGAGCTGGGGGCCGCAGCCAATTCTGCAATAAACTGTGTTCCCCTGGAAGACTTTGGGGGGCAGCACCCTGACCCAAACCTGACATATGCAACGACTCTTCTGGAAGCAATGAAAGGAGGAGAATATGGATTTGGAGCTGCATTTGATGCTGATGGGGTAAGTAGGAAAGCTCTCTGTCTGCTGACCCTTTGATCATATAATGAGCCATGCACTGGAAAGCAGAGAATTAATGAACACATCTGGAGCTAACATGTATGGGACATGTGTGCCCTAACTGGCTCTGCATCTGCCCTTCTGTTTAATGACTAAGTATTGCAATTAAATAGCGATTACTTTTCTTAGTTCCAGATTTACATTATGGCATACAAAGGTTGTTTATTTAAAAATATATATTATTCAATAAATCTTTATTTATGGCTGGTGTTGTTGAAAGCACCAAGTTAAGAAATCAGCTATTTCTGCAAGAAGCAGTGTTCTCTATTATGTTTGGGAGAAAGAAAGAGTTAGGTATTTGGGGGCTTCTAAAGCTTGAGCCACATTTCAACAGGTGGAACATGTTCCTGGTGTGTCAAGATTCTGGGCCCTTGGTACTCAGAGGTTTCGAAGAATGTTTCCCATGTTCTCTTTGGCCTCATTCAAGTTGTTAGATTGTTAAATATAAGACGGCAGTAAAGTGGATTGTGATGATTATGGGAATGGGCTGCTAGCAGATGCTTCTCTCCGATCATTTTTACGCATTCCTTCCTACAGGACCGTTACATGATCCTAGGCCAAAATGGCTTCTTTGTGAGCCCTTCTGACTCCCTGGCCATCATTGCTGCCAACCTCTCTTGCATTCCATGTTTCCGTCAGATGAGGGTCCGCGGGTTTGGGAGGAGTATGCCAACCAGCATGGCCCTGGACAGGTAAGCAAGGATGTCACCGTGAAAAACTTTATGGTAGACCTTTGGCGTCGATGTCTCCTTTGTTGGTTGCTGGCGCTTATTCTCCCCTGCTCCATTTGGGAATGCGTTGAAAGCATGGGAACACGGTATAGTGTACTGGGTAGAAGCTGGAGAATCAGGTGGCCTGAGCTTAATTCTTGGTTCTGCCACTTACTAGTTGTGGGAATTTAGACTTATTTAGTCTCTGTGCCTCAGTTTTCTTATCTGTAAAATGTGGATAATAATAGTGATATCTTTATATGGATTGTCATGAAGTACAAATGAGGTGCTTCATGTAGAACATTTAACATGGTGCCTGGTACATAGTAAATACTACATAAATGTTTAGCAACAGAACTTATTAACCTGAAAGTATGTATGTATAAGTGAGGGGAAAAAAGCATGGGTTTTGAGGTCAGATTATATTATGTTCAAATGCTAACTTATAGCCTTATTAGCGCTGTACAAATAGAAAAATGATACTTCATAGGTTTATTGTAAGAATGAAACGAGACAGTGCATAGAAAATACCCAACAAGAGGTTCACTCAGTAGGGCTCTAACTAACCCTATTAGGTTTCATTCTTATTGCTCTATCCATCCCTCTTGTCTATCACCCTATATTATATAAAACATTGAATTTCAGAGTCTGACATTTTCAACCAGCACGTGTTATTATAGAAACAGTGTATGTGCCTGGTGGAAAGTTAGAAAACACAAATAAGAGAATGTAAACATCATATCCCCTACCTTGGGTTACGTATGTTAATAGAAAAACTTATATTCCTTACTGTATCTCTTTCTATACATATATGTTATACACATATAATTAAAATACATAATATAATATACATAATATATATACATATATAATTTATTTGCCTGTGATAATACCAAAGACATCAAAAAGTACATTGCTTGTAACCTGCTTTTTCTTTTCCATCAACAATTGCCAACTACGAATTAATAAATTTTGGCCAGGCGTGGCGACTCACACCTGTAATCCTAGAGCTTTGAGTGGCTGAGGTGGGAGGATCACTTGAGGCCAGGAATTCAAGACCAGCCTGGGCAATAGAGCAAAACCCTGTCTCTACAAAAAATTTTCTTTAATCAACCAGGTGTAGTGGCATGTTCCTGTAGTCCCACACCAAATGTTGATTAGGATAGGAAGCAACCGGAACTTTCATACATTGCAAACAAAAGTGTAGAATGGAAGACAGTTTGGCAGTTTCTTGTAAAATGGAGCCTACAGCTGACCAACATTCCATTCCTAAATATTTACCCAAAAATAATGGAGATGTGTCCAGAAAAGACCTGTGTAGTAATATACATAGTTGCATGATTCATAATAGCTAATAACTGGAAACAATACAAATGTCCATCAACAGGAGATTGCAAAAATAAATTGTGATATATTTATATATTCATATACTACACAATAACAAGGAATGAAATTCTGACACATGCAGTGGGTGTGGATGAATAAAAAAAATTAAATGATAAAAAGCCAGTAACAAACAAATACATAATATATAATTCCATTTATGTGAAGTTTCAGAACAGGTAAACATATATGTGGCAATAGAAATTATTACAATGTTACTGTATGAGGGGTAGGAAGAAGGCACCGGGAAACATTCTGAGGTGACGGGAATGTTCTGTGTCTTAATCTGGGTGGTGGTTACATGGATGTGCACACTTTTCAAAACTCATTGAATTGTACCCATAAGATGCATTTCACTGTATATAAAATTTACCTTATGAATGAATCAACACCATGAAAAAATAGCCACGAAATCCAGAAGATGAGATTCTATGGGACAAATTAGCTAGGTGTGATGACGCACGCCTGTAATCCCAGCTACTTGGGAGGCTGAGGCAGGAAAATCGCTTGAACCCAGGAGACAGAGGTGGCAGTGAGCCGATACCATGCCATTGCACTCCAGCCTGGGCAACAAGAGAACAAGAGTGAAACTCTGTCTCAACAACAACAACAACAACAACAAAAATACTGAAGGGCCATAACATGTGGTTCTAAATGAGATACTACATTGGGCAAACCATTCAAAAAAGACATTCTGGAGACACTGAGGGAAAATTTCAGTATGATCTTAGTTTCAGATGACATAAAAATTATTTATTTGTTTATTTTAGAGAAAGGGTCTCACTCTGTTGCCCAGGCTGGAGTGCAGTGGTACGATCATAGTTCACTGTAACCTTCAACTGCTAGGCTCAAGCAATCCTCCCAACTCAGCCTCCTGAGTAGCTAGGACTACACATGCGCCATCATACCCAGTTAATTTTAAAAACATTTTTTGTAGAAATGAGATCTTGCTATGTTGCCTAGGCTGGTCTCAAACTCCTGGCCTCAAGTGATCCCCCTGCTTCAGCCTCCCAAAGTGCTGGGATTATGGGCATGAGCCACTGAACCTGGCTACTTTTAATCTTCTTATTAGTATCTTTTGATGAGCAGAAGTTTTAAATTTTGATGAAGTCTAGTTTATTTTTCTTATAATTAATGGATTATATGATTATTATATATGTCTTTGTCAACTACAAGAAATTTTTGCTTCCTCCAAGGTCAGAGAGATATTTTCTCTATATTTTCTTCTAGAGTCATTGCAGTTTCAACTTTTACATTTATGTCTAGAATGATTTTGAATTAATTTTTGAGCACGGTATAAGGTAGGGGTCGAGGTTCACTTATTTCCCTTATCCAGTTTTTCCAATCCCATTTTTAAAAAAGAATTTTCTTTCCCCTGAATAGCCTTGGCACCATTATTAAAAATCTGTTGACCATATATATGTAGATCTATTTCAGGATTCTCTATTCTATACCCCTGATCCATTTGTTGATTCGTATGTAAATATTACACTGAAATTAGGTGAGCTTCCCAACATGTTTTTCTTCTTTGTCAAATTAAAGGGAAATTATATATTCTAGGTCCTCTGCATTTTATTTCATTTTAGAACCAACATCTCAATTTCTACCAAAGCCTACTGGGATTTTGATTGGGATTATGTTGAATCTATAGAGCCATTTGGGGAGAATAGTATTTTAATAATCTTGAATCTTCCAATCCATGAATGTGGTATATCTCTCTATTTAGGTTTTCTTTAATTTCTCTTACATGTATTTCAAAATTTTTAATGTAGAGATCCTATACAATTTTTGTTAAATTTATTTCTGAGTATTTTCTTTATTTTGATGCTATTATAAATGTTTTATGAATTTAATTTTCCAATTATTTGCTGCTGGTGCTTTTTTGTAAATTGACCTTGTATTCTTCACTAGAGGGGAGAAGAATCACCTACCTTTTGGATGTCTCCCACTCTACTTGTCTCCCTGAGGTGATATGGACCTTAAGTCCACGATGGTGAACTAAACTCAGTTTAAAATTCTTGCCTAGCAGCACCAAAGAGTGGTATGTGATTCCATGTTTTCTCCCATTTACATTTGCCTACACCCTTCCTTTAAAAAAAAAAAAGACTCCGTAGAATTGTAGGGAACAAAGCAAAAATGGGACCATTTCTAGAAATTGAGAACTCAGAGTCATATAGGATCCTGAGTGATATGTAGGGTATTTAATAATATGGGAGTATATTTAACCCTTCCACTTATACAGAATCTTATAATTTAGAAATAATTTGTAACATATCAACTCACTTGATCTTTGCAATAATTTTATGAGGTAATTGAGATAGGCATTACTCTCCTCATTAAAGATGTTGAACCAATGATCAGAGAGCTTAAGTGACTTGTACAAGGTCACACAGTGAATTAGAAATTGACTCAGGATTTGAAACTAGGTCTTCTGATAATAGGGTACTACTGTATCTGCCCAATAACTATAATTGGATCAAAAGGGTCCCTGATAAACCAGCTGAGAATATTGTCCCCTGTGGGCTAGCAAATAACTTTCCAAACCATGGCTAGGGGAGGCTGGTTTTACTCTGACAACAAAAACCATTTGTCCTTGTTTCTTGTGGAAATTTCCCAGCAGTTCTTGATTTCACTTTACCCCTCCTTCTCAATAAATCTCTGTTTCAGTCAGAAACCAGAGGCCTTGCTTAGAAATTTCACAAAGGACCTGTTCTGATATGTAAGTGACCATTTAAAAGGATTATTCATGCTTGCTGGTTGGGAATCAGAATTCTGTGGGGCTCTGACGTGGTGATTTGTTCTGGGTATTTGATCTGTTGTGTAGGTCCCAGGTGGATTCTCATGATGGACACTTTATAAGCTTCTTTCTTCCTGGGTAAAATCAATGCAGCTTCAAAATTTCGACCTTGACAGTGGTTTCCCATATAGCTTATTTTTTTTAATTAGTAAAATTATAGGAATGTGCCCATAAATGCCAGGCCCTGGAATAATAACAACTGAGGACACAGTAGAGACCCATTAAATGACACACTTGCCTAAACTCCTGGGATTCCAGAATAAGGGGAGGCCTGTACCCTTGAGGCTGATGAATTATTCAGACAAACTTTCATTGTTCACAGATAATTGTGGTTCCCCAAGGGAAGATTTTCAGTGTCTTTAATTTCTACTCTTACAGTGTCACTAAAACAAGGATTCCATTTAGCCCAGAATAATACAGTTTCAGCCTTGAAAATGGCATTCTTTTGGGGCTTTGTCATTCTAAATGTGTCTGATTTGTGGTCGCAGATGAATCTGTGTTGCTGAAATATTTTGGTTCAAATGATTTCAGAAGTAAAACACATTGAAAGTATGTTTGTGGCCTGAGGTCCGTCTCCACCCCATGTAGAGGTATTAAATAATCCTTTGTGTCATCATCCTTCAACAATATTTATGAAGCACCCATCTGTGCTTGGGGCTGTGCCGAATTCTGTGCAAAACAAGGCAAACACACACAGCCTGAAGCCCTATTCACTAGACATATTTACAGTCTCAAACGCGGCTAGCATCCTTGCATACATCCCAAGAAGCCAGATCTAAAAAGTATGTTTTGACTATGAAAAAGGCCATCCAAGGTCCACCACCCATAAACAGGGTGGTGAATGGATTAGTGCTCATCTACCCTCTATTTGCTCTTATGCCACCCCTATGGTTCACCATTTATCCACTCAAGAAATATTTATTAAGGACCTCCTATGTCCTAGACATGGTCCCCGTGGCGGTGCTTTCAGTCTAATGGGGAAGAGAAAGAATAACAAGTAAGGGAAACATACAGAAACACAAATTGTAACACAGGCTAGTGGAAATGAACTTGGTGCAGTACTCATTGGTGGGCATCGAGCATCTTGCTTAGATAGGAGATCCAGGGGAGGACTCTTGGAGGAGATTAAGCATAGGACCAAAGATCAGAAACAGGTATCTGGACCTGACTGTGATGCTGGGATTAGAAATGACACCCACACATGTGAAAACACTTATTCCTCAGAAGGTAGTCTACAGCTATTTGTTGCCAATCCCCAATCTAAAATATGTACTATAGCTTTATCTTGAACATACTCAGCTGATCGTTGGAATCCAGACAGTGTTAATCCTGCAAGTATGCAAGTATCTACTGATCTCTGGTGATCTCAATTCTTACCACGTCCTTTAGATCTGTGCTGTTTCATCTCCCAGATCAGTCATGATGGATGACAGTGGTGGAAGAGATAGTGATGTGAGCTCATATGTAATTACTCAGTCTCCCATACATTGCTTCTGCTATAGAATGATGGGAATTATTTTGCTTTAGCAGATAAATATGTTGAAATGTAACCTATATTAACATAAAAGAAAAAAAGAAGAAAGCCCTTTATCCTGTAAGTTATTGCCCTGAAACTCTGTATAGCTGATTCAGTTAGGATCAAGGCAGGAAAGAGATGGCACCCTCAAAAAGGTCTTACTAAAGAGAATTTAGTAATTGTAACTTAATAACCTGGTCTAAGGAACGGATGAGGTTAAGGAAACCAAAAAACACAAGAAGGAATGGGGAGGTAGCTTAGCATCAGCCAAAGCGTGAAGCTGTTAACACCCCTAGGACTAAGAAGGGTCCAGGGGAGAGGTCAGGGTGACCACAGCCTAGTGAGGTCTGGAGTTGTGAAAAGTGCGTGGTCAGAAAAGAGCTGAACTTGGCAGGGGGGAGAAATGCCCCAACTTGTCTCTTCTCACCCTCCAACCTCCTGCTGGTGCCTCCTATAACCAAACCGCACTGGAAGCCAGAGAGCAGCCTATGGAGTTCTGCCTCCTGGGGAAGAGAACAGGGCATTTGATGAAGTGGGGATTTTGGGGTAGAAGGGGACAAAAAGCCACCAGCATAAATGGCACAATGGCCCATCTTTTTGCTTATTTCTACTTGCTTATCTCCTAGTCTCACCTTCTTCCCTCTTTTTTGGACTTCAGGCATAGAGAGTCGAGTTAATCATACTCATCATTGAACAATCCTTTAATAATTGGTCTGATTGAAGGCTCATTTCTTATTACTTTAAAAATGATAATGCACTTCTTTTCTGTCTGTTTGACTGCCCCACCATAGACAACCACAAAAAATGTGTTTATTGGGTTTTGTGTATATATTTTTTGCATATATTTTTACTTAATATGACTAGTACTATATAAGAGATTGTATTTGATTTCTTACCTTTTTTTCCACTAAAGACCACACTTTAAGATCCTCTTGATGGCTGTACATCCATCTAGGGTGTTGCTTCAAACTGCTGCTTATTTGTCCATGAGTGCATCCATGATATTTTGCCCTTGATTCCCTCAGCAATGAACACTCTGACTGCTTCTCACTTCCTATCACAGTGAATACTGCTGCACAGGCACCCTGTGGATATGTGTGAGAATCTCTTCAACACGTGTATTCAGAAGCAGAATTATTGGGCCAGAGGGGGTGTCTATACTTAATGTAGTCAATTTTAACCAAATACTGTCAGATTGCACTCCAGAATGCCCATCTCTTGCCTGCTTCTCCAACCAGTCTCTAAGTTCCTGCATCTTCAAATCCAGGCCAACACTTCATGTTGTCTAACTTTCTAATTTTTATCCAGTAGACTAGATAGAGAGTAACATACCATTGCAATTTTAATTTTTCATGTCTCACATTACTAATGAGTTTAAGCATCTCTTCATATGCTTGAGAAATTTGGGAGTTTCCTTTTCTATTAATTGCCTGTTCCTGTCCTTTGACCATTTTTTTTTTCTATTTAGGGTTCTTCTTTTTAGTCTGATGAATTTGCAGAAGTTCCTTGGATGATCTAGATACTAGAACCTTTGTCAGTTTTAGGCACTTCTAATTTTCATCTTTTACCTTTAGACAAAATTTTACTCCTGAGTTCGATAGCCAAATTGATATCAGTAGACAGATCTGTTATAGACAACTCAAATTTAACATGTATAAATAGCAACTTTTCTAATTTTTCCTGAAAATTGTTTTTCCTGTGTTTAGTCTCTGCATGAGTCACCTATTATCTAAATAATAAACCTTGGAATAATCCCTCATTCCAGATGTACCACTAATCACTGGGTTTTGTTAGAAGGATCCCTTAAATGTTTTTAAATCGTTATTTCTTCTCCATTCCTACTTTTCCTTTCCTACTTTACGTTCTCATTATCTTTTGCTTGGACTATTGTAATAGTCAATAAACTGTTCCCACTTCCTCTAGACTTCCTCTTCTTCATTTCCTCTTCTGTACTGTCCCAAGGGCAGTTGTTCTAAAGCAGAAAGTTGTGCATTTTCTTCCCTTGTTTAAAATGGGCTGGTGGGCTTTGAATGCCTGCAGGAGATTCCGTCTCCTGATTATACAACATGCATAATCTCCTGATTATAGAACATGCATAATCTCCTGATTATGAACACTTCACTCCTGCAGACATTCTTATCCTATACTCTAAACATGTCATGCTGCTTACAGTTCCCCAAATTCGGTGCCCTCACATTTCTGTGCCTTTGCATGCACTTCTGTCCCTGAAATGTATTCCCTTTGCCCCACCTCATTCCACTTTGTTCTTCTTTATCTTTTATGGCTTGAGTCAAGCATCCCCTTCTCAGTAAGTCCTTTGATACCATGTTCCCTCCACCCCAACAGATATTTCAAAAAGTTAACTACTATGAGCTATCAACATGCTTCTTTTGACTTTGGTACAGAGAGACATCTGCTGATACTATCTGTTGATTGCAAAGAAAAATATACCCGACTAATAAGAAGAAAATGAATGGTGCATAATGACCCAATCTCCTTTGGATATAATAAAACTATGCCTGATTTGTGGTTTTCATTTACATTTAGGTGAGTTTGTAATGAGTTGGATTTTTAGTAATGATATGTGGGTACTGACGCTCTTAGCAAATACAGCTTAATCAATGTGAGATGAAAGGAAGCAACTGCATTGTAGTTATTTCCTAGTCGATAATGAAAAACTCCCCACAGCCTGAACTTAAGCGCAAGGTTGTTTATTCCCTGCCCTGGCAAATTGAATGAGGACTGGATTCACTACCAAGGCATTTACAAGACGCATAAGGTGGCCTTCCTTTATGGTTTGTGTGTTGACCTACTGGAAAGGATGCTGAGACTGGTTCAAGTCTGTAATTGTGTGTTTCTAAGAGTTGGTGTCTAATGGGAAAGTGATCTCAGGCCTGTAGGTAGTAAAAAGCATTTATGTATTAACTGGCTAGAGTGAGAGGAATAAATTGTTAACACTTAAGACTATAAACTGTAGGAGATTTGGAGATAGTGGCTAAATCCTCTTGGAAATGCTGGATGCATCATCTTTTATTCAATTTTTCTGACCCATCTTGGGTTTCTGCTATCTGAGTTAGTCAGAAAAACACTTAGATGAATGTTAAGTAACCCAAGTGCTAAAATATATGGTCGTCATCACTCTCCCATGAGAACTGAAAGACGAACCTTTTTTGGAAGTCAGCTCTCTTTTATCTGCTGTATTTGTGAGGACTCTTTCATACTCAGATTCTGTCTCGGGAAGGGCATTGTCATTATTTAGGGTGTCCAGCAGCCTATTTTCAGCCCTCCCACCGATGTGGCCCTTCTTGGTCTAAACAAGTCACTTTGACCAGTGGTGGATGGATCCAATACTGAAAGAAGCTCCTTAGAATCGCCCTGTCTGATTAGGGATTCAAGGCTACTTTAAACTGGGGTTTCAATGCCATCCAGTCTCAGTGCCACCCAGTCTCGAACATGTGGCGTGCTGTTGTTCTCCAACGGGAACATTAACTTCATGGCCTGCCTTTGTAATCTCAATTTTGGTCTTCCGAGGCTACATTTGGTTAAATAACCTCTCTCTTTTATTCCTTGTGACTTAAAATATTTATTCAATTTAAAAATCAATCCCATTGATTACTGCAAAGAGGCATGAGGTATATGTTTTGAGCTGATAAAAATGTTCCCTATCTTGATTACAGTGGTAGTTACACAGCTATATATATATATGTATGTGTGTGTGTGTGTGTGTGTATATATTTGTCAAGGCTCATGAAACTGTACACTTAGAAGTGATGAATTTTGGCTGGGCGCAGTGGCTCACACCTGTAATCCCAGCACTTTGGGAGGCTGAGGCAGGAGGATCACTTGAGGTCAGGAGTTCAAGACCAGCCTGGCTAACATGGCGAAGCCCCTGTCTCTACTAAAAATGCAAAAATTAGCTGGGTGTGGTGGCGCAGGCTTGTAATCCCAGCTACTTGGGAGGCTGAGGCATGAGAATCGCTTAAACCTGGGAGGCAGAGCTTGCAGTGAGCTGAGATCCTGCCACTGCACTCCAGCCTGGGTGACAGAGTGAGACTCCTTCTCAAAAAAAAAAAAAAAAAAGAAGTAATGAATTTTATTTTATATAAACTATACCTTGATAAAGGTGATAAAAATAATCAAACTCTTTATTTAAAAATAAAACAAAGCATCTCTCTTGGAACTTCTTTTCTGACTAGGGGCAAGAATCATTGCTCTCTTTGAATGACTCTAGTTCCCAGCATAGAGGTTTGTATTTACTAGACCACCAGTAAACATTGGTTAGGTTCAGGTGAGTTGAATTGTCTCTGGACTCACTGTTTACTGCTTTCCTTTTTGTTTGAACCAGGACATAAATATATGGCCTGCAATCTTGTCTTTGGAAAAGACATAACTTACAGAGTTGGAGGTTCTCAGATATCAGTCATTAGTCAAATTTACTGGTGATATAAAAGATATAAGGAAGGTAGTTTAGCCCGGCCTAACTCTCAATCATATGCTCTGTCAAGCCACCAGAGAAGTTTGGTGCTTGACAACGTTTTAAAATGAAGGAGGATAATGTTAAGTCATCTTAGGCCTGAAGGTACTTCTGGAGTGAAAGAGCATTGCAGTTCTTGTGTGTGCTTTATATTTCAAAATGTATTTTGTAGCTCTCCCCACCAAAAAAGTTTTAAAATGGATTTCAGCTTCAACTTTCTAGGGTAGTGTTGAGCTGGGTCTATTGAAATACTGCTTAAATGCTTGCTAAATATCACTGATTTCACTTTACCTGTCATGCTGAGGGAAAGATAGTATCTAAGATAGATGTGCAGGGTGAATCAAGATGCTGCCTGAAAGTTTTGTGTGCTCAGGAAAGCATTTTTATTTACAAGTGAACTCTATTACAGCAGAGATCCCCAACCCCAGGCCACATAGCAGGTGAGTGAGCATTACTGCATGAGTGCCACCTACTGTCAGATCGGTGGCAGCATTAGATTCTCATAGGAGAGCAAATCCTACTGTGAACTGTGCATGTGAGGAGTCTAGGTTGCATGCTCCTTATGAGAATCTAATGCCTGATGATCTGTCACTGTCTCCCATCATCTCCAGATGGGAACCATCTAGTTTCAGGAAAACAAGCTCAGGGCTCCCACTGATTCTACATTATGGTGTGTTGTATAATTATTTCAGTATATATTACAACGTAATAATAATAGAAATAAAGTGCACAATAAATGGAATGTTCTCGAATCATCCCCAAATCATCCCCCTCCCCCAGTCTGTGGAAAAATTGTCTTCCACGAAACTGGTCCCTGGTGCCAAAAAGGTTGGGGACCACTATGTTATATAGTATGTTGTTTGATTGTCATACAAACCTTCAGAAGTATTTGAGGCAGGCACTATTATTGACATTGTATTTACAGAAAAATATGATGATGAGACGTTAAATAATTGCCCAAGGTCACACAGAATAAATTAGTCAATATTGGTACCAGATTATCTGGCTCAAGCCTCATAATCTCTTCACTATTCCTTATTTGTGAGGGCAGGAAAAGTTCTGATTATACTCCGAGTGAAAGTCATTCGTGTGGGTTGGTGTGGGGGTAGGGGTGGGGGTAGGGAGAGAGACATGTATTACCCCCAAGGTGGTAGATAACATCAGATAAGCAGAATTAATTTCAACCCCATACGTCTGTAATTTTGACGTTGAATATCACTACTGTTTAGTAAAACTCTGAAAGAAGCAGTCCTGGCTTTAACTTAAGACTTCCAGGAAAATGTTGACCGTAGTTCAAGGTAAGGTTGGAAATTTACATCTTTGCCTCAGGATCTGCTTGAAGATCATCAGCAGCAGCTGCATTAAAAAGTATTTATTAGGCTTCAGCAGCTTTTCTCCCTTATATTCTGGGTAAAGTGGGTTAAGCAGGTATGATTCCTTCTAGAGGTTGTTTTGTTTTGTTTTGTTTTGTTTTGGAGATGAAGTCTTGCTGTGTTGCCCAGGCTGGAGTGCAGTGGTGCAGTCTCGGCTCACTGCAACCTCTGCCTCCTAGATTCAAGCAATTCTCATGCCTCAGCCTCCCGAGTAGCTGGGATTACAGGCATGTGACAAAATGCCTGGCTAATTTTTTTGTATTTTTACTAGAGACAGGGTTTTGCCATGTTGGCCAGGCTGGTTTTTAACTCCTGGCCTCAAGTGATCCACCCACCTTGGCCTCCCAAAGTGCTGGGATTAGAGGTGTGAGCTACTGCACCCAGCCTAAGTTTTAAATCTGAGATAGACAACACTGATGACCAGAAACATAAAAGATATCGATTAAGTACAATGAGATCCTCTAGTAAATAATGTGTTAGCAGTTGGATATGAGATGCCCGAGCCTAGGAAAAAATGAAAACAAATCTTGTCAGCCCTATCTATATGCCCTACACAGGTGAGGGCGGAATCCAGACCTGGGAATCCAGTCATCTCATCTCTGATCAAGTTGCTGCCTGACGATTAAATTTGTCATTTGGAGTTCCAAGTTCTTTTAGAGTCCCTGATGGCATTGGTGGTTTATATTCTGGCATGAGGGAAAACTCCTTGTAAGTTGATGCCTGTATTTAAGAATGCAAGATCCACCAGGACTCACAGAGAGATCATATCACTTGGGATCTTTGTGCAGCAAATTAGAGAAAACTAGCTGAAATGGGGCCTAAATAGCAAAAGGAATGTGTTGGCCCACATAACTGAAGTAGATTGGCCTCAGGTGAACCGTGATCCAGCAGCTCACGTGATACTACCATTTGACCTGGTATTCCCTCTTGTCTGCTTTGCCTTAGATGGTATCACTCTTATCCCTAGGCTCTGAGCCTCTGACTGTCTGGTCCAGATAGCAAGTGTCTGCAGGATTTCTAGACCCCATGCTCTTACACCAGCTTGTCTATGAAGATGGAAGACAAAGCTTTTCTTTCCAAGAAGAAACTGAAAACATCAACTCAAGTCTTGACTTTGGTTGGGGTTTGTACTTTCTCTGGCTCATTGATTCTCTGGGGCTATAGACGATGGGATAGACTGACAGTCTTAAGCCTCCTTCCCCTCATTAGGTAGAGCTAGGAGGAGGGTCATTCCTTCCCAAACTAAATGACTAAGAATGGATATATTTGTCCTCCAAAGCAAGATCTTTCTTTTTTCCTTCCAGAAAGAGTAACTGCAGTAATTAGGACCCAATTGATGGCAAAGGGGTATGATCTAGGTGAGTCCATTGGGGTGCAGTTCTGGAGGGGGAATTCAGGACCTTCTTCTTACCTCCTCCTACCCCTGCAAATACTCTGAGACTCACTAATAACTGACAGTGGTATTCAAATTGGAACAGTGGTTCTTGCCTCTGACCTTTGCATGTGCTCAAGTAGTCATCTGTCCTTCTTTCTCATCCTCTCCTCTTTATCCCTTTCTTCCTTCTTCCCACCCTTTCCCTCCATCTCTGTTCCTCCCTCCTTCCCTTCGCTTCTCCTTCCCTTCTCCCTCCTTCCTTCCTTCCTTCTTTTCTTATCTTCCCTTCCTCCCCACCTTGCCTACCTCTAACATTTCCATTTTCCAAAAAACCTTTTTTAGCCCCTTTTGTGTGCCAAGCACACTGCATGGTACTGGATATCCCTGATGGAGCTCATCTTCCCTTCCATGTTCCCTTTTCCTTTAGCAAACTTCAGTGCCAACAAAATGTGTTAATATTCTCTGTGTAAGGTGTTCTGCTAGATTCAGGGAGGTCCGTGGCTTCAGCGTGAATCTCAAGGATAGAGCTGGGGAGTGTTTTAATATCATGATGACATTGTTCATAAAGATTGTCTCACACAGATTCTACTACCTATATTTTGGGGTGGGAGGGAGAGACAGGGAATGTAGTTTAAGAAAAGCAAGCATTTATGTCTGCCAGTGTACTCAAATGAGCTCATGTACGAAGTGGGACATGGAACTCGCTGACCTTTATTGGCCTCTGCATTCAGACTACCTGGGGTTGAATTCTAACTCCTCTGCCTTCTGACTTTATGACCTTGGGCTGTTTACCTAACTTCCCAGGGTGTCTTAGTCTATTTTTGGTTTCTTATAACAGAATACCTGAAACTTGGTAATTTATGAAGAAAAGGAATTCATTTCTTACAGTTATGGAGGCTGAGAAGTCCAAGGTCCAGGGGCATAACAGGTGAGAGCCTTCTTACTGTTGAGGACTCTGCAGAGTCCCAAGGTAGTACAGGGGGTGAGGGGGCTGAGCATGCTAGCTCAGGTCTCTCTTCCTCCTCTTATAAAGCCACCAGACCCACTCCCATGGTAACTCATTAATCCACTAATCCATGAATGAGTTAATCCATTCATGAGGTCAGAGTCCTCATGACCAAATCCCTTCTTAAAGCCCCCACCTCTAGATACTGCCACACTAGGGATGAAGTTTCAACAGAAATTTTGAAGGGGATATACATTCAAACCATAGCATGGGGTCTCATACTGAGGATTAAATTAGGTTATATATATATATATATATATAGTGCTTAGAGCAGTGCCAGTCCACAGTATGCGTTCAATGAAGTTAGCTATTACTGTCATGGCGATGGGGCTTTATGGATAAGAGAGTGAAGCATAGGCAGTGGATTCTCATGAGTAGTCTCCTGTGCTTCCACATTAAGGGCTAAATGTTGGGCAGTGGCTGTGCTCAGGCCCCGTCTTCCACATGTGGATGCTAGTGAGGCAGGGGTGCTTTCTTGCTGTGTATATTCACATTTCAGAGTCCCTCAGAGCTTCCAGAGGACTCTGCTGTGTGAACCTCACATATCTCTATTTTATAGTTTTTCAGATTACTTTGTAAATAATTATTGTTAATTTTCTTTAGCTTTTTAAAAATATGTATTAATATATTGAGCCTTTCAGTTATGACCTAGGAATAGACCTACTTTTTTTGGGGTGGGGAAGGGGTCCGTCTGTTGCCTAGGCTGGAGGGCAGTGGCACAATCACAGCTCACTACAATGAACTTCCAGGCTCAAGTGATCCTCCCATCTCAGCCTCCCAAGTAGCTGGGAAAACAGACATGCACCACCCTACCTGGCTAATTTTTTATTTTTATTTTTTGTAGAGACAAGGTCTCATTTTGCTGCCTAGGCTGGTCTCAAACTCCAGGACTCAAGCAATCCTCCTGCCTCAGCCTCTCAAAGTGCTGGGATTATAGGCGTGAGCCACCATGCCCAGCCCCTATTGCCTTTTGATCCGTACTTTTTGATTAATACCCTCTAAAACACATGAAAATTCATTGTTCCCTCTGTTAGGTGCTTCCATAGAACACATATAGGACCCTAGAAGTCCCATCTCTTTAGAAAAATTATCTTTCTGGGAAAATACAGAGTTTCTTTTATAACACATCTGTGTCTCTGTATGCTGGCCAAAAGCCTCAAACCCCCGAACAGACCTGAAATGTTTATCCCTACCACTACTTCTGATAATAGGGGTTTGACTTTGTATTGCCCACACATCCCATTAAAACATATAATGTGATTTGTGCGCATATTGTGAGCATTTGTTCATTTTATAACCTGTTTAGTAGTTCAGCCAAAAGCAACAAAAGTGAAATAAGAGAAACATCCTGAGCAAAAAGAATTGCTCTTTGATATACCTGTGCACTGGCATGAGAGGACAGAGGAGAGATTTGTGAAAGTGGACTCCTTTGTTACTAATATAACACCGGCTACTTTCTTTAACAATTAACATCTCAACCCCAATTTATCATTATTGTGGCTGTTTTTTTGCTTTCATAATGACTTCAGAAAAATTCATAACATCATCTGGAGTCCCTTTATCTGCAAAGCCATTAGTCAATTTCACTGGTACTCTAGGGAGAGACTTGGGAAGTGAAAGGTGGACATTTCCCCCCAGATGTGGTTTCTTTACATGACTCTTATCAAATCAGGTGGGTGTTAGGAGCCTGAGAAATGTGAGCGTGAAGAAATGTGAAATGTGAGATTTGGATAAGGTCGTTTGGATTTAAAGAGGAAATTTCCATCAAGGGCCAACTCCTAGAGGAGATCACAGAGCAGAGGCTGGGGTGTGGCTGCAGGTAGGCATGCCATTGAGCCAAGGTGGGCTGACTCGAGGAAGAGCTCAAGCAGATGCTTTAGAACAAAGCATAAATGTCTTCTTTTGAGAAGTGTCTGTTCATATCATTTGCCCACTTTTTGATGGGGTTGTTTGATTTTTTCTTGTAAATTTGTTTAAGTTCTTTGTAGAATCTGGATATTAGCCCTTTGTCAGATGGGTAGAAGCCAAATCATGAGTGAACTCCCATTCACAATTGCTTCAAAGAGAATAAAATACCTAGGAATCCAACTTACAAGGGATGTGAAGGACCTCTTCAAGGAGAAGTACAAACCACTGCTCAACAAAATAAAAGAGGACACAGACAAATGGAAGAACATTCCATGCTTATGAATAGGAAGAATCAATATTGTGAAAATGACCATACTGCCCAAGGTAATTTATAGATTCAGTGCCATCCCCATCAAGCTACCAATGACTTTCTTCACAGAATTGGGAAAAACTACTTTAAAGTTCATATGGAACCAAAAAAGAGCCCGCATTGCCAAGACAGTCCTAAGCAAAAAGAACAAAGCTGGAGGCATCATGCTACCTGACTTTAAACTATGCTACAAGGCTTCAGTAACCAAAACAGCATGGTACTGGTAGCAAAACAGAGATAGACACTAATGGAATGGAACAGAGGCCTCAGAAATAACACCACACATCTACAACCATCTGATCTTTGACAAACCTGACAAACACAAGAAATGAAGAAAGCATTCCCTGTTTAATAAGTGGGGCTGGGAAAACTGGCTAGCTATATTTAGAAAGCTGAAACTGCATCCCTTCCTTACACCTTATACAAAAATTAATTTTTTTTTTTTTTTTTTTTGAGACAGGGTCTTGCTCTGTCGCCCAGGCTGGAGTGCAGTGGCGCGATCTCAGCTCACTGCAATCTCTGCCTCCTGGGTTCAAGTGATTCTCCTGCCTCAGTCTCCCGAGTAGCTGGGATTACAGGCACCCGCCACCACGCCTGGCTAATTTTTGTATTTTTAGTAGAGATGGGGTTTCACCTTGTTGGCCAGGTTGGTCTCAAACTCCTGACCTCAGGTGATCCACCCACCTTGGCCTCCCAAAGTCCTAGGATTACAGGCGCGAGCCACCACGCCAGGCCTAAACCCTTATTTAAGTAAAACTTATTTTCAGAAAAAAATGAATCTGAGGATGTGTTACATGTCCCCCTTTTACTTAGTGACAGTCCCAGGCACACTTGAGCTTGTCATTTACAATATTCATCAATTTAAGAGTTGATCAGAGAAGGTCATACAAGAATCCAATCTCAGTGGAATTAAAGGAAAAATTTTTGCTAAGCAGAAAATAAATGAGAACTGTACATTTAAAATAAATAAATGAACAGAAAGCCTTTCAAATCATACTAAACTAACTTATATCTGTGGCTACTACATTGTTGTTCTTTAATGCTTAAATAGGTAAAAGCACTGATGTTTTAGTTGAAACTACCAGCAGTAGGAATGCTTGCTCAGTAAGAGCAAGACCCCACTAACACAGTCATATTTATAAAGTCAAGGTTTAGGTGTCTGCCAGGGTCTGTTTTCCCTAAATCTATTACAAACAAATGAAAGCAAATCAGTAAATACTGTTTTAATGTACCTATACCGAGTCATAAAATTATTTTCCTCCCAAGTCAGGAAGAAACATAAAGTTGGTTAACTGAAAAAGAGAAAGTTTAATCATTCTGATTTTCATTCTGATGCTCTTCTTTAGACTATCTATTGCTGCTTTCTTTTGTAGCAGAACAGCTGATTTTTGGCCTAGGTTTTCATGATCTGATAAACCTTCACCATAGACAGTTTCTTGGAAAGAAACTTTGCAAGTGTCAGTTATCTGTAAATGTTCAGGAAGCTGTGTGGGTCTCAGACCCAGCTGGAGCAGAGCCAGCACGGGATTCTGAAAGCATTTGCAGGCTCTGAGATGGTTTTAACCTGTTCCTTGGCAGTGCAGCCCTTGTGTACACTCTTGGAAAGATACTAATGTTTACTTTCATGATGTAGAATGGATGAGCAGTGAAGGTTTCTAGGAAGGTTGAACACACTCATGCCCACTTTGGGACACAAGGAGGCAGATGCTGTCATGGGAACTCTTCAAATAAGGTCGTATGGTTTGGCTGTATCCTCACCCAGATCTCATCTTGAATTGTAGTTCCCATAATCTCGTGTGTTGTGGGAGGGACTCGATGGGAGGTAATTGAATCATGGGGGCAGTTAACCTGATTCTGTTCTTGTAATAGTGAGTTTTCATGAGATCTTTACACTTGATTAATGTTAACTGTAGTTGTCCTACTGATCTATCGAACACCAAGTCTTATTTCTTCTAAGTGTATTTGTACCCATTAATCTACTGCTCTTCATTCCCCATCCCCGCTACCCTTCCCAGCCTCCGGTAACCACTAGTCTACTCTCTATCTTCATGAGATTCACTTTTGTAGCTCCCACATATGAGTGAGAACATGCAACATTGTCTTTCTGTGCTTTGCTTGTTTCACTGAACATAATGACCCCCAGTTTCATCCATCTTGCTCCAAATGACAGGATTTAATTCTTTTTATGGCTGGATAATATTCTATTGTGTATTTTTACCACACTTTCTTTTTAAATATTTATTATTATTTTGTAGAGACAGAGTCCTGCTATGTTGTCCAGGCTAGTCTCAAACTCCTGGACTCAAGCGATCCACCTGCCTTGGCCTCCACATTTTCTTTATTCATCCATTGATGGACACTTAGGTTGATTCCATATTTTGTCTATTATGAATAGTGCTGCAATAAACATGCAAGTACAAATCTCTCTTCAATATATTGGTTTTCTTTCTTTTAGATAAATACTCAGTAGTGGAATTGCTGGATCATATAGTATTCTACTTTTACATTTTTGAGGAACCTCTGAACTGTTTTCTATAGTGGCTGTACTAATTTACATTCCCCCCAACAATGTGTGAGGATTTTTCTTTCTCTGCATCCTCACCAGCATGTTATTCCCTGTCTTTTTTGATAAAAGCTATTCTAATTGGGGTGAGATTATATCTCATTGTGGTTTTGATTTGCATTTTCTGGATAATTACTGATGTTGAGCATTTCTTATACCCTTTGTTCATTTGTTCTCTGTTGAGAAATACCTGTTCAGGCCTTTTGCCCTTTTTAAAATCAGATTAATGACTTTTTGCTATTGAGTTGTTTGAGCTCCTTATATATTCTGGTTATTTATCTTGTCAGATGGGTAGTTTGCAAATACTTTCTCTTATTCTATGGGTTGTTTCTTCACCTTGTTTGACTGTTTCCTTTGCTGTGCAGAAGCTTTTCAGCTTGATGTAATCCCATTTGTCCATTTTTGTTTTTGTTGCCTATGCTTTTGAGAACTTCAACAAAAAATTTTTGCCCAGACCAATGTCCTGGAGCATTTCCCCAATGTTTTCTTTTAGTAGTTTTATAATTTCAGGTGTTAGATTTAAGTCTAAATCCATTTGTATTTGATATTTGTACATGGTGAGAGATAGAGGTCTAGTTTCATTCTTCTACATATAGTTGTCCAGTTTTCCCAGTGCCATTTATTGAAGAGACTGTCCTTTCCCTGTTGCATATTGTTGGCACCTCTGCCAAAAATTAGTTGGCTGCAAATGGCATGGATTTATATCTGGGTTCACTATTCTGTTCAGTCGGTGTCTGTGTCTGTTTTTTATGCCAGTACCGTGCTGATCTGGCTACTATAGCCTTGTAGTATATTTTTAAGTCAAGTAGTGTGAGGCCTCCAGCTTTGCTCTTTTTGCTCAAGATTGCTTTGGTTATTTGTGGTTCCATATAAAATTTAGGATTGTCTGCTCTATTTCTATGGGGAATATTGTTGGTATTTTGATAGGGATTACATTGAATCAGTAAACTGCTTTGGGTAGGATTGTCATTTTAACAATATTCTTTCAATCCATGAGCATGGAATAATATCTTTTCCATTTTTTGATTCATCTTCTATTTATTTAATCAGTTTTTTATAGTGATCCTTGTAAAGATCTTTCACAGCTTTGGTTAAATTGATTCTCAGGGGCCAGGCACAGTGGCTGACACCTGCAATCCCAACACTTCGAGAGGCCAAAGCGGGAGAATTGCTTGAGTCCAGGAGTTTGAGGCCAGCCTGGGCAGCATAGTGTGACCTCATCTCTAAAACAAAATCAAAATATTAGCCAGACGTGGTGGCATGTGCCTGTGGTTGCAGCTACTTGGGAGGCTGAAGTCAGAGGATCGCTTGAGACCAAGAAATCAAGACTGCAGTGCTCACTGCACTGGTGACAGACTGCAAACCTGGGTGACAGAGCAAAACCCTGTCTCAAAAAAAAAACAAAATATTCCTGGGTATTTTACATTCTGTGTAGATACGATAAATTAGATTGCTTTCTTTCTTTTTCAGATTGTTCACTATTGGTATATATAAATGCTACTGAATTTTGTATGTTGGCTTTGTATCCTGCAACTTTACTGAATTCACTTATTACTTCTAATAGTTTTTTGGTTTTTAAAAATAGAAGATCCTGTCATCTACATTCAAAGCGAATTTGACTTCTTTCTTTCCAGTATGAACACCTTTATTTATTTTTCTTGACTAACTGGCCAGGACTTCCACTTTATGTTGAATGAAAGTAGTGAAAGTGCACACCCTTGTCTTGTTCCAGATCTTAGTGGAAAGCCTTTTAGGTTTTCCCTGTTTGGTATGATGTCGGCTGTGGATTTGTCATATATGGCCTTTATTATTTTGAGGTATGTTTCCTCTGTACCCGGTTTGTTGAGGGTTTTTATCAAAAGGGATATTGAATTTTATTGAATACTTTTCAGCACTTACTGAAATGATCATATGGTTTTTGTTCTTGGTTCTGTTAATGTGTATCACATTTATTGATTTGCATATGCTGAACCATCTTTTCATCCCTGGGATGAATCCCACTTGATAATGTTGAATGATCTTTTTAATATCTTGCTGAATTCAGTTTGTTAATATTTTTTGTTGAGGATTTTTCTATCTGTGTTCCTCAGTGAAATTAGCCTATTGTTGTCTTTTTTTTTTTTTTTTTTGTGGCCTTATCTCGTTTTGGTATCAGGGTAATGCCCGCCTTGCAGGATGAGTTTGAGCATTCCTTCCTCTTCAATTTTTTTTTTTTGAAGAGTTTGAGTAGAATTATTATAGTTTTTCTTGAAATGTTTAATAGAATTCATCAGATCCTGGACTTTTCTTTGATAGGAGACTTTTAATTATAGCTTTGATCTTATTACTTGCTATTGGTTTGTCGAGGTTTTCTCTTTCTTCGTGGTTCAATTTTGGTTGTATATTTCCAGGAATGTATCTTCTAGATTTTTCAATTTGTTGGCAATTGTCTCTAATGATTCTTTGTACTCCCATGGTCTCTGTTGTTTTGTATCTTTTTTGTTTCTGATTTTATTTATTTGGGTCCTCTCTTTTTAGTTAGTCCTGCTAAAGTTTTGTCAGTTTTTTTTTTAACTAAACTTGTTTTGTTGATCTTCAGTAATGTTTTAATCTCAATTTCATTTATTTTTGCTCTGATCTTTATTATTTCCTTTCTCCTAGTAAATTTGGGTTTGGCTTGGTCTTGCTTTTCTAGTTCCTTGAGATGCTCCATTATTAGGTTGTCTTTTGGAAGTCTTTCAACTTTTTTGATGTAGATGTTTATTGCTATAAACCTCCCTCTTAGTACTGTGTTTACTGTATCCCATAGATTTTGATATGTTGTGTTTCCATTTTTATTTGTTTTGAGAAATTTTTAAATGTTCTTATTTCTTCATCAACTCATTGTTTATTCAGGAGCATGTTGTTTAATTTCCATGTTTTTGTTTAATTTCCAAAGGTGTTTTTTTTTTTTTTTTTTGAGATGGAGTCTCCCTCTGTCATCCAGGCTGGAGTGCAGTGGTGCAATCTGCAACCT
This sequence comes from Pan paniscus, assembly GCF_029289425.2. Classification (NCBI taxonomy): domain Eukaryota; kingdom Metazoa; phylum Chordata; class Mammalia; order Primates; family Hominidae; genus Pan; species Pan paniscus. The sequence continues at coordinate 808,961 of NC_073270.2, read as the reverse complement.
CCACCTCCTGGGTTCAAGTGATTCTCCTGCCTCAGCCTCCCAAGTAGCTGGGATTACAGGTGTACACCACCACATCCAGCTAATTTTTGCATTTTTAATGAGACAGGGTTTTGCCATGTTGGTCAGGCTGGTCCCGAACTCCTGACATCAGATGATCCACCCACCTCAGCCTCCCAAAGTACTGGGATTACAGGCATGAGCCACCACACCCAGCCCAAAATTCCTCTTGTTATTGATATCTAGTTTTATTCCATTGTGGTCAGAAAGGATACTTGATATGATTTCTACTTTTAAAAATTTGTTGAGACTTGTTTTGTGGCCTAAAATATGGTTTATTTTGGGGAATGTTCCATGTACTGATGAAACGTGTATTCTGAATAGTTGAGTGAAGTGTTTTATAAATATCAGTTGGACCTATTTGATCCGATGTGTAGTTTGATACAGTGGTTTCTTTGTTAATTTTCTGTCTAGATGATCTGTTCATTGGTGAAAGTGGGGTATTTGATGTCCTCCACTATTATTGTATTACAATCTCTCTCTCTCTCTTTGTATCTATTAATGTTTGCTTTATATACTTGGGAGCTGAATTTCAGTCCATCAAATGTATTAATCAGTTCTAAGATTTCTGTTTGATTTTTTGAATAATGTCTCTTTGTTAAATTTCTCTGATAAATTTCTGAATGGAGAATTACCGTTTTGTTTCTTGTATTCTGGTTGTTTTGTAACTCTTCTCCTCCTTTCTTCCTGTCATCCTTTATGGTTCAGTGTCTTTCTCTGGAACTATGTTTTAATTTGTTGGGGTTTTTTTTAGTGTGTTTATTATAGGTTTTTACATTGTGGTTACCATGAGGCTTATAGAAAACATCTTATAGATATAACAAGTTATTTTAAAGAGATGACAGCTTATCTTAGATAAGCAGTCCCCAGTCTGTTTTGGCACCAGGGACCAGTTTCATGGAAGACAATTTTTCCATAGATCGGGCAGTGGGGATGGTTTTAGGATGAAACTGTTCTACCTCAGATCATCAGGCATTAGATCCTCATAAGGAACGCTCAACCTAGATCCTTCGCACTTGCAGTTCACAATAGGGTTTGCACTCTTATGAGAATCTATGATGCTAATGATCTGACAGGAGGTGGAGCAGGCAGTGCTGTGTGACCTGGTTCCTAACATGCCACGGACCAGTACTGGTCCATGGCTCAGGAGTTGGAGATCCCTGTCTTAGATCACAAAAAAAAAGAATAAATAAAAAACTTTAAAACAACCCTCCATCTTTAATTCCATGCCCTGACATTTTGACTTTTGTTGGTCTGAATTTACGTATTTTGATATTGCCTATCTCTTAACAGGTTGCTGTAGCTGTTAGGATTTTTGATAGATTTGTCTTCTAGGTGTCATACTAGAATTATGGGTAACTTATGGGTGGACTGCACATGACAATTACAGTATTTGAATATTCTGGAGGTTTCTATACTTGAGGTTACCCGTAGGTTTTATACCTTCAAATGTTTTCTTTTTGCACATTAATGTTTTTTCATTTCAGATTGAAGAACCATCTTTAACATTTCTTGTAAGACAGATCTAGTAGTGGTAAATTCTCTTAGCTTTTTCTGTCAGAAAAAGACTATCTCTCCTTCATACTTGAAGGATATTTCTGCTGTTTGCTGGATAAAGTATTTGAGGATAGCAGGGTTTTTTGGGGTTTTTTCTTTCAGCACTTTGAAAATATCATTCCACTTCCTCCTGACTTATGGTTTCCATTGAGAAGTGTGTTGCCAACTGAAGTGGAGTTTCTTTGTATGTTATATCCTCCTTTTTTCTTGCTGCTTTTAGTATCCTCTTTTTGTCCTTGACCTTTGAGAGTTTTATTATTATATGCCTTGGGTGTAGTTTTATTTGGGTCAAATCTGTTTAGTGTTTTCTGACCTTCCTCTGCCTGGATATTTTTCTCATATTTTGGAAAGTTTTCTGTTATTATTTATTGAGTAAGCTTTTTTCTACCCCTCACTCTTGCTCAACTTTCTCTTGAACACCAATAATTCTTAGATTTGGTCTTTTAAGGTAATTTTCTGTATCTTGTAGGCAATCTTTGTATAATATATTTCCATTCATTTTACTTTTTCTCCTCTATGTAATTTCAAAGAGCCTGTCTTTGGGCTGACTGATTCTTTCCTCTGCTTGATGCATTCTGCTGTTGAGAGCCTCCAATAAATTTTTCAGTTAGCAAATATATTTTTCAATTTCAAGATTCGTTTGATTTTTTATCACTTCGATCTCTGTTAAATTCCTCTGATAAGTTTCTGAATTGCTTTTCTTTGTTGTCTTGGAGATCCCTGAGTTTCTGTAAAACTGCTATTTTGAATTCTTGGTCAGAGAGCTCATGAATCACCATCTCATTAGGGTCAGTCACTGGTTCCTTGCTTTATACATTTGGGGAGGTCATGGTTCCATGTTCTTATGGATATATGTCTGTGTCTTTGCATTAAAGGATTTATTATTTATTCCAATCTTCTCTGTCTAGTCTGTTTTGGTTTTTACTGGTATGTTTGCTTAGAGATTATTTGTAATTTAGCTGTTGAATTTCTTACACATTTTTCCTGCTAGGTCACTGCCTCTTTTTCAGCACTAAATGGTACTTAAAACCCAGGTTTGCCTCTGTTCTTCTAGCAAAGGATCAGAGGATTGCCTGGCTGGAATGGGGGAGGTTCCAAAGGAGCTATCCCTGTGGTATGGAAAGGCTGGCTAGGAGTTCATGCCCAAGAGACCTGTGGAATCTACCTCCTACAGCGTAGTGCTGCCGAACAGCCACTCTGATTTGGCATCTCCTTTGGTTGAGTTACAGAGCGGAGCTTCCAGGGCTGGAGATGGTAATCCTGCCTCCTTCCTTTGTGTCCGGCTGTCCACAGGGTGGTATCTCCCTTCAGGCACTCCTGATGCTTCTCATGGGTTGAGGCATGGATAGGTCTCCTGCCAAAGAAGCCAAGATGGTAGGCAAGTTGTGTGTCCAACTTAATCTCACTTTTTCCAGTGTAGAATCTGAGTTGGGGGAAGTTTTACATGTGCTTGATACCAAGCAGACTGGGGGAAGGGTGTCACAGATATGAAAATCTGATTCTCTTACTGTCTGCTGGAGTTTTGTTTTGTTTTTTTGTTTTGTTTTGTTTTTACTTCTCAGTGGCCCCAGGAACTGACCGATTCTCTTTCATGAGTTCTGGGAGATTGCTGGTGATAGTCTCGTTGATGTATATTTATTTTGGTTATTCTGTGGGGAGAAGTGAAGCCAGCTTTCATCTACATTTTTAAAGTATAATTCTTATTTTGAGTGGCAAGAATCTGATTCCAGTATCCTGCCTTAGTTTTTATGCATTTTTGAAACTCCTACCATTGCATTTAGAACCTTCTACCTGGTGGAGTTTTTTTTTTTGTTTTTCAGTTCTGGAAGTATTTGATTTTTTGAAACAGTTGACATTCATATAAAGAACAAGGTTGATAATCAAGCCTGCTCTACTAATTCTGTGCAGTCTAGAAAAGAGTGTACTGGGACCGGGCGCGGTGGCTCACACCTGTAATCCCAGCACTTTGGGAGGCCGAGGCATGCAGATCACAAGGTCAGGAGATCAAGACCATCCTGGCTAACACGGTGAAACCGCGTCTCTACTGAAAATACAAAAAATTAGCTGGATGTGGTGGTCTGTGCCTGTAGTCCCAGCTAATCGGGAGGCTGAGGCAGGAGAATGGCGTGAACCCGGGAGGCGGAGCTTGCAGTGTGCCGAGATGGCGCCACTGTGCTCCAGCCTGGGTGACAGAGCAAAACTCCGTCTCAAAAAAAAAAAAAAAAAAAAAGAAGAAGAAAAGAGTGTACTGGTTAAGTACTGAGAAGCATTTCCTGTGTGTCATGTAAGTACTTCAGGCTCTTAAATGTGTTACTCCAAGGAATAAGGTTGCAAATACAGTTGCTCTAAAAACATATTATACCAGCCTGGACAACATGGTGAAACCCCATCTCTACTAAAAATGCAAAAATTAGCTGGGCATGGTGGTACACACCTGTAATCCCAGCTGCTTGGGAGGCTGAGGCAGGAGAATCACCTGAACCTGGGAGGCAGAGGTTGCAGTGAGCTGAGATTGCGCCACTGCACTCCAGCCTGGGCGACAGAGCGAGACTCCGTCTCAAAAAAGAAAAAAAATTACATAAAATTCCGAGATGCAGCTTTCTTATCTAAAAAGGATTTGCGCAAAGCCTCCTTGCAGTAAGCATATAGGTAACTAAGGTGACCACCTTACGTATATGCATCACTCATTTATGCCCTAAGTTCTCATTTGTTGAAACAATAGTGCCCTTACTCTAAATCACATAATCACAAGAGCCCTAGGGCTGAATTGCTCAGCTTTAAATGTCAGCGCTGTCATACTAGCTGTGTGATGTGAGCAAGTTCTAAAACTCCCTGTGCTTGTTTCTTATGTATACAATGGAGAGAAGGGGTAGTACTTTGTAGGGTTGTTGTGAAGTTTAAACAAGGTAATAACTGTTAAGTGTTTTTAAAAGTCCCTTGAATGTAACAATTGCATCAGTGGTAAGGTATGCATTTTTCTCATATGGCCTCTGAAATGAGGATGTGTCTTATAATGAATGTAATTTCTTAATAAGCATTTTATCATTTAGTGACATCTTTTCTTATTAGTAGTACTTAATGTTACACTTTGGGTGACATTTTATATTTCAATAACTAATAGTAAGAGGTCTGTTAACATTAGCTGCCATCAACATTACCATCAATATTATCATCAGCATTATCTTGTTTCTAACTGAGATAGTGGCATTTGATAGTTTAGCAGTGCTAGAGTATATATCAAATCTCAATTTTATCTAACTACTTGTTTGCATTGGTGTATTTTTATCAAAGTTCTAGTGTGCTGTTTTTCATATTTGTATCATTTTAGCTAATGTAAAGTATTTATGGGGTCAGCTCATGCAATGTTTCCGTCATTCATTGTACCTTACTTGGCGATCTACTAAAACATGCATCAGCATCCTTCAGTCTCCCGAAATAAATAGAGACAAAGACAAATTCTTTATTTTCTCTGTTGATGTATTTTCCTAAATCCTTTCGCAGGAGTGGTTTCTTTCTTAGCTAGGAGAACTAAGCCACCATTGTACCACTTAAGATTTACTGGTTTGCGCTGTCCTCTGAGGGAGAAAAGAAGCAATTTATTGATCTGTAACACAGGAATGGACTGTGGCCAAACATTTTCTGGTTTATACAATGCACCGACATAAGAATCTGCATAGCATTAAGAAGAATGAGCACTCACAATTTGAGGCCGCCTGTCAGCATGAATAATAACTGAGAAAAATCAATACACAATATACAACTGTTCTCTTTGCACAGACACTGCCAGGATTCACACCCAGTGACAGTGTCTTCTTTTTTTTTTTTTTTTTGAGACAGGGTCTCTCACTCTGCTGTGCAGGCTGGAATGCAGTGGCGTGATCTCGACTCACCGCAATCTCTGCCTCCCTGTTCAAGTGATTCTTGTGCCTCAGCCTCCCAAGTAGCTGGGATCACAGGCGTGTACCACCCTACCCAGCTAATTTTTGTAGTTGTAGTAGAGATGGGATTTTGCCATGTTGGCCAGCCTGGTCTTGAACTCCTGGCCTCAAGTGATCCACCCACCTCGGCCTCCCAAAGTGCTGGGATTATAGGCATGAGCCACCGTGCCCGGCCAACAGTGTCTTGTTATTTTACCAGTGATATGCTTATAGTTCCTAATTTTAGGCTTCCTCCTTATTTTGGTTTTATTGTTCAGTTTGGGGAAGGGTGGGAGGCACCAATTTGGATCTGAGAAAAAGATCTTCTGCCAGATGAAAGAGTTTCAATAACAGGAGAGGACCTTGGGCCAAAGTTTATTAAGCTTGACTAGGAAGATTCTGGGCACATCTCCATCCAAATACCTTGACACATACTTCATTCACCCCTAGCACATGCAGCTTGTCCCTTCTTGTCTTCTGTTTGCCTTCAAGGTTTTACATGGTGGTATTTACAAGCCGTTATGGAGCAAGAGTGCAAACACACAAGGCTAGCAAGGGGCCAGTAAACAGGGTTTGGCTTAGGGTTTTGTGGTTGTTAGCTTTTAAAAGCATACTTAGTTGAATAATTCCAGAAACTGGGCTTCTTTCCTTTGCCCCTTCATTTGCCCCTCCCTCTCTGGTCTTCCCAGTCTCCACTTTTTTTTTTTTTTAAAATAAAACTGCGTTTGTCAGAAATGTATAGACATTCACTCCTATTCTTAAAAGACAGTGTTTATCCCTAATGCCTGCCTTTTGATTCAGCCAGCAATGACTGTGCACACAGAGGTTATTGCTCTCCAAGTTCAATGTTGTGGACCTGAACCAGTGCCTCTGTTTCCAAGAGAAAGTCAGGTGATTACCCCTTCATCAGGGAGATTGGAGCCATCCTATCCTTCTGGTGTGTCACCAGCCAGAAACTAAGGATCAGCAGGGAGTGGATGGTTTAGAATCTCCTCTCTCCAGGTGAACACAATGCTAGTCAGTGTAGCTGGAAAAGCCACGCAGCGGGCAGGCTTGTCAGAAGCAATCTGTTTAAAAAAAAAAAAGAAAAAAAAAAAAGAAAAAAGGGTCCTTTTGAGTTTACACTGAGTTGCTTTCACAGTAGTTAGCTTTGAACTGTCGTGCAAACCCATTTAAACAATGAGGGAAATTTCACTAAGTGGCAAGAAATTCTCACCCTATGTGATCAAAGCAATCAGCCATTTCCTTTTCCTTCCTTTTTATTTACTTATATTTCTGACCCCTTATAATCTTCATGATTGTAGCCTGATAGTTTCCTTTTTTGAATAGCATTAAAAAAAATACCTTTTCTTTTCCCTGAGGGTTTTAAAGCAAATAAGACAGAAGGGGTCTAAATTTTTAGTTTTATTTTTTGAGACAGTCTCGTTCTGTCGCCCAGGCTGGGGTGCAGTGGTGCAATCTCAGCTCACTGCAATCTCCGTCTCCCAGGTTCAAGTGGTTCTGGTGCCTCAGCCTCCCGAGTAGCTGGGATTACAGGCGTGCACCACCAGCCCTGGCTAATTTTTGTATTTTTTAGTAGAGACGAGGTTTTGCCATGTTGGCCAGGCTGGTCTCAAACTCCTGACCTCAGGTGATCTGCCCGCCTCAGCCTCCCACAGTGCTGGGATTACAGGTGTGAGCCACCGCACCTGGCCTAAATATTTATTTTTAATAATTATTATTACAAAAGTAAGAAAAGAGCTAAAATCCATGATTTCATCACCCAGAGGCAACCACCACAGTGAACATTTTGGTATATTTACTTCTCATCGTTTAAATGTGTACATATACACATACATATTTTTAATAAAATTAGGTTTAGGATAGTATACAGTTTTGTTTTTCTTTTAGCCAACATACTTTGAATATTTTGCCTTATTAAAAACTTATATGATTTCAATGGCTGCATTAGAATTAGTGTATACAGATATTATTTTGGCATTCTGTTGTTAAGAGGTCATGTGGGTTTCTGAATTGACACTTTAATTGTCAACTTAGAATTTATTTCTCCCAACTTCTTCTGATTTCATGGGTCTAGAGTCAGAGTTTGGGCACAATGGAAATGGAATTTCTATATGTACTGTTGTTTACTGTTTGCTAGTATTTTTCGGAAGGTATTTGCAAAAACCAAAGGGGAAACGGTGTACTTTTTTGTATTTTTTTTCTTTTTTTGTTTTAAATTTTGTGATTGAAATATAAGTCTTATTATGGTAATCTCAGGTAACTTTTAAATAGAAATATCAATGTAAAATGAATATATTGCCCAATGTGGACCCCGGTGTTTCAGAACTATGTGCCATGCTCTATCATTTTGTTACTGGAAAGGGGTCTTAATCCAGACCCCAAGATCTTGGATCTCTCACAAGAAGGAATTAGAGGTGAATCCATAGAGTAAAGTAAAAGCAAGTTTATTAAGAAAATAAAGGAATAAAGAATGGCTACTCCATAGGCAGAGCAGGAGCGTGGGCTGCTCAACTGATTGTACACACAGTTACTTCTTGATGCTAAACAAGAGGTGGATTATTCTTGTGTTTTGCAGGAAAGGGGTGGGCAGTTCCTGGAAGTGAGGGGTCCTCCCCTTTTTAGACCATATAGGATAACTTCCTGACATTGCCATGGCATTTGTAAACTGTCCTGCTGCTGGTGGGAATGTTTTTTAGCATGCTAATGCATTATAATTAGCATATACTGAGCAGTGAGAATGACCAGAGATCACTTTCATCTCCATCTTGGTTTTGGTGGGTTTTGGACGGCTTCTTTACCACCACCTGTTTTATCAGCAAGGTCTTTGTGACCTGTATCTTGTGCTGACCTGTCTCATCCTGTGACTAAGAATGCCTAACCTCCTGGGAATTTAGACTTAAAATAAAGGTCTCAGCCTTATTTTATCTAGCCCCTATTCAAGATGGAGTTGCTCTGGTCCGAATGCCTCTAATAATTTGAAGTTTATCCAGCGGCACAGTGGGAGATAATGAATTTTTGTTTAAGAGGAGGAGGACTGACTGGATCAGATTTGTGCTTTAGAAAGGTGGTTGCATGTAAGAAAGAGGCGTTGGTAGAAAGACTTCGGATATCTCAAAAGAATTTCCATGAAGTTAATCTTTTTAAAAATGTAAACATTTGGTGCAATAATTGCTTTGAAATTGCAGTTGAATAAATGAACTTTTTGAACCAGAATTTGGAAAGGAAGATATGCTTAAAAACCAAAAATATTCTGTAGAGTGCTACACATTAGGAAGTCATTTGTATTTGGTGACCACTTTCCTAAAATAGTCTCATTTCTAGAGAACCAATTTTGTTTCCCATAGATTATTATGTGTAGAGACCCCTTTCAGTATGTAGCCACTGGTACATCCGTGGGTGTTATCTCCATACTGCCAAGTCCAATGCAGTCACCTCCTGGATCTATAGTCTTTCTCCCCCCATTCCAATTTCCTTTCTCTGTTAGCAGTCATCTTTGTAAACGGAAGTCTAAGATTTAGTGTTGTACATTTTTTAAATGATCCATTTTGATGGGGCTCTCTTTATTGTTTCAGGTTGAATGCCTTTGAGAACTTGATGCATAAAATTTGCATGACTCCTCACTCCTTTCTGAATCTCTCATTGGACTCAAGCCAGCATGGCTCACACCACAAAGGTTAACGGCAGTGCCTCAGGTAACCCTGTGCTCTGGAGTTTGTGTGTTAAATGTATGTCTTTTCTCAAACTAATTTTTTATTCTCTTTAATAATGAACGGATAATAGCAAGTTGCCTAGATAACTAGGATTTCAAAGCAATTTTCTGTCCATTGAAGTTTGGGTTTGTTTTGTTTTACTCTCAGAAAATTTGCTTTTATCTTAGGGTCTTGCACTGAAATCAGTTGAGTAAATTATTACCTAAGTCAATTCTGTTGAAGTGTTGAAAGACAAATGTAAATGCTGAATGCTGATGCAAATGTAATGTATACTCCTCTTGCACTTCTTTCTGAGGGATTGAATGAGGAGAGAGGAAATTAGTTTGTATGCTTAAAACCAATTCCTAGTAGCCACTCCCAAGCAGCTTTTGTTTGATGTTGCTAAACAAAGAGAAAGGAGGGAAGAGAAGTATATATTCTGTAAAATGATTCTCTTAGGAATATGCAACAAGCCATATTATGAATCATAAAGACCTGTATTTGTATTCTTATTTTGGTTATATTAGAGACTTACATAGTTTCACTTTCTGTTCCAATATTGCTTCTGTGAGATTCGGGAGAAATCTGTACACGAAATGCAGAGAGGATCCTCCTAAGAGACACATCACCATGGGGACAACCTGCCCAAAATGGCATGCCAAGTGTTCATTTCTTTTTTGAGTTATGTGCCAAATAGCTGAATTAGTGAGAATAGTAATTGTCTATGCAGAAATTTTTTCTGAGCGTCTGAGTCCAGAGTCCTACGTCTGCTGGCTCTGAACACCTTCAAATGACAACATTATATACTGGAGCAAGTGTAGAATTGGAGCCAGGAAACCTGAATTTGAGTCCTAGTTCCAGCACTAACCGTGAAATATTGGGCAGGGCTATTTCTCCACATGTAAACCATCGGTAAGTATATCCACCTGCCGGTTTAGGACCAGTGAGCGCACCAGAAACATACTTACAGGAGCTATGTAAGCCGTAAAGCACTTTTGAAGACAACAGCAGGAAGTGACCTCTAAAGTGGGCATTCCCAGCCCATGAATGTGACTTTTTATTCTAGCAGTCTCAGCTGCAAGCATCTCCTCTGGGTAGAACACTATAACCCAAACCCAGATAAACTCAGTTATTTGTTCTGGGATGACTGATCTTTCCCTGTCCATTCCATTTTTGACCTTTTTACTGCCCAGCTTCTTGAGACTTTTATAGATTCTGCTGTGGGACTGCTATCAATAATAAAGACATGAATGAGAATATCTAACATTCACTGAACACTTAAATGCACCATGGTGCCTAAAATGCTTTGCCTGCATTTTCATACTTAATCCTCACAATAATCTAATGAGATTAAGCTATTATTTTACTGTCATCATCATCCCTATGTAATGTCACAGAGAAGTTCGGGGACTTACTGTAAATGAAGTAAGAAAAATCAGAATTATGGGCAGTGGCTCACACCTGTAATCCCGGCATTTTGGGAGGCCAAGGGGGATGGATCACCCAAGGTCGGTAGTTCAAGACCAGCCTGGCCAACATGACGAAACCCCATCTCTACAAAAATACAAAAATTAGCCAGGCATGGTGGCGCATGCCTGTAATCCCAGCTACTTAGGAGGCTAAGACAGGAATGGCTGGAACCTGGGAGGCAGAGGTTGCAGTGGGCCCAGATTGCACTACTGCCCTCCAGCCTGAGTGACAGAGTGAGACTCCATATCAAAAAATAAAATAAATCAGAATTATGATGACTTTCTCCAGTAAAATATTTGATGAGAGAGGAGATTGAAACATTATGAAATTTCAAGTGTAGTGGGTGGGTTTTAATTCCCTCTGATGATGTGGTTTCCTCCCTTGCCCTCCATTTGCTTCCATTCACATGCTCAGGGGAAGGGGTGTTTAAGATTGTTGGTGCCTCAAGACCTCAACCTTCTTCCGGTGCCTTGGGCAAAATCCTTTCTTCATGGGTTTAGATACCTACCCCACTAATTCCTTTCCAACTTGGTTTGTTTTGTACTTACCTTTTTTCTTTGTTCCTGAGATCTAATAAGCAAGCTGTAACTTTTCCTTCCCACCTGGTATCCTGCCTAACAGGTCTGGGCATTGAGGTTGAAAGCAAAAGAAAGCTCTCTGATTTGTGACTTTCAGGGTGTCAGAGTATGAATTGTTACTGCAGACAGTTATCTGGACTGTGCAGGGGAAGATTTTTTACTTATTCTAGTCACCATGACCCATGTACATCTATAAGCAAATCTAATTAGAGACTCAACCATAAACAGTAATATATATACAAACATACATATATGTGTATGTGTCTGTATATGTATATACACACATAGTAATATATACATACATATATGTATATACAAACACAAATGTGTGTACACCATATATATGACACTCATAGAAAAAAAAATTTTTTTTTGAGATAGAGTCTTGCTCTGTCACCCAGGCTGGAGTGCAGTGGCGTGATATCGGCTCACTGCAACCTCTGCCTCCTGGGTTCAAGTGATTCTTGTGCCTCAGCCTCCCACGTAGCTGGGATTACAGGCCCATGCCATCACGCCCGGCCAATTTTTGTATTTTTAGTAGAGATGAGGTTTCACCATGTTAACCAGGCTGGGGTTGAACTCATGACTTCAGGTGATCTGCCTACCTCGGCACTTTGGGATTACAGGCATGAGCCACCGCACCCAGCTGAAAATTTAAAAGTATAGATGCGTGTTGTATTGTCTGAAAACCAAAACAAAAGCAAGAATTACTGGTGATAATACCACCTAGAAATAAATGTCTTCCTTTTTTTTATATAGTCGTCAAATGTTATATATTTCACATGGTTGAGAATATGTTAATAAAAATCATTCCTTTACCTTTTCCCACTTTGTATTACAAAAGAAACACCTCTCCAATGTTTAAAAAAATACTCAATGTAAGAGATGCGGGTTATAAATACACTTCTATGCATGTAAATAACATTTAGAGAACCTAGATGAAGATGAGATAAAGAGGGCTGCATGGCAGCTAGTGAGGGCCAATTACTGGTCTCCTATGAGAAAAGGATAAGCTATTTGGGTTTAGTAGGAGTTTCAGATGTGGAGTAAATTATATGTTTCTTCAATTTCCAAAAATTGCTGCTTGGGCTTCGTAGAGCATGAGGGGAAATTTCATGTGACGATGGAGTCAGGGCAGTGGCAGAAGAAGCACTTTCCATAGTCTTAGTAATAAAACAAGCAAAAGAGGAGCCTCTGGGAAAGGGCAAACCATGCCCTTGGCACAAAATACACCCGACAACTGATCATCTCAAGTTGACATCCCCATGTAACATTTAAATGGGATAAGGGGTGATTCACAACCTTTTATACTCTGACTTCCCCCTTGGAGTCCCTCACGGAGGCTGGGTAAAAGAAACTGCTTTTAAAATGAGCTATTCATTAATGCTGTAATTTGTAAAATGTATTATGCCACACTTCAGACATACAAAATGTGTGAAAGTTATATAACAAGCACCTTTGTACACACTAGTTAGCTTAAGAAATAAACCTTATTAATATAGGCCAGATATACATGAGCACCTACTATGTGCTGTTTTAGGTACTGGGGATACAGCAGTGAACCAAAGAGGCAAAAATTTCTGCCCTCAAGGATTGTACATTCTAGGGAAAGTTAAAGTCTCCTGTGTACACGGTTGCCAGAAAAAAAAATACTAAAAAAGTGTTCATTGTTTATCTAAAATTCAGTTTAATGGTGCTCTACTTTTGTGTGCAGCCCTACCTGTGTACCCCTTCCAGATTGCACCCCCTGCCCTTCCTTACCACCAGCCCATCAAAATCAATCATTCCTCGTAGTGTTATCTCTTTTTCACCAGATCCTCCATCCTACTTCTCTTGATTGGTACAGTATTGTTTTCATTAATTCAAAACATTTTAGGCCAGATGGGGTGGCTCAGACCTGTAATCCCAACACTTTGGAAGGCCGAGGAGGGAGGATTGCTTGAGGCCAGGAGTTCAAGACCGGTGTGGGCAACATAGCCAGACTCCATCGCTACAAAAAAATTTTTTTTTAAATTAGCCAGGCATAGTGGTATGCACCTGTAGTCCCAGCTACTCAGGAGGCTGAGGTGGGAGGATTGCTTGAGCCCAGTAGTTTGAGGCTGCAGTGAGTTATGATGGTACCACTGCACTCCAGCCTGGGTGACAGAGCCAGACCCTATCTCTAAAGCAAAAAACCAAAAACATTTTATTATGGTACTGCTAACAGTACTGCAGTGTCTTTTGTTAAGGAGGTAAGAGCATCATAAATTGCTCTTGACTGTTCTCTCATAGCCAGCTAGGAAGTAAATGGTGATTGTTGGTTAGGAAAATAGCTGTGTTTCTTTGGGGTATAGGGATGAGGCAGTCTGCTTTTCCCCCAAGTTTCTGAATCATGTTGTAAACTGAATGCACTGATTGATAACTCTCTAAACACTAATGTTGTGAAACTTTAATTAGAGCTTAGATATGCTTTAGAAGCCAAATAACAAGTGGCTTATTTGTGAAAGAAAGATAATAATAGCTATCCTACCTTCTTCACAAGGTGGTTGTGCGGGGAAAAAAATAATAGCTGTAAAAACACTTTTTAAAACATAAAGTGCTGATCATATATCAGGGGGATAGCACCATTCCCCTTGTTCTCTTGTCCTTGTCATGAGCCGCTGATCAGGAAACATCCCAGGTACCCTCATGTCAGGCCCTGCTGGACGCCATGATATTGGGGCCAGAGTTGTATTAACATCCTCATTAAACCCAGTTAAATGATATAAATGGATGAGCACTGGGAGGTGACTTTTTATGCCTGCTCTTATCATCTTTATTTTTGCTAATAGTTGCCTTCCCCAATTGATTATAGCTTTTCCCTCATGCTATTTCTTTTTTTGCAGCCTGGATATATATTTTTTGAGACAGATACATATTTATTTATTAAAGATGCTTATTGAATTGCATTAAAACGTTATTTAGGCTGGGCACGGTGGCTTACGCCTGTAATTCCAGCACTTTGGGAGGCCGATGCAGGTGGATCACCTGAGGTGAGGAGCTCGAGACCAGCCTGGCCAACATGGTGAAAACCCGTCTCTACTAAAAATATAAAAACTAGCTGGGTGTGGTGGTGGGCGCCTGTAATTCCAGCTACTCAGGAGGCTGAGGCAGGAGAATTGCTTGAACCCAGGAGACGAAGGTTGCAGTGAGCCGACACAGTGCTACTGCACTCCAGCCTCCATGACAAAGTGAGACTCCGTCTGAAAAAAAAAAAAAAAGAAAAGTTATTTAAATTAATGATAACATAAAATTTGATAGGAAACCAGAAGAGAAGAATTACTCAAAATTCCACACTAGGTCTTATTTTTAGTATTGATTTTTCATCCTTTTCAGGCTAACAAACTTAAACACAGTTTCAATAAGCTTTTATAATTTGGATATCAGCTCTTGACTTTAACATTCTTTGCATTTTTCCAAGTCTTCATGGAAAATAGTTTTCAAATTATTATTTTCGATGACTGTATAATATTCCTTATGGTGTTTCTAGCAGTTGAATTATTCTTTTTTTGTTTGGATGTTTGGACTGCTTCCACATTTTCCCTATGGTAGATGATGTTGCAGAGAACATCTTACCTGGTCATTTTTCTCCTCCTTTTTTATTATTTCCCAACAATTTCAAAGAAGCAGGATGACTGGGTTAAAGAGCACAATGTTTTCATGGCTTTAGTAACTGTTGTGGGGCTTGAATCTTGTTATCTTGGTCAGTTATTTGGCTCCAGCTTTTGTCTCTATGCTGATCTTAAATGAGTACAAAGGCCACTGATAAGACCGGGTCAGCCAGACAGAGCCAGACTCATGGCAGGGTAGGCAGAATGCTGCAGTGCGGGGCACCCCACTCTCGCTTGTGTAAATATTTTTCTGGGCAGGAGCGTTTCTCAAACAGAACTCTGAGCCCACTGTGGTGAACCTGATAGCAGGAATTACGTGCTATTTGTCAAGTATAAGACTAGTTTGCAGTGACTGGTCTGGCTAGAACCCATCTGGTGTTTTCTGAGATCATCTGTGAGGAAACACACAGCACAGCAGAGGCAGTGTGCCCGTGGTGGTGAGTCTTAGACCTGTCAACTGTGTTAGCATTACCCCGAAGGCAGAGAGTTTGCTGATTAGAAACTATGGCTGCTTTAATTCATGGGTACCCTCCGTGACTTTTCAGGGTCTCCTGGTTGAATGAATTTGCAGAAGGATTAAAATGTGTGTTCTTATTTGTGCTTTGTATTCTCCCATAAGTAGTGTGTTGGAGACTATTAGAATAGCTGAGAGGGTAAAACATAAACACATAGGTAGGAGCCTGACATAAACACATAGGTAGGAGCCTGCCATAAGCACGTAGGTAAGAACTAAAAGGGCGTGTTTTCATTTCAGTTGTCCAGCCTTCCTTCCATACTCTCAGATGACAAAACACAAGTTGCTGAGCTCACGCAGCTAATGACCAAGCCAGAAGTTGGACATGGAGAACATTTTTCCTTTGTTCAAGGTTATTTATTATGTTGACATTTAAAATCAGAAGTGTGATATCTGTGAAGTTCTGATTAAACAGATCAAGTGAAAAGGATGTATTTCAGAAAACTGCATAAAACCCTAAAGTACAGTGTTGAAAAATAAAACATCCTCCCTGATAGGGATTATGTTGGTAAGTTACTTTTTTTCTTAGTATGGATTATTTCAAATTAATAAACATATTCTTATTCCTTTATTTATTGCATCATACAGCTTCTTCCTAGTATTAGTGTGTTTAATAATTGCATTTAATTAGATTATGCATTTCAACTTTCAATGAAACTGTAGTTGTTAGTCTTTTGAAGGCTAATTTCACGCTGAAATTTATAGATGAAATAATTTTCTTATAGTGGTGGTGTTTGAGAAGATAATGTAACTGCTTCTTAGATTTCAATTTCATAACCCTTAAAATGTTGGGACCACCTACAAATGGGGGACACCCTGGGTTTTGAAGTCTTGCCTGTGTGGTTAATCAGAACCTCAGAATTCACCCAGCCCCCGGAGAGGTTTTGAAAAGCCCCTCGCTCATCAGAGCTTGCTTGTTTCATAAACTCTTAAGGCTTTGTTTTAACCTGTAGCCAGCTTCACCTTATAAGCTTTCTTGCTCCAAGCCTTGAGCCAGTCATAATGGCTTAAGCATCAGATTTCAGACAGGCGATTAGCTCTCCAGCTAAGCCAAGAAAGGATGATTTATCTTCCAGTGAGTACCAGCCTATTTGAGTGTAGGAAGGAGAAAAATCTGTGCTCCTGCTCCTGGGTACTGGGCAAAGAAACCCTTTGGTTGGGGATTTTGCCTAGTACCAACTTTATAGGTGCCAACAAGAAAGAAAGAAAAAAACACATACAAAATAAACACCCAACAGGGAGATTCGCTGTGTTAAGAACTCGAGCTGTTGCTATTATTCTAAGAGACTGGGTAGCCAAAGGATTAAAACAGCCCTTCCTACAAGGATTTGAAAACTCTGTGCTCTGCTCTTCCTCAGCAGACTTCTCGTTGTGAGTATTGGCATTTATTTCTGATTATGCACTTCCCCTCTTTCTTGAATGAGTTGGGTGGGCTAGCTGAGCCCATCAAAGGTATAGCTCATTTGCTTCCTTTTCCAGGGTTTGCCTTCTTCCTGTGTCTGGGATAATTTCAGTTCATCTCCTTTGTGCAGTTTCTGAGAAAGGTTTGTATGGGCTTGGAGGAAAATGATCGTGACTAAAGCTCACCGTCACCGCTTTGGCTCCTTTTCTATAAAAGGTGGTTTGATTTGATCTGGCATGAAAAATATTATCATAATCCTCAAATTCACAGAAACGATAAGTTCTTGCTCTTTCCTGACAAAAAAAAAAAAATTAATTGCATTGGGTAGACATCTCTAATAAAACCTTTAAGAAGACCCATCCAGGAAATCAGATTATAAGATTCATTCAAACAGTTGTAGAAATTCTAAGTTCAAAAACCAAAAGCAGACTGTTTTCTTTTTCCTTCCTTGGCTTCTCTGTTGGGTATTTTTGGAGTGAGCCTTAACTGAGTTACTCATTTCCACATGCTTTAGGAAAAGTATGCTCATGTTTTACAGGCTAAGCCTGGTTCTGCTTTTGAGCTGCAGTTCATTATGAATCTGGAAAACACAGGTTTTTGAAATGCAGCCCATTTGTACATATAGCATTAGTCATCTCAGCTGGTAGTTTCTATACGATGAGTTATCTCACCACTTAAAAATAAGTACGCTGCTATTTTGAGATTTAAAAATATATATAGTGACCAGATTTCTTATCCTAGTTAAAGCAAGCCATGGCTGAAACTCAGATTAAACAATATTCTATAAAAATGAGAAGGCCACTCTAATCAACAGATAGAAAAAGAGAACTATAGACATAAGGGAGAGCTGTGCTAAGGGACAAATTGTTGGATTTGTAGGATTTGTTCTTATCCTGAAAGTTAAATCTTTGTACTCTTACCTTGTTTATGGCCAGATTTGCCTGATCCCTGATTTCCCTCCCAACTGGATCAGAGGTTGTGGAATTGGAATTTCACCATACAAACCTTTACTTAAAGGAGGTAGTACTAGAGTAACCATTTATGGAAACAGTTTGCTACTAATAGTTACTAGTACTGAGTTTATTTTAGTTCCTTTTTCATGATTTTATTCCATTGGAAAAGTTTTCTCTCAGGGATCTTTTATACTTTGGACATGATCTCTGTTAGGCAGAATCAAAAGATAGCTGTGTGGCTTTCTGAATTTAGTCTCACAATATTTGGTTTAGTTGATAAATCCCATCCATCAGCTTTGCAAATAATTTTGTGAAAACATTGATTCAGCTTGTCCTGCCCAATTTTCCCATCCCTGCCCAGTTTACTGAGTGCCTTTTCCATTTGCATCCACTGTCCATTAGGCCAAGGCGTTTGAAGTGTTTCTGTACAGCAGGTACATTTAAGACTCTCCAGGAAGAAAGGGGGAAGAATATTCCAAACTGAAAACATCAAAGAGAGAGATGGGGTATTTCCAGTAACTTATATGCCCAGTGCTTAATATCTTAAAAACCCTACTCATGTGCATCAGCTCTTACTTTTTTCTAACTAAAACCAGAAAAAAGTTCTCTCTTCCTCTGTTCTCAGTATCCCCCTCATGTAAGTCTATCTACCCAACATGGTGCAGCCGATTTATTTATTTTTCCCTCAGCATTTTTAGGTGGATTGACTGGGATGCTTTATTCAACTCAGGGATGCACCATGAATATGTTTTTTGGGGCAACCTGTTTGGCATGTTCCCCCTCAGCTGTGAGGACAAAGACTGGTTTGTCTTCTTGTGACCTGGCAGAGGAAGCAGAAGTACCTGCTGAGCTTATGCAGCATGTACCCCAACCGGGGCCCCACCTCTTCAAGTGGTGAATCAGCCTGATGATACACTGATTTTTAGAACACGCTAGGGTGGAGACCTGGAAGTCTGTACACTGGTCGGGGAGGGAGGGATGGTTTGCATGTCAAACCATTTCAACAATGCAGCTTACAGGAAAAAAAAATTAATTGCAAAACACTGTGATGCCCTTTGCCACCAGATTTTTCCATTAGCACCACACTTTATACAGCTTCCAAGTCTGCCCCAGGGACAACTGTTTGGCAGTGTGAGGGGAAGTGGCAGCATCACATCATAAGTGCAATGATTGTTACCTATGAGCCTATCCGGTAAGGGATCTGAGTGGGCCCAAGCATCTCACACGTGCTGGAGCTGAGTGTTCTCTGAGGAACATGCTAGGATGTTACTTGGGTGCTAGAAAACAGCAGCTGGAATTCACAACACCTCAGGACGCTGATTGTAAATGAAGAATCCTGAGACTAAACATCTTCTAGAAAGGTAAAGGGGGCTTAGGGCTGGGGGCTTTTCCTCTGGGCTCTTATCCTTTGGCATGTTGTCCCTGGATGCTTTGAGATGAGACTTTGCAGATACTGCTGAATTTCTTTTCTTTTCTTTTCTTTTTTTTTTTTTTTTAATACTGCTGCGTTTCAATTGGGGTGTTGTTTGGGGACTACTGGAAGGAATGTTATGAAACTCCATAGAAATACTTCAATTCAGTGAGTTCATTCATTCAGTGGCTCACTTTTAAATGACCATACAGATGTATTTGGCAAATTACGTCTTTGCCATTTTCCTTCTTTGTGTGATGGACCAGACCCGAGGCTGCGAGCATTGGTCCTTTGCCTTTTTCTCCCTGCTTTGTGGTTTTGTGTATGTAAGGATGGCTGGCAAGATTAAGGATCATTGAGCTTTGTATTTTCTGTTATTTTTCTGTCTCCCCAAACATTTTCACTTTCACAAACTTTAATCTCTAACTATTATTCCCTTATCTTAACTCTGAACTTTTGTTTTGGACCTTATTTTGTCTGAAATCATGGTCTATTTCTGTTTCTTCAGTTCTTGTGCCTGTAAAAATCACAGTAGGCCTTACCGGAGGTCCATGACTACAGGTACTCAGAGACCAGCTGTATCCAAAGAGTTGTGTAAGATAGGGGCATCTGCTCCCTCCCAGTGCTGTTTCCCAGCCCCACCCTGCCCTGTTCCCCAGTTAGTGTCTTTGCTTTTTTGACCTGGATATCTTTCCCATATCTATTAATATAAGCCCTTCTTATCCTTCAAGTCTTGCTACCTCTCTTACCTCTCCCAACAGGCATTCTCAGATACTCCCAATGGGAGTTCCTCTCTTCCTCTTCTTTATTCCTTTTATTCTGTTATTATTCTATTATTATTTCTATTAAATAATTGCCATCAGTTGCTTTTAATTAAGAGTTACGGTTGTGTGCCTCACTAATGTTATAAACTTGAGTGTTTTAAGAGGCAAGAATCATGTCATCTTCTTCATATGCCCAACAATGCCTTGCTTAGTAGTCCTTGTAGAGTCAACAGATTCAATGTTCAACCAGCAAATATTTGCAGAGCACCTACTTTGTGCTGGCATGATGCTGGGCATATAATACAGGTCAAAAATCAGGCCCAGCACCTGCCTAAGAATTTGTGGGCCTGAGCCCTGCCAGTTGCCAATCTGATGTGCTATATTCTTTGCAGTTTTCTTCCAGCCTTTTCCCCTAAGTTCCCAGTTGGTCGCTCTGTGAATTCATGTGTGACACTTCACCTGGGTGTGTTTCCTGGGTGAACAGATGGCTTTTACTGTGTCACACACACACTCTTGCGTTCTGCCTCCTCTCGTGAAAGTTGTAGTTATCTGCTTTCTCTCCCTCACTTGCTCTAAGGCAGGCTTAAGATGGTGTTGTTGCTGGGTGTGGTGGCTCATGCTTGTAATCCCAACACTTTGGGAGGCCAAGGCAGGCAGATCAGTTGAAGTCAGGAGTTTGAGATCTACCTGGCCAACAGGGTGAAACCCCGTCTCTACTAAAAATACAAAAATTAG
This sequence comes from Pan paniscus, assembly GCF_029289425.2. NCBI lineage: Eukaryota > Metazoa > Chordata > Mammalia > Primates > Hominidae > Pan > Pan paniscus. Next base: position 788,282 of record NC_073270.2, on the reverse strand, counting down.
CTGGGCGTCGCAGCGGGCACCTGTAATCCCAACTACTTGGGAGGCTGAGGCAGGAGAATAGCTTGAACCCGAGAGGTGGAGGTCGCAGTGAGCCGAGATCTGCGCTTCAGCCTGAGCGACAGAGCGAGACTCTGTCTCAAAAAAAAAGTGAGTGAGAAAGAAAGATGGTATTGTCTGTTAAGTGCCTTGGGTTCCAGAGAGAGGTGACCAGGTACGTTGTGGCTGTCTTGAGGGGAAGATTATTGTCAGGGGCCATTTGGAAAGTTCTTTCTGGCTGCCATGGCCTTTCATTGCTTTTTGTGGCATGTTAGCAGCACAACCAGATAGGGAGGAGGTGGGACTCCAGTTGGTTCCTTTTGTCTCAGGCTTATTCTCTGGTGCAGCTTGGTGAGCTGGTTGCAACTGTAGGTAAGAACCTGAGCTGGTAGCCCCTGGGGGTATGGCTGGCTGGCCTGCTTTCCTTCTTTCCCACTGTTTTCTTGGGAAGGTCTCTACAGACCTCACCTCTTTTAGGTGTGAGGAGATAAATAGTCCTTATTATCCCTTATTTACAGCCTTCATAGAGTCTTTGTAGTAATCTAAGTTAAGGTCTTAATGTTCTTATTTAGTTCTGTGTCCCCCCAATTCATTTGGTATTGGCTTTTCTTAATGCTGATATCAAATCTTGGATGAAAATATATTATGAGACCATCTCTTCTTTAGATGTGACAAAGGTAATAACCATGGGGCAATCCAGACTGTAAAGAAAGCCTAAGGTGTAGAAAGCCCATGCGACACTAGTTTTAAGCCTTCACATGTGTTTGGGGAAATGCATTTGTTGAATAAAGGATCAGAAGACAGAAGGCTTTTTATTTTTCTTGTCTTTTAAGGTAGGACCATCAGATAGCATCGTCTTCCTAAAGTCACTCTCGTGACAAGAATCAGACCCCTCTGCCGGGGCACACCCTCCTCATGTGGAAGGCAGGGTGGCCTCTCCTTGGAAAATCTCCCCTCCTGTTAAGTCTTCTGAGCGGATCCTGCTAATCCAGGCATGTAAAGGAGGAGTCCTCTTCCAAGACCCAACATGGTGCACACCTCCCAGGAGGAGGAATGGAAAAGCAGGCGCCTTTGCTGGACTTTCCTTTTAATCCCCTAAATCCTGTCACACCCTAAGACTATGAAAGAGATGGGTGGAGAAGAGCCTTGGTGCTGTGGAAAGGGCCATACCCACTTTCTCCCTCATTGCAGCTCACAGTGTGGGTCTCACACCCATCCCAAGCACCTCAGGGGAGGGGTGGTTAAAGCAGCACAATACAGTATTTGAACTCTTTAGGGGTTTGGGGAAGTCCAGTATAACAGAAATAACCCAGGCCCTCAGCGTGGGGTAGCAGAGCATCCTCCTTTCACTCTATCTCTTTCTAAGGCAAATACTCATAGGTAGTTTTTGCAAGGTAAGCTTACCTGAGCCAGAAAGGGTGGGAGGAATGTGAGATTGTTTTGATTGTTGTCCTTGGGTTTTGTTGTTGCTGTTGTTATTGTTGTTTATAAGAGCTACAAGAGGCTGGGCACGGTGGCTCACGCCTGTAATCCCAGCACTTTGGGAGGCTGAGGTGGGTGGATCACCTGAGGTCAGGAGTTTGAGACCAGGCTGGCCAACATGGTGAAACCCCATCTCTTCTAAAAATACAAAAAAAAAAAAAAAGAAAAAAAACTAGCTGGGTGTGGTGGCAGGCCCCTGTAATCCCAGCTATTTAGGAGACTGAGGCAGGAGAATTGGTTGAACCCGGGAGGCAGAGGTTGCAGTGAGCCGAGATCCCGCCATTGTACTCCAGCCTGGGTGACGGAGTGAGACTCTGTCTCAAAAAAAAAAGAAAAAAAAAAAAAAAAAGGCTACAAGAGAGAATGTCCCTAGTTTATGGCTTTTCAGTACCAAAATAGTATGCATTCAGCAGTAGAGTAAGCAGTAGCAGTAGAATAGCAGCATGCTTATGCATGACATAATCTTCATCTGTAAAAGGCCGAAGTAATCATACCTTGCTGTAGGGTTGTTGTGAGGATTAAATGAGTTTGTGTATGTATAAGGCACCTGCAGCAGTGGAGTCCAGAAGAATTGTGCACAGTGGGTGGTGGGGAAAGATGGGGGCAGGGAACATTGGGGGAGGAAAGTAAATTCAATGGATGTCAGGAAATAGGCATCTTGACCTGTCCACAGTGTAATTCAGGCCACCACTCACTACTTAATTTAACCTTGTTCTTATCTCTAGACTAAGGGAGCAGGCTCTCTGGGGGAAAAGTCTTGCTGCAGTAATCCTGTTAAGTGTAAGAACTGAAGGTTCAGGTTGAAGTCTCAAAGTTCCGAAGCCACCATCCCAGGGATAAAGACTGTGCTGGTATACTCTCAGCCAGCCGGGTACCACAGAAGGCTTTTGTCTCCAGCAGGTTCCTTTTCTCACTGGGCGTCACCTTTTCTGGCTACTCTCCACCTGTCAGAGGCCAAGCCTTGAGTATATCTTCATCTTCCCACATCTTACTTGGCTTCTTTCTTTGTATGTATATTGAAAGAGTAAAGGCAGATAGGTGTGTGTTTCTGTCTTCAGTGGGAACCTTTGTGACTGATGGTTTCCAGGCAGAAGGGGTTCATATTTTTAATTGTTTCCCTTCCCAACCCTTGTCATCGTCTGATAAAGGACTAGGCATTTATTTGCATACAATGACTTTTTCTGGTGGACCTCACCTTCACGGAAGCACAGAGGCAAACACCCATAGGGTCAGATACAAGCTACTTTAGCAAAATGATTGACTTCGACTGCTTTATGTAATCTAAACTCTTACCAGAACACAATATTTATGAATGTAGCAGATTTTTTTTTTGCAGGATCAAGAAACACTACATTCAGTACTTTATTCGTTTAACTTTTAAGAACAAGTCTTTTGATAGTTTTAAAATTTTATGTGTGTGTGTGTGTATATATATATATATATATATTTTTTTTTTAATAGAGACAAGGTCTCACTATTTTGCTTAGGCTGGTCTCAAACTCCTGAGCTCAAGTGATCCTCCTTCCTTGGCCTCCCAAAGTGCTAGGATTGCGGGCATGAGCCACTGCACCCAGCCGATATTAAATCTTAGTTTGGAATATAATAATGTAACTAAATAATACCAGAATTTTTTTTTTTTTTTTTTTTTTTTTTTTTTTTTTGAGACCAGAGTCTCACTGTGTCACCCAGGCTGGAGTACAGTAGCATGATCATAGCTCACTGCAGCCTCAACCTCCCAGGCTCAAGAAATCCTCCCAGTCTCAGCTCCCGAGAAACTGAGACTACAGGGGCAAGCCAGCACACCTAGCTAATTTTTTTTTTTTTTTTTTGGTAGAGACAGAGTGTCACTGTGTCATCCAGGCTAGTCTCAAACTCCTGGGCTCAAGTAATCCTCCTTCCTCAGCTTGCCAAAGAATTGGGATTACACGCATGAGCCACCATGCCCCCCAAAAAGGGTTATTTTAAATGCCTTCTTCACCTTTGTCTAAGTACATTGGGTAAATGTGGCACTAGTTGAACAAGATTTACTGAATTTTATCACAGGGCAGGCAGGCAAAGCCAGTTCTAAACAATAAAACAGAGATCAACAAAGATGAGGGATGACTCTAAATAGCCTGCTTTGTAAAATTCAAAACAGGGGACAGCTGTGTAGAGAGAGGCACAGTTTTATAAGAATTCACTGGACCTGCCTAGTTTGGCTCATCTTGGTGCCTGCACATGCCCTGCCTTATTCCATTTACTTTCCTTCTGTCTCGTCTCCTACTGGTGACCACAGTTACTGATGGGAGACCTTAAAGGTGATTATCTTTGAGACACATACTTTCCTGTGTGAAGACACAAAGATTAAACTCTATAAGACCATGGCACTTATTTGGGCTTGGTTTATACCAAATAAACCAACAGATTAAAAAATAACAAACTAAAAACAAAGCTTCAAGTGCCGGGTATTTTGAAACAGCAGATCCAAATAATTTCATATTACTTTAGCCAACAAGGCCTCCATTAGTAAGAGATTTGGGTTAGATTTTTTCTTCCTTTTTTTTTTTTTTACTTTAAACTTTATTGAGCTGTTTTACATACCATAGAATTCACCCATTTGAAGTGTATGGTTTGATAAGTTTTAGTATATGTGGACAGTTGTATATCCACAAGCCAGTTTTAGAACATACCCGTAACACTAAAAATTCTCTTGAGGTTTATGTTATCATTTACTTTTGACAGAAATGTTTTCTTCTGCTTTTGAAAAAAAAAAAAATTCTGGGCCATGTGTGGTGGTTCATGCCTGTAATCCCAGCACTTTGGGAAGCCACAGCTGGAGGACTTCTTGAGCTCAGGCATTCGAGCCCAACCTGGGCAACATAGTAAGACCCCATCGCTACAAGAAAAATACAGAAATTAGCTGAGCATGGTGTCGTGCTACTCTGGAGGCTGAGGTGGGAGGATCACATGAGCCCAGGAGGTTGAGGCTACAATGAGCTGTGATTGCACCGCTGTACTCCAGCCTAAGTGACAGAGTGATACACTATCTCAAAAAAGAACTTTTTTTATTTTTTTGAGGTAATGAATTTAAATCATTGGGGAACATACCATTCTTACTAACTTTTTGAAACAAAAACAAAGGTTGCTCGAAGATGTTATTAATAAAATGTTTAAGAGTATGAGGGTACAGAGAAAGGGAAGGAGGCTTGGGCCTATGGTTTACAAATGGTGATTGTTTTTAGCCTTCTAATTGTATGTTGCATTAAATAAGAAGAAACCAAAAAGGAACCACTTGCCTCCACTCCAGCCTCGGTTCAGCATAAAACTCAATCATTTCCTTCACAAGCCAGCTGCTGTGCTGTAGCTCAAATTGTAACAGAGAGCCTTTCTCTGCAGTGGAGGGTTGGGGAAAGAGGGAGTAAGTCAGCACAAACAATGAGGAAACATTTGCTGCCTTTCTGATTTCTTCCTAGAATTAACAGGCTTACAGCTGCATTTCTAAGTCAGCATTTCATATGCCTGAAGAGTATGAGGATAGTTTGAAAAATCAGAAGGAAGATGAGAGAGGGCTTTGCCTCTTTTTTAAGATATTGCTAGCAGTTTGGTTTGTTGGTAATTTTTGCTGTCTCACTGACGCCAGGAGTCCTGGAATTAAACCCCGTGGCCAGCAGGCTGTTAGTTCGTCAGGAAATTCCAAATGGGTATAAATAAATTCTCTGCAACAGCTCCTGGGCTCTTTGCCTGCTAATGTGTGGAGTCCCTTTAATGCTGAGGGAAGTTTGCCTGAGACCTGGCTTCCTGCTCGCTGAAAATCACAGTTATTTTGTTTCTGGGTGGGTAAGTAAGAATGCCCACAAAAGAAAGAGAGGAGGAGAGCATGATGTTTGCGTGGGGGTTGGTGAAATATAAACTCGAGCTCTGTGTGTTGTGAAAAAGATTTGCTTTTACTTCAAGCTAGAAAGAATAACCCAGTACTTGATTTTTGGTCCAGTGAAAATTTCAGCTTTACCTATGGCTTTAACATAAAGATGTCATTGTTGCAGGAGTGAATGGTTGTACATATATATATGCTAAGATTTGAGTTTTTGAGTTTAAGGTTTAGTTCAATTCAATAATTTCCTTTTTTGTTGCTAAATCCATCTTTGGGTATTTGTTTTCAGCTCTGTTTTTCCAATAGGGAGTTGCTCAATATTCATTAAAGCTGGCTTCTTGTATAAACACACTATAAAACAAAATAAGGACAGGGATTCATACAAATACTAGTTTTCCACTACCACCCCACCTCCCCCTGGCCAAAAAACTGTAATGTTTTGTTAGAAAAGCCTGTTTTATCCCTAAGTTAGCCAGTGTTCCTTTTCTGCTTTTCACAGAATTACTCTCTGAACTGGCACATTTCCTTTTTACGCTTAGAACAGCATGTTACTTTTGAAGAAAGTTTGGAAAATAACAGTCCAAGCTCATTCTCTTCTGTGCATGCGTGATTGATTTGGGCTGTATTTCAGCAATAACTTTTAAAATGAGACAGTGGACATTAGAGAGCAGCATAGTTGGGGTTGCACTTAGGAGCCCATGGCATTTTGGCTGTTTTGAGACAGATTTGGGGTAAAGAGTTGCTGCATCTTGTGGTTGGCACTGAACACTGGAGAAGAGGGCCACTGTATAAACCGCAAGGCCCCTGTTACCATCACATGCCTCTCTAGCACAATGTGCCCTTTATTAAGACAGGCCGTTCCACTACTGGGAATAGTAACCCTTTCCGCTGTCTTCCCCTCACTCTTACGTGCAGCCTGGCTTCTGGCCTCTTAACTCATGCCCAGAGTAGAATTGGCAATACCCAGGAGGGACACTGCACTGGGGATTGTTAGGTCATGCCAGTTAGGATGCAGCTGGAAAGGTGCTGCTGAGTGGGACGTGCAGAGGGGAAGACGGCAGGCTCTGTCTGCCTGAGCTCATCTGGTCTGACACCTGCTGTGATTCATTTTTCTTCATGCCATGTTAAGAAATTTTGTATCAAGTATAGTCGACAGTTACTCATAGCCTGGAAGCAACTTTGGAAATCAGAGTTCCACTGACCCCCCTCATTTTAAGGGGATGAATCACATCACTGCATTGTACGATTCCAGGGCTCTCTTGCCCATTGCTCATCCATGAACTAGGAAGTGATCATAGTTCCTGTTCTTGTTTTATGAAAACAAAAGTATATCTTCCCCCAGCCTAGGCAGGCCATTCAGGACGACTGCCATGGAGGTGCTCGGGGTGGTTTAGATCACCGTCTTTGCACAGTGTGTTAGAGAGCACTGTGCCCTGAGGACTTTGGGAGAGCTGCAGAATGAGTGTGCAGAATAATCAGCACTCACCTTTGTCCTCCTGTTGTGAGATGGAGATATTTTAACCTGGCCATAATATGCTTTAAAAGTTGGGGGGTGTTTGTCTGCTTTTGCTTTTATTTCCTTCCTGTGCTGGACTGGGACTCCCCCTTATCTAACTAGTACATACCACTCTGCCCAAGCAGTGCGTGCGCACACACACATCCCCTACAGCTCCCTGCTGGCATCTCCTTCATACACTCTTAAGAAGAAGAAACCAATGTAGAACTCAAGATTTTAGCAGACTTACTTGGTCTTGAACAAGTATCACAAATACCTTAAACCCTGACTTCATGGGGGTGGGGGCAGGGTATGGAGGAGGAAGGGTTCTGGATCCTCTCTGGGGGGCCAGGGTTGTGTTCTTCTCCAGACAACAGAGGGTGATCCAGTACCACTAGTAGTGACAATAGAACCCACACATTGTTCTAAGTGACAACACACTGATGCAGGTACTATTATTTTCTCAAACAATTGGAATATAGTCTAATTTGCCGACAGCTGCAAAGCAGCAGAGCCAGGATTCAAACCCAAGCAGTCTGGCCCCAGAGTGCCTGCTTCAAATCACTACATCTCTTCCTCTGTTACACTTATTCATCAGTAGATGCCTAGATGTGGGGCTTTACACTTCAGCAGATACTAAGAGGGCCATGTACCAAGCGCCAAGTACTGAGGAATACAAACATAAATACTGCTTGAGGGCCGGGCGCGGTGGCTCGCGCCTGTAATCCCAGCACTTTGGGAAGCCCAGCTCACGAGGCCAGGAGATCGAGACCATCCTGGCTAACACGGTGAAACGCCGTCTCTACTAAAAATACAAAACATTAGCCGGGCGTGGTGGTGGGCGCCTGTAGTCCCAGCTACTCGGGAGGCTGAGGCAGGAGAATGGCGTGAACCCGGGAGGCGGAGCTTGCAGTGAGCCGAGATTGAGCCACTGCACTCCAGCCTGGGCGACAGAGCGAGACTCCATCTCAAAAAAAAAAAAAAAACAAAAAAAACTGCTTGACTTCTGCCTCCCGTAGACACTTAGAGTCTGGTAGAGAAACACAGGCATGTGCTTGCTAACTGTAACACAGTTCCGCATATACAGGCAAAGTGACTTAGGAAAAAAGAGGGAAGGAGGGGACCAGTTCTTCCCAGGACAGAGCAGTTGAGGGTAAGTAGGGCTTTACAAAAATGAGGTATGTGGGCCCTTTAGGACAATGCAGCTGATTTTGACAGATGGGAGAGTGTGGGGAAGGGTGTGCTGGGTAGAGGGGATAGAATGAGCAAAGATAGATAAGCTTGAAAATTTCTCAGTATGTTGAGGTTTGGGGTGGGGAGGAACCTGGGAGGTGCTGGATTGGGGCTAAATTGTTGACATTTCGTGCCACAGAAAAGAGCTTTTAGGCTTTCTTCTTTAAAGTGGAGCTCCTGGCACATCACTTTGCAAGGATAGTGATTGAGAAGTTGTAGACGTTTCCAGGAATACCTGAAACACATGTAAAATTTCTCAAATAATATGTAATACAGGAAAGCAAAGCCATCTGCCCCTGAAAACAGGCTGCATATTTGCAGTATGAGTAACCGCAGAGTCTGGGCTGTGCTCCCTAGTGGCAGGCTGACTGCACTCGTGCACCCTAAGGACATTGATGCACAGATGAAGAAAGGAAAGACAGAAATAAAATTTATTTTTAAATAATTTTAATCGTACATAAAAAGAGCTCTCATGTCTTCCTCACCCAGACTCAGCTTTCCCAGTGGTTAACATTTTACCATATTTGTTCCATCTGTGTGTGTGTGTGTGTGTGTGTCTGTGTGTAGCAATGCAGTTGTCATGTCTTTTTGGCCTCCTACCATCTGAAAAGTTCTCATTTTTACCTTTTTTTCATGGCCATGATGGTTTTAAAAAGAGAGGCCTGACATTCTGTAGAATGTGTTTCAGGCAGGGTCCAGGCCATGCCTTCTTGGCAGGACAGTGCAAAAGTGATGCTCTGCTCTTCCCCATGCAGATACATGATGTCAACTTTGATCACCTGGTCGAGGTGGTTATTTGTCAGCTTTCTCATCATAGAGTCACCATTTTTTTTTTATGATTGACATTTCATGCCACAGAAAAGAGCTTTTAGGCTTTATTCTTTAAAATGGAGGTCCTGGCACATCACTTTGCAAGGATAGTAATTGAGAAGTTGTAGACGTTGCCAGGAATATTTTCTGGTGAGATATTCTGAGACCACATCAGTATCTTAGTCTTTAGTAGGAAATCTCTACCCAGTAGCCTTAGCTAGTGATTCCTACCTGAATCCGCCACTGTTCTAATAGTTGGTCCATGGTGATTTTCTGTTGACATAATTCCTTGTATATATTAGTTGGTATTCCTACATATTTATTATAGCATGATGGACTCACAAGGAGATACCTGTTCTCTGGATTGTAACTTGTTACTGTCATTAATTATATTATTTTAATGCTCAAATTATCCTAGATTTGGCTAGTGGGGGTTCAAAAGAGTTTGAATCAAATAGACCCTTGACACTGGCATTAAATAGCCAATCTGATGTGTGCTGACGATTGAGACTAATAACTGGTAGGCGGAGGGTGTTACCTGAGTTCTAGATATGTATTTATCTCAGACAGTATGGGTCACCTGCAACAAGATCTGTGGTAGGCAGGCCAACAGTAACACTCGGGACCCTAGAGGCAAGCCAACCTGAAATTCAGCTTGTCAGAGACCATCTGGTGGGTGGAAGTTTTGCGTTTTCAGAGTCTATTAAGTTCCCCAGGCCTATCTTCTACCTTTAGCTTTCCCTGTTGTCCAATTCAGGCCCTGGTCAGATGCGGGTGGAGAGGTACACAAAGCTGGAAACAGCGTGCTGCCCGCCTTTCTCTCCTGCCTCCAGAGACGCTTGCTGGCTGCCAGGGTTGGTGTTGTCTTAGCCTCACAGGCGTTTTCAGTCCTTGCTCTTCCCATCCTAGAGTTTCAAACACAGGGCAAGTCTGTGTTCTGCATCTCAACATGCTAAATCAGAACCTGGATTCCCTAAAATGTTGTCTCCTGTTTCTTCCTGCCCTCACTCATGCCATATCCGTCCTTCCCAGGTTAGATTTCTCATACTTTAATGACCTTCAGAAAAGGAATCCCATCACTTTTCTCTGCGGTGAGTCATCCATTGGTTTAAAGAAAAAATTTTCTTCTTTAATAGCAGAATGACGTAACAGAGCCCTAGAAGACAAACCCAGAGACCTGATCCCGGTCTCCAGCTCAGCCCAGAGTAGCTGGAATTTGTCAGGCCTTCTCAGTTTCCTCCTAAGTATTAGGGGCAGACAGAGTTAAGGCTACAGGCTGGCTAGCCCAAATGCAGACAGTGTCAAAGTTCTAGTTGTTGAATACCACCAGAACTTACCTTACTATTACCACTTACTATCTAATTGGGTAGATAAAATTCATATGGTGCAAAGGAATCTGTTATACCTAGACAGAAATTCATGGGGACTTGAATAATCCATGGAAACCCTAATGGAGAATGCATTTTAATCTCCAGCATCTAGCCAGAGCAATCTTATTAAAATGCAAATCTGATCATTTCACTCCCTTGTTTAAAACCCTTCAATAGCTTACCAATGCATCTATGATGCAAAAACTTGATCCCCAGGGTCCTGTGGAATTAGGGCTCTGTCTGTCCCCTTTCTGCCTCACTGCAGTCTTTGCAAAGTCCCCTTCCCAGTTCTTAAAAGTGGCAGGTTTTGCATATGCTCTTTCCTCTGCCTAGAATTTCTGCCATCCCTCCACACATCCCCACCACACTGCCCGGTGGACTCCTTAGCTACCGCTCCCTTGAAGAACCCTCCCTACCCGTAGCCTAGGCAGGGTCCCTGCTCTGTTCCAACATAACGCCTGCATTTTACTTTCACAACACTTAATACAGTTGTTATTGATGTGATCACTTGTCTGTCTCCTCCTATACTTCATAAGTTCTACCCAGACAGGCTCTGTGTCTGTTGTGCTTAGCACCTAGCAGTGTTTGGCCTATTGCAGGCACTTAATAAATATTTGCTGAATGAAAGAATACATCCATCTTTCAGTGTAACAACTGCATCTTCCTTACATCAGCATTCTCTTTACAGAGTGTGGGAACAGGTAGATGTGGAAGATGGAGCTGGTATGGAGAAGGGTAGTGATGGGAGACAGTGGAAGATGTAGGAGTAGTGTGCAGGTTAATGTCTGTTAAAAAAGTCCAGATAAGATTATCTGTGAGAGGAAATCCAAAGATTTGTGGGGAGAAGCCAAAAGGAGTTAGGAAGAGTTAGGAGTACAGGAAGCAAGACCACATTCTAACTTAATCATATAAACAAACCAAGCCTGTAAAATTGCAGTTATGCTACATATGTGTCAACTGACCTGATATTTCTTAGGAACTTCTGGCATATACTTTTGCTTTCTTTAATGTTACAATTTTATTTGCATGAAGTGTTTAGGTAGCTTTTTAAAACAGCTGTACTAGCCTGGGCAACATAGTGGGACCCCATCTCTATAAAAAATTTAAAAATTAGCCGGGTTTGGTCACACACATCTGTAGTCCTAGCTACTAGAGAGGCTGAGGCAGGAGGATCTCTTGAGCTGGGGAGTTCAAGGCTGCAGTGAGCTGTGATCGTGCCGCTACACTCCAGCCTGAGTGACAGAGCAAGACCCTGTCTCTAAAAGAATGAATGAATACATACTTACCTACCTACCTACCTGTAACCTGAAGAGGTATTGGTGAATTGCAGTAGGCAGTATAAACTCTGTGAGGAGAAGGATTTCAGGCTTCTTAGAAAAAGCCTAGCACTTGGCAGGTGCCCATCATTTGAATGACTGAATGAATGGGTTTTATCTGGGAGGGAAAAGAGCAGGCTTAAAAACAACTCTTTGGTAAATGCAAGAGCAAAAGAAAATCTCGTCTGTTATACATTTCCTTTAAACCAGAAGGAGGAACACTCATACTGCTACCCTTTTTATTGTGTGTTCTCTAACAAATGGTGTTCCTCACACAAATTTGATACAGGTAGCGAAGCTGCTGGGTCTCAAAGAGCTTAATGCTAACAGTGTCATCAGGAGATGCCACCTGCTAAACCCGTTCAGAAGGACGCTGTTGTACTTCGCTGTCTTCTTAGAACACTTTCCACTCCTGGAAAAGTTGATGTGCTAACTTAATTACTCTCATACTCTGAGTAATTAGCTTCATGAGAACTTGCCTCTCTTCCTGAGTTCATCCTACTGGTTTGCTTTCCTGCTGACGTGGGATCTTTTTGACTGCTTTGAACAGCAGGATGCTTACACTCTGGGGCTTTTAAATGTGGAAATCTGTGATAATTATGTACTTCTCTAGGACTGACTCAGCTCTTCAAGCAAAATCTTCATGCTTCATGTGAGAGGGGACAATAACATTAATGGGAATTAGCAAAGTTCTTCAGTTTCAACAGTCAGGTGTGGTATCTGGCGAAGAAAAACACATAGTGTGTGAAAGTTGTGGCACAGGGGCGTAATTATTTTTCACAGCACCGTCAGTCAGTAACTGGGCCTAGAGTGTGCAGCAGTGAAATCAGAACAAAGAAGTCAGTGTGTCCTAATTAATAGATAAAGTAATAATATCAAAGTCTCCTCCATTTTAAAGTCCACAGGACACATTATTTCACCCCAGTGCTTTTTGCTCATATTAAAGAATGGCTCATTGTGGTAGAGTATGTAGAAAGTATTGAATGCTTTTCTTTACTCAAAAGTGGCGTTTTTTATCACTTGAGCACTTGAGCATAGTGTTATTGGCCCCAAAAGGAAATGAAAGACTTGAAGACTACAGATTTTTTTTTTTTTTTTCCGAAATGGAGTTTCAGTCTTGCCCAGGCTGGAGTGCAATGTCATCATCTTGGCTCACCACAACCTCTGCCTCACAGATTCAAGCAATTTTCCTGCCTCAGCCTCGCAAGTACCTGAGATTACAGGCATGCACCACCATGCTGGGCTAATTTTGTATTTTTAGTAGAGGTGGGGTTTCTCCATGTTGGTCAGCCTGGTCTCGAACTCCCCACCTCAGGTGATCCACCCGCCTTGGCCTCCCAAAGTGCTGGGATTACAGGCATGAGCCTCCATGCCCAATGGAAGAATACAGATTATATGGCCAAAATTTCAGTTGCTATCTGTGAATTTTTATTCTTCTCGCTGTCCCCAGCACAGGCTTTCTCAGCCTCAGCGCTACTGACGTTATGAGCTAGATAATTCTTTGTTGGGGGAAGGAGGGCCTGTCTTGTGCATGGCAAAATGTGTGCAGCAGCTCTGGCCTCTACACACTAGATTCGGGTAGCACCCCAAGCAGTGACAACGATAAATATCTTCAGGCATTGCCAAATGTCCCTTTGCGGGGGCAAAATCAACTCCACGCCTCGTTTGGTTGGTTTAAAAGAAAAATTACCTCCAGTTGAGAATCACTGCAAGCAGGTTAGTACTCAACTAGTTTCCTGCGATCTAATCTTCTTCCTGGTGAGTACGTTAATTTTTATGTCTTTCAAAACCATGTATTATTTGGACAGCAAGTTTAGTTTCATTAAAAGTTAAAATCATATAGTACTTTATGAATCTAGATGAAATGATTTTTGAAATATCCATAACTCCATTTCACTTTGTTAATGCAGAAGAATTGCAAGCAAATTTCGCACTGTTCTTGAGGCAGTAAATTGGGCCCCTCTCACAGAGCACTAAGTTTTATAGGAGATAAATATATAAATAAGGAGCAGACTTGCCATCAGTTTGTTGATTTCACCTTTTCTCTGAACACGTAGGAATTTGGTCTGAACTTGGAGAGTTTTCTCTAATTGATGCGGTTGCATTGGTGTTTGGTTACCCCAAATTGCAGACTGTGCAAACTTAGTTGGGAGCGAGAGGGAGGAAATGGACTCTGTGCCCCTTGGTGTCTAGGAGTGAGTTGGCTCAGAGATGATGCCAACCTGAGACAACATGGAGCCCAGTGTTAGTTAGCAGGCCATCCACTTACCTTGAGACACTGGTATACATTCTGGCAATGCCAGCTGTCATGTAGCTGTTTGCTTCACTTCTGCCTTTAATGACTTTTCTATGCACCCCATCCCCACTAGACTGTGAGCCTTGTGAGAGCAGAGACTTTGTCCATTTTGTTTGGTGTCCCCAGCTCCTAGAACAGTGCATGGTAAATAGTAAGTGAAGATCCACAGAAAACTAGAGAGATAGAGAAAGAGAGACAGAGACAGAAAGTAGATATTAATTCATGTGCCTTTATTATCAATATCAATTATAATGTAAGTCGAATGTGTGAATAAATGTTTTATTTGGTCTGCACTTCCCCCTGGGTATTATAACATTTGAACTGGTCCTATTGAATTTAGCCTCTTTCCCTACGTCAGTCTCACGCACACACAATTGTCAAGACGATCTTTGTTGATGCTTTTTAGCCCCTAGTTTCAGTGGAAAAACTTGCCCTGCTCCAGGATGTGAGATTGGTGGCCTCTCCTGTACTCATCTTCTTCCCCTTGTCTAACCTTGGCATTCCTTCAGCAGCACCAACAGGTTCTGCCCTGGCTCTTCACCTTTTTACTCTTGTCATTTACCTTGTCTTCAGAACTCATCTCTGGCTAACTCAGTTCTGTTTTGATCACTAGTTTACATAATTTCATACTGCATTGTGTTTTGGTTTTTTGGAGTGGGGGCGGAGTTGTTGTTGTTTGGGGTTTTTTCAGACGGAGTCTCTCTCTGTTGCCCAGGCTGGAATGCGGTGGTGCAATCTCGGTTCACTGTAGCCTCCGCCTCCCAGGTTCAAGCGATTCTCCTGCCTCAGCCTCCCAAGTAGCTGGGTTTACAGGCATGTGCCACCACACCCAGCTAATTTTTGTATTTTTAGTAGAGACAGGGTTTCACCATGTTAGCCAGGCTGGTCTCGAACTCCTGATCTCAAGTGAACTGCCCACCCTGGCCTCCCAAAGTGCTAGGATTACAGGCATGAGCCTCCACTCATGGCCTGCATTGTTGATCTATGCCTTTGTCACTGATCTCAATCAGTGTTATGTTAAGGGTGTTTGGTAGTCATCTCTCAGCTAGACTATATCTCATTTTATTTCTTATAAATTTTTCCTCTTACTCCTTCCACTGAATAGGACCATTTCCTATAGCCAATTAAGCTTTCAATAAATGTTTATATAATGAAGGTAGAGGTGGTGCCAGGAGCAGTCTCCACCACTGGATTTCCAGACATTCAAAAAATTCTTGTAAACACCAGGGACAGCCCTCCGATTCCAGAATGTTTAGTTGGAAGCTATTACTCTCAGGATTTCAGTTGCAGATATAGCCAGTGCAATTTTGACTGTGCAAAAGCAGGCATAGTTCTGTTAGTCCAAAAAGGCTTAGTTAAGAGTCTCTTTATAACCCAGGTAGATTTTTTTTTTTAAAACTGCTTTTTTTTTTTTGAGACGGAGTCTTGCTCTGTCACCCAGTCTGGAATGCAGTGGCGTGATCTTGACACACTACAACCTCCACCTCTCTGGTTCAAGCAATTCCCCTACCTCAGCCTCCTGAATAGCTGGGATTACAGGTGCACACCACCATGCCCAGCTAAATTTTTTGCATTTTTAGTAGAGACCTGGTTTCACCATGTTGGACAGACTGGTCTTGAACTCCTGACCTCAGGCAATCTGCCCACCTCGGCCTCCCAAAGTGCTGGGATTACAGGCGTGAGCCACTGTGCCCGGCCAAAACTGTTGTTTTTATACTTCCTCTTGATCCTGAATTAATAATTTAAGTTTTATTGTAACGCTTTTCCAGTTAATAATTTAGCATCTTTCTCCTTTTTAAGATCTAGTCTTAATTTTTGAGAGGGGAAGGGGGAAGAACTATAGTACCTGTTAGAATTCAGTGTAACTCCAAGTAAACAAGACCCAAAACAAACGATAGCTAAAACAAAATAGACCTTTGTATCTTTTTCACTTAAAAGTATAGAGGTAGGCTTTTCAGAAATGTTATAGTAGCTCTGATCCACAAAGTCCTTTGAGGCCCAAGTTCCTTCTAGTACATCGTTCCTCCACCCCTAGATATGAACTCATGTTTCAAAGTTACACTAGTGTCCTAGTCATCACATCTGCATTCCAGGCAGCAGGATGGAGGAAGGCACAAAGAAGAACATAGGTGAAAGGATTATTTCTGTTTTTTAATGCAGGTTCCTGGGGTATACTACATGACACTTCTGCTTACAGACTTGTATTTGCCCCTATTAGTGTGGAAGGAGGGGATAATGCATACTAAAGAACATCAAGCTGTCTTTGCCATGGCCACCCCCATTCATTCACCTCCCAAGTGAACTTTCTCAGTTTATTGCAGTCAATTCCATTCGCCTTCCAAACAGTGACTTCTTGTAATATATTTTAAGACAAATGCCCAGGCCAGGTATAGTGGCTTATACCTGTAATCCCAGCATGTTGAGAGGCTGAGGTGGGAGGATTGCTTGAGGCCAGGAGTTCAAGACCAGCCTGAGCAAAATAGCAAGACCTCATCTCTATTAAAAATAATTTTAAAAAATTAAAATTAGCCAGGCGTGGTGCTACATACCTATAGTTCCCAGCTACTCAGGAAGCTGAGGCGGGAGGATCACTTGAGCCCAGGAGATAGAGACTGTAGTGAGCCATGATCGCACCACTGCACTCCAGCCTGGGCAACAGAGTCGGACCCTGTCTCAAAAAAAAAAGAGCAATACCCATGTGTTGTAAAAATTATAAAATATAAAGAATAAAAATCATCTATAATTCCACAACCTAAAGATAACAACTGAAACAGTATCATGGAAGAAATGTCCTTAACACTAATATTTAACGAACAACTTCTGTCTTCAGAGCATCAAGATGTTTTTCAAAGTTTATTATCTTGTACTGTTGGCCAGGCACAGTGGCTCACAGCTGTAATCCCAGCACTTTGGGAGGCCGAGGCAGGCAGATTACCTGAGGTCAGGAGTTTGAGACCAGCCTGGCCAACATAGTGAAACCCCATCTCTACTAAAAATACAAAAATTAGCTGGGCGTGGTGGCACACGCCTGTAATCCCAGCTCCTCGGGAGGACGAGGCAGGAGAATCCCTTGAACCAGGGAGGTGGAGGTTGCAGTGAGCCAAGATGGCGCCACTGCACTCTAGCAAGTTTATTATGTTATACTGTATATTCAGTTATTTATTCCTTCAGTAAACGTTGTCAAACATCTCCTTTCTTCCCAGCATGTTGATAATTGGTGTGTGGTTGGGAGAGGAAGCAATGAAAAAAAAAATGTATATTTTTCTGGGGGGGTGGGGGCGGAGATGAGGTTTTGCTCTTGTTGCCCAGGCTGGAGTGCAATGTGTGTGATCTTGGCTCACTGCAACCTTCACCTCCCAGGTTCAAGCGATTCTCCTGCCTCAGCCTCCCAAGTAGCTGGGATTACAGATGCCCGCCACTATGCTTGGGTAATTTTTTATATTTTTAGTAGAGATGGGGTTTCACCATGTTGGCCAGGTTGGTCTCGAGCTCCTGATCTTCAAGTGATCCACCCTCCTCGGTCTCCCAAAGTGCTGGGATTACAGGCGTGAGCCAGCGTGCTCTCCAAAAAAATTTTTTTTTAATTAAATTTTTTGCTCTCTGGGTGCTTATAGTCTGGTACAAAAGACAAAAAAGTGTTTTGGTCTTGTTAAAGTTGGGAAATAAATCAGAGACTCATAAGTGCCTAATTTATGTTGATGTATGTAAACATACACTAGAAAACAGGATATTAAAAAAATAATGACACCGGGTAGTTTTATTGTAGAATAATTTTTACCATGGACAATTGTTTGTGAAAATGACACCTTGAAAACACATCTTACTTTTTTACTTGCTGGAGAATGAAACTTGAATTACAAGTCCTTTGGGTAGCCTGGTTTGAGCAGTATTAGGAAATAAGCAAGCCTAACTTAGTTAAATTCTAACCTCTCCTGATTCCCAGAAGTCCAAAGTTCATTTGGGGGTAATTCAACCTGATACAGGCTTTTTGTGATTTCTACAAGGTGAACTAAAGAAATAACTAAAGATGGACCAGTTAGGTTTTGGTAAAAACTGTGATAAGTTTTGTTGTGTTTTAAATACTGATGTTGAGTCACTTCATCTTTCCTACTGAAAATCCTTAAGTGGGAAAAGTAGCTAAGTTAAGAAATACATAGAAAAAGTAGGAGTTACACCAAAATATTAACGCTTGTCACTTGATGGTAAGATCTGAGTGCCCTTTTTTTTACGTTCTTTAAATTATCTGTACGTGGCTTTTTTCTTTTTTTTTTTTAATGTTTTACAAGCATGTACTACTTTTGTATCTGGAAAAAGGTTTGTTTTTCTTTCATTTTTTAAGAAGAAGCTTTCATCAGTGGCAAAGGCTCAGTTGAAATTAATGATAAAGGATAACTACTTGCCACGTGTCATAAGCCCAGGGCTGAGAAGAGTCAGGCAGGGCTCTGAAACCAGTGAGTGCTGCCGGGATCCTGAGAACCCACAGAGAACAGTGGGGCTGATTGTGCCTCTGCACCTCCTCAGGTGACCCAGGGCTGAGCAGGAGGACACAGACTCTTTCATGAAGAAGTGACTAGTATAGGAAAAACAGAGCCTCTCTGTAGAGATGCTTGAAGTGCTAGCTTTATTTAAAAATCCACTGGCAAAACGGGAGTGAAGAACACACATTTTCAGAAGATACCGGTTTCCTGTTTTCATTAAGAAAACAGGGAATGCGGAACAGCTGAGTGTGGTGGGGGCGGTGTCACTGCGGCCGGAGGGAGACTTCATTGGTGAAAACTCAGCCTATGGCATTTGTGCGTGGCCGGCCAAGTTTACACGAATGTTGCAACTTTTCCTTATGGGGTGAGGATCGAGGACGTCTGAGGCTGGGTCCGGGTGAGCTGGGAGCGAGCTGGCGTGCGGTGCAGCGCGGGCTGGCAGGGAGCGCAGCGGGCGCCACCTGGTAGGTGAGCTGCGAGTGGCGTGGGGCGGTCACCGCTGGCCGAATTCCAGGGGGGCCTGGGCGAGGGGGGCCGGCCGGGAAGGCTGTGCGCTGCTCGGCCACTTTACTCCACCGCAGCGACCCCACAGGTCTACAGGAGTCCAGCTTAGACTCGCCGGCTCACACACACATCCCGGGAGGGCCAGATCCGCCTGCCTGACACCCAAGCTGCAGTTTCCCTTTGTTAATGGAATTTCAGACAGTACTGGAAACAGGTCTGGCTGCATATTTTGAGTGATCAGCTTCTCCATGTGCAGATGAAAGTTAAAAGGGAAAGAGAGAAGGACAGCTACGTGCTATTAACACGAGCACAAGTTTCCAGGCACAGCACTCCCGACCAGCCCTCCCATTCTTAGGCTGGAGCATGACTGCTGCTGGGCACTTCTTTCACAGAGAATTCACTCCCCACACGTGTTAGAATCGAACAGCTAGAGCAATTTAATATTGTTTTAAATTGGCACGTAAGGAATATATGTCCTTTTTATTCCTCTGCTTGGCAATCTTATTTTTGTACTTTCTTTCCAACATTTGGGAAGAAAGCGGGCAGATGGAAGCAGAAGTGTTCTTCGTAGCATTCTCACTGTCGGGTGTAAATGTTCGGCAGTGCTGGGGGTTGGGAGGGCAGACAGCAACCAGGTTTGCTGGAAGTTACTTCAAACTGGACAGCAGTGAAGTGGGTTTGTATACTCAGGAGAGGGCAAGGAGACTGATGGCTTACATTTTCACTCATTGCTTTTGAGTTCTTTCCATCGCTCTAAACATGCACAGCTTATTAGCGTGGCTCTGGGAAAACAACACATGACCTGATCCTACAATTTAAAAAAATAAAAATGACCTTGCTTTTAAGTTTGAAATGCATAGCCCAGGTCAGCGACAAGGTCTGCGCTTTGAAAGGTTCTTGTGTTTCCTCTTTTAAATGTCTGGTTTAGCCTTAAGTAGTATTTACTGAGTGCCACATGATCCAGTGGTTGGAGTATATAGGTTTTGCCCTTATCTTCATTCTTTGCATCTGTTTGAACTCATGACAATACAAAACAAGGTGTTCCTGGGATAGGGAATGTTTTGTCCAAAAGAAGTCAACACGGAGAAAACTTTTCCTACAGTTAAGACAGGGTTTGGTTTGGTTTTTAAATGAGGAGAGAAACTGAGAAGTGGAAAACACAACATAGAGTTGAAGTCTTTCCTCTGTGTGCTTCTACTCATGCTGCCAGAGTTAATCACTAAATATCCCATGCCCCAGCTTTCTCAGCCAGGGAGGTGCCAAGGCAAATTGTAAGCCCATGGAGGTAGTCAGGAGCTGAGTGCCCTTGACCTCCATTTAGAAAGGCAGCCCAGTCTGCAAAAGACAGCAGCAGGGACATCTCATCCCAGGCCTCCTGGTTATGCTGCTGACTTTGTCTGTCTGCTACTGACTTTTAGTTTTTTTGTGTGCCTCACATAACACTTTGAAAAACAGGAATCTTAATGTCTGCTGTCTATATTCCAAGAGACTGTAGATGACCAATGAAATTATCTACTGGACAATGCTTTCATGTCTTTTTTTTTTTTTTGAGACAGAGTTTTTGCTCTATTGCCCAGGCTAGAATGCAATGGTGTGACCTCGCCTCACTGCAACCTCCACCTCCTGGATTCAAGCAATTCTCCTGCCTCAGCCTCCCAAGTAACTGGGATTACAGGTGCCTGCCACCATGCCCAGCCAATTTTTTATTTTTAGTAGAGACGAGGTTTTACCACATGTTGGCCAGGCTGGTCTCAAACTCTTGACCTCAGGTGATCCACCCGCCTTGGCCTCCCAAAGTGCTAGGATTACAGGAGTGAGCACCATGCCCAGCCTTTCGTGTCTTCTATAATGAATTCTTTTAAAAATATTTAGTAAGGACTTACTATGTGCTTGTCTCATTAATCATTATCTCTGAGTACTGATGGACATAAAGATGGAAAAAGATGGAAATAGTAGACATTTTAGACTACAAAAGTGGGGAAAGAGGGGAGTGAGGGTTGAAAAATTACCTATTGAGTACGGTGTTCACTATTTGGGTGATGTGTACACTAGAAGCTCAAAGCTCATCATTACACAATATATCCTTGTAACAAGCCTGCACACATACTCCCTGAATCTAAGATACAATTTTAAAAAATAATACAATCATTATCTCATTACATTGTTTTTAAGCCTATGAGTTAAATATTTGCATCTCCATTTTTACTCAGGGAGAAACTGAAGTTAAGAGAGGTTTATTAACTTGCTTACCCAAGCCGGGCACAGTGGCTCACGCCTGTAATCCCAGCACTTTGGGAGGCCAGGTTGGGTGGATCACCTAAGGTCAGGAGTTCGAGACCAGCCTGGCCAACATGGTGAAACCCTGTCTCTACTAAAAGTGTAAAAATTAGCCAGGCGTGGTGGTGCACCCCTGTAATCCCAGCAATTCAGGAGGCTGAGGTAGGAGAATTGCTTGATCTCAGGAGACGGAGGCTGCAGTGAACCGAGATCATGCCATTGCAGCTCCAGCCTGGGTGACAGAATGACTTGTCTCAAAAAAAAACAAAACAAACTTGCTTACCCAGCTGTTGTAGATCCAGGTTCAAAACATAGGTGTGTCAACCCTTAAAATCATACCAGCTTGCTGTACTGCAACAAACACAAATATTAGTTTTTACCATTAGGTGTATTGCATGTCATTATAATATTCTTTTCTCCCTCTTCTAGGAAAAGCAGGTGATATTCTCAATGGAGACCAGGACAAGGAACAGAAAGACCCTTACTTTGTGGAGACCCCCTATGGTTATCAACTAGACTTAGATTTCCTCAAATATGTGGATGACATACAGAAGGGAAATACCATCAAAAGACTGAACATCTAGAAGAGGCGGAAGCCATCCGTGCCATGCCCAGAACCCAGGACCACATCTAGTCAGCAAGGTATATGGACTTCCACTGAATCCCTCTCATCCTCCAACAGTGATGACAACAAGCAGTGCCCCAACTTCCTCATAGCCAGAAGTCAAGTTACATCAACTCCAATCTCAAAGCCACCTCCCCCTCTGGAGACCTCACTCCCTTTTCTTACCATCCCAGAAAATCGACAGCTGCCACCTCCCTCACCACAACTCCCAAAGCATAACCTTCATGTCACCAAGACACTGATGGAGACCCGGAGAAGACTGGAACAGGAGAGAGCCACCATGCAGATGACACCGGGTGAGTTCAGAAGGCCCAGGCTGGCCAGTTTTGGAGGCATGGGCTCCACAAGCTCCCTCCCTTCTTTTGTGGGTTCTGGAAACCACAATCCTGCCATGCACCAGCTTCAGAATGGATACCAAGGTAATGGGGATTATGGTAGCTATGCCCCAGCTGCTCCCACCACTTCCTCCATGGGGAGCTCCATCCGCCACAGCCCCCTGAGCTCAGGGATCTCCACCCCAGTGACCAACGTGAGCCCCATGCACCTGCAGCACATCCGCGAGCAGATGGCCATTGCTCTGAAACGCCTGAAGGAGCTGGAGGAGCAGGTGTGAACCATCCCTGTGCTCCAGGTAAAGATCTCTGTCTTGCAAGAAGAGAAAAGGCAGTTGGTCTCACAGCTGAAAAACCAAAGGGCTGCATCCCAGAACAATGTCTGTGGTGTGAGGAAGCGGTCCTACAGTGCGGGGAAAGCCTCCCAGCTGGAACAGCTCTCCCGGGCCCGAAGAAGTGGCGGGGAATTATACATTGACTATGAGGAGGAAGAAATGGAGACCGTAGAACAGAGCACGCAGAGGATAAAGGAGTTCCGGCAGCTTACAGCAGACATGCAAGCCCTGGAGCAGAAGATCCAGGACAGCAGCTGTGAGGCCTCCTGAGAGCTCAGGGAGAATGGAGAGTGCCAGTCTGTGGCTGTGGGTGCCGAGGAGAACATGAACGACATCGTCGTGTACCACAGAGGCTCCAGGTCCTGTAAGGATGCAGCTGTAGAGACACTTGTTGAGATGAGAAATTGTGGGGTCAGCGTGACAGAGGCCATGCTTGGAGTGATGACTGAAACTGACAAAGAAATTGAGCTGCAACAGCAGACCATAGAAGCCTTGAAGGAAAAGATCTATCGCCTAGAAGTACAGCTTAGAGAAACCACCCATGACCGGGAGATGACTAAACTAAAACAAGAGCTGCAGGCTGCTGGATCGAGGAAAAAGGTTGACAAAGCCACGATGGCCCAGCCGCTTGTTTTCAGTAAGGTGGTGGAGGCAGTGGTGCAGACCAGAGACCAAATGGTCGGCAGTCACATGGACCTGGTGGACACGTGTGTTGGGACCTCCGTGGAAACAAACAGTGTAGGCATCTCCTGCCAGCCCGAATGTAAGAATAAAGTCGTAGGGCCTGAGCTGCCTATCAATTGGTGGATTGTTAAGGAGAGGGTGGAAATGCATGACCGATGTGCTGGGAGGTCTGTGGAAATGTGTGACAAGAGTGTGAGTGTGGAAGTCAGCGTCTGCGAAACAGGCAGCAACACAGAGGAGTCTGTGAACGACCTCACACTCCTCAAGACAAACTTGAATCTCAAAGAAGTGCGGTCTATCGGTTGTGGAGATTGTTCTGTTGACGTGACCGTCTGCTCTCCAAAGGAGTGCGCCTCCCGGGGCGTGAACACTGAGGCTGTTAGCCAGGTGGAAGCTGCCGTCATGGCAGTGCCTCGTACTGCAGACCAGGACACTAGCACGGATTTGGAACAGGTGCACCAGTTCACCAACACCGAGACGGCCACCCTCATAGAGTCCTGCAGCAACACTTGTCTAAGCACTTGGGACAAGCAGACCAGCACCCAGACTGTGGAGACGCGGACAGTAGCTGTAGGAGAAGGCCGTGTCAAGGACATCACCTCCTCCACCAAGACGCGGTCCATTGGTGTTGGAACGTTGCTTTCTGGCCATTCTGGGTTTGACAGGCCATCAGCTGTGAAGACCAAAGAGTCAGGTGTGGGGCAGATAAATATTAACGACAACTATCTGGTTGGTCTGAAAATGAGGACCATAGCTTGTGGGCCACCACCGTTGACTGTGGGGCTGACAGCCAGCAGAAGGAGCGTGGGGGTTGGGGATGACCCTGTAGGGGAATCTCTGGAGAACCCCCAGCCTCAAGCTCCACCTGGAATGATGACCGGCCTGGATCACTACATTGAGCGCATCCAGAAGCTGCTGGCAGAACAGCAGACACTGCTGGCTGAGAACTATAGTGAACTGGCAGAAGCTTTTGGGGAGCCTCACTCACAGATTGGCTCCCTCAACTCTCAGCTCATCAGCACCCTGTCGTCTATCAACTCTGTCATGAAATCTGCAAGCACTGAAGAGCTGAGGAACCCTGACTTCCAGAAAACCAGTCTGGGTAAAATCACAGGTAGGTGGTACCCTGAGGACCCGGGAATGAGGAAGGATGGGGGAAAATGTCTTTCCAGAAGCTAAGGATTATTTTTTAACTGCTGGAACCATTTTTGGAGGAGAAATGGAGAAAGTTTTAGAGTGGTAATCTGTAGAATGAAAACTAAGAATCAAAATCTATAAGCACCTCTGCTGATTCTTATTATCTGGTAGCCTCACTGGCCTCTGGCTGAGGACTAACGCTGGCAGAAAAGTAAACTGGTGTTGGCTGGCCTAGAGGTTGTCTTCTGGGGCTGCTAGTTTGGTAAGATGCTTTATTCTTTGTCTTTCAGTTATTTACTTGCTCATTATTTATAGAACTGCCTTTAAAAAATCCTACCCTGTTTGTACCCACTATTACCAGTATATTAGCAATTGAAATAGTGGCATAAAATGTTTTCAGTTAAAACGTTTATGAGAGGAGAGACTCCATTAATTCATTCTTTAATTCAGCAAATAATTATTGAATTTGAGCCAGGTGCAATGGTACACATCTGTAGTCCCAGCTACTCTAGAGGCTGAGGCGGGAGGATTGCTAGAGCCCAGAAATTTGAGGCCAGCCTGGGCAACATAGTGAGACCTCCATTTCTAAAAAAATACGAAGTAAAAATTATTATTACTTGGATTCCTACTCTGTCTCAAGCTATAGGCTGTGAAGATAATGTGAACAAAACAGAACAGAGCCCCTGTCCCTGCGGTGCTTACATTCTAGGTAGGGTGCAGGATATAGACAGTAGATCTATAATATGTCAGGAGGTGATAAATACTGTGAAGAAATTAACTCCGGTTATGGGAACAGCAAGTGGTAGTGGTCAGGGTGAGGGCTGTTTGAGATGAGGTGGTCAAACTTGGAGAGAAGGGAGTCTTTTCCCACTCTTTTTTTTTTTTTTTTTTGAGACAGAGTCGCTCTGTCACCCAGGCTGGAGGGTGGTGGTGCCATCTCGGCTCACTGCAACCTCTGCCTCCCAGGTACAAGCGATTCTTGTGTCTCAACCTCCTGAGTAGCTGGGACTACAGGTGCCCACCACTATGCCCAGCCACTTTTTTGTATTTTAGTAGAGATAGGGTTTCACCACATTGGTCAGGCTGATCTTGAACTCCTGACCTCAGGTGATCTACCCACCTCGGCCTCCCAAAGTGCTGGGATTACAGACATGAGCCACCACACCTGGCCCGATAGGCGCTTACATTTTTGTCTGTCTTATTCTTTCTCGTATTCATTGGGATTCCTGCTCACTCTTCCTTCTTGAAATTGAAGCTAATAATCAGAAAGCCACCCTGGATGATTTTATGGCTTACAGTCATTCCCTGTGAGCCTTACCAACCTGATTTTGCTTGTGCCCATGTGCACTGCCTCTCACAGTGTATAACATCATCCTCAGCTTAGGAGCACACTGCCTGGCTTCCGTTGCTGGCTCTCCAATTCTCATGAATCAGTGTGACCTGGGAAAGAGTGTGCATTAGATTAATTTTACATGAAAATGTGTAATACAGACTTAAGCCATCCACAGAAATTCCAGTCTTTCTATTAGTGTCTGATGGGGCAATGATTAAAATAGACTGAAATAGATTATTTTTATATCTTCCTAGGTTTCCACTTTCAAACCTGAATTATTGTTAGTTTTCAGTATCTGTGCTATAGGACAGTTAGTTTGTTGTGGAAGAAAAAAATGAATATGACAGCTCATGTGTGGGGTTTTGGCCTTTTAGAATCCAAAGAGTCTAATAAACATACAGGGAAGTCATTTTAGAATAAACAGGATTAAAATGATCTGTGGACTCAAACAGAGTCTGCAAGAACTCATGCCATGTCTGCTTTGACATCCTTTTAAAAATCATGATGTCAGATGAAGTCAAAATAAAATTCTTAAATACCTTCAGACACAGATGGCACAGTGGATCATCCATTATAAAAGCATTTTGTTCCCAGCCTTCCTCCCTCCTCCCCAAACTGGGGTTTCTATTTCACATTCTTGCCAAAAATATTCAGCTGTAACACTGAAGTAATTTGCTGACCCTCTGAGCACGGAGACCAGGGAGCAAGTTTGGTCTGGCTGTGTGACAGTGTTTTTTCATCTATTTCCAGTCACACTGACATGCCACACATCACTGGTTAGATCCAACCCTGCTAACAAACACCTAATTAATCAGCTAAAATACAGAAGACCTACAGCACTTGTGAACAAAACAATAAATATCGTTAACAGCACTTATTTAGTCACAATGGCAGCCCCTCTCAGAGCACACAAGAACAAATTTTAAGTATTTCTGTAATGCACATCATATTTGTGTTTTCACCATTTTGTTTCACGTTCTAATGAGGAATTAATTAGGTTAGGAAATGAACGCAGAGTATTCCATTTTTGTTATCTGGCATTTGTCATGTGGACTGAAAATTAAAGCAACTTGATAAAGTGGAGATGCTCAACACTTAGAAGCTTTGAGAATCCAGGTGGCTCAGGGTGCACTGTGCATTCCTGTGCACACCATACCATAGAGAATAGCACTCACCACAGTCTAGAATGTATTTCTGGACCAAAAGATATACTGGAGTATAGAAGGGTATTCATCTCAATGTTTGTTTTTCCCAAATAAAACAGTAGGGAATTTGGGTCTGACACCTACCAAAAAGAGCATATAAATGATCACTTATATGAACCTAACACAGTATTCTAATTTAAGGAAGTTGTTCAGTTTGGGCTCTGAAGCTAGACAGTGTGGGTTCACATTCTTTCTCTGTCACTAGAACAGATTGTCTTTGTTCCTTCACAGGGTTGTAATGAAGATTCAGTGAGTCAATAGGAGTAAAGCACAGAGTATAAATGCTCAATGAAAGTTGGCTGACGTTGTTGTTATGGTTAGAGTATTTCCAGAAATAGAAATGTAGATCTAGAACAAATGATGCCACACAGAAATTGTACAAGTGGTCTTTTGTTTTCAACCTAAATTTTTATCTTCATTATTCTGGGTGATGCCCCTACCCAATTATTATACCTCTCCAACTAACCATTGTATCAATATAAAGAAGTAAATAGATAACAATGGGAAACGCAAAATTGATAAATGTTCAGTCCAGAGTCATTCAGAATCCGTGTCAAAGCTCAAAACGAAGTATATTAGTGGCCAATCCATAGAATTCTGTTCATTTCTCCTAGAGTTGAAGATTTGATGATGGTGTCACTTTTCAGTATGCAAAAAAGTGTTATTTTTAGCAGCATCATAATGCTTAACACTATATTTAATTTCTTAAAATTACAACTAGAGCATGCATCATAAAGTAATAGTTCAAGCATAGGCAACGTAGTGAGACCTTGTCTCTACAGAAAAATTTTTTTAAATTATCTGGTCATGTTATCCTGTGCCTGTAGCCTCAGCTACTCAGGAAACTGAGGTAGGATGATCTCTTGAGCCCAGGAGGTTGATTTGAGGCTGCAGTGAGCTGTGATCACACCACTACACTCCAGCCTGGGTGACAGAATGAGACCTTGTCTGGGGGTGGGGGTGGTGGGGGGAGATTGTGCATGGTGGCTCACACCTGTAATTATAGCATTCTGAGAGCTGAGGCTGGCAGAGTGCTCGAGCCCAGGAGTTCGAGACCATCCTGGGCAATATGGTAAAACCCCGTCTTTACTAAAAATACAAAAATTTGCCAGGCGTGATGGCAGACGCCTGTAGTCCCAGCTACTCAGGAGGCTGAGGTGGGAAGATCACTGGAGCCCGAGAGGTGGAGGCTGCAGTGAGCCATGATTGTCACCCACTCTAGCCTGGGTGACAGAGTGAGACCCTGTCTCAAAAAAAGAAAAGAAAAAGGAAAAAGAAATTAAAAGTTCAGAAGAGCATATAATAAAAGAGTTAAAGCCTCCCTGGCGCACTCCTGTGGTAGCCCGCGTGTGTTTGGTATTTACAGATGTCCATGCTTGCACGTCTGTATTTTAGAAACATATATTTTTGTAATAAAATTTGAATCATACATAGTCTGCCTCTTTGTTTTTTCTCCTAAAAGGTCACGAACATTTTTCTAGGATTTGAGAGACAATATCTTGGTTTTGATGGAATTGGAACCTGATAGTGACCAGAGGTGTTCTGTATTTTTAAATTCCTGATAGTATGAGTTTAATGCATTTAATATTTTCTTTTATAAAATAAAAAAGAGGAAATGAGTTTCTGTTATAACAAAAATGTTGGTAAAAAAAAAAGTTTATTCTTCCTGTAAATCAGTTGGATTGTTTTCATTTGAGACATAGATTAGTGTTTTCTTTTTTTAATTACTATTTTCTTCTAGAGAGGGAAGAGGAGAGAGAAAATTCCAGACAAATGACTTACAGATACTCTAAAAATATATAACTGTCTCTGAGCAAATACAAACAAAACTATAACA
Organism: Pan paniscus; assembly: GCF_029289425.2. Taxonomy (NCBI): domain Eukaryota; kingdom Metazoa; phylum Chordata; class Mammalia; order Primates; family Hominidae; genus Pan; species Pan paniscus. The sequence goes on along the minus strand of NC_073270.2, from coordinate 759,647 downwards.
GTGGAATTTAACTGCCTGCCCCATGATTTATAGAACATTCATCTCTCATATTGAAAAGACCTGCTTTTTAAAATCAGCTTCCGTATTTATGCTCTTAGTTATCTTAGTGCATCAAAGGTTAATGAACTCGAAGTCATTCCCATAACTATGAAAGTAAGTTGTAGACAAGAGATCTGAGCCAAAGCAAAAGTAGTCATTACAAAATACGTTTCTAGGTAGTTTTCTCCTCGTTCAAATAATATATCATTTACCTGTCTTAGCACTTGGCTTCTTAATCACTTTCTTTTAATTCTCAAAAGCACCAAAACAATGCAATCCAAGTGTTTCTGGGACCCTGCAGATATAAAAATATGATGTAGGTAGTGGAAGGCCTAGAAGTCAGAAGAGCTGACCTCTCATACTGGCTGTGTAGGTAACTTGCTGTGTCTTTTTTTTTTTTTTTTTTTTTTTTACTTTTAAGACAGGGTCTCACTCTGTCACCCAGGCTAGAGTGCAGTGGCATGATCACAGCTTGCTGTAGCCTGAACTTCCCAAGCTCTAACCATCCTCCCTCTTCAGCTTCCCGAGTAGCTGGGACTACAGGTGCATGCCACCATACCTGGCTAATTTTTGTATTATTTTTAGAGACAAGGTCTCCCCATGTTGCCCAGGCTGGTCTTGAACTTTTGGGCTCAAGCAATTCACCTGCCTCAGCCTCCCAAATTATTGGGATTACAGGTGTGAGCCACCATGCCAGGCCACTGTATCATTTTAGAAAGGGAGATTGTGGACTTCCATGGCCTCCTGTGTCAAATAAATAGGGTGAGATTAGTTTTTCTCCTACAGTCCCTTCAGCAGGATTATTCTGTACAAGTGTGAGTTAACTGTTTATGTTGGTGACCACACATGTATTAGCATTCAGGCTGAGGTCTGAGAGGAGAGCGTAGAAACAACATATTTGTCCTTTCTCCTCTATCAAAGCTACATGCTTTTCCTCACAAAGTAGTATGTACCAAAAAAGAAGATGGTCCTTCATGAATAATCTCTACTGCCTGTTCCCCAAACCATCATTTGGGCTTAAAGAGTGAATTCATGCTCGAGCCCCCCCCCCGCTTTTTTTTTTTTGAGACAGATTCACACTCTGTCACCCAGGCTGGAGTGCAGTGGTGCAATCTCGGCTCATTGCAACCTCCACCTCCTGGGTTCAAGTGATTGTCCTGCCTCAGCCTCCTGAATAGCTGGGACTACAGGCACACGCCACCACACCCGGCTAAATTTTTTTTTTTTTTTTATTTTTAGTAGAGACGGGGTTTAACCTTGTTGGCCAGGCTGGTCTCGATCTTCTAACCTCATGATCCACCCGCCTCGGCCTCCCAAAGTGCTGGGATTACAGGCATGAGCCAGCGCGCCCGGCCTCAAGCCCTTTTTCTTAAAAACAAACATTATTTCAGATCCCTTTGAATTTTTAGTCATACTGTGGGAAATTAACCTAAATATTTGAAAGGACTCCATAATGAATTGGAAATTTCAGGCCTACCTGTTCTCAATGAGTAAGTTTAGATGTTCTTTAAAAATTAAATCAGAATGTCAAGCTGAAAATGTGGCACAGCAACATGGTTAATTAGCTGGCTACACTCTTCTTTTTTGTGTTTTCAGAAAGCTCTTGGCACTATCAATACAAATATAGATCAGCATACCAGAACAGTTGGAATAGGTGAACAGAGCAACTTTTAAAATCCATTTTAATATATTTTTTTAAATTGATTTTCTAACAAATTTGGAAACCCATGGTTATATACCAATAACTAATACCCATTCTGGACAGATAAATGTTACACAGAAGACTGGAGAATTGATCTCTTTAAAACCCATTCAGCTCTAGTTTTGGGTGATTTTTTTTTTCTTTTTTTAAGAGATGGGGTCTTGCTTTGTCACCCAGACTAGAGTGCAGTGGCATGATCCGGGCTCACGCCACTGCAGCCCCCAACTTCTGGGCTCAGGGCTCAAGTGATCCTCCCACCTTCCAGCTCTAGTTTCATTGAATTATTTTTCTTGTAAAACAGTTTGCTTTTAACATTCCTTTATGTCAAGGACATAAAGTTTTCATTTTAAGTGGCTTGTTTTTCATTATAGTCATCTCATTTGCCTTAGAATTTAATATATGGATAATTATAAAAGCTAAGTGCACTTCGGAATGATAATTAATGCATCAAAGGTGTTCCTCTTATTTTCCAGGACACTGAGATGTCTGTCACTTGTTGTCCTTTAGTGATCACTAATCTGACCAAGTCGTAAAATGAGGCTCATGCTTTATTGGTGTTTATGGCCGTTATAAGTTTGAGTTAATGACAGAAGACTTCACAGTTGCCCACTCTGCTGTCCATTAACTTCCCAGTTGTGCCTGTGAAAACCGTTGCCACCTGGTGAGAATTTTGAGCATCTAGACCAGAGTGCCAGAATTCTGAAGGTGTTTTGTAATTACTCCACATGTTGCTGTCGTTTTGTTTTGTTGAGACAAGGTCTCACTCTGTCTTCCAGGCTGGAGTGCAGTGGTGCAATCATAGCTCACCATAGCCCCTAACTGCCAAGCTCAAGCTATCACACGTGAACCTCCCAATGGCTAGGACTACAGGCACTTACCACCATGCCCAGCTGTTTTTTGTTTTGTTTTGTTTTGTTTGTTTGTTAGAGAGGGGGGTCTCACTATGTGGCTCAGGCTGATCTGCAACTCCTAGGCTCAAGCAGTTAACCTCCCTCAGCCTCACTAAGTGCTGGGATTACAGGCGTAAGCCAATGCACCCGGCCTGTTTTTTGTTTTTCCTCAGAGACGGGGTGTCATTCTGTCACCCAGGTTGGAATGCAGTCTCAATCTCCCAGCCTCAAACCATCCTCCAGCCTCAGCCCCTCAAAGTACTGGGATTACAGGTGTGAGCCACTCCCAGCCTGTAATTACTCCTGTTTTTATCCCTATTGTTCAGGTAGCACTTACTTTCTGTTTAGTATGAACATCTACCATTAGTGGCCCAGGGCTGTTAATTAAACCACCAGCAGTTCCTAAAAATTCACATGGATCCAAGTTGATAGGTTGAAACTAGAGGGGAGTCTAAATTCTTCATTTCAGTAGTCAACTTTTATATTGGTTAATTTAATTCAGTGGATCTCAATCCTGGCAGCACAATAGAATCACCTAGGGAGAAGTTTGAAAATACTGATGCCTGCAATTGGAGACACTAGTTGTATTACCAAGGCTTTGACTGGAATGGCATGTTTACAGACTGCTTTGGGGAACTGAAGTTGATCTTTAGAGCCAATGGAAGCCCCTTGGAAAAACTGACCTCCCTCATACCTTGTCCTTTACAGGGTTCCTAACCTGTGGTAAGTAAAGAATGTCACTTTCTGACAAGCTCAGGAGCCCCAAGTTATTTTGGGACCTCGGGAAAAGAGGAAGTCACCTAATTTATATAGGTATCTGCAGGCACAAATAAATTCTTGGCTGGGCTCAAGAGGTTTGTAAAAGGTCTAATTTGAGATTCCTTATGAAAAATTTCAGCAAAGTCAATGTAAAAGAAAAAGGGGGGTGCTATATGGCAAATACTTACTCTTGCTGCACTTTATGCAAATAATTAGCCCAAGCATAATAAGACTAAAACTTATTTTGGAAATAAATTGGTCCTACTATGATTGGTCTTTGGTAGAAATAGAAAACCAGAGAGAGAAAAATTATGTTTCAGAAAAACTGTAGTACCCCTTTTATTGACTCCACCCTTGTCCATTTTTTTGGATAAGGTTATCTGCTGATAACTCAATAATTGATTGGTTCTCAGGGTCATTTACCTGGGTCCCTCAAGGCTTCAGGTTGGTTCTACAGGGACTCCTGAAGCTAGGACTTTCACTTCTTGTGGTAGGGCTTACTATTAATCTTACAGTCTGCTGTTCACTTATGTGCTGTACTAAAACTGTGGATAAGAATGACCCCAACCAGACACCAGTGAAGGCATATGGTCAACTTCAAGACGGTTTCACTCCTCTTACCTTGGGGGCAATCCCTTCCCCAACAATGTTCCATAAGCAAGAAGAAATTAGAGCTGTCATTAGCCTTTCCCATCTCCATAGCTCACACCTCAGGATTGAGGTGTACCAAAACCCAAGGGGGTGGGGACATTGAAACTGCCTTTCCAAAATCATGACAGTAAAAGAAACCTGACATAGCTGACTCCATCTTACTTCTGACCTCCGAGCTGTCCTTGTTCATTCCTAGGCACAGGCCAAGCTAACTGTGGGTAGAATTTGGTTTATAATTTAACCTTAAAGCAAGGATGATAATAGCCCTTCCCAAGACTAAACTGCCTTTGTAAAACTAATGAAAGCACACAAGGTTAGAATTATGGAAGGGCCCTGAATTCTATTTTATTTATTTTATTTTTTTGAGATGGAGTTTCACTTCAACTGCAAATAAATGTTCATTCTCTCTCTCTCTCTGTCTCTCTTGCTCTGTCTCTCTCATATCTGGACCCATCCAGATAGTTCATTGTATCTACATTTTTTAAAGTCTCACCCTCAATTCAGGTGATTCTAAAGGGTAGCTAGGGTTGAAACGACTAAATTTTGTTTGTTGGCCTCTTTATTCTTTGGCTTTCCTGGCTGCACGTTTTCTTCGTTTTGCTCAAACACAGCAGTCATTTGTCAGTCTTACATTGGTGCATGTGGTGCCTACAACTACAAATGGGTCCTTATCAAGTTCAGAGAATTGTTTATAGGCCACTCAAGACCAGCCAGAGTTTCAACACCATCCAAAGAACATTTTCTGGCAATATAGGTGACCAATTCCCTCTGACTTGACAAAGGAGAGCCAGTTTGGAATTTAATGAGGTTCTTTTCCTTACCAGTTAAGCCTCAGTAGAATCCTCATGACCTTTGGTTGAATTACATGGACACTTATTAAAGGCTCTCAATGGTCCCACACTGTTCTAAGCACTGGACAGGACACCAAATAAGAATGTAGCATGGAGGAACTCAAGATGCTGACCATCTCATTGAGGAGACAGGGCATATTTGAATCTGGACCATAAGTGCTACAGGACAATGATGGGGAAAAAAGAGATCTCTGTGGAATGGTTGGAATGGTATCATAGAAAAAAGACTAGAGAAGATAGAACTTGGGCCAAGCCTTGAAAAGAGTATGGGTCGAATTCAGCTGGTGAAGGATGGTGCATTTCCAGACCTGTAGGATGATCTAATTACTCCCTACTCACAGAGTTGGAGTAATTAAGTCACAGGACCACTCTGAACAGAATGGACAGAGTGGAGGAGTAGCTGAGAGGTAAAGTTCCCGCAGGCAAGATGAAACCTTCCACCTTGACCCTTGGATGCCTGCAGGAGGAGGTGGACCTTGATTGGAGAAGCTTTAAAAAGCCCTAGTTTACAAAAGTAAGCTGTGGTGAGAAAAATTATAGCACCTGGTATTCCTGGGTGACACTATCTGGAAGGTGTGGGAGGAAAGGCTTACCAGGTTGTTAGAAATGTTCTGTATCTCTGTTACAGAGGTGGTTACACAGGCGTATACATTTACCAAATTCCATCCGACTTACACTTAAAATCAGTGCATTTTCGTGGGGCATGGTCACAAGCCCCTGGGTCCTGTGGTCCTAGCTACTCCAAAGGCCAAGGTGGGAGGATTGCTTGAGCCCAAGAGTTCAAGGCTACAGTTAGCTATGATCACATTCCATTGCACTCTAGCCTGGGTGACAGTGTGAGACCCTCTCTGTAATTCATTCTGTGCATTTTATTGTCTATAAATTGTGTTTGAATTTTTAAAAAATTTTAAGTTGTATTTAAACAAAGAGAACCTATGGATTAAAAGACTTTAAAATAATAGCAACCAATGGAAATACATGACTGGAATTCTGATGCAAACACCCTATTAAAGAAATTTTTTAGAGACTATTGGAGATTGGGCACAGTAGCTCATGCCTGTAATTTCAGTACTTTCAGAGGCCAAGGTGGGTGGATAGCTTGAACCCAGCAGTTCGAGACTAGCCTGGGCAACATAGTGAAACCCATCTCTATTAAAAATACGAAAAAAAAAAAAAAAGAAGCCAGGTGTGGTTTTGTACGTCTGTGGTCCCAGCTACTTGGGGGGCTGAGGTGGGAGGATTGATTAAGCCTGGGAGACAGGTTGTGGTGAGCAGAGATCACGCCACTGCACTCCAGCCTGGGTGACAGAGTGAGATGCCATATCAAAAAAAAAGACTATTGGAGAAATTTGAATACTGACTGGATTATGTGATAATCATACTTATCTTTTTTTAAGATTTGATAGGTTTAGCCTCATTGGTTTGCATTTTTTAGAGTTCTTTTAGGGACATATACTGAAATATTTATGGATGAAAATGATTGAATCTCTAGCTGTTGCTTCAAAATAATCCAGTGTGAGTGGGCAGAGGGAGTTATCAGAGAAGCCAGATATTTTCTAATCATTGTTGAAGCTAGTAATGGGAAGACAGGAGTTTAATAAACTATTATCTACTTTTGTATCTGTTTTATGGTTTCAATAATAGTCAAAACTACCATGTATTTGCGTTTAAAAAGTCATTGTTGGTTATTGAAGAGGAAAATGCTTCGTACAAGCATTTCTCTAAAAAGAGTGTTCTGGCGGCCAGGCACGGTGGCTCACACCTGTAATCCCAGAACTTTGGGAGGCCGAGGTAGGTAGGTGGATCACCTGAGGTCAGGAGTTCGTGACCAGCCTAGCCAACATAGTAAAATCCCGTCTCTACTAAAAATACAAAAAACAGCTGGGCGTGGTGGCGGGCGCTTGTAGTCCCAGCTACTCAGGAGGCTGAAGCAGGAGAATCACTTGAACCCGGGAGGTGGAGGTTGCAGTGAGCAGAGATCATGCCACTGCATTCCAGGCTGGGCGACAGAGCGAGACTCAATCTCAAAAAAAAAAGAGTGTTCTGGCATTCAGTGATTAACTAGTGAGACTTTTTGGAGGCCGCTGCAATATTTTCTAAGTAATGATGAATGGACTTGGAGAAGGAAAAATGAAGATAAATGCCCTGCTTTATTTACTTTGCTTAAAAGAAGTCAAAGGCACATTAGGCATTTCATATTTGCAGTTAGGGGACATCAGGTCACATAGTGTTAAACGTTGTTTGGACCGCTGAATTCAGTATTGTGTGTATGTGTGTTGAGGAGGAAGTTGGAGTTGTAAAGGAATCGTCCAGGTAGCCCCCATGTCCCACAGCTAAAGGAGAAAGCATTGTGCTGTTGATTTGTGGACAAGGGAGTGTTCACAGAATTAGGAAATGTGAGTTCTAGTTCAGCTCTGTGGCCTGGGGCAAGTCCTGAACCTAGCTGGCCTTCAGAATCCTTAGCTGGAAGTATGAGAATTAAAAATTAGGGATATCCCTTGAGGTCAGGAGTTTGAGGCCAGGCTAACCAACATGGTAAAACTCGGTCTCTACTAAAAATACAAAAATTAGCCAGGCGTGGTTGTGCACACCTGTAGCCCCAGCTACTTGGGAGGCTGAGGCAGGAGAATCGCTTGAACCCGGGAGGTGGAGGTTGCAGTGAACTGAGATCGCGCCATTGCACTCACTCCAGCCTGGGTGACAGAGCAAGACTCTGTCTCAAAAAAAAAAAAAAAAAAAAAAAAAAATTTAGATGATCTCTAATGCCTTACATTGAATTTTTTGCCAGCTCTCACTCTTTTACTATAGCGTCATTGTTTTAAACCAGTTTTCAAAGTGGGCCACCTGCATCAGTGATTCTTGTAGGTGGTGGGGAATGTCAGAAATGCCATCACTTGGCCCCCATCCCAGAACTGCAGAATGATCTTCTGGCAGCATGTGCCTGGGAATCTGCATTTTAGCCAATGTCACAGGTGATTCTTATGAAGAATAGAATTCAGAGCTGTTTTAGGGCTCGTTATTCGTTCTTTTTCTTCATATTGCCTCAAAATACAATCAACACTTAAGCTGCTTTTCTTCTAAGAATCTAAGAGATTTCAGAGCTTTACTTTGAAAGGGATAAAGTTGTAATCACCTGACATTGTGAGTAGATTTAAATGTTTAATTTTTGTTAGTAATTTATAAAGTATAATTTAGGAAATACTAGAGACAAAAAGAAAAAAGTTATAGTAGCCTGTGACTCTTTAGCCTTAGCAAAGCAGTGTTAAATGGGTTTCCTGTATATCCTTCCACGATTTTTCTAATACATATATATGTAAATATAATTATTTACTAATGCCAGTAGGCAGCAATGAGAACAAAACCTCTTTTGTATTTTTTTTCCCCATGAGTCAAACATAAGACTTCAGATTCAGATCAATTCTGGTGTGCTATAAGGCAGGCCTTTCCTACAAGGGGTGGAGAGGCCAGCCTTTCTTCTCTTGGTGGGAATGGCCTGAGCTGTGTTGTGGGCAGGCCGCTGATTTGTGTGATGTATCATTAGAGGGAATAAGCCCATTGATCTTTTCTAGTTTCCGTTAAACTTGAACTGAGAGGCCAGGCACGGGGGCTCACGCCTCTAACCCCAGCACTTTGGGAGGCTGAGGCGGGTGGATAACCTGAGGTCAGGAGTTCGAGTCCAACCTGGCCAACATGGTGAAACCGAGTCTCTACTAAAAATACAAAAATTAGCTAGGCATGGTGGCACTTGCCTGTAGCCCCAGCTACTCGGGAGGCTGAGGCAGGAGAATTGCTTAAACCGGGAAGGCGCAGGTTGCAGTGAGCCAAGATCGCACCACTGCACTGTAGCCTAGCAACAGAGTAAGACTCTGTCTCGAAAGAAAAAAACTTGAACGGAGACAAAAATTAAAAATAAGGCCAGGCGTGGTGGCTCATGCCTATAATCCCAACGCTTTGGGAGGTCAAGGCGGGCAGATTTCCTGAGGTCACAAGTTCAAGACCAGCCTGGCCAACATGGTAAAACCCCGTCTCTACTAACAATACAAAAATTAGCCAGGCATGGTGGCAGGTGCCCATAATCCCAGCTACTCGGGAGGCTGAGGCACAAGAATCTCTTGAACCAAGAAGGCAGAGGTTGCGGTGAGCCAGGATTGCTCCACTGCACTCCAGCCTGGGCAACAGCACAAGACAAGACACTCTCTCAATTAAAATAAAAAATTATTTACCAAAGTAGGTTTATTTTCTCCGTATTATTGTATGACCTATTTTTAATACACATCATGCTCATCTATGTTAATATTCTCCTATATCAAGATTTGTAATGGCCATATAGAATTCCTTTGTATAAATATACCAGTGCTTATATGGTTGTTTCTTACAAGCAGACTGTCTGCCTCTTTTTACTGTTTTAAACATGGAAACAATAGCCTTCTGTATCTTTTTGTACATCCTTAGGATAAAACTTTTAGACAAGTGAAATAATTTTTCATTTTTAAAAGTGATTTTGAACACAGTTAACCCATATTCAGTATAGAAAAAATGGCAAATCCAAGGAAATTTTTTTTTTTTTTTTATTAGAGTCTCGCTCTGCCGCCCAGGCTGGAGTGCAGTGGGACGATCTTGGCTCACTGCAACCTCTGCCTCCCGGGTTCAAGTGATTCTCCTACCTCAGCCTCCCGAGCAGCTCTGGATTACAGGCACTCACCACCATGCCCAGCTAATTTTTGTATTTTTGTAGAGATGGAGTTTCACCATGTTGGCCAGGCTGGTCTCAAACTCCTGACCTCAAGTAATCTACCTGCCTCAGCCTCCCAAAGTGCTGGAATTACAGGCAGGAGCCACCACACCCAGCCTAATCCAGGGAAAAATTAAAACTACCATAGCTGTTTCATTTAGCACGGTCAGATAACTTATCGTGTGTGTGTGTGTGTGTGTGTGTGTGTGTGGTAATGTATTTTAATAGGATCACACAATACATGGAATTTTATTATCTGCTTTTTTCAATTAACCATATATTACAAACATTTTTCCACATCACCCACATTGAAAATTCTACAATATATCTGTAAACCAAAAATAAAATTCTAAGCCCCCTAACCAACGGAATAGATCCCTCCTGTCAGCCAGGGGATTCCATAGTAAGCCTGAAAAACTAGTTCAGGCCATGATGGGAAGGAGGTGTCAAACATGCCTCATTATACCCTCCTCCCTTTGGAATTCAGGCACAACTGACCAGCATTAACATTAAAACAGAAATCTTAGGAGTGACAAACAGACTCTTTATAGCAATAAGATAACAAATTCCAACCTGACTCTCCTATAGCATCACATGACAGCAGACCCTAAAAGAAATTGAAGTATTTTACCCTAAAATATATTTCTTCGATGTATTTTGTCTTTTTTTGTTTTGTTTCTTTTGTTTTCTTGAGATGGAGTCTCACTCTGTCACTCTGTCACCCAGGCTGGAGTGCAATGGCACAATCTAGGCACTACAACCTCCACCTCCTGGGTTCAAGCCATTCTCCTGCCTCAGCCTCCCAAGTAGCTGGGACTACAGGCACCCCCCACCATGCCTGGCTAATTTTTGTATTTTTAGTAGAGACGGGGTTTCACTGTGTTGACCAGGCTGGTCTCGAACTCTTGACCTCAGGTGATCCACCTGCCTTGGCCTCCCAAAGTGCTGGGGTTACAGGCATGAGCCACTGCTCCCGGCCTCTTCGATGTATATTGAAATGGCCCTGCAAGGCTGTCTCTTATGGGGAATATCTACATTATGTAGAGAATCCCCTTACCTGTCCAGGCCTTTTCCTGATCAGGAGAGATTCAGAGTCTGGTACCTATTTAGGTCTGAAAAGAGACGTTTACCATCTATGTAGATGAAGCCTGCTACCCGGAGGCTTCATCTACATAATAAGAACCTTGGTCTTCACAACCCCTTATCTTAACCCAGACACTCCTTTCTGTTGATTCCAGGCCTTTAGATAATAAGTTAACTTTTTCAACCATTTGCCAATCAGAGTATCTTTGAATCTACCGAAGACCTGGAAGCCCACACTTATTTGAGTTCTTCCACCTTTCTAAACTAGTGTATACCTTACATGCATTGATTTGTGTTTGCCTGTAACTTCTAGTCCACTAAAGTGTATAAAATTAAGCTGTAACCCAGCCACCTTGGGCACATGTTGTCAGGACCTCGTGAGATTGTGCTTTTGGCCTTGGTCATTCATACTTGGCTCAGAGTAAACCTCTTTTTTACAGAGTTTGACTCTTTTCATTGACATATCTGTATACATTAATTACAAAATGTTATTTAATCCAAATTGCTTCGGTCAGTATACAGATTTTAAGTGGCTAACATATACAAAAGCACTCTAGTAGATTTAAGAGAAAGTTGATCAGAACTGTTTGATGCCCTCAAAATATTTACCATCTACAAGGGAGTCTAAAACCATCATACAAGTCAGCTTGTACATTATATCACAGATCCCAGGAGAAGGTACAGAAGATGGGCTGTGAGAGTTCAGGGCAAGAACATTGTTAGTGAAGGAGATCAGGGAAGGGCCTGAAGAGGCAGTGATGGGAGGGTGCGGCTGTGTGAAGGTGGGGGAAGAAAGGTATTCCAGGTAGTAGAAGGGCATAAGCTGAGGCATGCTGCCGGGAAACAAGAGACCTGCATCTCTATACAGCGAGTACTGGCACTTAATGGGATGCAGTCCCTGTCCCAGTAAGGATGACAGGAGGAGTGGGAAATGAAGTTGGGGGGGTCAGCCAGTACCAGGTTATGGATAGTTTAGAATCTCTGGCTCTGCAGTGTGGACTACATTTCCTGAGCAGTGGGTGCTTTTTAGGCGTTGTCACATTTTGTTTTAGCTGGAATAATGATGGCATTGGAGCTGGCTGGGAGTAATGCTCTGAAGCATTGTGCCAGAGTGGAAACAGTAATGGAAGAGGGGCAGTAAGAATGCTACTTCCGTGACTAGAAACCAAGGCTACGATGGTAGCAGCCAAAACAGAGAAAAGGAGAGGTGCTGTGGAGTTAGAATGGCAAGGCTCGGCAGTCTGCCCATGCTCATGAAATCAGGAAGGCTGGAGAGTCAAAGGGGCTTCTGAGGTTTGGTGGCTGGGATAATAGGCCCATTTTAAATTATGAATGGCAAGAATTGTTTTTTTTTTTTAAGCCTGCTTTTTCAGTCCTAGCATCACACACTCTGTACCTTTCTTTTTCCTGATAGGCAATTATTTGGGATATACCTGTAAGTGCGGAGGCCTTCAGTCAGGAAGTCCCTTAAGCTCCCAGACATCCCAGCCTGAGCAAGAAGTGGGGACCGTAGAAGGAAAGCCAATCAGCAGCCTGGATGCCTTCCCCACTCAGGAAGGTACGCTGTCTCCAGTGAACCTGACAGACGACCAGATCGCCGCTGGCCTCTATGGTAACTTTTCTCACTCACAGTCATTGGCATCAGGATTCTAGGGCCAGCATTGCCAGCATTCCAATTTAATGTCAATGTACCTTTTAAATTGACCTGGAAGAAAGTTAATATCGTTATTCGGAAGGTAGGCCCAGAATATCTTTAAATAAGGTTACCAAAGAGGCCGGGCATGGTGGCTCACACCTGTGATCCCAGCACTTTGGGAGGCCAAGGCAGGCAGATCACTTGAGGCCAGGAGTTCGAGACCAGCCTGGCCAACATGGTGAAACCCCGTCTCTACTAAAAAATACAAAAATTAGCCAGGCATGGTGGTGCACACCTGTAGTCCCAGCTACTCCGGCAGCTGAGGTGGGAGAATCACTTGAACCTGGGAGGTGGAGGTTGCAGTGAGCTGAGATCACGCCACTGCACTCCAGCCTGGGTGACAGAGAGAGACCCTGTCTCAAAATTACCAAAGAAAGAAAGCTGTACAAGAAAGCTTACCTGATATTACAAATTATGAAATATTTTAAATAGCATTTTATTCACGTTCTGGCAGGCATAAGTTTTTTCAGGTTATCTCAGCTGAAGAAAAATAATAATCCCTGTTTAGTATGTAAATGGTCCTTGAGGCTTGTGAGACACGACATCACTTTATAAGCAATAAAGCCGGATACAAATGTCAATTTTCACTGGCTTTGTTATGTCTGGAAGTACTAATTGATTTTTTTCCCATGTGAAGAATGTTATTAATGGAACTTGGAATTATTTTCTTTGCATGCACACACTTTCCCATTGAATTTTGTGGAAACTTCTCACATATATATGCCAAGATCTACATTTACATGCATGAGAAAAGAACTGTACAGGAAAAAAGATCATTTAACATGTATGGGTGTGAGTTTTCATTTTTATTGCCTTGACTTTTTCACAGCATGTACAGACAATGAAAGTACACTGAAGTCCATCATGAAGAAGAAAGATGGTAACAAAGATTCAAATGGCGCAAAAAAGAATCTTCAGTTTGTTGGCATTAATGGAGGGTAAGGAAAGATGGTGGTTCTAGAGGCTAATGCTGTCAGTCTCCTTTGCCTCCTGCCTAAGTCACATTTCAAGGTGCCTAGTCGGGGAAGCGGCCACAGCGCAGTGATGAAAGATTCCCTCCTCAGAAAGGCAGAAAGGTGCATTTGGGCTTTTCTTTCCTCCTCTGGTGCTGTCTTTAAGGATTTGTCACTCTCTTAAGGATACCTGATGAAGCTGAGTGGTTTACATCTCACCTCTGATCTGAAAGAAATAGTCTTCAGCGAACGCAGCAGGGTTCCTGCACTGTGTTGGACAACTTGTACTTACCTATATAAGAACTCACAATTGAGCAGAAAAAGACTGAGAGCATCACTCTCTGGGCCAACGATCATCATCTTTTCCTTCAAAATGGGTCCTTTTGCTTAGCTCTCCATGTTTATGACCCAAATTGTAGGGCCTTTCACAATTGATAACCACATCACCAGTTTGCTTTCTAAATACAATGGTTATTGTTTGTTCCTTCTCTTTCCATTGGCCCACGTACATAGTTAAGCCCCTTTGTTGTCCTACAATTGAATCAAATCAATGAATTGATACATGGCCCCCACAAGAAAGAAATAATATAAAGTGTACCATTAGGGTTTAACCTTATGGTGCCTGTTTTCCAAATCTAGAAGTTTTATTCAGTGATAATGGCCAGGAGATTTTGGAGGGCATACACCAGAAAAACTATTGATTGCCTATGTAATCTATTCACCTTGATACTGGGAGAATTAATAGGATGAAATAGGAAGAAATGGGGTGGGGGGGGACAAAAAGTTAGCACCTACCGATCTGTTTTCCATAAAGTATGTTTTCTCTTGATTTATACTAAGCCGGAGATGCCATTATTTTCTTTAACAAGTGTTACATGATACCAATTGGTTATATGATACCGATTACCAATTTAAGTTAGAGTGCATTCAAAACCACCAGGCATTTAAATAGACCTTACTTTGAACTTCTAAGTGCAGGATCTAAAACCACTAGTGAAATTTCTGGAGTCAATTAGCAAATCCCTTATAGAAATTTCTATCACTGGGTCTTCGTGAGCACACCTTGCATCTCCTGAAATCCCAATTGCCACCTAGGTATGAAACAACTTCAAGTGATGATTCCAGCTCAGATGAAAGCTCTTCTTCCGAGTCAGATGATGAGTGTGATGTCATTGAGTATCCTCTTGAAGAAGAGGAGGAGGAGGAGGATGAAGACACTCAGGGAATGGCAGAAGGGCACCATGCAGTTAATATTGAAGGTTTGAAGTCTGCCAGGGTGGAAGATGAAATGCAGGTTCAAGAATGTGAACCTGAGAAGGTGGAAATCAGAGAGAGGTGTGGTATATTCCCCTTCCCTCCCACATTTAATGTACTTTGGCAATAGAGTTGGCCAGTTCAGAGCTTTTGTAATTAAATGTTTGCTTTTATCTGTTCCTCAGAGGTATACACATCTTGAGATACTAATATATACAAGTGCAGAGTATTGCAACTCTTAGATCTCTTATGGTAGAATGGCCTGATAACCTAATCACCCTTGTTTTCTGAAACCTTAACTCTGCTATATAATTTAACATATGGAACCACAATCCACTAAAACTTCCATTGTTTGAACACCTTACCTTATATTTAAAGACATTTTAATTTTTTGGTGGCCAGCCTACTGTAAGATTTCAGATTTTATGTTTAGCCATTTATCTTGATACAGGATCATTGTGTGGATGAGGCCTCAGCCAAAGATCACATATACTGTAAAGATGATGCGTATCACTTACATGTTTGTATTTTGTTACACATTGAATGATCAGGAATACCACAAGAATGGAGTTGGGTGTATCATAAATAGTAGCTGAAAAACACTCTGGTTGGCTGAAACATGTGCCTCAAAATGTAAGTTTTCAAGACCATTAGATAAGGATTTGATGCTCATAAAATAGAGAGTAGAAAAAGTGGAAACTTCAGTATGGTTCTTCACTATGTGAAATAGAAATAGAACATTTCACAAAACTTACCTCTATTTAATTTGGCAAATGAAAGTTTAACTGCATTAACACAAGGTAAGTGTTTTTAGTTTATATTTCCAAGTGTTTCACATGGCTTTTTAACAGCTTTGAGATGTAATTTATATACCATATGTCATTTTTTTACTCTTCATATGGGTTAAACACTTGAGTCACCAAATGTGGGTTCAGATGTGTGGTTTACTGGTCAGCACAATGGATATATGGTAATTTGTGGAAAGTCAAGGCAAGAGGATCGCTTGAGCACAGGAGTTTGAGACTAGCCTGGACAACATAGTAAGACCTCATCCCTACAAAAATATCAATTACCTGGGCATGGTGTCACATGCCAGCTGCTCTGGAGGATAAGGTGGGAGGATCACTTGAACCCTGGAGATTGAGGCTGCAGTGAGCCAGTGCACTCCAGTCTGGGTGACAGAGCAAGACCCTGTCTCAGAAAAAAAGTAATTTGGGTCTCCTTCAACCCCCTTAAGATTAAAAATATTTTTTAAAAACTTAGAACAGGTTGGGCACAGTGGCTCACACCCATAATCCCAATACTTTGGGAGGCTGAGGCAGGCAGGCAGATAGCTTGAGCCCAAGAGTTCGAGACCAGCCTGGGCAACATGGTGAAACCCTGTCTCTACAAATACAAAGCCGGGTGCGGTGGCACACACGTGTAATCCCAGTTACTTGGGAAGCTGAGGTAGGAAGATTGCTTGAGGCTGGGACAGCAAAACTACAGTGAGCCATGATTGCACCACTGCACTCCAGCCTGGGCAACAGAGTGAGACCTTGTCTCAAAAAAAAAAAAAAAAAAAAAAAAGCAAACTTAAAAATGGCAAAAAAAAATCTCTACATGTTATTCCAGAATGTCATAAAGGCCAATTGGTGAAGCCGAATGTCACCCTCCCAAACAAGGCCTCAATCTCTGGCTGGAGGTGTTGGCTCTGCACAGTGGACGTAACCCTTAGACCCCTAAGGATTTCTGTGCTGCCTCCACCCAAGCACCTTGTGCCATAATGACCTGCCTAGGCTGGCTTGGGGCCACTTGCCTTTTAAAAATATATTTTTAAAAGTTGAAGCTGTGCACAGTGTCCCACACCTGTAATCCCAGCACTTTGGGAAGCCGAGGCAGGTGGATCACCTGAGGTCAGGAGTTCAAAACCAGCCTGGCCAACATAGTGAAACCCCGTCTCTACTAAAAATATAAAAATTAGCTGGGCCTGGTGGTGCACACCTGTAGTCCCAGCTACTAGGGAGGCTGAGGCAGGAGGATTGCTTGAATCCAGGAGGTGGAGGTTGCAGTGAGCCAATATCATGCCACTGCACTCCAGCCTGTGCGACAGAGCATGACCCTGTCTCAAAAAAAAAATTATATATTTGGGTTGAAATAAAAATGATTTTCTTCTTGTGACCAATCGTAACTTGTTTTTTCTCCTTTCAGGTATGAATTAAGTGAAAAGATGTTGTCTGCATGCAACTTACTGAAAAATACTATAAATGACCCCAAAGCTTTGACCAGCAAAGATATGGTGAGTCTGACCTGCAAACACCATCCCCAGTGTGTGCAAAGTGCATGAGTGGGTTCATTGTCAAGGCCAGCTGTAGGCTGCCCGAGTTGTTGCTTGCATGCTTTTCTCCTGAACTGTTTCCAGCATGAGTGGGCTGGGTGAACATCATGTGGTCTTGCTCCCTGAATCACACTGCCAGCGTTTCCTTGAGGCCCAACTTCGGACATCCTTTACCCACCCTGGACTTTTCCTGGGGTGGAGGCATCTGTGAGACATACACTTGCAGACAGAAAGGAGGGCTAATTGCAGTCAGTCGTCATCTTTCTACATATTTCATTTCTATTTATAGAACAGTAAGATCCAGGGAGCAGCATCCAAGAATTTTTTTTTTTAAGTTAGCGTATGTTTTTAAAAGAAACCTATCTGAGCCAAGGTCAGCATTCCTTTCAGTTATGAAACTGTATGTTATGCTCTGATGTGGAATGCAGGCGGCCACTATTTTTAAACATAAAAATAACCGCACTTGTCATCTCGCAGTCTAAGAAATTCAGAGCAAACAGCAAAGAGTTTGTGGTTGCCTTAGTGATCATGAGTGGTACAACATAGGACACAAGTATTTCTGTGGCAGTGGTTAATCTGACACCATGGCCAAGAATGACATATTCTCATGTGTCGAAGTTATGTGCACATTCTTTCATAGGCCAGACTAACCCACTGGTTGACAGCTGTCTTTTTTATTAGTGCATTGAGAAAATGTAGGATCCCCTAAGGATACCGAAATGCACAGATACTCAAGTCCCTTATGTAAAATGGTGTAGTATTTGCATATAAACTATGCATATACTTTAAATTCTGCCATATATTTTAAATCATTTCTATATCATAATACCTAATACAGGGCCAGGTGCAGTGGCTGACACCTATGATCCCAACACTTCGGGAGGCCGATGCAGGCCGATCACATGAGGTCTGGAGTTCGAGACGAGCTTAGCCAACATGGTGAAACCCTGTCTCTACTAAAAATACAAAAAGTTAGCCAGGCATGGTGGTACACTCCTGTAATCCCAGCTACTCGGGAGTCTGAGGCTGGAGAATTGCTTGCACCCGGGAGGTGATGGTTGCAGTGAGCCAAGATTGCACCTCTGCACTCACGCCTGGGTGACAGAGTGAGACTCCGTCTGAAAAAAAGCCTGGAGTGCAGTGGCGTGATCTGGGCTCACTGCAAGCTCCGCCTCCCGGATTCGGGCCATTCTCCTGCCTCACCCTCCCAAGTAGCTGGGACTACAGGCGTCCACCACAACGCCCGGCTAATTTTTTTGTATTTTTAGTAGAGACCGGGTTTCACCATGTTAGTCAGGATGGTCTCGATCTCCTGACCTCGTGGTCCGCCCATCTTGGCCTCCCAAAGTTCTGGGATTACAGGCATGAGCCACCGCGCCTGGCCTCAAAAACTTAACACAATGTAAATGCTATATAAATAGTTGTTATACTGTATTGTTTTGTATTACATATTTTTTAAATATTTTCACTCTGCCAGTGGTTGAATCTATGGAAATGGAACCTGTAGATACAGAGGGCCAGCTGTACTAAATAAAATTGCTGGTCAAGTCCAGGCACAGTGGCTCACACCTGTAATCCCAGCACTTTGAGAGGCCAAGGCAGTGGATCACTTGAGCCCAGGAGTTCAGTTTGAGACCAGCCTGGGCAACATGGCAAAACCCTGTCTCTACAAAAATTAGCCAGGTATGATGGCATGTACCCATGGTCCTAGCTACTTGGGAGGCTGAGGCAAGAAGATAGCTGGAGGCCCAGGAAGTTCAGGCTGCAGTGCTCCATCATCATGCCACTGCACTCCAGCCTGGGAGACAGAGTGACACCCTCTCAAAAAAAAAAAAAAATTCCTAGTCAAGGGGAAACATAGAACTACATATTGAAATTCTTGGATTTGTATTCATGAAAATACCTGGCTATACCCTGGTCACTAGTAAAACCATAAAATCTCACTGCAGTGTCAGTATTTCCCATCAGGTTTAACCTAAACTTAAAACTGGTGCCTTGTAACCCCAGATTTTATAGCCATAGTACACTTTTCTTTCACTGTTCTCAAAATACTAGGTTACCTGGCCTTTGGGAAGGATTCTGTTTTCCTGCATCCTCCAAATTGCCGAGCATGGTGTCATCCACACACACTGTGATGGGTACATCTTTTTAATTGAATTTTCATTTGGTGTGACAGTGTTTAAAGTATTGTGTTGTAAAAGTAGTGGACGAGTGAACACAATGCCAGGGCTAGATAATCATGTCAGGACACCAGTTATTTAGCAGTAATAGAATTAGGATGACCAGAACACATAATTTCCCTTCTTTCAGTGTGACAACTCCAAAGAAACAGGAATCTGAATATATACAGAAAAAAAAGGACACTTTTCAAGTGACCCAAAATGTGATTGAAATGGTTAAAACTAAATAATCAGTAGCAGGATGATAAAGAGATGGAAGCTCTATAATCCCAACTCTACCTTTTCTACAGAAAGAGGACTTCTTGGGTTCTGGTGCTTTTGACATAGGCTGTCTTTGATATATTTTTAAACTTTTAAAGAGTAAGCACAGCAGAAATGAATATTAAACTCATGAAGGCCCATTGAAAAGACACTGTAGTCATCCTCATCACCAGTACTGACCGCTCAGTCTCCACTGAGCTTCACGTGACCCAGGGTTGAGTTGATCATCCACAAAGCAAGTGCCTTCTTCATGTATCCGCAGCCTAAGGAAGTCAGAGTGGAGCTGATGAGAGAATGAAATTAGTTCCAGATGGGCTTCCCTTTTATTTTCCCTTTCCATGGTTGAACAGTTGTATTTGGGATTGGGGTGGGAATTGGGTTGGCTATACACGTACAGTCTCCCAACCTAGTGCTGTGCTGAGGAGTTGAAGGAGGTGAGTTTGGTCTGGATAGGAAGGAAGCAGCATAATTCAGTGTAGGCTAGTTAATTTCTTCCTAATTTCTATGAAAATTGTTTGCAAGGCCAGTATGATTACATAATATTAATAGCTTAATACATGGAGCCAAGCCTGAGTGTTTATTCTCATCACAAAAACTATGAAAGCATGGTATTATCCAATTTTTCAGATGAGGAAACGGAAGCAGAATAACTTCCCT
The DNA here is from genome assembly GCF_029289425.2 of Pan paniscus. Lineage (NCBI taxonomy): Eukaryota > Metazoa > Chordata > Mammalia > Primates > Hominidae > Pan > Pan paniscus. The sequence continues at coordinate 739,622 of NC_073270.2, read as the reverse complement.
AGGGTCATAAAGCTTTTAGGTAGCAGAGCCTGCATTTGAAACTCAGTGGTCTGGCTCCAGAGCCTCTGCTTCTGCACGGTGCTGTCTGGTCTCCTTTATAGACATTAGAATCTACATGTCATTTAAAATCAGGAGAAATGTCCCAGTTTGGTGTTTGAAGCTTCTCTTAGGGCTGTTGGTTTTTGAGAGCAGATTCTAACTGCATATATATACTTTGACTGTAAAAGGACAGGTTACTTGTGCTTTCAACTAGGTCTCAAAAAGTCTATAAATAGAAGAACTAACGACCACTTGGTGTTTTGGCAGAGGTTCTGTCTGAACACCCTCCAGCACGAGTGGTTCCGCGTGTCCAGTCAGAAGTCAGCCATTCCAGCCATGGTGGGGGACTACATAGCTGCTTTTGAGGCCATTTCCCCAGATGTCCTCCGCTATGTCATCAACTTGGCAGACGGCAACGGCAACACAGCCCTCCATTACAGCGTGTCCCACTCCAACTTCGAGATTGTGAAGCTGCTGTTAGATGCCGGTATGTTGGCTGCCCTTCCACCCCCTCTTCTCTGACAGCACTTGGGTTGTGACTCATCTCAGAGAACCTGGTTGAGCCACTCCTGAATTCTCTGACCATGCTAAAAATCCTTTTTATTGCTTTTCCACATGACATGGCAAGAATTTTCTTGAGTCATTCATAAGAGGCTTGAAGTTTAAACAAAACTGGGTGACACAGATTCTAGATCTGTTTTTGAAAGGAGGTTTTGAGGATCTTCTTGCTGCAGTTCAGCTGCATTCAAGTGAGAGGTGTATCCCTGGTAAGAAGCATGACTCACGTTCGCTCCTGAGCTGAATCATTCGGGCCTGGCCGGTTTGCACTCAGGAGGCAGAGTGCTGCTTACAGGCCCAGGGTCACAGCCTTGGTGCATGTGGACCACTTGATTTGACCTTACTCCATGACTGCTGTCCTTGCAGAAGTGTGTGGTTAGTCAAGATGGGGACTAAGCAAAGCCACCTTAACAGATGGTCAAATGATCACCATTCTCACCAAAATATACTGTTATTGGGGAAACAGCATAGAGCAAAGGGCATGTTATTCTTGTCTCTCAACCATAATAGAATAGTAGAAACTTGTTATCCCAGAATAGAGCCAGTGGACATCTTAGACATGAAGTGAGGGAGGGGCACATACACAGATGGTACCCTCAAGAAACTGTGAGCTTTCAACTTCTTGTTCAAATGGAGCAGCCTGATGCCACATAGACCCCAAATCTTTTAATTTTTGTAATACATATTTTTATTTCTAGTGTGTGACAGAGAAGTCACAGTATCTCAGTCTGATTAATGAGGATGCAGTGTGAACCTTAGAATATGCAATCAAACTGTCCAATTTTCTGAAATTCTGTCTTCATCCACTGTCCAATCGCTTCTGCTCTGTTTTGGGAACTTGGAATTGATGCAGAGAAGAAAGCCAAGCAGATTTATCCTTCCTTTCTCTTATAAGTGTGTTTGTTCCCTCTTTTTGGAGCCATGTTAGGGTATAACTGCTTCCATCTTACAGGAAGGAATTTCAAGCCCCTCCTCTTCAGGCTTTCTAGACTATAAACAGAGCTGGTGATACAGTCAGCCAGAGTGATTGTTTAAACAGAAGTAGATAATATCCAGGGAGGCTGAAAACAAGATTTCACTATCACTCCTGACAGGAACAGCTTAGTGTATACCCTTAGAAGTTGATAAAACATCTTGGCAAATTAAGTAATTTTAATTCCATTGCTGGATGGTTTGGGTTAATCACTTATCTTAATGGTTACTGCTCCCCCTTCTAGGCTGAGATTCTGGCTCCGTAAGGTGTAGATCTAGGATGCTTCAGCATCTATGCAGAGCAAAGTCCGCAAAGTCCGAGGTGCTGAGGAGCCCCGAAGCGCACACGAACTCACCTGCTTCTCCGCCACAGGGCCTTTTCTTTTCTGCATTAAAAACACCCACTTTTAAAAACATGTCCTTAGTATGGAGTTGTTTGGGATCTTAAGGTAAATGTTCATGGTACCTTTTATTTTCCTTCATGATAGAAACATTCTGAACATTTTTAACTTCATATTTGGTCCCACATAAAAGCTGCTTTCTGACACTCCCCATTCCGGTCATTTCCGAGAAAGGGCTGAAGGAACTTTTCAGTGCCCGAAGGATAATTTTATCCCTGAAGACTCCTTAAGAATTACAAGAATAGAAAAGGTCTGGTTCATCGGTTCTGTTGAGGGGACTTAACTGCATTTGCTCTCGACCATAAATTCTGGAGCTGGATGTTATATGATTGGAATTCTGCTTTTCAGGACCCCCAACAGGCCAGAGTAGTAAATTCAGAGTCTCAGAATGAGTAGTGTTTGGATAAGTAGGTGCCACCCTGTCCAACGTTCCATACGTAAGCGTTTACAAACACTTCGTTGATGAGTAGCTCACTACCTGCTTCACTTTCCTAAACACAGCTGAGTGCCTAGATTCCATATGATCGTTTATTCTCAAGAGCAGCCATTAGAACCACCACCCAGACTTCCAAGCCATTGCATTTCAGCCACCAGTTGCAAACAAGATATGCTGTAGAAGCTCACCGTTGTTTCTCTTGCTTCAGGTCTCGTGAAATGGAGGGAAAAAAAAGGTTTTTGGTTTAGTATGAAAACATCTCTCACATTTCCTTCTAAGTCACTCTTGGTCTCCAGCCACCTGGTACCATTTCACTGGGCTCCTGTAAACACCATCCCTTCAGTGTCTTCGTAAGCGGCTGCTGTTAGAAGGGGCTGCTTCCTAAGAGACTTTTTTTTTTTTTTTTTTTTTGCAGATGTGTGTAATGTGGATCACCAGAACAAGGCAGGCTACACCCCCATCATGCTGGCGGCCCTCGTCGCTGTGGAAGCAGAGAAGGACATGCGGGTTGTGGAAGAACTCTTTGGCTGTGGGGATGTGAATGCCAAAGCTAGTCAGGTTAGTGCGCCTGGTTCCTGTGCTCAGGAATGCACCCCTAACCAGCAGGCAGGACTGCGGTGGCCACTCTGGCAGAGCAGGCATAGATGCCACGCTCCCACCACAGTGCACTTGTTTGCAGGCCTGCCCTGAGTCCATACACTGCCTGGTAGTCCTGGCTGACCAAACATACCAGGAAAATAAGGGCTTAAATTTCACACTGGAAACTTCTCCCTCCTTTGCCTTTCGTCCATTTGCGTAGTTTGCATGGAAATACTGTTAGTTCCCCTACATATAAATGATTGGGCATCCCCATCAGATACTCAGTGACTGTTGCTTCCTGTCTCTGTGTTGTAGTGTCTTCATAGCAAACAGTGTCCCAGGTCCAGATGTGTTCACAGCTTGACTTTTTTTTTTTTTTTTAAGAGACAGTCTTGCTCTGTCCCCCAGGCTGGAGTGCAGTGGCGTGATCTTGGCTCACTGCAACCACCTCGGGCTCCCTGGTTGGAGTGATTCTCCTGCCTTAGCCTCCCGAGTAGCAGGGACTAACAGGCACACACCACCACACCTGGCTTTTTTTTTTTTTTTCAGACTAAGTCTCATTCTGTCACCCAGGCTGGAGTGCAGTGGTGCGATCTTGGCTCACTGGAAGCTCTGCCTCAGCCTCCCAAGTAGCTGGGACTACAGGCTCCCACCCCCACATCCGGCTTATTTTTTGTATTTTTAGTAGAGACAAGGTTTCACCGTGTTAGCCAGGATGGTCTTGATCTCCTGACCTCATGATCCACCTGACTCAGCCTCCTGAAGTGCTGGGATTACAGGCATGAGCTACTGTGCCAGCCCCTGGCTTTTTTTTAAGTAGAGATGGGGTTTCAGTGTTGCCCAGGCTGCTCTTGAGCTCCTGAGCTCAGACAATCCGCCTGCCTCAGCCTCCCAAAGTGCTAGGGTTACAGGCGTGACCCACCACTCCAGGCCCATAGCTTGACTTTTAAACACCACCTGAACTTCCAGCCCCTTACTCTACTGAGACATCCTCCACGCTAAAATGAAGTTGGCTCCTTACTTTATGCCCTTCCTTTGCTCATAGCTCTTGGGAAGCTGGTTTCTCCCTGCTCGCCACCACCTGCCCCAAGTAGTTCCATCGCCAGTTCTTTCCCTTCTGTCACCACACTCTTCCCCCTTTCCCTAGCACAGCCCCACTAGAGGCCACCACTGCCCGCTCAGTACGTACTTCTGAAGTCCTTGTCATCTCTTCCCATAGGCGGGACAGACGGCCCTCATGCTGGCGGTCAGTCACGGACGGATAGACATGGTGAAGGGCCTTCTGGCCTGTGGGGCTGATGTCAACATCCAGGATGACGAGGGCTCCACGGCCCTCATGTGTGCCAGCGAGCATGGGCACGTGGAGATCGTCAAGCTGCTGCTGGCCCAGCCCGGCTGCAACGGTCACCTAGAGGACAACGTAAGCTGTCTCCATTGGGCCTCCTGGCCAGGGGTCTGGGGGAGTCTGGACGGGAGCCCTGGGAGTGCCTTTTGGCCAGGAGCGACCAAATCCTCCTCTATTCTCCTCTGGGATTTGTGTCACCATCTAGGTGCCTCCCTTCACAGCCAAGCTTGGCTACACTTACTGTGTGCAAACTAACACGCTCATAAACTAGTACCCAAAGCAGAATAAATAGGCCCCACCCCAAAAATTCATGAAATGAAAAAATGATTTAACGGGCGTGTCCAAGAGCCCCTCTACAAAAGGGAAATCAATGGATTTGCAGAATCAAATTCAGTGTAGGTGACTTCTGACAGGTGCACTTGGAAATCTGGATTATCATTACAGGCTGGAGTTACACGGTGACTAAAACCAGTTCCTACTATAGTGAACCTTTTCCCACCCAAAGTGAAGGCACTGTGACCCATCAAAGTGAGTAGCTTGTGACCAGCATATGCCGGAGCCTGTAGAGTAGCTTGACTTCTTGAAGCATTTTCCCATTTCTGCTTAGTCTGTCCCATCAACACCACTCTGCTCTCTTCTCCCAGTTCCCAGGCTGTCCACATTTCCAGATAACTCCTTGACCGGGAAACTCAACCAAAGGGGGTACTTCTGCATGTCTCTAGGCCAAAGAAGAGGAGTGGTGATAGGTAGAAGGTAGGAACTGGCATGTAGGCAGTGAGATGGTTTAAAGGTCACAGAGGTCGGGTTGGCTTGGTTCCGGTTTTCAAAGTTTATCTCTATGGATCACAGGTTTGGATCAGAGCTTCTTTAGCTCAAAACACCAAAAAGTTAGGAAAATATCCTTTGTAGGTCAGATTCTTCTGGGCCCAAGCCAGCAGGGAGAAAAACCAGCGGAGTTTTTCACTGGTATGAGGGACTGACTAGCTTCACACTCAGCCGTCTCCACAGGAGCACACGGAAGCTGCAGCTGTAGCAGATTCCCTTCTTCCCCTCTGTGGGAGGGAGAGCTTCTGACTGACTTCTTTCTTCCAGAAGAGTTTGTTAGCTGTGCTGTGGTTTTTGTTTGATTTTACTTCTATTATCTTTCAAAGCTTGTGAGGGGAAGGATCATAAGATTAAACCAAAGAGAACTGTGTCCTGCTGCTGCTGCTGACCAGAGGGAAATCCTTATTTCAAGACTAGATAGGCTGGGCACAGTGGGTCACTCCTGTAATTCCAGCACCTTGGGAGGCTGAGACAGGAGGATCGCTCGAGCCCAGGAGTTCAAGACCAGCCTGGGCAACATAGTGAGACTCCCATCTCTACAAAAAAAAATTATCCAGGTGTGGTGGTATGCACCTGTAGTCTCAGATACGGTGGTGGTTGAGGCAGGAGAATCACTTGAGCCCTGGAGGTCAAGGCTACAGTGATGTGTGATCGTGCCACTGCACTGCAGCCTGGGAGACAAACCCTGTCTCAAAAAACAGACAGAAAACAAGTTGTGTTGGTCTTTCCCTTGATACTCCTTTATATCCGTTTAAATCCCTGAAATTTAATGGAAATCAAGCAGTTAAGTGAAGCTTTTTTCACCCATATGTAGTGTTTCCCCTCTTATTTCCAGAAGATGGATCTGTGCAACCCACTGGGATTGCGTGCTTACACACAGATGTTACTTGTAGCCTTAAACCGAGGTGGTTAGGGTTTTAGGATCACAGTGCCCTCTCTAAGAGGAAAGGTAAAAGATCTTTGGCAAATTGCAGAGTCTCTAAACACACACTACTGCTGCTTGCCTGGTCATTCATAATTAGAAGAAAAAAAAACTTTCTATCCCCATCTTCTGCTTCCCCCTCCTGGTGGACAGAATGGTTGAGTAAGATAATCCTCTTAACTGGGACCTCTGGAGGGTGGAGGCTTGCCTCATTCATCTTCACATCCTCAGGCCTTCACCCTTAGAGGTCCCAAAAAAGTTTCCCAGAAGACCAAACGAGTAGGGATATTTGGGGAACCTTGCCAATTATTAGAGAGTGTTTTGTTCTGTTACCTTTCGGTTGTCTGGAGGTTTGAGAAACCCAACATGGCTTGTTCTTTCCATCTTAAGGATGGCAGCACTGCGCTCTCAATCGCCCTGGAAGCAGGACACAAGGACATCGCTGTTCTTCTGTATGCCCATGTCAACTTTGCAAAAGCCCAGTCTCCGGTCAGTGTTGTGCATTTGGCATTTGTAAATAGGCTGAAATCCACCAGACTGGTGGACCCCCTTCCTCCAGGAATTGACGGGAGACAGATTTTATGTTGATTCAGAAAATGGAAGTTTTAGTCTGGAGCTTTAGCGTTCATCCTTTCTGCCTCCACCCCGCAAAAGGCAGGAGAACTAATGTTTTAGCGGAGGCTGGGCCTTGCTTGTCCTTGCAAGACATATGCTCACAGCTTCCCATAGAGGTTTTGATTCTGTGCAGAATTATCCAGATAGCACCCCCCGAGCCCATGGGGATATTTCACCATGGTTCTGGCATTGTTCCTGAAGCAGATGGCAGGCAGCCTGTAGTCCACAGTTCACTCTGAGTGGGAAGGTGACTTCCCAGGACAGCCGGACATAGCACTGCTGAGCCCAGCTGGCCTTGGAGCTGTGGACACCTGTTCCCTGTTCTCAGCCAGAGCTCTCCTGGCTCGGGCTCACAGCTGGTTGTTGGCTGTGGTGGGCCCAGATCCTAGGTCACAGGGTACACATCTGCCTGAGGTCACCTATTAACCCCCAGTTTTTTTCCTTTCCTGGTCTCTAGGGCACCCCTAGGCTTGGAAGGAAGACGTCTCCTGGCCCCACCCACCGAGGTTCATTTGATTGATTGTATGCAAATAGCCCTTCATTTACATGCCACTATTAAGCTGCTAATTGTTCCTGTTGGGGTGACAGATACTGAATGTATACGTATTGTGCCTGAGCTCACCAGCAAACAGAAGCATCAAGCCCAGGGGTAAAGGCTGAAGCTTTCACAGTGCAGAGACTGCTAGCCTGGGCACATGCACCTCCTTTCTGGCCATCTTCTGTGTAGGGCACACTTTAACCCAGTCTCTGTTGCTGTTGAGTCTCTGCTCCGTTTTGTACAGTCATAGGGAATTCTGATCTGAAGGGGCACCTTCTGTTCACTCCCACAAAGAAGTGTCTGGTTCTCACTGAGACGTTTTAAGATTTTTCCACAAATATTTATATTTACTAAATGTGGAACCACCAGAAAGTTCTTCCAAAATCTCATTCCAGCATAGTTTTGGATTTTTCTTTTGTCTTAAAATAAGGAAGTCGAGATGACTTTGATCATTGGTAACGTGGGCCTGGGCCAGACACAACTCTCAAAGTATAAAACTTAGAAAAGATGATGCTCATTTGGTCTTAGCCAGGTAGATGTAATATATGACTTTTTATAAAAAGGGTATCTATATGAACTTGACACAGTATTTTCAGCTTTTGTATTCCATACTGAAGCCATGAAGAACTACACGTAACATCATCATTTGTATTAATTGCACAACTCCAATGCTAAAGGTTGGATTGTGTTAGAGGAATCGGCTCTGTATTTGCCTCTAGAGAAACACAGTGTAGTTCTCTTTGTATTTATGGATTCCTTTTTACCGTGTCACATTTACTTTGGTCCTCTATGTATTTAAATGTTTGAAGTGCCTTAGACTCTTGCCATATTTTCAAAATAAAATTTCATTAAGCTCTTTTCCTTGTCCCTGTTTCATCTCTGATAGCTGTCCGCCCCGAGCCAATTGACTTACGGCAGTGGCAGCACACGCTGATGGATTGAGCTGAGCAGGGAGGGTGAGTGCGCCAGTCGGCTCCGACAGGGAGACAGCATCTTCCGAGGGCACTTGTCCACTTCCACAGCTTGGCTCCTGACTCAGATTGCAAGTCGGGAGGCTGAAGTTTGAGGCCTCCTTAGACAAAGTGCTCTTCCGATGGGGAGCCCGAGATGGTTCTTCTCAGGGGCAGAAGCACTAGTCCTTGACTCTGAGTACAACTGCTGGGTGACTAGGTGATACGTGTAGTGACAAGAAAGGAGAGATGAAGCCGGACACTTTTTTTTTTTTTTTTTTTGGAGAATGGAGTCTCACTCTGTCGCCCAGGCTGGAGTGCAGTAGCATGATCTTGGCTCACTGCAAGCTCCGCTTCCCGGGTTCACGCCATTCTCCTGCCTCAACCTCCCAAGTAGCTGGGACTACAGGCGCCCGCCACCATGCCCGGCTAATTTTTTGTATTTTTAGTAGAGATGGGGTTTCATCGTGTTGGCCAGGATGGTCTCGATCTCCTGACCTCATGATCAGCCCACCTCGGCCTCCTAAAGTGCTGAGATTAAAAGCATGAGCCACTGCATCTGGCCCCAAATTCTTTTTAAACAGTAAAGTAAGTTGGGACCATCTCATTAAATGAAGCAGCATGACAGCCAGAATTCAAACCAGGTGTTTTGGCACAATCGCTGGTGGTGAGTTTTGGCCAAGGCCATCTATGAGAGCCAAGTGCACTGGAGAAATATCAGAGACTTCTTTCCCTCCCTCCCCCGCTTTTAAAAATTAAACATTATTGAGCTCAGGAAAGAGGCCAGAGAATAGACTTTTCCCATAGGTGTTTCATTATGAGGTCTGTTTCAGAGTCAAGATTTGAACCTTTCAGAGGAAAACAACTTGGGGGGCTGTGAGAGCCATGCTGGCAGTGCGGGCAAACCTGGGCAGCAACAGACCAGCTCTCCTAGGACCACAAGGATGACTTTCCTCTGCATGAACTGTGAAAGTGAGGTCACAGCCACCTGGAGGCACATCCCTCTCGGGACATAACCTACTACCTGATACATGCTGAATTTCAGATCATGTAGCTCTTCAAGCCCAAGTTCCTACAGATCCAAAATGGCACAGTAAAAGCAGGAGAGAGAGAGAGAGAGTGTGTGTGTGTATGTGTGTGTGTGTGTGTGTAGAGAGAGAGAGAGAGGTAGAGCCATGCGTGGTCTGCCCCTTATGGGCATAACCTACCTTTTGAGCAAATAAGGTAGTACCTCTGGTGGTTCCTGGGCCTGGAAATTTTCTTTGTTCCATCTGAGAAAGGAAAGGCATGAATGTAAATGAGCGAGCAAATGAATCCCCGTGTCTGCATGCTGCCCTTCTGATTTCTCATGCTAGATTTTGAAAAAGAAAATGAGTGCTTGTTTTATCAGATACAAGATAGGTATCTGACCTCTAAGTAATGAATGCTAGCTGGTACCTTGTTTGCTTTAATCACACTAGGCATTTAGAATGCCTTTTGTCTTGGGATCCTGGTATACTATATAAACAAGCCTGATTATGCCCATTGGTACAGCTGCAGTTTATTGAGGCACAAACTCCATAAAAGGGATTTGTGACAGGAGGCTTGGGCAAGGTTCCCAAGTAAGATCAGCATGGGGTTGGCAACTCCTGATCTTATTTTCCAGCTTAAGAGAAGTCTAGGTGGGTGTGGTGGCTCAGGCCAATAATCCCAGCACTTTGGGAGGCCGAGGCAGGCAGATCACCTGAGCTCAGGAATTTGAGATCAGCCTGGGCAACATGGTGAAACCCCATCTCTACTAAAACTACAAAAAACTAGCCGGATGTGGTGGTGCACGCCTGTAATCTCAGCTACTCAGGAGGCGGAGGTTGCAGTGAGTCAAGATCGCGCCATGGCACTCCAGCCCGGCCAACAGAATAAGACTCTGTTCTCAAAAAACAAACAAACAAACAAACAAAAAAGCAAATTTCCAGCCTGGTCTGAGAATCCCCATCCTTAACAAGCATCCCAGGTGTTTCTGAACATAGCCTTTGGTCCACAGTAAGAAGCTGTTGCTCCCAAAGTATGAGACATGATACATCTGTTATTCCCCAAACATGTTAGGCAGGGTGGGGGAACTACATCAAAACAAACATTGGTTTTTACCTTAGCTCTATAAAGAGCCGGCCTTCCAGTGGTGATCAGGATCCCACATAGGTTTTCTGTGGTGCTGCACATCCATGTTCAGTAGCATTTCTGCATCTCCTGGAATATAGTCATTTCTAGAAGTCCAGGAACCATGGCTGCCACAGATCCATTTTTCCGTGCTTGTAAGGACCAGAGAAGGTGGCTCAGTATATAGGTGACAGTGGCTGGGCAGGCAGACAGCTCTTAGAATATTTTCCCAAGCTAATCTTTTCCATTTCCACTTCCTCGTGGAGCTGGACTATTACTGCTCAGAAGGAGGCCATGAACCATTGCTTTGGCTTTGGAATAAAGAGTTTTCCATTTTCTTTTTTTTACTAAAAGCACCTTTTTTTTTTTTTTAAAGCCCTAGGCCTTAGCCAGAAACTGTTCTACTTTCTGCATAAGGAAATTACTAATCATACGTTTTCTCTGCTCTTATTCAGCATGGCTGTAATTTAAAAGCCAGCTGATTATAAAAATATAAAGTACATTTTGTTGCAGTTTCTTACCACAAAGGATGTGGCTGAACCGTAGACCACAATGTTCCTGAGCTGCTCACGCTCGAACCCCTCCCCACTGAAGGCACCAGCTACTCCCTGCAGGGACCAGACAGTCATGGCTTTTCAAGCATGAAAGATGGCATTATTTGGAACTTGTAATGATATCCTTGAGATACCTATCCTGAATTCTGGCAAGGATCTTGCAGTGAAGCTGGAAAACAACGTATCATTTTTGCAGGTGCATGCTTAGACAGAAATGTCTGATTTAGAGGATATTGGGAAGGAGCTGGCATTTTAAGAATCCAGCTGCCCATTGCATCTCCATTAAGACCTTTGTTGATTAAATAGGTAAGAGGATGGAAAACATATCCCTCATTTTCATAAAATGGAAGCTGCATAACAAATATTCCTATTTCTAAAACCAAATGTCAATCTTGTATTTGAGCCAAAATAACTTTTACACTTGTTCCCCATTCCCCAACCCAGAAGGAACTAGTTACCCAGCCCTGGAAACCGCCTGGAAGGCTAAGGCTGTGCCACTGAGAGCCAGAGAAAATCCCTGAGCTGCAGACAGGCAGGTGCTGCTTTGCTGTCACTGGTGCAGGCAGCTCGATGCCTTGTTGAGGCTGGTTGTAGGAGAGCAAGTGCCAGCTGGGCAGGCCGCTTCTCATGTGTCAGGCAGCAAAGAGATTCTTGCTATGGTCCCATCTGCTCTTTTAGGAAGTACTGGATGTGCTTAAACAGGTAATAAGGAAAATATTTATTAGGTAAAATCCTTGAGAGTTGAGAGAGCTCACCCACCCCCAATCCTGCCTAAAATATGTCACCCCCACCCCCAGAAAAATCCAGTCTTCCAACAGGAAGCTTACTAGGATGAAATCTCATGCTTTGGTTTGTAACACCATCTGCCAGGACTGAGAAGTTCCGGTGCCTAGCTGAGAAATACTAGTTGAATGAATGAGTGTAAAAAAATAACTGATGGTGTTAGAAGTCAGGAGTGTTGCCATGAGGGAGCTGGAAGGAGCCCAAATGGGGCTGGTGAGTTCCTGGTAATGGTCAATTTCTTGCCTGGGGGGTAGTTGCACTGTTATGCTCACTTTGTGACCATTCATCAGGCTGTAGACACACGTGTGTGCTTTCCTGTATGTATATTAACTTCAATTTTTTTTTTAAAGTTTAAGAAAATGAAAAAGGTTGATCAAAAAAGACCTTGGGAAGGAAGGTGCAGATTTGAGAGTCAATATAATCAAAGAGATAGTGAAAGAAGGTAAAAACTGGAAACTCTTAGCCCTGCTATTTCTTGAATGTGAACACATAGCTTTGCATGATGGCCATTGTGGCCCACTCATAACCTTGAATAGCAGTCACGAGGGCCGTTCTCAGATACTCCAGTTCTCTCAGATACTCCAGTTCTTTTTCTGGGCACAACAGGATAGGATGTACTACCCACACACTTTTGAAGTTACACTTGGCCATGTGCCTTCTCCAATGAAACAGAAAAGGTTGTGTGTCAATTCCAGATGGTAGCTTTAAAAGCCAGTGCAGTTTACCATATCTTGTACTCCCCTTGTCATAGTGATGATCACGGAAGCAAGTGTTGACACAGACATCCCATTAGCGTCGTCCCTGAGTGACTACGTGGAATAGAGTTTCCTTGCCAAGCTGTGTTGCAGGTGTATTAGGAACAAGAAATAATCCTTTATTATGCTAAGCCAGAGAAGCTAGGGAGTGACTTGCTGGCACAGCGTAACTTAGATTTTCTTTATCCATACAAAAACTGGTTCCTCGAAGTGAAGTGCTGCTGTGTAACCAAATGGCTTAGTAGTTGATTGGCGGACAGCAACAAAACTGTCACTGGGGACTTAATCATAGAACAATGACAACTATTTGGATGACTATTTTCTCAATAATCCCCAGGGATGGTACATACCAGTACCATCCTAGTTGCAGAGAGAGAATGTAACCTATTATCTACAGTGGATGCCTTAGGGCACTAGGGACTACATATTTTTGTGAAAGGAAAAAGCCATTTCCTGTGTACAGTCTGCCTAGATTGTCTCTTAGAAACGTGTAGCTCTCAAACTGGTGTGCGTCGGAATCCCCAGGAGGGTTTGTGAAAACACACTGCTGGGCCTCAACCCCGACTTTCCAATTCGGTAGGTCTGGAAAGAGGCTCAAGAATTGGCATTTCTAACAAGTTCCCAGGTGGTGCTGATGCTTCTGGTCCAGAAACCCCACTCAGAAATGCTGCTGTAGAGGAAGGGCTCTGGTAAGTAGGATTCCTGTCCATCAGGGAGCTCGAAAGTGTCTGTTCTTTCATCTTTGTAGGCTTTCGTCTTTTGCAGTTTCCAGTGACTAAACCTTATGAGTTAACTTGTTCCCTGTGGAACTTTTGCTTCCCAGTATAAAAAACAAATTCTGCAAAGATACCATTGCCCAATAGGAAGTCTTTCTACAGCTTGTACAATATATCAAGTGTTTATAAATCCTGTATTCATCCAGAATTTGGCCATAGAACTTGACTCACAGCAGTCTTATAAGAAAAAAAAAATGACTCATACATTTCCCTTAGAAAGAAATGTTTCTTTATGCTAATCCCATGAGTTTCTGTGTTAGCTCACTCCCTTATGAATGCACATTTTAAAAAATCATGGTTGGCCGGGTGCGGTGGCTCATGCCTGTAATCCCAGTACTTTGGGAGGCTGAGGTGGGTGGATCGCCTGAGGTCAGGAGTTCGAGACTAGCCTGGCCAACATAGTGAAATCCTGTCTCTAATAAAAATACAAAAATTAGCTGGGCATGGTGGTGGGCACCTGTAATCCCAGCTACTCAGGAGGCTGAGGCAGGAGAATCGCTTGAACCCGGGAGGCAGTGGTTACAATGAGCCGAGATAGTGCCGTTGCACTCCAGCCTGGGCAACAAGAGCAAAACTTTGTCTCAAAAAATAATTTAAAAAATCATGGTCTCCTCTGGAAACCCAGGTGGCATGGAGGAGAGTGTGCTGCACTGCTGCCCTCTCAGCTGCTGCCTCTGCATTCCATCCTGGGTTCTGATTCTGCCATCGGGCAGAAGTGCACAGTGTTTTTCCTTTCCAGAGCAGAAAAACGGTCATCCTAGGTGTTCACACTGAGATGCAAGAGACTGAGTAATCTGTGTTGGAAAGCCACAGGAGCCCAATGAACCCAGGAACCAATTGAAGATCCTCTTGCCTAAGGACACATATGGTATGTCCACAGCGCTAAGTTCAGAGACCAAGTTGAGATGAGTTAGAAGAGGGAGAAGACATCAGTGTTTCACTGGGAAAGGAGGCAACTTGTTTATATCTTCTCTCATCTGTAAATTAACCTCCAAGAGACAAGACACTCAGAAAGTACACTTGCTGAGATTGATTGATGGAAGGCCTTGAATGACCAAAGGAACATTAATGAAGTTCCCCATATGCTTCATTCAGTCATCATCAGAGATATATGACCACTACATAACCAAAGAGCCAGAAGCTTGGTGTCTGTCTTATAAACCTTGCTATAGATATTGGTCTGTAGAACATTTTTTTTTTTTTGAGGCGGAGTCTCACTCTGTTGCCCAAGCTGGAGTGCAGTGATGAGATCTTGGCTCACTGCAACCTCCACCTCCTGGGTTCAAGCGATTCTCGTGCCTCAGCCTCCCAAGCAGCTCGGATTACAGGCACACACCACCAGGCCTGGCTAATTTTTATATTTTTAGGAGAGCCGGGGTTTCATTATGTTGCCCAGGCTGGTCTCAAACTCCTGATGTCAGGTGATGTGCCCACCTGAGCGTCCCAAAGTGCTAAGATTACAGGCATGAGTCACTGTGCCTGGCACATATTTAAAAAGGTAGAGCACAGTCATTTTACTTACCTGTGTGTGTCGGAGTTTAGGGACTCCAGCTGAGGACAAACATCCTACACTTGCCAGTGCACAACAGTCTTGGGTTCAGAAATTTGTTTTGCCAAATTCTTGTCACTGCTTCTAATCCTTTTTAAAATTAGGGGCCCAAACACTGTCATCACCCACCAGTAAGTCTTCTGAAGATCACCTCTCGGCCGGGTGCGGTGGCTCACACCTATAACCCCAGCACTTTGGGAGGCCGAGGTGGGTGGATCACCTGAGGTCAGGAGTTGGAGACCAGCCTGGCCAACGTGGTGAAACCCTGTCTCTACCAAAAATACAAAAATTAGCCGGTGGTGGTGGCTTGCACCTGTAATCCCAGCTGCTCAGCACTTGGGAGGCTGAGGCAGAAGAATCCCTTGAACCCAGGAGGCAGAGGTTGCAGTGAGCTGAGATCACACCACTGCACTTCCAGCCTGGGCGACAAGAGTGAGACTCTGTCTCAAAAACAATCAATTAATTAAAGATTACCTTTCAATGATCTGTACCTACATTTACCTCTGCATGGAAAGGAGTTTCACCCAGGTGCCAACATGATGAACATTAACTGCTATTAGCAATCCACCCATCCGGGTAGACAGGCTGTTAGCCAGAGTCTATAGAAACATAGGCAGTCACTCTTCCCTTTGCTTCCCCCTCCTGTTCATTTGATGCCTAATAAAGAATGACGTTTCACTTGTGCTCATTGTCCAGTTTTTACCAAGACATGAAATACATCTATAGCGCTGAAGACCAGTGAAAAATATTCAGTTTGGGGCAATGCAAGGAAAGAAGCAATCTACAGGGAACTATTTTATTTGAAGGTGAAAGTTGCTTCTGATAACTCTTCAAGAAGTGCATCATTCTAAGTGGGACGTTTCGGTTATTTATGGTCACGATATTGTTAGGTAACAGTCCTCAAAGCCTCAGTAGCCTACCATAGTAAGCATGCACTGCTCACACCTCTGGGTGCCCAGCGAAGTGGCTCTGCGGACCTTGGCCGGTCTCACAGCTGTCAGCTGACCTAGGCTGGGCAGCTGAAGTGCATTCTCATGGCCATAACAGAAATGCA
This sequence comes from Pan paniscus, assembly GCF_029289425.2. Lineage (NCBI taxonomy): Eukaryota > Metazoa > Chordata > Mammalia > Primates > Hominidae > Pan > Pan paniscus. The sequence goes on along the minus strand of NC_073270.2, from coordinate 723,838 downwards.
AGAATACAGGTGGACAGGGATCCTGGAGGCTCAGGCTCAGAACTCGTACTCCATTAATTTCATGGCACTCCACTGGCCCAAACAAATCATAAGACCAGTCCAGATTCAAAGAGATTGGGAAACAAATCCTTCAGTGAAAGGAACTGCAAAGCCACATGCCGGAATGTTTGGCTATAGAAAGAGAGAAAGGATTTGGAGCCATAAAATGCAAAAAACCCATCAGAGTGGGATCCTCTCCCAATAATAGCTCCGGCCAGGATTTTGGAATTGCTCAGGAGGCATACTTCTAATAACCTACTTAAATACCTGTGGGGAAGGGTGGAGCTAGGAACTCTGGTCCACCCTTGAGATTGATGTCTGCAGAGCCTTTTCTGTGGGGGAGCCCTTTTGTAAGTTCTCAGCCACACCATTATCACTACCTTGAGTGCTGCCATCAAGAAGCCACTAACCAGAGCCATCATCTGCTAAGTGTCCAGTGACCGTGAATGTAAGCGGAAGGTAGAAAATGGTAGCTTGTTGGAAAATATGGGGGTGGTAACCCAAAAACAGCTGTAAGAGAAGAGAGCTATCATAAAAGTCTTGAGAGCTAGTTTTTTGGGGGTTGTTTTTTAAAGCAGAGTCTCACTCTGTCACCAGGCTGGAGTGCAGTGATACGATCTCAGCTCACTCCAACCTCTGCCTCCTGGGTTCAAGTGATTCTCCTGCCTCAGCCTCCTGAGTAGCTGGGATTACAGACATGGGCCACCATACCTGGCTCATTTTTGTATTTTTAGTGGAGACGGGGTTTCAACATGTTGGCCAGGCTGGTCTCGAACTCCTGGCCTGAAGTGATCCACCCGCCTCGGCCTCCCAAAGCGCTGAGATTACAGGCGTGACCACCACACACAGCCTTGGGAGCTAGTTTCAAGCGGTATTTTTGACGAGTACCGGGGTGAAGCACCAGTGACGGAAAAATTCCATCTCCAGCCTGTTCCCACTGAGGAGACTGTACCATAAAGCACTAGGGAAATCTGACCTCCACAGCCTTTGGCTTCCAACTGAGGATCAAAGCAAGGACAGGCATGAGTCATAGTAGAGTCCCCTTAAACCCTTAGCTGGTGAGCGTTATTTCACCACAAGCCATGGCTATTTCCTGTGGCCAACAGGAAAAGGCTGCATAGTCATTTCTGAATTCCTGTGGAAGAACTACTCTGAGGCAGTCTTATCAAGCAAGTCTAGCTCTGTCTCTGGGCAGTGACCTGAAGGCATCTCTTCCTTAACTTTGACAGCTGATCCCAGACTAACTTGTCACATAGGAGTTGGACATTGGTTGTGCCATACTAACCCCAGGAGGAGGAAGTGGAGGAACTGACTGAGAGGAGAGGTTACCACTTGCTAATGAAGTTAAGGGAATCCTCATTGCGCAAGGACGTTTCAGCTCTTCTGCCTGCTCTGAAGGTGGAACATGCTGTGGTCATCACTTTGGTCAAACATGAACAACAGCCTTATAGGAGAGCAGGTGGAGCTAGTGGGGGAACAAAGATAAAAATCGTGTTCAACACTTTTGGAAGCACTGAACATGATGGGGTTAATCAGCCAGTGGTCTGATCCTCCTTCTGCTCATGGAGGGAGGCTGAAATGCCTGACAACCTCTGGCTTCTCCCTGCAAAAACAGAAGAGATCCTGGAGCCAAGATAGGTGACTTTTTTTTTTTTTTTTTTTTTTTTTTTTGGAGAAGGAGTCCCACTCTGTCGCCCAGACTGGGGTGTAGTGGCGAGATCTCCATTCCCTGCAACCTCTGACTCCCAGGTTTAAGCGATTCTCTTGCCTCAGCCTTCCAAGTAGCTGGGATTACAGGCACCCACTACCACTCCCAGCTAATTTTTTTTTGTATTTTTAGTAGAGACGGATTTTTGCCATGTTGGCCAGGCTGGTTTCAAACTCCTGACCTCAGGTGATCCACCCGCCTCAGCCTCCCAAAGTGCTGGGATTACAGGCATGAGCCACCACACCCGGCCAACATAGGTGACTTGTCACACCTGCTTCAGAGAGAGCCCAGGGCAGGCAAGGCAGTCCCCATTGGAGCTGACTTCCAACCCCATGCATGGCTGCTTCTCTGTGCTGCTTCCCTGCTGAGCTTCAACTCCCTTCTAGGGATGCCATTTTCCTAACAACCAAAATGGCAGGCAGAACCAGCCTCATTTGCTGAGGTTGAGAGGAGGGCGCCTGACACACAGTAGGGTTCAGAACCTGTCTAGTGAGGTGAATTTTGCAGGTTGTTCGTCGCAAATCTTTTTCTTTTTTTTGAGAGGGAGTCTCACTCCATCATCAGGCTGGAGTGCAGTGGTGCGATCTTGGCTCACTGCACCCTACGCCTCCCGAGTTCAAGCAATTCTCCTGCCTCAGCCTCCCAAGTAGTTGGGATTACAGGCGCACACCACCACACCTGGCTAATTTTTTGTATTTTTAGTAGAGACAGGGTCTCACTATGTTGGCCAGACTGGTCTCAAACTCCTGACCTCGTGATCTGCCTGCCTCAGCCTCCCAAAGTGCTAGGATTACAGGCGTGAGCCACCGTGCCCATTCATGGCAAGTCTTAAGGCTGTCAGTAACAGATCTGAAGGGGGCCGTTATGCCAACAGGAAAGAGACATGTTCTGTTCTTCTCCAGGAGGAAGAGGGTCCAAGTGCTGAGCCAAAAATCCAACAACTAGCACACATTTAAATGGGCTCCCCCAGGCGGGAATGAGGCAGGGAAGGTTTCTTCAAATAAACAGACACTTGTTCAACTAAACTCCAAATGAGCACCACCCGCCCCCCTGTGAAAGGCCTTGGTAAGGAGTGCGAGAGGTTAGCTGAGAAGGGTCCCAGCCAGCACAGAGACTACTACTACCTGCAACCCCACCAGTTCCCTTCACTCCTCAGCCTGACCTATCAGCTCTCCCTAGTGGCCAGTGGGAGACACATCCAAGCATGAGCCAGTCTCCCAACAACGTTTAATTTTATTTATTTATTTATTTATTTTGAGACAGAGTCTCCCTCTGTCATCCAGGGTGGAGTGCAGTGGAACGATTTCAGCTCATTGCAACCTCTACCTCCCAGGTTCAAGCGATTCTCCTGCCTCTGCCTCCCAAGTAGCTGGGATTACAGGCAGGCACCACCACATTAGCTAATTTTGTATTTTTAGTAGAGACCGGGTTTCACACCATGTTGGCCAGGCTGGTCTCGAACTCCTGACCTCAGGTGATCCACCTGCCTCAGCCTTCCAAAGTGCTGAGATTACAGGCATGAGCCACCGTGCCTGGCCAACAATGTTTTTAAAACAGGACATAATGGGTTACAAAATTAATGTAACTACAAGCATTTTTAAAAGTTGAATAAATCTGAAATCTTGATTGTATCAGATAAATTGATGGTAACATCATTTCATGAAGCTTTACGTGTGTGTATGTGTGTGTGTGTGTATATATCATCTCAGTCACAAAATAACATGTGTTTGGGGTTTTTTGGTTTCTCCTTAAGACAGGGACTCACTATCATGCAGGCTGGAGTGCAGTTGTGCACTCACAGCTCACTGCAGCCTCAACCTCCTGGGCTCAAGCAATCCTCCCACTGAAGCCTCCCAAGTGGCTGGGACCACAGGCGCACTCTACCACACTAGGCTAATGTTGAGGCAGGATCTCACTATGTTGCCCAGGCTAGTCACTTTTTTGTCTGGTAGCCTCATGGTCTAGAAAAGTTTCAACGTTTATAGCAAGTAACTTTTTCTTTCAACATCAGCCTACTTCACTCTTCTTTTTAATTATGTTCGACTTTTTTATTGTAGTAAAACATACATAATATGAAGTTTGCCATCTTTACTATTTTAAGAGTATAATTCAGTGACATGAATTGTATTTACAATATTTTGTAACTAGCACCACTATCCAGATCCAAAACTTTTTCATCACCCATAAAAGAAACTCCATAACCATTAAGCAAAACTGTCCATATCCCCTCCCTCAACCCCGGTAGCTTCAGTTCCACTTCCTGTCTCTATGCCTTTGCCTATTCTAGATAGCTCACATAGGGGAATCATGCAACAGTTGTCCTTTTGTGTCTGATTTATTTCTCTTAGCATAATGTCCTCAAGGTTCATCCATGTTGTAGCACATGTCAGAACTTAATTCCTTTTCATAGCTGAATAGTAGTGCACTGTATGTATATTCTGCCTTTTGTTTATGCATTCATTTGTTATCACCACCTCATCTTATTTTATTTGAGACAAGGTCTTACTCTGTCACCCAGGCTGGAGTGCAGTGGCGCAATCATGGCTCACTGCAGCCTGGACTTCTCGGGCTCAGGTGATCCTCCCACCTAAAGCCTCCCAGGTAGCTGGGATTGCAGGTGCGCACTGCCACACCTGGTGAATTTTTTGTAGAGATGGGGTTTCACCCTGTTGCCCAGGTTGGTCTCAAATGATCCTCCTGTCTCAGCCTCCCTAAGTGCTAGGATTACAGGCATGAGCCACCACACCCAGCTACCACCTCATTTTAAAATAAAGTAAGTGAAGCTCAGACTGGCTCAGGGTGAGCCCACTACTTAGCGGGAAGGCTGATCAGAAAGAGCAGGCCTCCTGCTTTCTAAGCCAAGACTTTTGCCACTACTCCAAGCTACTGACAAGCCTGCTTTGCCTTGACACCCTTTATTTCATATTCTGTTCCAATTCCAAGTCGTGAAAAATAACAAACCCTTAGATAGCACTTAACCACACAGCAGGCACTGTTCTGAGTGGTTTGCTCACGTTCCCTTATTTTCTCCTTTCCAGAAACCTATAAAGTAGTTGAACACCATTACTATCCCCTTTTTATAGATGAAGCAACAGAAACATCGAGAGGTTAAGTAACTTGTCCGAGATCACACAGCTATTAGTGAGAAAGCCGGGCAGACCTGCACCAAGTCCCTGCACGGAATCACTTCACCACACTGCCCCTCTTGCAGAGAGAAAAGCATTCTTCACCAAAGCAACACCGTATTTCTAGTGATAAGAGACTCAAATTCCAGACAAGAAATCAAATACGGTGCCCTGTAACAGATTAACTTAGGAAGACAAATGTATTCCAAAGGCAAGACTGCAAGTTATACCTGCCTTTACACAAACATCGACGGTCCCAAATTCTGCATGGGGCTTGTGAGACAGTCTCTTCCTCTGACTATGACAATCTAGGAACAGCAGGACAAATGACAATTCTTCAGGCCCAGAACTGGTTCCCTGACACATTCTAGACCCTGCTTAAGGACACAGAAGTCTGATTCTGGAGATGCCCTTGCTCTTGAAGTCCCAACTGTGCAGTGTTCTGTGTGCCTGAGTCCCACACCCCAGCCTACCATGGCCACCATGGCGGGTTTGGCCAGTACTCTACAAAGCCCAGAAGCACCAGGCACCTGAGAACCATGCCCTTGTTACATTTAAATCATGTGACTCATTGACTAGGAAGACAGAAACTTCTAGAAAGAAAGCCAAAGAGAATCCACAGCTGCTTTCTCCAAGCCAGATTTACTTGAAAATGCAAGTGATGAGGCTGTCACTCCCACCCTGAGGATGAGGGGAAGGAGGAGGGAGGCTTTGCTGTCTCCCAGAAAATCAACAAGAACACAATTTCCAGGCGCTGTGGAGAAAATATATTATGCGAAAGTCTGAGCTCCAAGAGACTCCTTGCCCTTGCAGTGGGGCCATCTGTGTTCTCTAGGTTGTGGTTTTCACCGGCAAGTCTATACACTTCCATTGATTGGTCAACAAGAACAGAACTTATTTACCTGCCACAGTACCTCGGGCTGTAGCTCTGATAAGGGCCCCTCAAGGTGCCCTTCCCAAGCGACCAGCCTGCTTGCTTCTGCTATTTCCTTTTTATTCAGGAATGCCTCATGCTACTAAAATAGCAGACAAGGTTTAAATACACTGCTACTTTGTGTGTCTAGCCATTTTAAAAAATTATTTTCAACCTTACCACCAGTATTAACATCTCCTACATCAGAAGAAAGGTGCCACAGGAATCAGGGTGCTACACAGCATAGGGTTTGGGGGACACACTCCTGTGATACTCCATTGTATTAGGGCTCTCCAGAGGAGCAGAACCAATAGGATACATATAGATGTATAGAAAGTGATAGATTACAAGGGACTGGCATATGCAATTACTGAGACCAGGAAGTCCTGTGGTCTGCCATCTGTGAGGTGGAGGCCCAGGAAAGCCAGGGGTGTGGCTCCAGCCCAGACCCAAAGGCCTAACAACCAGGGAAGCCAGTGTCTGAGGGCAGGAGAGGATGGAGGCCCCAGCTCAAGCAGAACGGTAACTCTATCTTCCTACACATTTTTGTCCTATTCAAGCCCTCTGTAGACTGAATGGTACCCACCCGCAGTGGTGAGGAAAGCCTTCTTTACTCGGTCACCAATTCAAATGCTCATCCCTTTCAGAGACACCCACGCAGAGGTTTGCCAGCTTTCTGAGCGTCCCTTGACAGTCAAATTGACACATAAAAGAACCATTATACCTTCTTGTCCAGAAGTCTTTGCAGATAACCGTCCATGAATTCTAATGAAGCCTGGGAACCTATCCAGAGCTGGGGCAAGAAAGAATCCATGCAAGTAGGAAACTAGCAAAACCTGCAGGCTCCAGCATCCTGCCAGTCATCTGCAGACCCCAGAGGAGTCCACAAGCAAGTGCTTAATAACACCGTCCTAGTTACATTCAGGTCATGTGGCTTCTTGACCAGGAAGAGAGAAACCTCTCAAACAAAAGCTAAAGAGAATCCACAGCTGCCTTCTCCAAACCTGTTACAGCTGGAAAACCAAGTGATGAGGAAATCACATGAGCTCATGCTTGTGAAGCACTCTGTACAAACAGGCACTGTGGAAGCATTCGCTATTTTGTTAACGATAAGGTCATTTTTTTCCTCGAGGTCAGGTTGTTCATTCCAGTTTCACTCACTGGCATCTCTCCCCAGAGCACACAGGCACTCACACAAAAATAACTGTCTTCCAAGTTATCCCACAGGTATGGACAATAGCTGGTACGACCATTGGATTGTCCACTGCCTTGCTGAGTTCCAGCAGGCTGCTCTGATGGGGAACAACAAAAAGCAACCTGTGGGCAGCGAGGAGGTTTTTCTAGGGAATCTGCGTAGACTGTCTTTGTCAAATGTGGGAAGGAAAGGGGTCCTCCCAGGAATTAGGATCTGCTGCGAGGTTGTGCCAGGGCATCCACGCCTGCGTTTCTCTCAGTGCTGGCCTCGCTGATCCCACCATCCCTCCAGGTGTGCTGTAGAACTTCCAAGACTCATTCCCATGAATATGTTAGCTAGGTGGTCGTCAAGTCTACAGGTTCTTCCTCCCCACAGCTCTTGGGTCCACCCTCTTCCACTGCTGCTAACATAGTTCAGAGCACCATCATTTCTTCTGGACTGCTACAAGGTCATCTGAACTGGTCTACCCACTGTCAGCCCTGTCCCTTTCAGTACAGTCATGTTATTCCCTGTTGAAAGCTACTCAATGGTTTCAGCTTGGTCTGGCATGATGAAGCTTCCTCCGTAATCTGGGTTCAGCTCCATCACACTCCTCCCACACCTCCAACTGAGCTAAACCAAAATGCCACAGGAGTTCCTGACCTTAAGCCCTTGTGTCACTCACTTTATTATTCATTGTTTGTCCCCAGTGTTGCAACCAAGAGCTGAGGCTCCTTGGGCTCTCTCATTTTTGAACATCAAATGCAGGTCTCCTTTGCCATGCAATGTGACTGCCTGATTCACAGGAACATGGCCCTGCAAGTGTATGCCAGGTGGCCCTACCGATATCAGCAGACACATTGGCAGACAATCAGGATGGATCAGGACAATCTCTCTGAATATATCCATCCATTTGGAAGGAAGGCAATCAAGATGGAGATTAAAACCAGCTTAACATGGAACTAGAGAGGCAAAACAGCCTCCCTTGTGAGCTTCCGAGTTGTAGAGTAGGAAGGTGGCATGTCCTTGGCTCAGTGCCCCTTCGTTCCCATTCGGTGGCTGACAGCTTCAGTTTCTCATTTCTTATTAGACTAAAGCTTGACTCTTGCTCTGCTGTTTCTTTTTATTGATGAAGCTTAAATAACCAGTAATCACAGCATGCAAAATAGTGTGCACCAGACTTCATATGGTTAAAGTGAGAGTCTTCATTTTTGAAAACATGCTCCAGGCAACTTTGGAAAAAGCAGAATTACTTCCTCTTGTAGGCCACTGGACAGACCCTACTTCGTCCTAAAGTAAGGTGAAGGCCAAAAGACGGGCTTCCAAGGACCAGCTACACTAGACCTACCTTTTGCCTTAACTTTATTCACTTGTGGGCAACATCAAAAGATGAGCCTACTTTGGGGCCGGGCGCGGTGGCTCACGCCTGTAATCCCAGCACTTTGGGAAGCCGAGGCGGGTGGATCACGAGGTCAGGAGATCGAGGCCATCCTGGCTAACACGGTGAAACCCCATCTCTACTAAAAATACAAAAAATTACTGGGCGTGGTGGCTCGCGCTTGTAGTCCCAGCTACTCGGGAGGCTGAGGAAGGAGAATGGCGTGAACTCAGGAGGCGGAGCTTGCAGTGAGCCGAGATTGCGCCACCGCACTCCAGCTTGGGCGACAGAGTGAGACTCCGTCTCAAAAAATAAATAAAAAATAAAAATTCAAAGACAACTACTTCTTTCAAAAACTAGGTGGACGTCGGGCACAGTGGCTCACGCCCGTAATCATAGCACTTTGGGAGGCCAAGGCAGGCGGATCACTCGAGATCAGGAGTTCGAGACCAGCCTGGCCAACATGGCGAAACTCCCTCTCTACTGAAAATACAAAAAAAATGAGCTGGGCATGGTGGTGGGCGCCTGTAATCCCAGCTGTTCCGGAGTCTGAGGCAGGAGAATCGCTTGAGCTGAGGAGGCAGAGGTTGCAGTAAGTGGAGATAGCACCACTGCACTCCAGCCTGGGCGACAGAGTAAAATAAAAATAATTTTAAAAACTAAGTGGAAATTAAATGAAATTTAATATTAAATGTTTCCAAATAAAACATTATAATTTATTAAAATCCTTTTTAAAAAACTTTAAAAATCTTTTTGAAAAAACTTTCTAAAAAGCAATTTAAAGGGAATCTTTGCCTTTTACAGTATTGAGTCCACTGCTCTTTTCCTTTTCTCTTTCGTTCTTTAATTCCTTCATGTCTCGCAATAAAGGAAGAAACACGTACAGTTTGGCCATATATCTAGTTGCACATACCCTGGCCCTAGTGTAAAAGACCACAGGGTTTACAGGAGCGCGTCGCCTTTTCTTAATTTAAAAGAATCCAGGACGCAGGAGAGAACCACACCCCGCAGGTCCAGGCCTAGCGAGTTGTCTGCCCTGTGGCACTCTGCCACCTAGTGTCTGAATCTGCACATTGCACTCTCCTCCATATCCCTTGGTCTGCGAAGGATGAAGTTCCTTCCACCGTACGGCCACCGCCATCGCCATCACCTTACGACCAACCCCAGTGCTCTGCAATGGAGAACAAGCGCCACCATGTTGCAGGGTTCCAGAAAGCAGCAGCTCTGGAACCAGACAGACCTAACTTAGACTCCTAGCTTCCCGTTTACCAGCGAGACTTCGAGCAAGGGACTTTATCTTTTAAAGCCCTAGTTTCTACATCTATAGAATATGGATGGTAAAAATGCTTGTCTCTAGACTTGTAACCACTGAACTTCTAGAAAGCCAAATGGGTATGATGTTATAAACATTAAATGAAATATCACAGATAAAGTGCCTGCAAAGCATAGATCAGGCTGGGTGCAGTGGCTCAGGCCTATAATCCCAGCACTTTGGGAGGCTGACGCAAGCAGATCACTTGAGGTCAGGAGTTCAAGACCAGCCTGGGCAACAGGGTGAAACCCCACGAGGACTAAATTATGTTTTTTTATCTTGCCCAAACTCCTATCTAAGGGGTCCGGGGCATCACGCCCTACAAATCACAAATTCTCATCAGATGGGTTTTAATTAGCCCTATATATTGTGACTTACTTTCCAAACTGACTCTGGCATAACATGAGACAAGGGAGAAAATCAAAATATTTTACCCCAAAACATGTTCGTCATATTTTGTAATGGCCCTGCAAAGCTGTTCTGTATAGGGGAAAATTTGCATCTGTAAAGAATCTATTAACATAGCTAGATCTTTTTCTTCCAGACCCTCCCAATCCTAAAGAGATTAACTAAGATCTAAATAAGAAACATTTGTCATCTGTTGTCTCTAAGGGCAGCACTGTGAGACTTCAAAACAACTTAGGTCTCCACAATCTTTATCTTAACCTGAACATTCCTTTTCTATGAATCCCAGGTCTTCAGACAAACTCAACCAATTGTCAAAATATTTAAACTCACCTATAGCCTGGAAACCCGCGCCCCACCCTCTCAACCCTTTGACTTGCCCCACCTTTCTGGACTAAACCAATGTAGTGCTCAAATGTATTTGATTGATGTCTCTTGCCTCCCTGAAATGTATAAAACCAAGCTGCACCCTGACCACTTTGGGCACATGTTTTCAGGACCTCCTGGGGGCTGTGTCACTCATATTTGGCTCAGAATAAACGTCTTCAAATACTTTACAGAGTTTGACTCTTTTCGTCGACATGCTCTAAACCTTGCCTCAGTCTCTCCCTCTGCCTTATGCCCCTCAAATTCTTTCTTCTGAGGTGGCAAGCACTGAAGTTGCTGCAGACCCATACAGATTCGCTGTCAACATCCTGACCTGTCATTTTATGGGTAAGGAAACTAAACTACAAGGTCCTTAAATGGTCTCTCCACAGTATTAGCCAAACCTGAACAAGATCCCAGGTGTTCCAAATTCCCATCCAAAAGAAAAGGGGAAACCCAATCCCGTTTCCATCTCACCCAGGATCTATTGTCTTCCCAAAGCACTTTACTTTCTTTCCTGCCCAGCTGTTGAAATATCAAACTGTACTAAGATTTTGGCCATGATGGACTCTGTTCTCTGCACACTAAGACATTTATCTTCCTGGTCATCATATATATTAATAAGTAATATTTGTTGCTGTTTACTGAGCAGTGTGTAAGCATCCATATTATTTACTGGATGTTTTTCTAGCTGTGTTTTAAAGTTGCAGCATTTGAATGAATGAATGACTTCTGAGCCAAAGTGAGAAAAAACAAACAAGACACAAATCAGTTTTTTCTAAACTATTTTTCTCCCCAAAATTAGCTCTGCTACTTTGCACAAGTCTCCTTTCCTAAGATCCAGCTTCTCATCTGTTCAATGGGGATATGAACATCTACAAGGTTATGGTAAAGTTTAAAAGCACATTTGTCTGATACTAAGTAGCCAATAAACAATCATTACTGTCATTACCTCAGTTGGCAATTTGGGCAGGGCTTGACAGGGAGTTTGGGTGACAGGCGATAAAGTAAAGGACATTATGGAAATTCTGAAAGAATGTTATAAGGATAATATATTTTAGATGTATTTTTCTCTTTTATATTTTGTAAATGACTTTTCCCCTAGTAAGCCTAAGGTGATTCTTATGCCTCAGGGAGGTTTGAGACTATTTATAGGAGGAATGTAAATAGAAAAAAAAAAAGATAGATCTAGTTTTTGATTTCCAATTTGAGTTCCTAGAAAAACTGAGGACTGGGGGTGGCTCTGGCAAGATGGCCAAATAGGAACAGCTCTGGTCTGCAGATCCCAGCAAGACCAATGCAGAAGGCGGGCGATTTCTGCATTGCCAACTGAGGTACCCTGGCCATCTCATTAGGACTGGTTAGACAGTGGGTACAGCCCACAGAAGGCAAGCAGAAGCAGGGTGAGGCGTTGCCTTACCCTGGAAGCGCAAGGACCCAGGGGCCTCCCTCCCCAAGCCAAGGAAAGTTGTAAGGGACTGTGCTCTCTGGCCCAGGTACTATGCTTTTCGCATGGTTTTTGCAATCTGCAAATGAGATTCTCTCGTGTGCCTACACCACCAGGGCCCTGGGTTTCAAGCTCAAAACTAGGTGGCTGTTTGGGCAGACACCAACCTAGCTGCAGGTTTTTTTTTGTACCCTGGCAGTGCCCGGAACCCCAGCGAGACAGAACTGTTCACTCCCCTGGAAAGGGGGCTGAAGCCAGGGAGCCAAGTGGTCTCACTCAACAGGTCCCACTCCCATGGAACCCAGCAAGCTAAAAACCACTGGCTTGAAATTCTTGCGGCCAGCACAGCAGTCTGAAGTCCACCTGGGACGTTCAAGCTTGGTTGGGGGAGGGATGTCCACCATTACTGAGGCTTGGGTAGGTGGCTTTCCCCTGACAGTGCTAAGGATGCCAGGAAGTTTGGACTGGGTGGAACTCACCACAGCACTGCAAAGCGGCTGTGGCCAGACTGCCTCTCTAGAGTCCTCCTCACTGGGCAGGGCATCTCTGAAAGAAAGGGAGCAACCCAGTCAGGGTCTTACAGATAAAACTCCCATCTACCTGGGACAGAGCACCTGGGGGAAGGGGCAGCTGTGGGCGCAGCTTCAGCAGACTTAAACGTTCCTGCCTGCCGGCTCTGAAGAGAGCACAGATTTCCCAGCATAGAGCTCGAGCTCTGCTAAGGGACAGACTGCCTCAAGTGGGTCCCTGACCTCGGTGCCTCCTGACTGGGAGAGACCACCCAACAGGGGTCGACAGACACCTCATACAGGAGAGCTCTGGTTGGCATCAGGCTAGTGCCCCTCTGGGATGAAGCTTCCAGAGGAAGGGCCAGGCAGCAATCTTTCTGTTCTGCAGCCTCCGCTGGTGATACCCAGGCAAACAGGGCCTGGAGTGGACCTCCAGCAAGCTGCAGCAGACCTGCAGAAGACAGTCCTGTTAGAAGAGAAACTGACAAAAAGCAGTAACATCAACATCAACAAAAAGGATCCCCACACAAAAACCCCATCCAAAGGTCACCAGCCTCAAAGATTGAGGGTAGATAAATCCACAAAGATGAGGAAAAAGCAGCGCAAAAATGCTGAAACTTCCAAAAACCAGAATGCCTCTTCTCCTCCAAATGATTGCAACTCCTCTCCAGCAAGGGCACAAAACTGGATGGAGAGTTTGACCAATTAACAGAAGTAGGCTACAGAAGGTGGGTAATCAACTCCTCTGAGCTAAAGGATCATGTTCTAACCAAATGCAAAGAAGCTAAGAACCTTGATAAAATGTTACAGAGACTGCTAACTAGAATAACCAGTTTAGAAAAGAACATAAATGACCTGATGGAGCTGAGAAACATAGCACAAGAACTTCGTGAAGTGTACACAAGTATCAATAGCCAAATCAATCAAGTGGAAAAAAGGATCAGAGATTGAAGATCAACTTACCGAAATACGTTATGAAGACAAGATTAGAGAAGAAAGAATGAAAAGGAACGAACAAAGCCTCCAAGATATATGGGACTATGTGAAAAGACCTACAACTGATTGGTGTACCCGAAAGTGAAAGGGAGAAAGGAATCAAGTTGGAAAACACATTTCAGGATATTATCCAGGAGAACTTCCACAACCTAGTAAGACAGGCCAACATTCAAATTCAGGAAATACAGAGAATACCACTAAGATACTCAAGAAGAGCAACCCCAAGACACATAATTCTCAGATTCTTCAAGGTTGAAATGAAGGAAAAAATGTTAAGGGCAGCCAGAGAGAAAGGTCGGGTTACCCACAAAGGGAAGCCCATCAGTCTAACAGCAGATCTCTCTACAGAAACCCTACAAGTCAGAAGAGAGTGGGGGCCAATATTCAACATTCTTAAAGAATTTTCAACCCAGAATTTCGTATCCAGCCAAACTAAGCTTCATAAGCAAAAGAGAATTAAAATCCTTTACATACAAGCAAATGCTGAGGGATTCTGTCACCACCAGGCCTGCCTTACAAGAGCTCCTGAAGGAAGCACTAAATATGGAAGAGAAAAACTGGTACCATCCACTGCAAAAACACATCAAAATGTAAAGACCAATGACACTATGAAGAAATTGCATCAATTAATGTGCAAAATAACCAGCTAGCATCATGATGACAGGATCAAATTCACATATAACAATATTAACCTTAAATGTAGATGGCCTAAATGCCCCAGTTAAAAGACACAGACTGGCAAATTGGATAAAGAGACCCATCGGTGTGCTGTATTCAGGAGCTAAGACCCATTGGTGTGCTGTATTCAGGAGACACATCACACGTGCAAAGACGCACATAGGCTCAAAATAAAGGGATGGAGGAATATTTACCAAGCAAATGAAAAGCAAAAAAAAAAAGCAGAGGTTGCAATCCTAGTCTCTGACAAGACAGACTTTAAACCAACAAAGCTCAAAAAAGACAAAGAAGGGCACTACATAACGGTAAAGGGATCAATGCAAGAAGAGCTAACTACCCTAAATACATATGCACCCAATACAGGAGCATCCAGATTCATAAAGCAAGTTCTTAGAGACCTACAAAGAGACTTAGACTCCCACACAATAATAGTGGGAGACTTTAATACCCCACTGTCAATATTAGATCAACGAGACAGAAAATTAACAAGGATATTCAGGACTTGAACTCAGCTCTGGAACAAGTAGACCTAATAGAATCCTACAGAACTCTCCACCCCAAATCAACAGAATATACATTCTTCTCAGTACCACATCTCACTTTTTCTAAAATTGACCACATAACTGGAAGTAAGACACTCCTCAGCAAATGCAAAAGAATGGAAATCATAACAAACAGTCTCTCAGTCCACGGTGCAATCAAATTAGAACTCAGGATTAAGAAACTCACTAAAAACCACACAACTACATGGAAATTGAACAACTTGCTCCTGAATGACTACTGGGCAAATAACAAAATTAAGGCAGAAATAAGTTCTTTGAAATCAATGAAAACAAAGACACAACGTGCCAGAATCTCTGGGACACAGCTAAAGCAGTGTTATGAGGGAAATTTATAGCACTAAATGCCCACATCAGAAAGCGGCAAAGATCTGAAATTGACACCCTAACATTACAATTAAAAGAACTAGAGAAGCAAGAGCAAACAAATTCAAAAGCTAGCAGAAGACAAGAAATAACTAAGATCAGATTAGAACTGAATGAGCAAGACATGAAAAACCCTTTGAAAAAAATCAATGAATCCAGGAGCTGTTTTTATGAAAAGATTAACAAAATAGATAAACCGCTAGCCAGACTAATACAGAAGAAAATAGAGAAGAATCAAATAGACACAATAAAAAATGATAAAGGGAATATCACCACTAATCCCACAGAAATACAAACTACTATCAGAGAATACTATAAACACCTCTACACAAATAAACTAGAAAATCTAGAAGAAATGGACAAATTCCCAGACACATACACCCAAGACTAAACCAAGAAGTTTAATCCCTGAATAGACCAATAACAAGTTCTGAAATTGAGGCAGTAATTAATAGCCTACCAACCATAAAAAGCCCAAGAACAGATGGATTCACAGCCAAATTCTACCAGAGGTACAAAGATAAGCTGGTACATTCCTTCTGAAACTACTCCAAACAATAGAAAAAAAGGGACTCCTCCCTAACTCATTTTATGAGGCCAGCATCATCCTGATACCAAAACCTGGCAGAGACACAACAAAAAAAGAAAATTTCAGGCCAATAGCCCTGATGAACATCAATGCAAAAATCCTCAAAATACTGGCAAACCAAATCCAGCAGAACATCAAAAAGCTTATCTACCACGATCAAGTTGGCTTCATCCCCGGGATGCAAGGCTGGTTCAACATATGCAAATCAATAAACATAATCCATCACATAAACAGAACCAATGACAAAAACCACAATTATCTCAATAGACAGAAAATGCCTTCGATAAAATTGAACACTGCTTCATGCTACAAACTCAAACTAGGTATTGATGGAACATCTCAAAATAATAAGAGCTATTAATGAAAAATCCATAGCCAATATCATACTGAATGGCCAAAAGCAGGAAGCATTCCCTTTGAAAACCAGCACAAGACAGGGATGTCCTCTCTCACCACTCCTATTCAGCGTAGTATTGGAAGTTCTGGCCAGGACAATCAGGCAAGAGAAAGAGATATAGAGTGTTCAAATAGGAAGCCAAATTGTCTCTGTTTGTAGATGACATGATTGTATATTTAGAAACCCCATTGTCTCAGCCCCAAAACTCCTTAAGCTGATAAGGAACTTCACCAAAATCTCAGGATACAAAAATCAATGTGCAAAAATCACAAGCATTTCTATACACCAATAATAGACAAACAGAGAGCCAAATCATGAGTGAACTCCCATTCACAATTGCTATACAGAGAATAAAATACCTAGGAATACAACTTACAAGGGATGTGAATGACCTCTTCAAGAACTACAAACCACTGCTCAAGGAAATAAGAGAGGACACAAACAAATGGAAAAAAAATTCCATGCTCACGAATAGGAAGAATCAATATCGTGAAAAATGGCCATACTGCCCAAAGTAATTTATAGATTCAATGCTATCCCCATCAAGCTACCATTGACTTTCTTCACAGAATTAGAAAAAACTACTTTAAATTTCATATGGAACAAAAAAAAGAGTCCATATAGCCAAGACAATCCTAAGCAAAAAGAACAAAGCTGGAGGCATCATGCTGCCTGACTTCAAACTATACTACAAGGCTGCAGTAACCAAAACAGCACAGTACTGGTACCAAAACAGACATACAGACCAATGGAACAGAACAGAGTCCTCAGAAATAACACCACACATCTACAACCATCTGATCTTTGAGAAACCTGACAAGAACAAGCAATGGGAAAAGGATTCCCTATTTAATAAATGGTGCTGGGAAAACTGGCTAGCCATACACAGAAAACTGAAACTGGACCCTTCTTTACACCTTATACAAAAATTAACTCAAGATGGATTAAAGACTTAAACCTAAAACCATAAAAACCCTAGAAGAAAACCAAGACAATACCATTCAGGACATAGGCATGCACAAAGATTTCATAACTAAAACACCAAAAGCAATTGCAACAAAAGCCAAAATTGTCAAATGGTATCTAATTAAGCTAAAGAGCTTCTGCACAGCAAAACA
This sequence comes from Pan paniscus, assembly GCF_029289425.2. Taxonomy (NCBI): domain Eukaryota; kingdom Metazoa; phylum Chordata; class Mammalia; order Primates; family Hominidae; genus Pan; species Pan paniscus. Next base: position 706,758 of record NC_073270.2, on the reverse strand, counting down.
AACTATCAGAGTGAACAAGCAACCTACAGAATGGGAGAAAATTTTTGCAATCTATGCATCTGACAAAGGTCTAATATCCAGAATCTACAAGGAACTTAAATTTGCAAGAAAGAAACAACCCCATCAAAAAGTGGGTGAAGGATATGAACAGATACTTCTCAAAAGAAGACATGTATGCAGCCAACAAACATGAAAAAAAGCCCATCATGACTGGTCATTAGAGAAATGCAAATCAAAACTACAATGAGATACCATCTCACGCCAGTTAGAATGGCGATCATTAAAATGTCAGGAAACAACAGATGCTAGAGAGGATGTGAAGAAATAGGAATGCTTTTACACTGTTGGTGGGAGTGTAAATTAGTTCAACCATTGTGGAAGACAGTGTGGCGATTCCTCAAGGATCTAGAACCACAAATACCATTTGACCCAGCAATCCCATTACTGGGTATATATCTAAAGGATTACAAATCATTCTACTATAAAAAACACATGCACACATGTTTATTGCAGCACTATTTACAATAGCAAAGGCTTCAAACCAACCCAAATGCCCATCAATGATAGACTGGATAAAGAAAATGTGGCACATATACACCATGGAACACTATGCAGCCATAAAAATGAATGAGTTCATATCCTTTGCAGAGACATGGATGAAACTGGAAACCATCATTCTCAGCAAACTAACATAGGAACACAAAACCAACCACCACATGTTCTCACTCATAAGTGGGAGTTGAACAATGAGAACACATGGACACAGGGAGGGGAACATCACACACTGGGGCCTGTCAGGGGGTGGGGGGCAAGGGTGGGGAGAACATTAGGATAAATACCTAATGCATGCAGGGCTTAAAACCTAGATGAGTCGATGGGTGCAGCAAACCACCATGGCACATGTATACCTGTGTAACAAACCTCCATGTTCTGCACATGTATCCCAGAATTCAAAGTAAAATGAAATAAAAAAGAAAAGCTGAGGATTAAGAATGCCCCTATCTATAGACTCTAGATATTGAACTTCTAGAAAGCCAAATAGTACAGATTGATTTTTTTCATCCATCTGCCTCTGAAGAGTCAACTGGTGCAAGTATCATTTTTATCCCTATCTTAAATATAAGAAAATTAGGCCGGGTGCAGTGGCTCACACCTGTAATCCCAGCACTTTGGGAGGCCGAGGCAGGTGGATCACCTGAGGTCAGGAGTTCAAGACCAGCCTGGCCAACATGGCAAAACTCTGTTTCTACTAAAAATATAAAAAACTAGCTGGGTGTGGTGGCATGTGCCTGTAATCCCAGCTGCTCGGGAGGCTGAGGCATGAGAATTGCTTGAACCCAGGAGGCAGAGGTTGCAGTGAGCCGCGACTGCGCTCCAGCCTAGGCGACAGAGTGAAACTCTATCTCAAAAAAAAAAAAAAAAAAAAAAGAAAGAAAAGAAAAGAAAATTAATGCCCGGAGAAGTGAACCCAGGTCCTCCACATTCTAATTTAGGTCTCCATCCATGACAGCCTCCAGAGAAAACATTTGGATTTCTAGTGACAACCCCATAAAGGCTTGATGAGAGGCATCGCCTTCTAGACATGACCCCCATTGCCAACAGTGTTTTTAATCTTTTTTTTTTTTTTTTTTTTTTTTTTTTTTAAGATGGAGTCTCACTCTGTCGCCCAAGCTGGAGTGCAGTGGCATGATCTCGGCTCACTGCAACCTCCACCTCCCAGGTTCAAGCAATTCTCTCTCAGCCTCCGTAGTAGCTGGAACTACAGGAGCCCACCACCATGCCCGGCTTTTTTTGTTTGTTTTGTTCTTTTTTTTAAGTAGAGACAGGGTTTCACCATGTTGGTCAGGCTGGTCTCGAACTCTTGACCTCAGGTGGTCCACCCACCTCAACCTCCCTAAGTGCTGAGATTATTTTAATCTTTGACAAGCCTCCACCTATTTGAGGTAAGGATTCAAAAGAAAAAAAAAGAAAGCCTGTAATCCCAGCACTTTGGGAGGCTGAGGCAGGAAAATCACTTGAAGTCAGAAGTTCGAGACCAGCCTTCCCCATCTCTACTAAAAATACAAAATTAGCCGGGCATAGTGGCGTGCACCTGAAATCCCAGCTACTTGTGAGAATGAGGCAGGAGAACCACTTGAACCCAGGAGGCAGACGCTGCAGTGAACTGAGATCGCACCATTGCACTCCAGCCTGGGCAAGAAGAGCAAAACTCCATCTCAAAAAAAAAAAAAAAAAATTCGATCTTTCCTATTAGCTTTATTAAATACACTTTAACTTTAGAAGCACAATAATTAGAACTGTGCATAACTTTTAACAAATTTTTCACAAAGAAATTAGTACCTTGCAGTGTTATTTATAATCATTTTTCTGTTGATTTTTAAAGTTTTAAAACTTTAATACAACATTTTATTTATTTTTTGAGACGGAGTCTTGCTCTTGTCACCCAGGTTGGAGTGCAGTGGTACAGTTTTGGCTCACTGCAACCTCAGCCTCCCAGGTTCAAGTGATTCTCGTGCCTCAGCCTCCCGAGTAGCTGGGATTATAGGCGCTGGCCACCATCCTCATCTAGCTTTTTTTTTTTTTTTTGAGACCAAATCTTGCTCTGTCATCCCAGCTGGAGTACGGTGGCACAACCTCAGCTCACTGCAACCTCCGCCTCCCAGGTTCAAGCCATTCTCCAGCCTCAGCCTTCTGAGTAGCTAGGATTACAGGTGCATGCCACCACGCCCCACTAATTTTTATATTTTTAGTACAGACAGAGTTTCACCATTTTGACCAGGCTGGTCTCGAACTCCTGACCTCAGGTGATCCACCCACCTCAGCCTCCCAAAGTGCTGAGATTACAGGCATGAGCCACTGAATCTGGCCCAATATTTTAAAAATAGCACATTATTACAGAAGCTAGATATGCACTTTAAATAATTAGAAAATTGGCACAGTGCAGTGGCTTATGCCTGTAATCCCAACACTTCGGGAGGCCAAGGCGGGTGGATCACCTGAGGTTGGAGTCCGTGACCATCCTGACCAACATGGAGAAACCCTGTCTCTACTAAAAATACAAAATTAGTCAGGCATGGTGATGCATGCCTGTAATCCCGGCTACTCAGGAGGTTGAAGCAGGAGAATCGCTTGAACCTGGGAGGCAGAGGTTGCAGTGAGCCAAGATCGCACCACTGAACTCCAGCCTGGCAACAAGAGCAAAACTCCATCTCAAAAAAATATATATATATATACACATATATATATATATACACACACACATATATATACACATATATATATACATATATATACACATATATATATACATATATATATACATATATATATATATACACACATAATCAGAAAATTAGTGTGGCAGACAGATTTAATGGTTGTCCCATCATCTGGGCCTGTGACATTCACACCTATGTGATGTGCATCTCCAACTGTGGGTGGGACGTGGGACTTGCTTCAATCAAAACAATATGGCAAAGGGTGATAGAATGTCACTTGTGATATTACATAGCAGCCTTTTTTTTTTTTTTTTTAAATGAGACAGTCTTGCTCTGTTGCTCAGGCTAGCAACGCTACCATTGCAGTGATGCATTCTCAGCTCACTGCCTCCTAGGTTCAAGTGATTCTCGTGCCTCAACCTCCCGAGTAGTTGGGATTACAGGCATGCACCACCACACCCGGCTAAGTTTTGTATTTTTAGTAGAGATGAGGTTTTGCCATGTTGATCAGGCTGGTCTTCAGCTCCTGGCCTCAAGTGATCTGCCCACGTTGGCCTCCCAAAGTGCCGAGACTAGAGGAGTAAGCCACCGCGCCTGGCCCATATTATGTAGCTTCTAATGCCTGTCTTGTGAAAAACATTCTTCCATGTTGGCTTTGAGGAAGACCAAAAAAAAAACTGTATTTTGACTAGAGTGATGGAGAAAGAATGCTGGAAAGTACCAGTGGAGTGGTGAAATCCCTGCAGGGCACAGAAGCTCAGGATGGCACCACAGAGAGGGAAGTGAGGCATCCTGCCTCTGACACACTGTCTCCCCAACTGGATTCAGCTCAGAGCCAGAGGAGACCTCTTCTTACGGGGAAAAAGGTAAGCTGGAGACCCTCACAGGTCCCCACCACTGCCACAAACACCAGAAATCATTGCTATAGGAGGGTCTCCCAGTCCTCACAGTCCTTAAATCCAGGAGAAACTGTTGCCAGGAGTCCACACCACTACCTTGCCCCGGAACAGGAACACTCTTGGCACTCCCAACCTCCATGATCTAAGCTGGTAGGGCACAACACCATCTTGAAACCAGACCCACAGCTGGAGTACATCCTGTCCTAGGGGCCAGTAGCCACTAACCCCCCTCCATTCCTGAGGCCCTGCCATCATCCCACTACGTTCACATGGTACTTACAGCACCAATACTTCAACTGCTCAGAGCCTAGGCCTGGAGGAATGACCAAAACCCCAATATCTGAACCCATGAGAAACCCTATTCCCCAGGGAAACAGGAGGACCTGCATAGTGGGGAAGCCGTGACAGCAGCCTGGCCTGCATGTGCCTGCCCCTGGCATGACAGCCAGCCTAGAGATGCCCCCTACTTGCCAAAGAGCTACTCATAGCTACCCAGCTCTCATGTACCTACCCTCAGCCAAACATGCAGCCAAGAGGATGCAACCCTGTTCCTCCAGAGAGAGCCCCACGCAGCTCCCTGGCATGCATGCCCGCACCCAGCCTAGTGGTGTCCCTGCCCTTCTGCAGAGCTCACTGCACAGCTTGCCAGCTCATCACACACACACACACACACACACACACACACACACACACACACACACACACACCCCTCCTCTGACCTGACAACCAACCCAGTGCCCCCAGCCCCAGCAAAACTGCAACACCACTGTCACGAACCCCCATGGCCTAGGTCACTGAGACAATTGCAGACATCACAATCAAGAATTACAGTGGAAGAATCTGTACAAAGACCATGTTACTGAGTTCATCCAGAACCGAAAGCAATGCACCATTCCCAATCAACATCCTAGGACCCAATTACAGGGAAAAAACCTCTTCCTATAAAAGCCACTCCATAAAATTGGAAAAAGTGCCGGTTCCACTAGATGCATAGATCTCAATGTAGGGATATAAGAAACATGAGAAAAATCAAGGAAACATGACACCCCCAATGGAACACAATACATCTCCATAATAGATCCCAAAGAAAAGGTTATTTATGAAATGGCTGAAAAGAAAAAGAAATTCCAAGTAATGATCTTAAGGAATCACAGCAAGATACAAGAGAATACAAACAATGTAGTGAAACCAGGAAGAATTTATAATCTGAATGAGAAATTCAACAGAGATAGATACCATAAAAAGGAATCAAAAAAGAAATCTTGGAGCTGGAGAGTTCAATGAATGAAATAAAAAAAATACAACTGAGAGCTTCAACAGCAGACCAGATTAAGCAAATGAATTTCTGAACTTTAAGACAGGTGTTGACTGGGCATGGTGGCTCTTGCCTGTAATCCCAGCACTTTGGGAGGCAGAGATGGGCAGATGGTTTGAGCTCAGGAGTTCAAGATCAGCCTGGGCAACATGGCAAAACCTCGTGTCTACAAAAGACACAAAAATTAGCCAGCCATGATGGCAAGTGCCTGTGGTCCTAGCTACTCAGGAGGCTAAGGCAGGAAGATTGCTTGAGCCTCGGAGGTTGAAGTTGCAATAAGCCATGTTCACACCACTGCATTCCAGCCTGGGTGACAAAAAATAAAAATAAAAAAAATGAAAATTTAATACTTGTTTAAGCAAACAAGTATTTATAGTATAGAAATGTCAAAAGGAGAGGAAGTGGAGAAAGGAATATAAAACCTATTTAATGAAATAATAGCTGAAGACTTCCTAAATCTTGAGAGAGATGTATATCCAAATCCAGGAAGCTTAAAAGTCCCCAATGAGACCAGGCATGGTGGCTCATGTCTGCAATCTTAGCACTTTGAGAGGCTGAGGCGGGAGGATCACTTGAGTCCAGGAGTTTGAGACCAGCCTGGGCAACACAGTGATACCCTGTCTCTACAAAAACAAACAAACAAACTAATACTAACACTAACCACTAGCTACTTGGGAGGCTAAGGCAGGAGGATCACTTGAGTCCAGGAATTTGAGGTTGCAATGAGCTACAATCACACTACTACACTCAAGTCTGGACAACAGAGAGCAAGATCCTGCCTCAAAAAAAAAGTCCCCAATAAGATTCAACCCCTAGAAACCCTTTCAAGGTACATTATATCAAACTGTCAAAAGGCAAAGGCAAAGTAAGGATTCTAACAGCTGTAAGAGAAAACATCAAGTCATATACAAGGGAATCTCCATTAGACTATCAGCAGGTTTATCAGCAGAAACTTTACAGGTCAGGAGACAATGGGATTATAAACTTCAAAGTGTTGAAAGAAAAAAAAAATTTTCCACCAAGAATAAACTATTTGGCAAAGCTATCCTTCAGAAATGAAGGCAAAATGAAGACCCTCCCAGACAAGCAAAAGCTAAGAAATCTCAGTAGGCCACAAAACAAGTTTTAACAAACTGAAATAATAAATATCTTTTTGGAATGCAATGGTATAAAACTAGAAATCAATAGGAAAACTTTAGAAACTCTATAAATAAATGGAGCATGCTTCTAAATAACCAGTGGGTCAATGAAGACAATAAGGGGGGGGAATTTAAAAATTCCTTAAGACAAATGAGACTGGAAGCACACTCCAAAACCTATGGGTCACAGCAAAACAATTCTAAGAGAGAGAAGTTCATAGCAACAAATGCCTACATCAACAAAGGAGAAAGATTTATAATAAACAAGCTAACCATGCACCTCAAGGAACTACAAGAACAAACTAAGCCCAACATTGGTAGAAGGGAGAAAAGAATAAAACTCAGAGCAGAAATAAAATACAGACTAAACATTTCAGAAGATCAACAAAATGAAGAGTTGGTTTTTTGAAAAGATAAGCAAAAATCAATAAGCCTTTAGCTAGACTAAGAAAAAAAGACCCGAATAAATGAAATCAGAGATGAAAAAGTAGACATTACAACTTATATCGTAGAAATATGAAGGATCATAAGACACCATTATGAGTAACTATATGCCAACAAATGTGAGAACACTCAAGAAATGGATAAATTCCTAGACACATACAACCTACCAAAATTGAATTATGAATAAATAGAAAATCTGAACAGACTAGTAGCAACTCAGAAAAGTTGAAGTCTTCCAAAAAAAAAAAAAAAAAAAAAAAAAGCCCAGAACCTGATGACTTCACTGCTGAATTCTACTACACATTTAGAGAAGAACTAACACCATTCTCCTCAAACTATTTCAGAAACTTGAGAGGATGGAATACTTTCAAATTCATTTTATGAGGCCAATATTACCCTGATTCCAAAACCAGACAAGGACACAACAAAAAAGAAAACTACAGGCCAGTATCTTTGATAAACATAGATGCAAAAATTCTTAACAAGATACCAGTAAAGGAAATTCAATAGCACACTAAAAAGATAATTCATTATGATCAAATAGGATTCATCCAAGAGATACAAGGATGGTTCAATATACTCAAATCAATAAATGTGATATATCACGTTAACAAAAAGAAACAAAAATAATCATTATTTCAATAGATACAGAAAAAGTACTTGACAAAATTCATCGCTTCATGAAAAAACTCTCAACAAGTTACGTAGAGAAAGAATGTACCTCAACACAATAAAGGCCATATATGACAAACCCATAGCTAACATACTGAATGGGGTATGATCAGGAACAAGGTAAGGATGCCCACTTTTACCAATCCTATTCAACCTAGTACTGGAAGTCCTAGTCACAGCAATTAGACAATAAAAAAAGGTATCCAAATTGCAAAGAGGGGAGTCGAATGTTGCAGGAAGTCAGGGACCCCAAACGGAGGGACTGGCTGAAGCCATGACAGAAGAACATGGATTGTGAAGATTTTATGGACATTTATTAGTTCCCCAAATTAACACTTTTGTAATTTCTTATGCCTATCTTTACTGTAATCTTTAAGCATAAATTGTAAAGATTTCATGGACACTTAACCACTTCCCCAATCAACACCCTTGCAATTTCCTATGCCTGTCTTTACTTTAATCTCTTAATCCTGTCAGCCGAGAAGGATGTATATCGTTCCAGGACCCTGTAATAATTGCGTTAACTACAAAAATTGTACAGCATGTGTGTTTGAGCAATATGAAATGTGGGCACCCTGAAAAAAGAACAGGATAACAGCAATTGTTCAGGGAATAAGAGAGAGAACCTTAAACTCTGACCGCCGGTGAGCCGGGCAGAACAGAGCCATATTTCTCTTCTTTCAAAAGCAAATGGGAGAAATATTGCTGAATTCTTTTTCTCAGCATGGGATATCCCTGAGAAAGAGAATGCACACCTAGGGGTAGGTCTCTGAACTGGCCCCACTGGGGCGTACCTGTGGTTGAGACTGCAGGAGTGAAATAAACTCCAGTCTCCCATAGCACTTCCAGGCTAATTAGGAAAAGGAAATTCCCACCTAATAAATTTTGGTCAGAGCAGTTGATCTCAAAACCCTGTCTCCTGATAAGATGTTATCAATGACAATGGTGCCCAAAACTTCATTATCAATTTTAATTTCGCTTCTGTCCTGTGGTCCTGTGATCTCACCCTGCCTCCACTTGCCTTGTGATATTCTATTACCCTGTTAAGTACTTGATGTCTGTCACCCACACCTATTCGTATACTCCCTCCCCTTTTGAAACTCCCTAATAAAAACTTGCTGGTTTTTGTGGCTTGTGGGGCATCACTGATCCTACCTATGTGTGATGTCTCCCCCGGACGCCTAGCTTTAAAATTTCTCTCTTTTGTACTCTGTCCTTTTATTTCTCAAGCCAGCCGACGCTTAGGAAAATAGAAAAGAACCTACGTGATTATCGGGGCCGGTCCCCCGATGGTCGAATTGTCCCTGTTTTCAGACTACATGATCTTACATATAGAAAACCCTAAAGACTCCACCAAAATACTGTTAGAACTAAAAAATGAATTTAAAGTCACAGGAAACAAAATCAACATACGAAAATCAAGTGTTTCTATTTGTTAATAGTTAACTATCTGAAAAAGAAATTAACAAAACAATTCTATTTACAATAGCTACAAAACCAATAAGATACCTAGGGATAAGCTTTACCAAGACAGTGAAAGATCTCTACAATTAAAACTATAAAACACTGATGAAAGATGACACAAATAAATGGAAAGCTATCCTATGTTAATGGATTAGAATAATTTTGTTAAGATGGCCATACTATCCAAAGTGATCTACAGATTCAATGCAATCCCTATCAAAATGCCAATGACATTCTTCACAGAAACAGAAAAAATACTAAAACTCATATGGAACCACAAAAGACCTCACAATAGCCAAAACAGTCCTGAGCAAAAAGAACAAATCTAGAGGTATCATACTACTTTATTTCAAATTATACTGTAGTAAACAAAACAACATGATTAAAGTTGGCATAAATACAGACACACAGAGCAATGCAACAGTATAGAGGGCCCAAAAATAAGTTCATGCACCCACAGCCAACTTTTTTTTTTTTTTTTTTTGAGACAGAGTCTCACTCTGTCACCCAAGCTGGAGTGCAATGGCACTATGTCAGCTCACTGCAGCCTCCACCTCCCAGGTTCAAGTGATTCTCCCACCTCAGCCTCCTGAATAGCTGGGACTACAGGTACGGATCACCACACCTGGCTAACATTTTTGTATTTTTAGTAGAGAGACGGTTTCACCATGTTGGCCAGGCTGGTCTCAAACTCCTGATCTCAAGTGATCCACCCACCTTGGCCTCCCAAAATGCTGGGATTATAGGCGTGAGCCACCATGTCCCACCTGATTTTCAATAAACGTATCAAGAACATACATTAGGGAAAAGGTAGTCTCTTCAATAAATGGTGTTGGGAAAATTGGATATCCACATACAGAAAAATGAAACTAGACCCCTACCTCTCACCTTATACAAAAATCAATTCAAAATGGATTAAGGACTTAAACGTAAAACCCAACAGTATAAAACTACTAGAAGAAAACATAGGGGAAATGCTTTACAACATTGGGCTCCACAAGGGTTTTTTAAAGAAGACCTCAAAAGCACAGGTAACAAAAGCAAAACTAGACAAATTGGATTACATCAAACTGAAAAGCTCTTGCATAACAAAGGAAACAACAGAGTGAAGAGAAAATCTACAGAATGGGAGAAAATATTTACAAACTCTACATCTGACAAGGGATTAATATCCAGAATATATAAGGAACTTTTTTCCCCCACCCAAGACAGAGCCTTGCTGTGCTGCCCAGGCTGGAGTGGAGTGGCCCAATCTCGACTCACTGCAACCTCTGCCTCCCAGGTTCAAGCAATTCTCCTACCTCAGCCTCCCGAGTAGCTGGGATTACAGGCATGTGCCACCACACCTGGCTAATTTTTGTATTTTTAGTAGAGACAAGGTTTCACCATGTTGGCCAGGCTGGTCTCGAACTCCTGACCCTCAGGTGATCCACCTGCCTCGCTCTCCCAAAGTGCTGGGATTATAGGCATAAGCCACCACCCCTGGCCCAGAATATATAAGAAACTTAACAGCAAATAATAACAACCTGATTTTAAAATGGGCAAAATGCCTTAAGAGACATTTCTTAAAAGAAGACATATAAATGGCTAGAGGGTACAAGAAAAAATTTTCAACATCACTAATTGTCAGGGAAATGCAAATCATAGCCACAATGAGATACCACCTCACTCCAATTACAATGACTATAATAAAAAACAAAGAAAACAAGATTTATCAAGGATGTGGAGAAAAGGGAACATACAGTGTTGATGGGACTGTATTTTAGAATAGTGGAAAATAGTACAGAGGTTCCACAAAAATTAAAAATAGAACTACCACATAATCTAGCAGTCTCACTACCAGATAGCTAAAGGAAATCCAGTATGTCGGAGAGATAGCTGTACATCCATGTTTACTGCAGGACTAGTCACAATAGCCAAACTATGGAATCAACCTAAGGGACCAGCAAGTGACAAATGGATAAAGAAAATGTAGTTATCATACACAATACTATTCCACCATAAAAAAGAATGAAGTCCTGTCATTTGTGACAATATGCATGAACCTGTAGGACATTATGTTAAGTGAAAATAAGGACTGGGGAGGGGAGAAGGAAAGGGGAAAACGGGGAGAAGCTGGCCAACAGGTACCAGGTTTCAGTTAGACAGAAGTAAGTTCTGGTGTTGTGCTAGTCAGGTGACAACGATTAACGGGAAGGTACTGTATATTCTAAAACAGCTAAAATAGAGGCTTTTGCCATGTTCTCACCACAAAGAAATAAGTGCATGAGGTGACACATTAAATACCCTGGTTTGATCATTATACAATATATAATACCAAAACATCAAACTGTATTTCATAAATATCTATAATTACAAGATGTCAATTAAAAAAAAAGCACCTGAAAATGTTCTGTGCTAAGCAGGTCTATGTAAACCTACCCTCAAAGTCTGAGTAAGCTGAGGGGCTAGAGGAGGAGGCAACAAATCCAGTTTCTCAGGGGGGAAAAAAACAAAAAACAAAACAAAAATGTAATAGGCCCTTAAAAACACAAGCCATGCCTCAGGCTGCAGGCGAAGAGATGGTGTATCCCCTCTCTGTTACCCCCATCCCAGACCCAGGGCTTATATATTAGAGGGAATTTGCCTCAGGGCAGTATTTATGGTAAGTATGTGTTTACATTAACATCAAGGTAAACAATCTAATGGCAGGATTTGTGGTACATGAAAGTAGAAATCTTACAGGCATTCCCGGGACTAGCGTTGAAGAAGTCAACGTGGCAGATTAGCATCAAAGATGGAGCTGCTTTAGTCTCAGCACTGACTAGACTAAAATAGTCAAGAAGTTAACCGTGTTTTTAAAGGAATCACTAGCCTAGCCTAAAAATGTTTGTGACTGCTGGAGATTTTAAATGATCCTTGTAATGACATCTTGTAATTATAGATATTTATGGGATACAATTTGATGTTTTGATATTATATACTGTATAACGATCAAATCAGGGTTTTTAATGTGTCACCTCAGGCACTTATTTCTTTGCAGCGAGAACATCCAAAAGCCTCTATTTTAGCTGTTTTATAATATTCAGTACTTTACCATTAATCATCGTCACCTGACTAAAAGAACACCAGAATTTACTTCTATCTAATTGAAACCTGGTACCTGTTGGCCAGCTTCTCCCCATTTTCCCCTTTCCTTCTCCCCTCCCCAGTCCTTAGTTCACTTATTCCTCCCCTCCCCGCCGCCCACCATCACTGTGGAGCAGCAACCAGTCAGAGAATGCTGTTCATCCCCCAAGGAGGTTGTGAGGTCAAATCACAAACTGTCTTTCCTCTATGCTCATTCCACAATAATCAACACTGAGGGCTTCTGTGGCCAGATGTGTAGGGGTTTTTCCCTACGTGCCAAGCAAGTAAATCAACATGCAGTGACATCATCTGGGTATCCTCCAATCCAGTTCAACTCCAACACTCTCTACCTGGAGACAGTGTCAGACACCACATGCTGAGGGCTCAGTCCCACAAGACTGTCCCCAATTCTGATGCCAGTTGAAAGCCTAAGGTTGTGTTACATGCTTCTGACCAACTAGCTGTAAATTGGGGATCCCACAACCTCCTCTTTGAGTCTGATTTGCTAGGATGGCTTACAGAACTCAGGGAAACACTTAGGTTTACTGGTTTATTAGAAAGAATATTACAGGCCAGGCGCAGTGGCTCACGCCTGTAATCCCAGCACTTTGGGAGGCCAAGGTGGGTGGATCACCTGAGGTCAGGAGTTCGAGATCAACCTGGCCAACATGGTGAAACCCCGTCTCTACTAAAAATACAAAAACATTAGCCAGGCATAGCAGTGCACACCTGTAACCCCAGCTACTCAGGAGGCTGAGGCAGGAGAACCACTTAAGCCCGGGAGGTGGAGGTTGCAGTGAGCTGAGATCACACCACTGTACTCCAGCCTGGGTGACACAGCAAGATGCCATCTCAAAAAAAAAAAAAAAAAAAGAATATTACAAAGGATACAGATAAAAAGATACATAGATATGTATAGAAGGGGTATGGAGATTCCATGCCCTCCCTAAGGACACTGCATTCCAGGAACCTCCACGTATTGAGCTATCCAGAAGTTCTCCATACTTTTAGAGAGGTATGGAGAATCCACCCCCTTGGACCTTTTACAGAGACTTCGTTTGATAGGCATGACTGAAAGATGGATAGCCATGTGGAAATGGCTGAACAAAAAAGGTATGATCTAATAAATACTAATAGACTGAGTGGGGAAACCCAGCAAGGCCTGTCTGTTCAGATTCTTCTTGGCCTCTCTGTGCAGCATTCCTTCCTCCTGGGTATGGGGCAGGACCCTTTCTTGACATCTTATGGCCTATAATCAGACAAGATAGATCAGAGAATTTCTTTATAGTCAGCTCCAAGACCGAAAGGCTAGGGGACATTCCTGCCTTGGAAAGAAAACAAGCAAGTGAATGGAGGGCAAGAGAAAGAGAGATTCTGTTTTCTAAGGCCTAAAGGGCCCTAACATTATAACAAGGGCTAGGGGAGTTATGAGCCAGGAAATGTGGATGAAAACCTGTGTGTATTCTTTCAAATATGTCATATATATCATAATATATAACAGATCATCTCATTTATGCCCTCTTCAGATGATACCCAAGAAAGTAAAGAAAAAACAAAGCAGAACCAAAGGCCATGGAGAACACAGACAGGGAACAACTCGTGGGAGCTGACCCAGGGCTGCCGATTCAAGAAACATACCGTCTCTGCAAGAGTGGAGGTCTCGGAACGTCCGCCCACCCTTAGTCTACTTCAGGATTGCTATGGACCAGCAAATGCTGTATATCTCCCACTTCTCCCATTTCCACTGGGAGCATTTAATGCTGTTATCCCAGCCTTATTCAACGATTGCATTTTTAGAGAGAGAACACGAATAGCTCATTTTCCTAGTTCGCTGGTTTCACAATCAAGAGGAGCCGTACTCCACATCAGTGAGACTGTGCCTCATTCACTAAAGTAGACACCATCGTGACATCCTAAACTTTGAGCTGAATACTGAAACTGGATGGGACGCTGGGGCTCCCTGGGAAATGGGAGGGGGATGGGTATATTGCGTGGGAAGGAGGGCTGAATTGAATATTTGGTTACCAGATGGGTCAACTGTTACAGTTATCAGTGATGTTCACCAAGTATTCTAGTTCTCTCTTATTCTGGGGACAGGGTAGGGCTGCACTTCCTGTCCCCCTTGTAGTTGGTAGAGACTGAATGACTAGTTCTGACCAATGAATCATGAGCAGAAGTGACATGTGTCACCTCTGAGCCTGAGTATGTAATTGTCAGTGTGAAACCCTCGAGAGCTCCCTTTCCCTTTACAATGACTGGGAATGTTCTAGAGACTGGCTGCTCCTTTAGCCTGGGGCCTGCAGGAAGGATGCAAAGCAGAGCAAGCCAACAGTGCACTGATGGACAAGTTGGATGAGCAAAAACCCCACAGGCCAGGCTCAGTGGCTCACCCTATAATCCCGGCACTGCGGGAGGCTGAGGGGGGGTGGATTGTTTGAGCTCAGAAGTTCAAGACTAGCTTGAGCAACAAAGTAAAACCTGTCTCTATGAAAACAAAACAAACATTAACCGGCTATGCACCTAGAGTCCCAGCTATTTGGGAGGCTGAGAGGGGAGGATCACTTGAACCTCAGAAGCAGACGTTGCAGTGAGCTGAGATCATGCCACTTCTCTCCAGCCTGAGCAACAGAGCAAAGCTGTCTCAAAAACAAAAAAGCAAAAATATCTTTGTCATTTTAAGCCACTGAAATTTTTAGCTGGTAGGTTTCTACAGCATAACCTAGCCCATCCTAATACTAGCGCAGAAAGGACTAAAAATCAAGCATCTTCCTAACAGCTACTCCAAAACTCTTTCTACAGTGATTTAATCCATAATAAGGGAGAGTCTGCTCAGTTTTTAGGGAATTTCAATAAAGTTGATTCCACAATACCCTTTGGGAGCTAAAAGTTTTATAAATCTTAGCGTCTTCACTGATTGTCTCACACTGTAGTTCAGGCCTTTTTGTGTGGATATCTCTAAAGACTGATTAAACCACAAAATCTCCCCACCTCCCCCAACCTTCTGGAGCCTAAAGAGTTTCCTGTTCATGTGCAAGCCACTGTATTCGGTTTCTAGGGCTGCAGGAACAAAGCGCCACAGACTGGGCGGCCTCACAACAGTGTATGCCTCACAGTTCTGCAGGATGGGTCTCAGAGCAAGGTTTCTGGAGGGTCGGTTCCTTCCAAGACCACACAAAAAAATGATCTGTTCGAGCCTCTTTAGGTTGTACATGGCCATCTTTCTCAGGTGTATTCACATCTTTCCATGTATGTTTGTATCCAAATTTCTTTTTTTTTTTTTTTTTTTTTTGAGACAGAGTTTCACTCGTCACCCAGTGTGGAGTGCAATGGCCTCATTTCAGCTCACTGCAACCTCCTCCTCCTGGGTTCAAGCAATTCTCCTGCCTCAGCTGCCCAAGTAGCTAGGATTACAGGTGCCCACCATCACGCCTGGCTAATTTTTGTATTTTTAGTAGAGACGGGGTTTCACCATGTTGGCCAGGCTGGTCACGAACTCCTCAGGTGATCCACCCACCTTGGCCTCCCAAAGGTCTGGGATTACAGGCGTGAGCCACCGTGCCCGGCCAAATTTCCTCTTCTTAGAGGGCCACCAGTCATACTGGATCAGGGCCCACCCTATTTATCTCATGTTAATGGAAGTACTTCTTTAAAGACCCTATCTCCAAATATAGTCACATTCTAAGGTCCTGCAAGGTTAGGACTTCAACATAGGAATTTTGCTGGGGAGCACACAATTCAGCCCATAATAGCCACCCTCCAAAAGGTACTGTTTGGAGTCTTCAAGAGCTTGTGAAGATATCTGTATATAGTCAGTTGGTTGGCAGGATGCATTTGGTCGAAGAAAGATGAAAAGGATTGAGAAAATCTTAGCTCTCTTCTCATCTATGTGGTCTTATCCTATCACAAGCTTCTGTAGCAGGGGAGGCCGCCCTTTTGAGGCCCCTTTTGCCAAGTATGTAGCAGAGAGCAGGACAGAAAGGGGTGTCATGACCTTGAACCCACAAAACTGAGCTGAACGCACCTGATTCCATGACAATAAATGCACATTTGGCATCAATTAATATAAATTGTTGTCACTTCCATTCAACAGACACCTTGGAGCGCTCGGCTTATCACTCTTAAGCATCACTTTACTTACTCAGCAGTTCTAAGAAGCTGAGAGTATTAGAGTTCATATTTTATAGATGAAAAAACGAAAGCTGAGGTCTTCTGGCCAGGATCAAAGCTTTTAGGAAAAGGTGCTGGGAAGTTTCCAGATGGGCTCCTTGGAGGGTGGGATTGTATCTTACTCTAAGAGACACACAGGCCTCAGTGGTAAAGAACGTAGGCCTTGAGCTGGTCTAGCTCTTTGAACAAGTCACCTGCCAACACTGTGCCTGTTTCTTCATCTGTAAAATAGAAAATTTTCTATTATCTATTTAGTGGGGTTGTGAAGATTGGAAGGGATAATATATGCAAATCTTTCAGCACAGTGCCCAACAGAGTGCTAAGTATCTGTTATTCCCAGCTTGTCCAGCGTCCAGCACATAAATGAGCTCCATCTATCTATGCTGAATAAGGAAATGGACACTTGAATGGGGAAATGTGGTTGGCTAAATGGCAGTAACTAGGGCTGCAAGATGGAGGAAAAGATTTTTGTTGTCGCTTCAATTGATTTTGCTTAGTTTAGGAGAGATATAGATGTGTAGTAAGCAAATAAATGAACAAGATGCTGTGCGGGGCTGGAGTCCAGCTAGGATGCTATGGTAGGGTGTGGCTGCTTCTTGGGCCACTGCACATACCCTGCAGGCCAGGGCACAGGGTCTAATGAGGGAAGGCTGGTGTGGCTGGCACCTCTGCACCACACTGAGTGGTGCTGGTTTCTCACTTGTTTTCTGTTGATGAGCACTTTGCACTGTAAAATACCCTAACTGCACAGTGCTACACGGACTCTTAAAAGTCACAGGGGGCCGGGCACAGTGGCTCATACCTGTAATCCCAACACTTTGGGAGGCCAAGGTGGGCAGATCATGAGGTCAGGAGACTGAGACCATCCTGGCCAACATGGTGAAACCTCATCTCCACTAAAACTACGAAAATTAGCTGGGCATGGTGGCACACACCTGTAGTCCCAGCTACTCAGGAGGCTGAGGCATGAGAATCGCTTGAACCTGGGAGGTGGAGGTTGCAATGAGCAAGATCACGCCACTGCACTCCAGCCTAGCAACAGAGTGAGACTCCAACAAAAAAAAAGTCACAGAGACTGGGTGTGGTGGCTTACACCTGTAAACCCAGCTCCTTGGGAGGCCAAGACAGGAGGATTGCTTGATTCCAGGAGTTTGACACCAGCCTGGGCAACATAGTAGGACTTCATCTCTACAAAAAATTTTAAAATTAGCCAGGCATGGTGGCACATGCCTGTAGTCCCAGCTATTTGGATGGCTGAAGTGGAACGATTGCCTGAGCCCTGGTTGAGACTGCAGTGAGCCGTGATGGTGCCACCGCACTTCAGCCTGGGCAACAGAGTGAGACCTTGGCCAAAAAAAAAAAAAAAAAAAGTCACAGGGAAAGCCTGTCAGTGCTGCTGCTGCTGCAGCAACATTTCTGAGTTCAGTAATTAATTAATGTTCTAAGTAATTAATGCATGTTCTAAGATCCTCCTCAATCTGTTCACATGCCTGACAATCTAATGAAGTATCAGCTATAGCCCATTTGTCAAAACCCTAAAGTCTTGTTCTCTTAATCTCCTTCATGCTAAAATTTCCCACTAAAGAAAGCAAGAGGCTTTAGCTGAAAGCAGGGCATAAGGCCCGCTCAATGCAGTGTGGTCTCTGCTAAATGACTATTGGTTTGCAAGGACTACTATAACAAAATTACTACAAACTGGGTGACTTAAAACAATATAAATTGTCTCACAGTTCTGGAGGCTGGAAGTCCAAAATCAAGGTGCTGGCAGCACTAAGCTCTCTTTGAAGAATATAAGAGAGCCCTTGTCTCCACTCACTTCCAGTGGTGGCTAGCAACCCTGGCGTTCCTTGGTGTGTAGATACATCACTGCAAACTCTACCTGTCTTCATCCGGTCCTCTTCCCTCTGTGTCTGGGTCTTCACATGGTGTTGTCCCCTGTGTGTCTGTGTCCACATTCTCCCTCTTCATATAAGGATACCAGGAATTGAATTAGCCCCCTCTAATCCAGTATGACATCAATTTGTTTTTTTGTTGGCTTTTTTGGACAGGGTCTCTGTCACCCAGGCTAGAGTGCAGTGGATCATGGCTCACTGCAGCCTTGACCTCCAGGGCTCAAGCAATCCTCCCACCTCAGCCCCTTGAATAGCTGAGTCTACAGGTGCACGCCACCACATCAGGATAATTTTTGTATTTTTGGTAGGGAGGAGTTTTGCCATGTTGCCCAGGCTGGTCTCCAACTCCTAGGCTCAAGCAATCTGCCCGCCTCAGCCTCCCAAAGTGCTGGGATTATAGGCATGAGCCACTGTGCCCAGCCTGACCTCACTTTAAATTGACTAATTACATCTACAAAGACCCTATTTCCAAATGAGATCACATTCTGAGGTTCCAGGTGAACATGAATTTGGGGGTGGGGGTGATATGACAATTGTCAACCCAGGACAGTGACTAAATCTTCCTGTGTGAGAGCTGGGGGCATGCTCCAAAGTGGCTGATTAGCTTACTCTCCTGAGGATACCCTTACCTTAGCCCCTGGTCTGCTCCCAGGTAATGATAGTTGAGCACTTACTCTGGGCCAGGCCGTATCTAATTTTACACGCAGTAGCTCATTATATTACCACAAAAATCTTAAGAGGCTCTCACCATCCTCATTTTAAAAAAGAGGAGACTAAAGGCTCTGAGATGTTAAATGAACTACAGAGGCCCCCATAGGTGAACCAAACTACCTCTGTGCCCATGTTCTTAACCCACATGTTCTGCTGCGTATGGTGGGAAACTACGGTATCAGAGCACTTAGGTCTGAACAAAGTGTGCTTCTTTTCTGCTTATTTTGCTTTTTGTAGTTTTAGGAAATGTAAAACTAAAATATGTGGGGGAAATACTACATAAATGTTCACATTTTTATATTTATTTTTTGAGACGGAGTCTCACTCCATCGCCCAGGCTGGAGTGCAACGGCGTGATCTTGGCTCACTGCAACCTCTGCCTCCCAGGTTCGGTTTCAAGCTATTCTCCTGCCTCAGCCTCCCAAGTAGCTGGGACTACAGGTGCACACCTCCACGCCCAGCTAGTTTTTGTATTTTTAGTAGACAGGGGTCTCACCACATTGGCCAGGCTAGTCTTGAACTCCTGACATCAAATGATCCACCCGCCTCGGCCTCCCAAAGTGCTGGGATTACAGGTGTGAGCCACTGCGCCCGGCCAATGTTCACATTTTTAAAATAAAACAAAAATATCTGAAAGGAAATTACCCAGGATAATTACAACTGTGTGGCAATGAGAAAGGAAAAGCCTACCTATGAGAAACAGTACAAATCTCTTTAAATTAGTCACACACAGCAAGTTTAAACCAAAGACCCCAGGTAAGATACCTTCATGTCTTGATGTGGGTTTCTTCCCTGAAGCCATGAGCACCACGTAAGGAAGGTGCCGCCTCTACTTTCTTTCTCCTTGATTGAGAGAGCAGCTGCTGGTTTCCAGGTTCAGGAGTAGGCTGGAGGAAACAATCCTTCTGGCACAAACACAATCCTTCCCGAGGCCGTGCCTGAGATGCCTCTTCCACGGGGTGCCTCCCTCCTGGCCGTACCCTGTGAGCCCACTCTACCCGTCTCTAGAGGAAAGAACAAGCAGAATTTTTTTGAGACAGGGTCTCACTCTGCCGCCAGGCTGGAGTGCAGTGGCGCAATCTCAGCTCACAGCAACCCCCGCCTCCCAGGTTCAAGTGATTCTCCTGCTTCAGCCTCCTGAGTAGCTGGGATGACAGGTGTGTGCCACCATGCCTGGCTAATTTTTGTATTTTTAGTAGAGACGGGGTTTCACCACGTTGGCCAGGATGGTCTCCATCTCCTGACCTCATGATCCACCCACCTCGGCTTCCGAAAGTGCTGGGATGACAGGTGTGAGCCACCATGCCTGGCTAATTTTTGTATTTTTAGTAGAGTCGGGGTTTCACCACGTTGGCCAGGATGGTCTCCATCTCCTGACCTCATGATCCACCCACCTCGGCTTCCCAAAGTGCTGGGATGACAGGTGTGAGCCACCGCACCGGCCGAGCAGAACAGGCGGCTATTTTAAAGGAGCCACATCCCCCAACATCACCTCTCCCACCTGCGAGGTGAGTGATAGCTTCCCACCGCACTCTAGTGACATCAGCACCGCAGCCCTGGGGCCACCCAAACTCACTTGTTCATTCCACAATAGTCACTGCATCGTGAGCCTGTTAGACACTGGAGAAGGAAGGCATGGAGCCGCCACGGTGAACAAGATGGACCAGTCCCTCCCCCATGGAGCTTCTGTTCCGCCAGGGAAATAAACATAAACATGAGCTCATTTCAGAGTGCTAAGTACTGAGAAGCTGCCAATGCAGGGCACTGTGACCCACGGCGACCTCTGGGTGGACAACGTGAGCTGTGTGCTCAAGCAGACCCTCTTTAAGGAGATGATGTTTGAGCAGAATCACAAGGAGGTACAGCGTTGTTACGTTGAAGCGGGGCCTCAAGAGACACAATGCTGGATTTATTCAGTCTTCCTGGCCTGCCTCCACCTGGGGCAGGCAGCCCCTACCAAGTAAATGAACTTCGGCTGTTGGTAATGAGCTTTGATATACCTTCCAGTCAGTACTGTTAAAGCAATACTGCTTAAGAGGGCAAATGTAAATAAAAAAACGTATTGACAAAGATTTTGCTCTGATTATGAAATAAATGTGTGCACACAGTTGGATGTAAGCTTGTTAACTGTTCAGTATGGGAAACAATCCACTTCATCAAGGCAGGGAAGGGATGTTCCCTTGGGAACAACTTCTACCTAAATTTACTATTTTAAAAGGGAGCTAGGAAGGACGTTATTTTCTTTAAACCACAGGCCACTTCTGCCATTCTTCTGTCACGGTTACGGTAACTCATACACAGTCTGAGTTAAGGCTCCCTGAAATCTGGGAGAAGTCTTTGGATTCCACGCAGTGGCTGGGGTTCCTATGGGGTGTTGTCTGTCCTGCGTGTGGAGCCAGGACTGGGTGGCCAGTCTCAATAGCTTTCATTTTCTGTGCCCACCCTGCTGTAAAAGGCTGCCTTACATGTAGTCATGGACATCCACAAGAGGAAGGGGATATGGAGTCAATGGCTTGATGTTAGCTCTCTCAATGTCCATTCCGGTTGCTTTCTAGCTAAATTCTGAGCTGAAGATTATGGAAAGCTAAATTCCTTTTTTTTTTTTTTTTTGAAACAGGGTCTCACTGTTGTCCAGGCTGGAATGCAGTGACACAATCTTGGCTCACTGTGGCCTTGACCTCCTGGGTTCAAGGCATCCTCCCACCTCAGCCTCCCAGGTAGCTGGGACTACAGGCACATGCCACCCTGCCTAGCTAATTTTTGTATTTTTTATAGAGATGGGGTTTTGCCATTTTGCCCAGGCTGGTCTCAAACTCCCTTTCTGCTTAAACTAGCTTAAGTGAATACTGTTGTCTGCTACTAAGAACACTGATCCACATAAGATCCTTGGTTTTATTTACTGATGCTCTAGTCACTTGCCATTTTCTACTGAATTCTCCTTTTCTCCTCATTAGGATCCCTATGTCAATGCTCTGTCCCTGCCTCTAGCAATCCACCTACCTCAGCCTCTCAAGATGCTGGGGATACAGGAATGAGCCACTGTGCCCGGCCTAAACGTGATTTCTTGTGTCCTCTGCAGCTAGGGTGCAGATACGTAACATGGTTCTGGTTCTCCCCAGAGGATGACTTCCAGGAGTCTCAGAGCTAGAAGTAACCGGTGTGATACAGCAGCCATATATAGGCAGGGGGGAATGAGTTCTTTTGGCAAACACACGGGCAGACACAGCTGATTCTTCTGCGTTAACTCTGGCAGAATCTCCAGCATCCAGTCCCTAATTTCGCAGGTGCCAAAGAGTGGGAAGCAGCAGCATTAGTGCTTGCACTAGAATCATCAGGCAGTGGTTTGCAAACTTCACTGTACATCAGAATCACCTGGAAAGCTTATTAAAACACAGATTGCTGGGCCTCAACTCCATAGTTTCTCCTTCAGGAGGTCTGAGGAGTGGCCGGAGAATTCCCACTTCTATGAAGTTCGCAGGTGATGCTGATGCTACTGGTTGGGGGACACACTTTGGAAACCACTCTTTAAAAGTGTGGTTCATTTCTTGTGGCTGCTGTATCTGTGGCTGCATTGTTCCTATGTATAACTTCCAAGGTTGTGTGGCTTTCCTGGGGATTCTGTGAATCCAGTAATACCCATTGGTAAACCCCTTTCTGCTTAAACTAGCTTGAGTGAATTCTGTTGTCTGCAACTAAGAACACTGATCCACATAAGATCCTTGGTTTTATTTATGATGCTCTAGTCACTTGCCATTTTCTACTGAATCCTCCTCTTCTCCTCATTAGGATCCCTATGTCAATGCTCTGTCCCTGCCTCTTGTTCTTAGAGGAGTCACATGACTCATGCTGACACAAGCCCTGTCCTACCAGAAGTCGTTCTACTTCCCAATCATATCTAAGTAACTCCCTCTCATTCTGCAACATTTCCAATCTCCCCACCTTCTTCAAAAAATAATCCATGAATCCTCACTGAACAACACGGCTGGGGTCTATTGCCGTAAAGGCAAAAATATTCTGATTTTAGCACTGAAGTAGCACCACAGAAGAAGAAGTGAAAAAAGTATTTTTATCTACTAAAGGTAAAAAAAAAGTCAGGTGCCAGATGCTTGCTTCAAAGCCATTTTTAAAGATTTGATCCTTTCTTTTTCCTTTTTTGTAAAATATCTTACTGTGAAATTTACTATTTTTTATTTGTATTTATTTATTTTTTTGAGACAGAGTTTCACTCTTGTCGCCCAGGCTGGAATGCAATGGCACAATCTCGGCCCACTGCAACCTCTGCCTCCCGGGTTCAAGCAATTCTCCTGCCACAGCCTCCCAAGTGTCTGGGATTACAGGTGCCCACCACCACGCCTGGCTACTTTTTTTTTGTATTTTTAGTAGAGATGGGGTTTCCCCATGTGGGCCAGGCTGGTCTTGAACTCCTGACCTCAGGTGATCCACCCACCTCAGCCTCCCAAAGTGCTGGGATTACAGGCGTGAGCCACCGCACCTGGCCTTAATGTGAAATTTAAAACTAAAATGACCTAAAGGAGCCCTCTCTGAAGGGTATGAGAGATTGTAAGGGTATGTAAGATTGATAAAATGGCATCTTGCTAGACACATCTATTTAAAAATTGGTTAAAAGATATTACTTACCCAATGAAACATGAGAGCTCAAAAAAAAAAAAAAAAAACCAAACACAATAACAGTCCCTCAGGTAAATGCTCCTTCAGACAGTTTTTTAAATGTGTATCATTTATTTGATAAAGCATAGCAGCCTATCAAGAGAGGAGTTATGGTCTGCTGCATAAATAGGCATTTGGACAGCTTTAAAAATGCATACTCTTTACATCCAAATGCCGAGTGAAAACCCCAGTGGAAAGTGGTTGTTATAGGCAAAGAGCAACCACTTTTTTTTTTTTTTTTGAGACAGAGTCTGACTCTGTCACCCAGGCTGGAGTGCAGTGGCACAATCTCGGCTCACTGCAACCTCCACCTCCTGGGTCAAGCAATTCTCCTGCCTCAATCTCCCGAGTAGCTGGGATTGCAGGTGTGTGCCGCCATGCCTGGCTAATTTTTGTATTTTTACTAGAGACGGGGTTTCACCATGTTGGCCAGACCGCCCCCCTTGGCCTCCCAAAGTGTTGGGATTACAGGCGTGGGCCACCGCGCACAGTCAGGAGCAACCACTTTTCAAAACTGATGGGCGATCTGGCCACATTGTGTCTTTAAAGCTCTTCTTCTTCAAGATCTGCACAAACATCTACTTATTTACTTATTTAAATGATCACTCTGGGCCTGGGCGGAGG
This sequence comes from Pan paniscus, assembly GCF_029289425.2. Lineage (NCBI taxonomy): Eukaryota > Metazoa > Chordata > Mammalia > Primates > Hominidae > Pan > Pan paniscus. The sequence continues at coordinate 682,437 of NC_073270.2, read as the reverse complement.
GTGAGCCCCTCCCAGAGCTCAGGCTGGCTCAGTGTTCCCAGCCTTGTCTGCTCATCAGAATCACCTGCTGAGCCTTCCCAGGCCCCCACCTCAGAGGGGCTGGAACACTGATTGCTTTAAAGCCCCTGAGGTGATTCTGATGTGTAGTTACGTTTGAGGACCCCCAGGCTAGATGCAGAATCTGAAGCCCAGAAAGGTAGAGTGACTTGTCCCAGATCACACAGTTTAAGCCTCGGGGAGAAGCCAGGTGTCTGGATCCTGATTTTCCACTCCTACGGCTGCTCCACGTTATCTCCTTTCCTTTCAGAGTTGCCTTTTTAATTTTAATATGATTTCATTCCTTCTTTCACTGCATCTATATTTAAAGTATGTTAATAGTGTACAGTAGCTATGCAATGAAATTACCAAGCATTTAGAAAATACAAAGGAAAACAACATATTTCCATTCCCCAAACACCAGTTCAGTTAGTACTATTTTAATATTCCTTGAGATCCTGTTTTCTACTTCTACATGTAAAATTTTCTCTATTTATAAATATGAGTTTATATGTTTGCATATTTACAATGTTTATTTTAATATTATTTTTTAGAGACAGGATCTTGCTCTGTCACCCACACTGGAATGCAGTGGGGTGATCACGGCTCACTACAGCCTCAACCTCGTTGTCTCAAGGGCTCCTCCCACCTCAGCCCCTTGAGTAGCTGGGACCACAAGTATATGCCATCATGCCCAGCTAATTAAGATACAATTTTTAAATTTCATTCATTTATTTTATGTTTTGAGATGGAATCTCGCTCTGTCATCCAGGCTGGAGTGCAGTGGCGCAATTTTGGCTCACTGCAAACTCTGCCTCCTGGGTTCAACCGATTCTTCTGCCTCAGCCTCCCAAGTAGCTGGGACTACAGGAATGTGCCACCACACCTGGCTAATTTTTGTATTTTTAGTAGGGACAGCATTTCACCATGTTGGCCAGGCTGGTCTCAAACTCCTGACCTCGTGATCTGCCCGCCTCAGCCTCCCAAAGTGCTGGGATTACAGGCTTGAGCCACCGCGCCTGGCCTATTTATTTATTTATTTATTTTGGAGAGATGAGGTCTTGCTGTGTTGCCCAGACTAGTCTTAAACTCCTGGGCTCAAGTGATGCATATTTTAAAATTTTATAATCCAACCGTTCCACCTTACTATAAAGTCTCTATTGATTTTATATTAATTTTAAAAGTAACATAAGTTCACTGAAAATTTCAAGGAAATATATACAAAATAAAAAATGGGGCCCAGCGCGGTGGCTCACGCCTGTAATCCCAGCACTTTGGGAGGCTGAGGCGGGCAGATTGAGGTCAGGAGTTTGAGACCAGGATGGTCAACATGGCGAAACCCCATCTCCACAACAAATACAAAAATTAGCTGGGTGTGGTGGTGCACACCTCTAATTCCAGCTACTCTGGAGTCTGAGGCAGGAGAATCGCTTGAATCCGGGAGGCAGAAGTTGCAGTGAGCCAAGATCTCACCATTGTACTCCAGCCTGGATGACAAGAGTGAACACCATCTCAAAAAGAAAATGGAAGGCCCTAAACTCTATCCATCCCAGTTTCTTTTATTTATTTTTATTAACTTATTTATTTTTTTGAGATGGAGTCTCACTCTGTCGCCCAGGCTGGAGTGCAGTGGCGCGATCTTAGCTCACTCCAAGTTCCGCCTCCCGGGTTCACGCCATTCTCCTGCCTCAGCCTCCCCAGTAGCTGGGACTACAGGATCCCGCCACCACGCCCGGCTAATTTTTTGTATTTTTAGTAGAGACGGGGTTTCACCGTGTTAGCCAGGATGGTCTCGATCTCCTGACCTTGTGCTCTGCCCACCTTGGCCTCCCAAAGTGCTGGGATTACAGGCGTGCGCCACTGCGCCCGGCCCATCGCAGTTTCTAGAGGAAATCTTTTCTATGCATTTTCTGAAATGGGATTATATGACGGGTGCAGTTCTGTAATTTGTTCTTTGTTTCTTTTTTTACGTAAAAGAATGCCTTGGTCATCTTTCCATGTCAGTGTATACTGATCTACCTCATTCATAGTATCCCATTGAATGGATATTCCATAATTCAGTTAACTGATCTCTCATGAGACATTTAAAAGCCTTTTCTATAAAAAACAAATAGGCTGGGCGCAGTGGCTCATGCCCGTAATCCCAGCACTTTCGGAGGCCAAGGAGGGTGGATCACCTGAGGTCGGGAGTTCAAGACCAGCCTGGCTAACATGGTGAAACCCCGTCTCTACTAAAAATAAAAAAATTAGCTGGACATGGTGGTGCATGCCCGTAATCCAAGCTACTCGGGAGGCTGAGGCAGGAGAATCGCTTGAACCTAGGAGGCAGAGGTTGCAGTGGGCCAAGATCACGCCATTGCACTCCAGCCTGGGCAACAGAGTGAGACTCCATCTCCAAAAAACAAACAAACAAACAAACATACGAACAACCAACCAACCAAGTAAACCTCTGGGCTTTCTAGCTCAGGCTACTATCTGGTCCCTGCTGCCCTTCCGAGGGGCACCTCCCCCATGCCAGTGTCCTAGTGCACATACTGTGCTCTGAAGACAGAGGACTGGGGAGGAATTCTGTCATTGCCTCCCAGACATGTGGTTTAAAAAAAAAGAAAAGCCCAAAAGGAGTGACACTGATAATTCACCTCATGTCCAAGGCAACTCAAAGAACAGGGAGGCCAAGCCCGGGATGTGCCTGATCGAAATGTGCTTTTAGAAATCTCCAAAGCTGTCATAATTCAAGGACTTCAGGTCTCCTGTGCAGACAAATCTTTGTTTCTCTGGTCCCTTCTCCTGCTGCCAGCTCAGGGATGGGAGACAAAACGTAAATAGAGCTATTCAGCTACAGCAACACAGGTGTTTCGTTTTGTTTTGTTTTGAGACAGAGTCTCGCTCTGTTGCCCAGCCTGGAGTGCAGTGGCCTGATCTCAGCTCACTGCAAGCTCCATCTCCTGGGTTCACGCCATTCTCCTGCCTCAGCCTCCCGAGTAGCTGGGACTACAGGCGCCCGCCACCACGCCCGGCTAATTTTTTATATTTTTAGTAGAGACGGGGTTTCACCGTGTTAGCCAGGATGGTCTCGGTCTCCTGACCTCGTGATCTGCCTGCCTCAGCCTCCCAAAGTGCTGGGATTACAGGTGTGAGCCACCGCGCCCGGCCTCATTTTGTTTTCAAACATCAAAGAAGCAAATGAAGTGGAAACGCATTGCCAAATGAGTAAATTTTACAGAGAGCAATTTAGCAATATTTCAAGAGCCTTAAATATGCTCTTGAACTTTGGACCCAGAGATGCTATCTTAGGGAAAATAGCCTCAGAAAACAATTTGTGCAGAAACATTAAGAGCCCAAGCCCTGGAGACAAACTGCCAGGGTATGAATCTTGAATTCACTGTTGTCTAGCGTGTGGCTCTGGACAGCTTATCCCCCACTGCCTGTTTCCTCATCTCTAAAGTGAGAATAATACCTGTACCTCCTCACTGGGCTGCTTTAAAGATTGAGTGAATTAACTGACACCAGCCATTTAGAAAAGAGCCTAGAAGGCTTTGTAAAAGTTAGCTATTATCACTTGTAATAGCAAAAATTGATGGGGAATTGGTAAAATAAATGACGGGATATTATGGGGCCATGAAACATCACCATGGAAAATTATTAGATATCTCTGGCCTGTAAAGATTATGGGCATTTTTAATATTTTACAAATTTTATAAAGTTTTCTATCATAAGTATCAATTACTTCTATAATCAGGAATTGTTTTTAATAAAGAAGCATCTTAGGGTATATATGTACAGTCAGCTGTCCATATCTGTGGGTACCCTCATCAGTGGATTTGACCAACAGCAGATGGAAAATATTTGGGGCAAAAAATGGATGGCTGATTCTGTACCTAAAATGTACAGATTTTTTTTTCTGTTATTATTCCTTTCCAATACAGTATAACAACTATTTACATAGCATTTACATTGTTTTAGGTATTATAAGTAATCCAGAGATGATTTAAGGTACATGGAAGAGTCTATGTAAATTATACGCAAACATTACGCCATGGAACTTGAGCATCTGTGGATTTTGGTATCTGAAAGGTGTCCCGGGCCGGGCACAGTGGCTCACGCCTGCAATACCAGCACTTTGGGAGGCCGAGGCAGGAGGATCACTTGAGGTCAGGAGTTCAAGATGAGCCTGGCCAATATGGTGAAACCCCGTCTCTACTAAAAATTAAAAAAAAAAAAATTAGCTGGGCGTGGTGGCGCACATCTGTAATCCCAGCTACTGGGGAGGCTGAGGCAGGAGAATCACTTGAACCTGGGAGGTGGAGGTTTCAGTGAGCTGAGATCACGCTGCAGCACTCCAGCCTGGGCGACAGAGTGATACTCCACCTCAAAAAAAAAAAAAAGAAAGGGGTCCTGGAACCCATTCCCCGTGGAGACCGAGGGGCGATTGTGCTGCACCCTCCATGGTAATGCTTTTCTTCCACATCAGTGCTCCCTCAATGCAGTTTCCTGCTCTCTGGGTATCTCCAGACGTGTGGCCCTTCTCCCATCACAACTGTCCCACTCTTCACTTCCCTCCTCTCCTCCCCCTTACATGGCCTCCTCTCAGCATGGGATTCTGTGAACTCAAGCTCAACTGTAAAAAGGCATAAAGCATTATGCTTGCCACAAGAATGTACGTTTTACTAGGAAACAAAGGATGAAATTCCTAAGAGTGGCATTTTAGGCAACACCAAGACAATGGAGGAAGCTGTGGAATAAGCAGGAAGGAAAACGGCTTCCTGGTGCTCCTGAAATCAAAGCCTGTTAATTCATTTGGTTGAGTTATTCATTCTGGCTCAGCTCAAAACCACTGACAGCTCAAAGTGAGAAAAACCTTATTTCCTAAGAGGTACAAAACTTGCTAAAATAAACATGAATGTTGGGAGGCCAAGGAGGGCGGATCACTTGAGGTCAAGAGTTTGAGATCAGCATAACCAACATGGTGAAACCCGCCTCTCTACTAAAATACAAAAATTAGCTGGGCATAATGCCATGCACCTATAATCCCAGATACTTTGGAAGCTGAGGCAGGAGAATCACTTGAACTCGGGAGGTGGAGGTCGCAGTGAGCTCAGATCTCGCCACTGCATTCTAGCCTGAGTGATGGAGTGAGACTCCATCTCAAAAAAAACAACAACAAAAAATGAACATGAATGAAGAAGCAAAGTGAGAGGCAGGGTGGAAGAGGGTTGGAGAAAGAGCTAGTTCACCCAGGAGAGTTTTATTATTTGTAATATCAGATAGGGTTTAAATGAGCCTTTAGGGTGTCAAAAAGGAGTCTCAGGGGAATATGCCAATTCCTTAGTGAGGGCAAGAAAAACAACAATGACCTCTAAGAACTAGACATGCCTGGCTTGCTGCCCGCTACGGGTAGAAGGAGGAAAAGGATGAACGCCCTTTTGAGTTCAGAGGGCACTGTCCTGGGAAAAGGAAATGATTAGAATTTACATCCGAGCCCAGGTTTGTAACAAAGAAATTGCTTCATAATTTAAAAATTATTCATCCCTGCCTATGCTGTGGCCTCATCCCAGGAAGTAGCAAGTCAACTGTATCCAATGAGGGATTAAAGATAATAAATAAAAGAGTAGCAATTAATTGTGCATCCTGATTTAACAGGCTGGGTTGCCTGGGTCATGCTTGAGTGGTTTATCAAATTTAGCTCTATTACGACTGTCTTGTATTTCAACTGATGTCTGTGCTCACATCTGAAGGCACTTGTACCACAAGGCGCTTTCAAATAGAAAAGAATTTAAACATATAGATTGTTATAGGATTCTATCATTCTTACAGCACGAGCCAAAAGTGTTGGAAATGGCAGTTTAATGAGTCATGCAAAGCGGCTCAGTATTCAAAGTCAGTGATTCAATTATGTTTCCCCTTCCAAAGGCCATTGGAGGCAGAGCGATAAAGTTGTTTTTGAAATGCCTTGGTTCTGACTTGCCTTTTTGTAATTCTTGCCCATTTTCTTGCACTTTAAAAAGCAAAGGCATCCCAGTGGCCCAAACCCCAGGCCACCTGATAATCAAAATCATTATCAGAGCCAAACAAGAAAAATAAATACATCATAACGGTGAGGAGATTGGCAAGGGGACTTTAAATGCAGTGCCCACAATGAATCCACCCCTTCCTGTACTCTTCTTGCCAGAGCAGAATTGGGAGGTGAGTGTGGGAAAGGGCTCTTGCTGAAATGTGGGTACAAATGTGCTCCTCTCTGGCCCTGTCAGCGTCCTTGGCCCAAGACCTTTGAAGGTGCCCTCGACAGCCCCAACAGGTAAAGATTTCTCTGCTTGAATGACAAATCGCATTTTAACAGTGCACTAATTCTTTCATTTGCTGCCCTACATGTTTTTATCCTCAGGCCGTAATTTTACCTGCCAACTCAGGTAAATAGCCTTTAATAGGACAAAGGCTTTAAAAGGTTATACTGTACTGGATTTTGTGCTGAGACTGTGTACTTTCACTGCTGAGTCCTCAGAAGAGAGATTTTGTCATCTAAACCAAGTGTGAGTCGCCCCAAAAGGCCCCCTTCTTGTAGCGCTTTGGGAAGGGAAGGGTGGCTCTGTCGCCCATCAGACGGCTTGGCCACTGCTGCTTCAGCAAATGCTTTCCTCCCCTTGGTGTGAGTGAGCCGGGAGGCTGGAGACTGTCCCCACTGTGTCCACTCGTCAGCTTCCTCCATAACATCACTGCACACTGTTATGCATGAATATTAGACGTGATGGGCTGGAGACAGCTAAAGGAAATCACAACTTAGAAGAGAAGAATTTAAAATTGAACAGGAACGTGACTTTTCCCCTTTTCAAAGGTATAGCTCTCAAGAAAGAAAAGGAACAAAATGTAAAATAACTGCCATGTATTATACCACCTAGAAATCAAAGAAAAACATGAAAACCTGCTAAAAATACAAAGAATTAATCAAGATGCTTACATTCAGTTCCTAGCAACTCCCTCCAACAGCATTAATATGGGGTAGCATAATTTGTCGATAACACACCATAGTTGGGCAAAGCCAGACCATTCAGAGTCTCCAGAAACCACATGGGCTTTAATTTGAATTTTGTGAAATCTTTGTAATTTGTAGTTTGGCAATTTGTGGCACTCAAGCCCACAGCCACAAATTGGCTTCAGATGAATATCACCTATTGATGGGCTTTATTTCTTCTATATTTTCCAAGACACAGTCACATATTTTTGGACTCTCTAATTCATTAGCTATCTAGCAGGCACAGATATTATATTAGCTTGCTAGGGTTTCGTACAAACTGAGTGGCTTACACAATAGAAACTTGCTGTCTCACAGTTCCAGAGGCTAGAAGTCCAAGATGAAGGTGTCAGCAGGGTTGGTTCCTTGTGAGATGTAAGGAAAGGATCTATTCCGGCCCACTCCCCTGGGTTCTGATGTCTGCTGGCAATCTTTGCTGTTCCTTGGCTTGCAGAAGCATCACCCTCATCTTTGCTTTCATCTTCATGTGTTCTCCCTGTGCGCATGTCTGTGTCCCAACTATTTCCTTGTTTTGCTTTGTTGTTGTTGTTTTTGATTTTTGTTTTTGCTTTTTTGAGATGGAGCCTCGCTCTGTCACCAAGGCTGGAAGTGCAGTGGTGTGATCTCGGCTCACTGCAATCTCCACCTCCCAGGTTCAAGAGATTCTTATGCCTCAACCTCCTGAGTAGCTGGGACTACAGGCAACCGCCACCACGCCTGGCTATTTTTTTTTGTATTTTTAGTAGAGATGGGGTTTCACCAGGTTGGCCAGGCTGGTCTTGAACTCCTGACCTCAGATGATCCGCCTGCCTCAGCCTCCCAAAGTGCTGGAATTACAGGCATGAGCCACTGTGCCTGGCCTACATATTGCCACTCAGGGATATTTGTTAAGAGGACATGCTTTTCACGGGGAAAATGGTTAAGTAAATTATTATCCACTTGATGGAATTGTATGTATTGATTTTAAATGATGGCTTTGAGCTCTATGTAATGACATGGAGAAAGTGTATTAATAATGTCAAAGGGAAAAAGGCAGAAGGATAAATGTGTTCTTACAAACTCATATACAATGATTAACAGTTATAATAAAGTCCCACACCTTTGTCCAGGCCTGCATGATTCAGCCCTCTGTCCAGCTCTCTGACCACATCTCCTCCCTCTCTCCTGGTCTCTTGCTGTGCTCCAGCTACTCAGGACCTCTTTTGGTGCCTCACACACACCCAGCTTGTTTGCACCCTGGGATCTCTGCACAGCTCCTCTGCCTGGAATGCCCTTCTCCCTCTCTTCACATGCTACATCCTTCCTAGCAATTCAAGTCAAGTGTGGCTCAACATCATGCCCTAATGAGGCTTTCCCTGAAAGCCCGATCTAAAGAAGAGAACACAAACCTCCTTATCACCTTGTTCAATTTTCTTCTCCAGTGAATGTGAAATTATCCTTATTTCAGCTTATTCATTCATTGTCTTGTTTACTTTATGACAACAGGAGCTTTGCCAATTGTTTGCTATTAGATCCCCATATCCCAGAATAACATTTGATCAGTTACTATCTGTTCCATGAATAAATGAAAATATGTGGCCGGGTGCGGTGGCTTACGCCTGTAATCCCAGCACTTTGGGAGGCCGAGGCAAGTGGATCACTTGAGGTCAGGAGTTGGAGACCAGCCTGCCAACATGGTGAAACCCTGTCTCTACTAAAACACAAAAAATTAGCCAGGCATGGTGGCAGGCACCTGTAATCCCAGCTACTTGGGAGGCTGAGGCAGGAGAATTGCTTGAACCTGGGAGGCAGAGGTTGCAGTGAGCCAAGATCACGCCACTGTACTCCAGCCTGGGCAACAAATCGAGACAAAATCTCAAAACAAACAAAAAAAAAAAAAAAAAAAGAAAAGAAAAAGAAAATATGCAAAGGAAAAGAAAGGCAATAGCTGCTCCAAATAAGACATGTTTTAGACAAATGCTCATGTGTATGGGCAAAACACTCAAGGACTGTATTTGTGACTAATTGTATAACAGGTAATTTTAGTTTCTGCTCTGTGGAAAGTGAAGAGCATTCCAACAAAGGGTTTTAATGTAGTTTTTTTTTTGCACCCATGCTGTTGATTGCTAAATGTAATACTCTGATCATGATGCTGAATAAATGTCTTTCTGAAAAATGTGCTGTGTAAAGTTAGTCTATTCTGAAGCCATCTTGGTAAATTTCCCCAACAGTGTGAAGTTAGAATTCCTTCAGGGTGATGACAGGTTCTATTCGGAATTTATTTACAACCCGCTTGGGTGGAGATGCCATTGTCTTCAGAAATCTTGGTGTAGTTGATCTGATAGTTACTGTTGTGACCTGAAGTTCACCATTAAAAGGGATCAAGCAAAATCATGTGGTTATAAAAATGGTTGTTAGCACATCCTATGCAATGTATCTAAATTGAATAATGCTACCAGATAAAATTATAGATTGGAATGAAGCTTGTATCATCTATTATCATGTGTAATCAATAAGTGATTTAATTTTCTTAAAAAAAGAAAAAGGAAGGCAATACCTCAAATTGCTAGCATTTTCTACAAAGATACCTGAGTTGATTGTTTTTTTCTCTTTCTTAATATTTTTATATGCTTTCTATAATATTATTTCCCTCCCTCCCTTCCTTTTTTTTTTTTTTTTTTTTGACAGCATCTCGCTCTGTTGCCTAGGCTGGAGTGCAGTGGGGTGATCTTGGCTTGCTGCAACATCCACCTCCTGGGCTCAATCAGTTCTCCTACCTTAGCCTCCCAAGTAGCTGGGATTACAGGTGTGAGCCACCATGCCAAGCTTGGGAGTATTTTAATTTTTAATCTATTTTCTAGAAAACAATATAACGAAAATTGGGTTTAGATGGTTCACCTCAACGTGAATCAGCCTTTCTTTAAATATGGTACTACGGTCGGAATGTCCTGCAAAATTCATGTGTTCAAACTTAATCACCAATATGATGTATTAAGAGGTGGCCTTAGGCCGGGCACGGTGGCTCACACTTGTAATCCCAGCACTTTGGGAGGCCGAGGCGGGCGGATTATCTGAGGACAGGAGTTCGAGACCAGCCTGGCTAACATGGTGAAACCCCATTTCTACTAAACATACAAAAAAATTAGCCAGGCATGGTGGCATGTGCCTGTAATCTCAGCTACTCGGGAGGCTGAGGCCGGAGAATCACTTGAACCTGGGAGGCAGAGGTTGTAGTGAGCCGAGATTGCCCCATTGCATTCCAGCTTGGGCAACAAGAGTGAAACTCCAACACACACACACAAAAAAGAGGTGAAGAGGTGGCCTTAGCACCTCGGGCATAGTGGCTCATGGCTGTAAATTACCCAGTCTGTGATATTTCGTTACAGCAGCACACATGGACTAAGACAATGGGCTCATACTTGCAAAGCAGTCAACCTTCTTTCTGGAGAGGTGCTTAGTTATTTTATCAATTGTAAATAGTTTGCTTTGATCTAAAGACAAATCTAATCACATTAAATAAAGATCACGTAAAACTGCTAACAACAGTGTTGGTGAAATGGGCAGCTTAGGGAAGAGAAGAAGAAAAAAAGAAAGTTCCCAAATCCAAAACAAAAAAAAACCCCAAAAACCAAAACAAAAAAACGACAAATGGAACTCCAAATGAATGGCGTATTTATGCCACCTACTGGATTCTTGTTGCACTGCTTAGTTGTGCCCTAATTTCCAGGGTTCTTTCTTGTCCTCTGACAATCCACAAATCTACCAGTCTTTTTAATACCCAACTGGACTTCCTTCCTTCCTTAAAATTCCAGAACTGTTAATTGATGTGTACTGGGCACATCTGTAAATCAACTCATTCTGCAAGTCCTTGCTCAAGGCTCCTCCTCTGCAAAACCCTACCTGACCCACTGAGGTGCAGGTTCAACCCCTCCTTCGGCCAAGTCTTTCTCCTCAGTTGCCAGCTCACCTAACCTTGTGTCGTGAGGGCTGGTGTGTGTGTCTCCCCCTTAGCGTGTAAGTACCTAAGGGCACATTGCTTCTTCCTACCTGCTTTGTACCTGGAGTGTCATAAGGATGGTGTTAATTCAGTCAGACCTTGTTCAAGTGCTACAATTAATTCTATCCTCACAATCCTATGAGTAGAGATTATCATGCCTGTTTCACAGATAAGGAAACCAAGGCACAGAAGCGTTAAGGAACTTCACCAAAGTCACCAATGTAGAAATGGCAGGGCAGTCTTCAAGCCAGGCAGTCCAGCTCCCTGTGTCCTTCGTTGCTATGCTCCCAGCCACTTGATGAAAACTGAGGTATCCTCTGTGCTTCATTTATGAAACTGGCCCTGTGTTCACCTGTCACAGATGGCCACCATCCTAGGCTGTAACGCTGCCCTCCAGGTCCCCTGTGCCCTCTTCTCCACACTGCTCTGTGTCCCAAAATCTGGCCTCTATGGACTGCATCAGCAGGCCCCTTGTCCTCTGGCTTTAGTTTGCGTGTGGTCATAAGAGGTACCCTTAAAAGTAGGAGGGTAGGACAAGGGCAAGGAAGGAGTCTTTCTTTCCTTGTTTTTCTCCCTGCTGGGTGACCAGAGGTTGGCTGCAGGTCTCTGCTGAAGCCAAGGTCTCTGCCAGATGGCATTCTCCAAAGCTTCAGCCCCTTTCTTGGGTTCCTATGACTATTCCTTGTCCCTTCAGGTGTCGGATGGTTGTGTCTCCCTTTGTTGCCATCCCCGGGGAGGCCTGTTGCTATCCCATGTTGGTTTCCCTTAACCTTCCTCAAACCTCTGTAAATTATCTCTTTATTAAATTCTCCTCCATTCCCCACCTAAGGGTACCACCCTCCTCCTGTCAGTAGCCTAACTCACATAGCCTCCAAATACTTTACCCACCTGCTGAAATTCCTCCCCCCTGCTCAAATCCCACCACTCAGTTTTTGGGAGTTACAGATATCCTTTGCTGAAAGGCAAATGCTAGGAATCCCAAGCCAATAATAACTATTTATCAGATTGCTTTCCAACCCTGATTCAGGAGGAATAAGTTTTACACTGGGTAATAGGAACCAGGGAGCAGGCCAGGAGTGGAAGAGAAGGGGAAGGAGAGGTGAGATGGCCGCAAGGACAAAATTCACATAGATACTAAGAACACTTCCAGAGGATGCTATCCTCTGCAGTGGCTGCAGCCTGGGAGCTGTGTGGGGAACAGAGATGAGTAGGATTCACAGCTCTGCTACTTAAAAGCTGACAGCTGTTAACTTCTCAGAGCCTCTCTTAATTTATAAAAGGTGAACAACAGTAGTATATGCTTCATAGGGTTGTTCTGAGGATTAAACAAATAATGCAGGCAAAATGCTTACTGCAGTGACCATCCTAGCCAACATGGTGAAACCCTGTCTCTACTAAAAATACAAAAAAATTAGCTGGGCGTGGTGGCTTGTGCCTGTCGTCCCAGCTGCTAGGGAGGCTGAGACAGAAGGATCACTTGAACCGGGGAGCAGAGGTTGCAGTGAGCTGAGATTGTGCCACTGCACTCCAGTCTGGTGACAGAGAGATTCCGTCTCAAAAACAAACAAACAAACAAAATAACCATCACAATGACCATTTAGTTCCCATTTAGTACAATCCTTTACAGATCATAAGATAATGCTGCTCTGCAACGTGTGTGTGTGTGTGTGTGTGTGTGTGTGTGTGTGTGTGTTTTCTTTGTTTCTCCTTTAGGCCATGAATTCTCAGAAGTTAAAACTGGTTCTTGGGAGGCCAAGAAATCCTAGATATTACAATGGTGTGTAGCCCTCCAAAGTCAAATCCTACCTGACAAATTCTTCTTCTTTAATATTTCTCTCACTAGCGAGGAATTAAATTATATATATGTTATAATTTCCTATTATGGAACTTAATTTAACTTTAATTAGTTTAAATTTATTAAATTACCATAAATTTTCTGCTTAGAAAGGGTGTTATAGACCGAATGTTTGTATTCCCTCAAAATCCATATATTGAAATCCTAATCCTGGCCGGGCATGGTGGCTCACGCCTGTAATCCCAGCACTTTGGGAGGCCGAGGCAGGCGGATCACGAGGTCGGAGTTCGAGACCAGCCTGACCAACATGATGAAACCCCGTCTCTACTAAAAATACAAAAAATTAGCCAGGCGTGGTGGTGCAAGCCTGTAATCCCAGCTACTCTGGAGGCTGAGGCAGGAGAATCGCTTAAACCCGGGAGGCAGAGGTTGCAGTGAGCTGAGATTGTGCCACTGCACTCCAGCCTGGGTGACAGTGAAACTCCGTCTCAAAAAGAAAGAAAGAAAGAAAGAAATCCTAACCCCAAATGTAATGGTATTAGGAGGTGGGGCCTTTGGAAAATGATTAGGTCATGGGGGATGGAATCCTCATGAGTGGGATTGGTGCTTTTATAAGAGACCCCAGAGAGGCTGGGTGCGGTGGCTCACATCTGTAATCCCAGCACTTTGGGAGGCCAAGGTGGGTGGATCACGAGGTCAGGAGTTCAAGACCAGCCTGGCCAAGATGTTGAAACCCCGTCTCTACTAAAAATACAAAAATTAGCTGGGTATGGTGGTGCACCCCTGTAATCCCAGCTACTCGGGAGGCTGAGGCAGAAGAATCGCTTGAACCTGGGAGGCGGAGGTTGCAGTGAGCCGAGATCGCGCCACTGCACTCCAGCCTGGGTGACAGAGCAAGACTCCGTCTCAAAAAAAAAAAAAAAAAAGAGAGACCCCAGAGAGCTCTCATTGTCTTCCTACCAGGTGAGGATAAAGAAGTCACCGGTCTGCAACCCAGGAGAGGGCCCTCACCTGAATCTCACTGTGCTAGACCCACATATTGGATTTCCAGTCACCAAAATTGTAAGAAAATAAATGTCTATTGTTTAAACTATTCAATCTATGGCATTTTGTTACAGCAGCCTGAGCTAAGACAGAGTAAAAATTAGTAATATCAAAAAACATGAGAAACACTGCTTTAGGCCCTTTTGCAGAACATATTAGAACTATCTCTAGCAATAAAAGGAAAGGTGTCTCACGCCTGTAATCCCAGCACTTTGGGAGGCTGAGGCAGGAGGATTCCTTGAGCCTAGGAGTTTGAGATCAGCCTAGGCATGTAGTGAGACCACGCCTCTACAAAAAATTTTTTTTAATTAGCTGGGTATGGTGGTGTGCACTTGTAGCTGCAGCTATTCAGGAGGCTTAGATGGGAGGATCACTTGAGCCTAGGAAGTCGAGGCTGCAGTGAGCCACAGTTGCAGCACTGCACTCCAGCCTGGTCAACAGAGCGAGACCCTGTCTCTCAAAAATAAATAAATACACGCATAAAAATAAAGGGAAAGGTACGGCACAGTGTTTTCATTGACTAGGTAGGTTTTTCAACTCTGTTTGCTGTTTCACCTTTAATTTTATGAATGATGAGAGGAGTCAGTGTTCTTTGATTTAGCCAATCTTTAAAAAAATTGTGGCCATTAAATTGTAGTAACTCAATATTAAAAGTAATTTTCATAGAAATTTGTTTTGCTGTCAATAGCTGTAGCACTAACACTGCATTACTCAATTTCTGACAGCAAAACCAGCACACTCCACCCACAAGAACCTTATCACAGCTCTGATGAAACCAGTTATATTTATGATGATGACCTGCAGTTAAATCTACTGCTAGGACCTCTAAACCAGCACACTCCACCCACAAGAACCTTATCACAGCTCTGATGAAACCAGTTATATTTATGATGATGACCTGCAGTTAAATCTACTGCTAGGACCTCTAAACCAGCACACACCACCCACAAGAACCTTATCACAGCTCTGATGAAACCAGTTATATTTATGATGATGACCTGCAGTTAAATCTACCGCTATGACCTCTTCCTCCTGAGCCTCTGTCCTATTCAAAATGCCATTTATTTGTTTCGAGAGACTGCTAGTCATTTCTGTTGGGCATCCAATAAGCTGCCAGGCTGCTGTCTAAAACAAAACCACTTGTTTCTGGGGGCCTTTCTAAGTTTCCCTTTAAACACAAGCTACTTAAACAACCAGAGCACAACCTCCAGCTCCATGACTCTTTTTTTTTTTTTTTTTTAAGACAGAGTCTTGCACTGTTGCTGAGGCTGGAGTGCAGTGGAGTGATCTCAGCTCACTGCAACCTCCACTTCCCAGGTTCAAGCAATTCTCCTGCCTCAGTCTCCCAAGCAGAAGCAGCTGGGACTACAGGTGCATACGACCACACCCAGCTAGTTTTTGTATTTTATTAGAGACTTAGTCTACAGTGAAACTTTTTTGCACCCTTAGATGCTTACTTCCACTACAACTTGCAGGTGGGCCTTGAAAAGTTCTTGGAATAAGTTTGAGCTTTGATCTTGTCCGGTTCATTTAGCATAGATTCTGAAAATGTGGTCCCTGGACCCACAGCATTAGCATCGCCTGGAGATTGTTAGAAATGCAAATCATCGGGCCTCATTCCAGACCCTCAGCTGGAAACTCTAGGGGCATGGCCAGACCCTCTGTAGCTGAACAAGCCATCCAGGTGGTTTTGATGCAGCTAAAGTTCTGGAACAACTAATGTAGCCCCATTTGGAAAACTTGGCTGTACAGGCCTCCCTAGCTGGTAAGCTGCTAGCATTTTTTGTTTGTTTGTTTGTTTGTTTTGATACAGGGTCTTGCTCTGTTGACCAGACCGTGACCTCCTGGGTTCAAGCGAGGACTCAGCCTCCTGAGTAGCTGGGACTACAGGTATGTGCCACCACCATGCCCAACTACTTTTTGTATTTTTTTTTGTAGGGATGGGGTTTTAGCCCAGGCTAGTCTCAAACTCCTGGACTCAAGCAATCTGCCCATTTTGGCCTCACGAAGTGCTGGGATTATAGGCATGAGCCACTGTGCCCGGCCCTGCCAGCTTTGTATAAGCTGAGGAGTTTTTAAAAATACCTAGACTCAGGGCAAACCCCAGACACTTAAATCAATTCTCTGGGAGGTGAAGCCCAGGCACTGGTATTTTTAAAGTCTCTACAGATGGTTCTAATGTGCTGCTAAGTTAGAGAACCGCTGATCTAGACCAGGCCTTTTCAAAGTTAATGTGCACGTGAATTACCTGGACCTTGTTAAAATGCAGATTCAGTCTGCATAGGCCTGGGGTGGAGCCTGAGCTTCTGCATTTTTAACAAGTCTCTAGAGGATGCTGCTGCATGTGGGCTGCTAACTACACTTGGAGATAGGAGGTTCTGGAGAGCAGAGGAAAGAGCATGAACCATAACCTAGGGGCTGGTAGTCCTGACTTCCGAGCCAAGGTTTGCCTTTATGTGGCTGGCAACTTGCTTGGACTCCTACCTCAATTCTTTGGGCCCAAGGTTTGTCCTGACTCAGAAGGATGTCAAGAAAATTGAGTGAGTAATGCAGAATTGTTTCTTAAAGTGTATGCAGATGCTCCATGAATTTAGAGAGTATGTGGATGCACATTACTAAATTTTAATAGTTGTGAACATGTTGTTATGAGTACTTAGAACAAGTAATAATGGCTTTTGATGTATAGTAGTAAGAAAGCTTCCTTTTAAAAGGCATGTATTTAAGTTTCAAAAGTGGGGCTATTTAAAAATATATGAAATAAATAATAGTAGAGGTAATTGACAGAGCAAAATTAGGAAGGCAGGATGAGAATGACTCAAGTTTGGGAAATGCTGAGAAAGCAGATGCCCAAGGGCTATGAAAACTTAAAAAAATAGGTAGCACTTGATTTTGATTGGCTGAATGAGATAATGTGTTTGATCATTTATGGGGTTGGCATTTGGCAACATGCACTGGGTGGCTGGGATCACTGTTTATTAAAACATATTTGAGTCTCTACTTTGCACTAGATACTCTTTTAGTCTCTTGGAAAAGGGATTGGGGGGGCAGGCAGGATAAAAACAAATCATTTATGCCCACAAGAAAATTGCAGGAAGATAAAAGTCATGAAATAAACTCTGTGCTTCTAATTTAATATTTTTTATAGATTATGAGAAAAAAGTTTTGCTCACTATCAGCTAGGAAAGCTGTCTTAGCACAACCATTCATTCTTGCACAAATCAAAATCAAGACGAGCCAGATTTAATTTAATATTTTTTTACAGATTATGAGAAAAAAGTTCTAATTTAATTTTTTTATAGATTATGAGAAAAAAGTTTTGCTCACTATCAGCTAGGAAAGCTGTCTTAGCACAACCATTCATTCTTGCACAAATCAAAATCAAGATGAGCCAGAAGGCTCCATTCTGACAGCTTCTAATGGAGAAGCTACATTTACTGGACATGGGGAAAGTTGCTGGGCTCTAAGGACTGTGCTCATTTCTTGAACTAGATAAATGGTCTTGGTGTAGCATAATACCAAAACTTCTTGTCGCAGCCCGTAAGGACAGAACTCAATCAGCCTGAAAAGGAAGTCAGTGACTCCGACTCAACACAGGAATGTTCTGTGATTCCTAAAGAAGGATGTAGGAGTGTGGCACAATTCAACCACAGTCTGTGGCCCTGTGCCTCTGCCTTGACATGAGTGGGATTTCCCAGCTGGTCATTTTCTTCTTATCTAAGACATTGGGAACAAATTACTTGACCTCCTCTGGGCTTCAGTACTCCCACTCATCAAATTAGAGGACTGGGCAGTCGCTAGGCTCTCTTTAGGCATCATAGTTTAGTTTCTGTGATTTTAAATTTGAGAAGGGTGTCTAAGGGAGAATACATAGGGGAGGGGGAAAGGGCTTATTAAAAGTGTAGTTAGACACTGAATTTTTAAGAATTGCATTTTGTAATAATACCTTTACCTAATCAGGACTGACAATCTTACCTGATGATAGCACCTGGAGGAATGGCTGCATTCAAAAATAAAAATGAAATAAAACAAGACCTTATTTGAACTTAGCAATAATGCTGATTCCTCTTTTTGATTTGAGGAGGTTATAGCTGTTGTAAATGCTTGAATTGGGTCTGCCCAGGCAAAACGGAGTCAAGAGTCCATGTCTGATGAATTTTAACAATGTAGACAATAAAAAGGGTTGCTTAAACTGCCCCTCTTTTACCAAAACACATTTACAAATGAAAGAACAACACTTCCATTTTTTAAAAACATTTTTTGAGATGAAGTCTTGCTTTGTCACCCAGAGTGGAGTGCAGTGGTGCGATCTTGGCTCACTGCAAACTTTGCCTCCCGGGTTCAAGTGATTCTCCTGCCTCATCCTCCCGAGTAGCTGGGACTACAGGCGCCCACCACCATTCCTAGCTAATTTTTGTATTTTTAGTAGAGACAGGGTTTCACCATGTTGGCCAGGCTGGTCTCGAACTCCTGACCCCAGGTGATCCGCCAACCTCGGCCTCTGAAAGTGCTGGGATTACAGGTGTGAGCCAACATGCGTGGCCAAGAAATTTCCATTTTTAATTGCAGGGTCTGGGGAATTAAAATGCATCCATAATTTCTTGCATCTCTCCGCTCGGGCTTGCATGAATGCAGAGGGATGGGGAGGAGTTCTTGAGGCAAGCATCCCCCTCTTGTCGCCTGCCATCTGGAGACAGAGGGCTGTGATTTATCTCACTTTAATCAGGAAGGACCCGATGGGTGGATGGAGAGGTCTGATGGCTTTGTTGCTCCATGTGGGAAAGAAACGGACAGAGTGAATTTGTGTATGATCCCTAAGGAGAAAGCGTCTTTGTGCTCTATTTCTTTTTGACCTGGAGCCCCTGAAAGCAAGCTAGTTACAAGTTGAAATAGGCCGTTTCTAAAGTGTGATTTTGTTTGTGTATGAGCCTTGATTACAAAGGGGAAAAAACCCTGCTTAATTTACATACACCACATGTAGTGCAGGATCCCCTGGGCTGTCTTTTCAGGTATCAGGAAACTTTGATGAAAGTCGCTTGTCTCATCTAGGAGTCATTTCATATTGTTTAGCAGAGCCTGGTATTAACATTTCCTTCCAACTGTTTACTGGAATCTGTGTGTTCCCTTCAAGTGATGCATACTAGGTGCACAGGCTTCCTGCCACTGTCATCCTAATCTTTCCGTGCAGACAGGAGCAGAGGGGAGAGCGCTGAGCCAGGCCCCAGCTTGCTTTTCTTTCCTGACACAGCCCGGCTCCGCTGCACTTCTCAGCTCTTGCTCTAGGTGGTGCTGTTTGACCATTTTCTTCATGTGACCCTCCTCTCGGTAATATAAATTCATTCGGAGGATGACCTGATATCAAAAAAAATTCCTTTTGATTAGTAGAATCAACTTGTTTCTTCACACGATACTCTTCCCACTGAGACACATGGAGACAATTCTGACTCCAGGTTTGCAACCTTGAGATTTCTCCCAGATGCAATAAAAAAAAAACAAAAAAGCATTTTGAGTGGCACAGTGATGCCTAGTGCATGATCATGTTTGTCTGCTCAAACATTAAAGGGAAACTTGTGGGTTTGAGGATGCCCAGCAGCACGACAGCTGCCAATGTAAATGAGCTGTATAGAGAGAGAGGGGGCGGGAGGGGACTACAAACTTCAGAATATGAGCTGTTCATTTATAAGTTAAAAAAAAAAAAAGTCAAAAGGGAGCCCAGGATGGTGCAAGAAAGAGGAGAAAGGAAGATTTTCCTTGCAGCTAATCAGGAGAGTTCATAAGGGCTGATTACATGAGTGGAAGCCTTAAGTTCTTTTTTTTAAAAAATGTGAAAGTTTGCATGTATGTATGTATGTATGTATGTATGTATGTATGTATAGCTTCGTGTATTACCATTATTATTGCAATCGGCAAATGGATTTACTTCCTTTATCTCATGGGCTCCTTCCCACTCACTTCTGGCAGCACATTTTCCTTTCTCCTTCATCCCAGAACATCAAAGAACAGATGCGCTTCCTAACCCTGGCTCCAGGGGACGTTATACAATGTAAACAGTGCACCTCTAACGTGGTTCACCGCTTAGAGAACGTGTGTCCCATTTTAAAACTGTGACTCCTTTATATTTTGCAGTGCTTATTTTAATAAGAGACATTGGACTTGTGACATATTTTTCATGGAGGAGTGACCTTAATGGTTGAAAGTAATCGATAAACTTGTTTTTCCTCTGATGCCATCAGCCAAGATCCTATGGCAATAGTAAGAGGATGACACTGGGCTGGCACCCCCTCCATAACATATTTGGACCATGTTTTCCCCCCAGAATGCACATGCAATAGCTTTGGTTTGGTAAGAGAGAGATGGTGTACTTGGTTTCCTTCTGTCACACTTTTGATGAAATGAATTAGACTTTTAAATCAGGAAATTCAGTGAGATGAGTTAGATTTTTACACAAGAGCAGTGGAGGACTTCCAGCTGGTTGGGGGAATGATATGGAAATATCTTGCTAAATCAGGGTCTGGTGGAATGCTGCTCCCCTTGCAGGCTCCTCTTCACAGGGAGCAATCTGTGGGTTGCTTATAGAACAGAGCGAGCAGGAGGCATAGCATGGTCTTGCTCAGGAGAAGACCCGGTGTTCAGATGTTTGTCATTAGGAACTGGGTGTGGGCTTTTTCAAGTTAAACTGAAGCAGCAGTTCTATTAGGAAGAGCCTCCCAGATCAGCATCTTCTGTTTCTGGATACTCTCCCTTTGAAAAGCCAGATTTCAGCAAAAAGCTTTGCTAATGGTGAAATTGCACAACTGAAACCCTATGGGAGCAATGGGAAAGATGGAGAAAGAGGTGGTTATATCATGTACTTCAACAGTTTATTTAGAGGCTGTTGACGTTAGAATAACAAGCCAAGACAAACAAAAATACTCATTTTGGATGAAAATATTGTCTTTTCATGTTATTATAGATAGCTGAGTCCTAAGACTTATACAGAAACACATTTTCCTAATGAGTGGCTGATTTTTCTGGTTGTGCAAGTAATGTCCAAATTATTGTACAAATTTTTGGCTCAGGAGCAAACATTTATTGCATATTGAGCTAATCACTTGCCCTTTCTAAGGTAAGCCCTTACCTCTGCTTTCCCTTCATCTTGTCATTTCTGTTTGTTGGGTACAGGTTTCCTGTTGGTTCTTTCTGTTGGCTCTGATGTAACATGAATGAAGTTCTTAACATCCTTTCAGACATAAACACAACTTAGCTCATTGTTTCTGAGTTCATATAGAGGTTTTCTTGCCCCTGAGACTTTCGTGTCAGACAGCTGGATGTTGCTGTGTTCAAGGCTCTATATGTTGATTTTGTATCCTACAACTTTACTGATTTCACCTATCAGTTCAGTTCTAACAGTTTTCAAATTGTATTTATTTGTTTTTGTTTTTTAAATATTGTATGTTTCATTTTAGAGTCAGGAGGGTAGATGTACAGGTTTCTTAAACAGGTATATTGCATGGTGCTGAGGTTTGGGCTTCTAATGATCCCACCACCCAAGCAGTGAGCATAGTAATGGATAGGTAGTTTTTCAACCCTTGCTCCCACCATCCTTCCCTCCCACCTTTGGAGTCCCCCAGTGTCTATTGTTCCCTTCTTTGTGTTGAGTTCTAACCTTTTTTTAGTGAAGTTTGTAGGGTTTTCTATATATAACAAGATCATGCCGTCAGTAGAGACAGTTTCACTTCTTCCTTTCCTATTGGAATGCCTTTTATTTCTTTCTTTTGCCTAATTACCCTGAGAAGTGGTGTCTGTGGGCATCCTTGTCTTGTTCCTGATGGTAGAGGAAAAGTTTCAACTTTTCACCATTGATCATGGTGTTAGCTATGGGTTTGTCATATATGGCCTTTATTTTGTTGGGATACAGTCCCTCAATACGTGATCTGTTGGGTGTTTTTTTTTTCACCATGAAAGGGTTTCGAATTTTGTCAAAAACTTTTTCTATATCTATTGTGATGGCCATATAGTTTCTATCCTTTATTTTTCTAATATGGTATATTATATGTATTGATTTGCTTATGTTGAACCATGACATGATCATGGTGAATGATTCTTTCAATGTGCTATTGAATTTGGTTTGCTAGGATTTTGTTGAGGATTTTTGCATCTATGTAGATCAAGGATATTGGCCTGTCATTTTCCTTTCTTGTAGTGTTCTTGTCTGGCTTTGGAATCAGGGTAATGCTGGCCCTGTAAGATGAGTTTGGAAGTATTCCCTCCACTTCAGCTTTTTGGAAGAGTTTGAGAAGGACTGGTATTCGTTCTTCTTAAAATATTTGGTAGAATTAATCTGGGAAGCCATCTGGTTTTGGGTTTTTCATTGATAGGAGACATTTTCTTACGGATTCAACCTCCTTGCTTGCTATTAGTCTGTTCAGATTTTTAAATTTCTTCATGAGTCAATCTTGGTAGGTTTTATGTGTCTTGGAATTTATCCATTTCTTCTAGATGATCCAATTAGTTAGTGTGTAATTATACCTAGCAGTTTCTTAGGATCCTTTGTATTTCTGTGATATTGGCTATGATGTTTCATCTTTCATTTCTGATTTTATGCTCTATTGAAAACATGAGGCATAGCAGGTAGGGGGCACTGGTCAGGACTTGGGGTATAAACTGGCAGATGTTAAGGTGGGTGATTCTGGTTAACTCAGAAACTCCGAAGTCCCGTGTGGAAGAATTAACTGCCTGTACTCACCTAGTAATGTATATCCTTGGTCAAAAAAGATCCAGCTGAGAATGTTGGATGAAGGGACCAAATCAATATTCATCATTATATTGAAAACAAGTCAGATTGGCTGTGGTCTTTTGACAGCAGGTCAGTGGCTGAGTCTATTTGAACAAAGTTAGGGCAGGTTCAAGGGAGAATCCTGAGATCGGTATTCTTTGTTCCATACAAACTTGCCTTTCAGTTTCTTCTCCCCATGCCTCCAGGATGTCCCTGCACAGCCCGTAGGGCCCCCTCCTTCAGTACCTTGCCTTACGAAGGGGAGAAAATGAGTTTTCCAATGTTAGCATGTATTTAGCCTTCCAAAATTTTCTATTTCTATTTTAGGGGAGCTCTAGGAAAACAGCAGATTACTCTAAATCCCCAGGTAAAAATCTGAAATGGTGGAATTTCATATGACCAGGAGACATATTTTGGGGCAAGTGGGCTTTTCACAATCACTTGGACATGAAGGCATCTGCTTCTTCTATGCCTAAAATAGTCCTTCAATTTAGTAGTTTAATTCCTCTTCCACTTTTTCAAATTTCAAGACAATACATGTAGTGACTGAACAATTTGGATCCAAGTTTCACTATTTAACTGCCAGTGTGACCTTGGGCGAGTCACTTAATCTTTTCAAGGCTCAATTTCATCATGTAAAGTAGAAGTACAAACAATCCCTGACTTAGAATATTTTGACTTACGATTTTTCAACTTTAAGATAGTTTGAAAGCAATACACATTCAGCAGAAGCTGTACTTTGAGTACTCATACAACCATTCTGTTTTCCACTTTCAGTACAGTATTCATTATATTACATGAGATATTCAAAGCCCACTTTATTATAAAATGGGCTTTCTGTTAGATGATTTTGCCTAACTGTAGGTTAATGTGAGTGTTTAAGGTAGGCCGAGCTAAGCTATGATGTTTAGTAGTTTAAGTGTATTAAATGCATTTTCAGCTTACAATATTTTCATAAGTTTATTGGAATATAACCCTATTGTAAATTGAGGGGTATTTGTAATAATGATATCTCTTCAAGGAGACTTTGTGAGCCTCTCATAGGAAAATGCATACACAGATGCATATAAATATATAATCTTTCTTTTCCATACATATGATATTCTTTAAGGATATTCAAAAATCTGGAAACAGTTGCCTCCAGGGAGATAAATGGTAGTGGGTTGGGAAACTTTTAACTGTATACGCTTTTGTACCTTTTGCATTTTGAATCAGATGAATGTATAATCTACATAAAATATTAAGATTAAAACATCACCGAATAACTTATCAGGAGTTTGGTGAACATAAGGGAAGGCCACCTATGGTGGCTGTATTTTATTCAGTGTTGGTCACTGTTGGGCACTTCATAGAGCTTATTTCATTTCATCCTCACAAGCGCCGTAGGAGGAAGGGGCCCCAGAGGGATTCATGGTTAGAATAGCAGAGTAGGAGCATTTGGCAGCTATATTCTGTGTAGGTGATAACTTTAAAGATATTTTTGTTATAAAATGTTTCAAACATACAAAAAATATAGAGAAGCAGTTTTCTATAGTTATTAAATATTGTTAATGGGTAGTCACAGAAATTATCATCCAAAGTGGGATATTCTTGAGAGAAAAAGGAGGTTCTATTTATAATTATGGTGGGATAACAAACTTAAGATGAACAGCTCTGGACAAACTGGGTTGTATGGTCCCTGGAAAACAAGGATTACTGTAAATGTGAGTCCCGCCTTGTGCTTCTCTCTGTCCCACCAAGAAAATATGATCTTGATACAGATGTTCATTGTGTCAAGGCAACCATGGCAACCATGATCTAGATACACTGTTCAAGTTTTATGCTGATCCTACCTAGGTATGTCTCAGGAACTTTCCAGAGTTTCCTTTGAGTGCTTCTAAATTTTGCATAAATGGTATGTTGTCCCTTGTCTCTTTTTAAAACCAATAAGCCATTTTCCCTTCTTTTCCTGGAAAATTAAAGGAACAAAGACCAGGAAATAACAACGTATTAGCTAAGGTTCTGTTGATTGAAAGCAACAGAACCTAATTCTGGCTAGCTTAAACCATGCTAGGATTGAATGAAGAATACTGCAGAATCTTAGATATCTTATGACTGGGAAAGAGGAGGTTCAGGCAGTTCCTGGGATGTCAGCAACAGGTAGCTGTCAATTAACTGCCCCCACACCACCCACTGCTGCCGTCATCAATATAGCACACCACGATGGCTCCCAGCCTCTGTACGTCTGGGTTCCAGTGTTCAAATTCTAGAGACAGCAAGAGAAATCCCATTGAGTCAGGGATCCTTCCCTGGGTCACACTCCCTGCATATGGTCAGAAATGCAGGATTATGTACTAAAGACACAGCTAAAGAGGACCCACTTCACTGTTTTGGGACCATTTGCAGGGGAGGCAAAATTATGAGCTACTCACTTAAAGAGGTGATAACCATAAGTTTGCAGGAAAAAAAAAATTGGAGAAGAGAAGGATAACACTATCCTACGGTTTCTTCTGAAAATGGACTTAGGGAACAGCATTTCCATTTGGAAATTCTCTCCTGGCATTTCAATATTTATGGATTCTGAATTCTGAGAAAAATCAGTTGAGAAATTAGGAAAATGGGAAGGAACATTCTAATTTTCCTGTGAAAATTACAGCTTAATAGTCAGTATAGAGAACTTACTGGCTTGAAGAAATGCACTGACTTCAAGTCAAGCAAGATGAGGAAGCACTGACATGTGGAGATGAAAGTTAAGGTGAACAGGACAGGAGCAGTAAAGGAGCCTCAGTCAGACTTTCTTGTATCTGTTGCTGTGTTACAAGTGTGTGTTCATGGCCTTGTCCACTGCTAACAGTGAACCATTTCTGCAAATAAATATTAATGTGTTCATAGGCATAGTATATGTTTTACAAATCCTATGAGAGGTTTTCTAAGAAATGCCAAGTTTTAGAAACAAAATATGCCCTTAAATCGGCCATTTTGACAGTTGCTTCTTTCTAGTGCTATTCATCTTGCCAGGAAATCAGAATGTTATGTTATTTAAATGGTATTGGAGGGGATGATTGATGCCTTGTTTAACAATGTCATGTAAACAACGATTAAAGCATTAAGTATTTGTGGTGTTACCTTTCAATCTTTAAAGGACTTTTCTTTAGCATTTATTTTGTGATAATATTCATTTCTTTTTAATGTTTTCTCTATTAATGCTATTGGATTTTATAATCTTGTTACAATATGTTGGCTTCTAATAATAAGAAATCATCATTTATTATCATATCTTTTAAAAACAGAAGACTACTAAAACTTTTCATATAATCCTGTTACAGAAAAAAATGACTATTTGCTTGTTATTATAGTCACTTATTATTTTTCAAAAACTTGTAAGTGAAGTGTTATGAAAATCATATGAATTTGGGAATTCCCAAGCATTCTCAGAAATTCTATTTCCTTGTTCCCAAATCCCAATGATTAATATCTGCCAGGAGTCGGAAAACAGTGAAAGGAAGTAACATCCTATGTTGGATACCTGGTAGGGTTAGTGAAGAAACGTTATTGCTGAGCTCTGTGTTACGCTCACGAATGATGCCATTGAGGAAGTCATGCTTGTTGAAAGGAACGCAGATACACAAAGAGTTTTGCTGCTGTCTGTTGGATAAGAACCCCCTGGTCGATTTCAGCTCCTACTGCAAGTTACAAAAATCAATCCAATGATAAATGAATAGTGCCCAGTGTGCTGGGAAATAACTTATTTTTTGGCTTCAGAGGAAATTTTAGAAACAGTGCCAAGTGAAACGTAAAAACAAACTACGAAGACGTTCATGAATTTCCCTCTGAAGCTGACAGCCGTATTTTAGCAGATGGAACTCCTACTATTAGCCCAACTCTTGGGTTGAAACAGTGTGTCCAGGAAACCCTATGTTAAAATGCAATGTGTTGGGGATATTGTTCCTCTATTTGCTTGAGTTAATTTTCAAATTAGTGTACTCTTGCTTAGCTGTGCTCTGAGGGAATGAACAAAAGATTGGTAAACTCTGATGGAGAACACTGGTCAGGCAGGGCACATAGAATCCCTGGGGATGGTGGTTCCTGGCAAATGGGGGAGGAGGCCCTGAGCCAGGCTTGGGCTGGGCTGGAGGAACATGAAGATGGGATCTACTCACAACCCCCAAAACTGAGGGGTCCTGGTAACACATTATTTCACCCTCAGCCATGCAAATTTATTATTTTTATGGATAAAATAGCTTTAAAAAACTAATTTACATTGAAATGTTAAAATATTTATATAGAGATTAGAAATATTTATATAGAGATTATTGGGAATCCCCTCCTAAAGCCCAAACATAAAAACTACCAAAAAAAGAAATTCCGTGTAGGCTAAGATTGCAAATGACTGATGGAATGTAATTTAAATTAAACATGGAAAATATATTTCCTCTTTAATAAAGATCTAAATTCTATTCTTTTTAGGAGCCTTCAGAAATGAAATTCAACTATTAAAAAAGTATAGAGAAGCCTTTAGAAAAGAAACTTTTCTTTTGCTGTATTATATATTAAAGAACTTTGATGAGAATAGTTCTAAAGTGTTTAATACTCGATTCCACTGATGTTTCTAGGTATTGTGGGGAACACCTAGAAATTAAATCTTCATCTTTGGCAGATCAGAGGCCTATTATTTTTAGGTAAAACAATTAAAATCTGCTTTTAATAAATCACAAATTTTGCAAGTTAGCCATTAATAGTAAGTGCTTTTCAAAGTTTGGCCCAATACATGAAAAAGCCAGAAAAACATACCTGCATTATTTTTGCCCATCACCTTCTTATGCTGGCCTCAGGAGATTTATTAACAGCATTCAATATTTTAGGTAGGCTGGATGTGGTGGCTCATGCATGTAATCCCAGCACTTTGGGAGGCTGAGGTGGGAGGATGGCTTGAGACCAGGAGTTCAAGACCAGCCTGGTCAACCTAGTGAGCCCCTCGGTCTCTCTGAAAAGAAAAAAAGATTAGGTATCCTGTGGCTACCTCCAAAAACAAACTCCAGAGGAACTGAATTTTTTTTTTTTATTTCATGTGTTGGGATAATGGCTTCTTTTGCAGTTACTTACGAAGAATTTAAGGGTCAGTAAAAATATTTTTTCATCCTTTATAACATGAATTCTCTAATTTGTGTGTGATATAATGCTAGATATTGTGCCAAAATCCATGCCCATTTTCAAAGATAATACTAATATAGAGAATAAGAATCATTATTATTGTAGTAATTATTATTTTAGTAATAGTAGTAATAATCAAAACAATTACATCAAACACTTATTAAACCCTTATTATGTGATAGGTACTGTGTAAGCAATTTCCACATATTAGCTCCTTAAATGTGATCACTAACCCCATGAGGTAGGTAGCATTATGTCCATTTTATAGATGCAGAAACTGAGCTTTGAAGAGGGAAACAACTTGCCCAAGGCCATGCAGGCAGTCATTGATAAGGGTGGGGAGAGAGAAGTTGAAGTCTGAGATGTAAGTTCACAGACACGAGTACACAAACACGTACAAGATACTCGTATGACATGTGGGGTTGCTTGAAATATGGAATTGACTTTCCCCAGCACAAGAAAGTGTTTGGACAGATTTCAAAGGGATCTAACACTTCCTCAGAGGACTGCCCTACGACATTTTTCCGTTTGCTTTTCTGCCTCTTGTCCTATACTTTTGGCATTTCTTCTGCTCTTAGAGGCAATGAGTCAACAGCATATTTTTAGCACCTCCTGTGTGCATAGAAGTGGCCCCTGACTCAATGGGAGTGTATAACTACCATGGGCCAAATCAGTGTGCTTTCCTGTTAGCCAGGGGATTATAGAAGAACACGGTCCCCTGATTCCAACAGAACTTGCTGCCACTCTGATGTCTTCATTGTAAGGCCTCTAAATGAATGTTCAAGAAATTCATGTTAAAGGCACGTGTCATATGTGTAACTTGTAAACATTTGTGTACTTGTCTCTGTGTCCTTACACCTCAGGCTTCAACTCTTGTTTTGACCTTTATCAATGACTACCTGTGTGCTGTGTGGCTTTGGACCAATTGCTCACCCCCTCTAAAGCTCAGTTTCTGCATCTGTAAAATGGATATAATGCCATATATACATAGATATAGATATACATACACCAATATATATACACACATATATATGTGTGTATATACATGTATATACACACATATATATGTGTGTATATACATGTATATACACACATATATATGTGTGTATATACATATATATATAATATACAAACTGAAATATATAGTTATATAAATATTTCAGTTTAAGTTTCAAAAATCACTGGAGGGTATTTTTATAATACCCTTCAGCAATTTTACCTGCTGCCTTTGCACATTCTGGTGAATTTCTAAATGGAAGTCTGATAGAGATTAATCTTTTAATGCATCATAAATAAAAAAGAAAATCACAGAATGATGTAGCTGGAGAGGACCCTGGGGATCTAGTGTTTCATGAAAGATTAATGTCCTTGATCTGTTTGTAAGTGTTTTGGAAAAATCTTCCATGGTCAAATAAAACTTGGCAATGTTGGATTAAAGTTAAATAGGTTTTTTTTTCCTGCAGAACTTCATAGTCTTTAATATGCTAATATGTTTTGTGAATCTACAAGGAATGAAGTGTTTCAATGCTTATTTTACCCAGATTCTCATTTTGGGACAGGCTGGTCAAGCTGAGTCAGATAGTATATTCTCTAGATGGAGATGATGGCTGATTCCTTTTTGAGAGCAAGAGAGTCCCCAGGGGAAGCAAGGGTATATCAGTTGCTCCATTTCATGCCAAGGATCCTCAGTCTTTAGAGGCTCAGAGAAGGCTGAAAGGCTACTCTAGGCTATCAGGGCTACCATTCATTGTGACCCATGCTACAGAGAAGCTTTGAGCTCAGTGCAAAGGAGTGACCAGCCCTTGAGAATCAGGAAAATTTATTTATTCCTGACCTAGTCCACTGAGGACATACAAGGAATGGGGCAGGGGAGTGTCACCAGCTATGGTTACAAGCTAGTCTGATTCTCTTTCATTAAGAAAACTGGTCCCTGTGAGTTTAGATTGGGAAGCACCAGGTTAAAAAAATTTTAGGCCAGGAGTGGTGGCCACTGTACTCCAGCCTGGGTGACAGAGTGAGAATCTGTCTAAAAAAAAAAAAAAAAAAAAAAAAAAGTTAAGTGATGTCTTCTGTTGAGGACCTCTCAGAACTTTTAATATGAAAGTGTGCATTGTGAAGAATAGGAGTAGAGTGTACAGGAGTTTTAAAAGCTACTTGGTCATGAAACTCTTGCTTTGTGCAGGATTCGAGGGGCACTAACATTCTGAGGAAAATATTTTGGGAAACATTGATCTAATCCAAACTTCTCATTTTACCAGCAAACAACTGTGGGGCCCTCTAAGTTTCCTTTCTCCATCATTGTGACAAATTCATTGGAATTAATTCAATTAAACCTGGGGTCAGCTTTGAAGAGATTTATTTAGCAGGTAAATCTGTTTTGTACATTTTGAGGGAGTTCTGAGTTTCCATAGTCAAAAACCAGAGATCATTTTAACCAACCTTTATGGAATATCACCTATGGCCCAAAGACCCTTTAGCTACAGTGATGGTCTACAAAAATATAAACTGTAATTCTTGCAATACAGGAGATTAGTAATAATGGTAAATATAATGATGATGACACCATGAATAGCTAACATTTATTGAATGCCTTTCTATTAGTCAGGCACTTTACTAAGTATTTTAATCCTCCCAACAATTTATGAGGTAGGGATTGTAATAATTCCCATCTTATAGTGAGGACACTGAGGTTAGGAAATTATCCTAGCCTAAATGTTAAGTATAAGCATGAATAGAAAGGTGTTATTAGCCTATAAGACATTCCTTTATGAGTGATACAAAGTCCTATGTAAATTCAGAGAAAAGAAAAGTGGTTTTAGAAATCCTTGATCAGTGAGTGTGAAGCATGTGGTGGCCCGGTTACTGTTTGGTTGCCCATCTGTCCTCCCTCTGGGATCAGCACCCCCTTACTTTGGAAGAATTGTTTTCCTTTCCACTGTAAGGTTCTTTCTGGCTATGCGATGGGGCACATTGCCTCAAACTAGCCCTGTTCCAGTCTTTGAGAACCTTGAAATTGGAACCAAGGGAAGAGGATTGCCTCTTGAATGGTAATTCTCTAAAATCTAGTCTGAGGTGCTGGTGCCTAATCCCTGGGTCTGTGGAAGGGGCTGGGCTGTGAGAGGGGAGAATGATGTTGATGTCAAGAGAGAGGCAGGTGCTAGGAGCAGAGAAATGGAGGCCTGGAGGGTTTCTGGGCTTCTCTGAGGCTTAGGGTTTGGATCATTGTCTTCGTTACTGGAACACAGGATTTACCATACCTGCTCTTCTGGGAATGAAACTGTCCTGCTTTGCAAAATAAAGTGTCATTAGAAAGAGATCTTAAAAACCCCACACCATAGACAGGTGCACAGATCCATAGAAGTGTTAAAGTTCTGTCTGTTGGATGCTAAGCCAAGACTCTTAAGTATGTTCTAAAGAGAAACTGGTGTGTGTAGGCTGTGCACTCCCAGGGAGATAAAAAGTTAGGAAATTTATGGGTTGGGCTTGGTGGCTCCCACCTGTAATCCCAGCACTGTGGGAGGCTAAAGTGGGCAGATTGATTGAGCTGAGGAGTTCGAGACCAGCCTAGGCAACATGGTGAAACCCCATGTCTACAAAAACTACAAAAATTAGCTGGGCGTGGTGGCATGTACCTGTAGGTGGGAGGATCGCTTGAGCCCAAGAGGGAGAGGGTGCAGTGAGCCATGATTGTGCCACTGCACTCCACCTGGGTGACAGGAACTTTATGGGGAATGGGATCTTGGAGACTGAGTAGAGACTAGAGGAAAAAAAAAAAAAAACTACCTCCCCAACTGGCCACACTATTCTTTTAAAAAATGTTAATTGACAAATTAAAATTGTATGTATTTACGGAGGTATAATGTGATGTTATGATATATGTATACATTGTGGAATAATTAAATCCAGAGAATTAATAGATTCATCACCTCAAAACCTATCTTTTTTGTGGTGAGAACATTTGAAATTTATTGTCTTAGCAATTTTGAAATACACAATACTTCATTGTAAACTACAGTCACCATGCTGTGCTGTAGATCTCAACAAAATGTATTCTTCCTGTCTCAACTAAAACATTGTACTCTTTGACAACATTTCCCCATTCCTCTCACCCCCTCCAAAAACACCCATTCTTTATGTTGAAGAGAATGGCTAAAAAGTCCCAGCAGATTTCAACTGACAGCTTCAGTGGTTGTCCCATCACACTTCAATGTTATTAATAGAAAGGGGAGGGGCAATACATAATTTGGACAGGCGGAAAGTACCACTGTAACCACTTTCCTGACTTCACAGAAAAAGTCCTCTTGTTTTCATCTGTAAAATGGGAACTGCGTGAATACCATTCTTCTTTTCTTCAGCCTCCAAAGAAAAAACAGATGCAAAGCCTTTTATCAATTGCAAAACAGTATACAATGTGTGTTATTACTCACAGTTGTCTTACTGTGACCAAACACTTTATAAGCCTGTGGCAAGTCAGCCTTACTCTCAGGAAGTGGACAATATTTGGGGAAGGAGAAGCAGCAGGATCTTTCAGGACAGTAGCCTTGGTGGGTCCAAAAATTCCGTGAGCGAAATGGGAGACAAAACTTTCTTCCTGCTTTGGGGTTTATCCTGTTAGTCTTTCCTCTCTTCACTCCTATTTTCTATGGAGGATTTCCTGGTTTTGGAGTTTGGGTGCGTTTTATGGAGAGGAGGCAGAACATCTTTAGCTCCAGCAGAATGAAAGGATACATGCAAAGGATCCTAGCACAGTATGTGGTACCCAGTTCCCCTTTAACTTGGCTTTATTCATTCACTCCTGGTAGGGCATTAATAAGGGATTTAGCCCCCTCCTATTGAAAACGATTAATTCAGGGAAGAGTTCAGGCAGTGTGGACAGATACAGTGTAGGCCAAGCCTGTTTCTAAGGCAGGAGCTGGGTAGGGAGGGTGAGAAGGGCGAGAAGAATAGGGAAATATGTGTCGTCTGTGTTGCTGCTGTTGCAACCACCAAAACAAACAAACAAGTGAAAAAAAAAAAAAAAGAATTGTCCATACCGGAAAGTGTGCTGTTTTGGAGGAGGCTGGGGAAAGTGTGGATGGCTCGAGTGGGTCCTGTTGGATTGAAGTCTGAGAGTGGTGATTCCCTTCAACAAATTGTCGGGGTGGGAGGGTACACACACACATACGCACACACACACACACCCCACACGCAGCACCAAGCCTCCGATTTCAGCGCTGGCAGGAGATAACCATTCTTAGCTCGCCTTTCCAGGGTTATTTTTGGCTGAGGCTGTTCGCTGATGGCAAAAGGTTTCAGCCCCCTCCCAAATCCCTCCCCATGCTTGTTCTAAAGAGAAACTGGTGCGTGTAGGCTGCGCACTCCCAGGGAGACAGGGAGACGGGCCGGGCGCCGGAGAGGAACCCGGACTCTGCCCAAAGTCTCGCCGCCCGCCGGCTGTTTTCTGGCGGAGGGTGTGCCCCGGAGGGCGGCGATCGCGCGTGAAGGCTGGGGCCAGGGGCGGGTGCAGGCGTCACCGGGGTCGGGCTAGCAGGCCCTGGAATCAGGCTTTTGGGACACCCCGAAAGTGAGTCCAACTTGGGGAGAAACTGAGGACACCTCGGGCGGTCTGGCAGCGGAGAAGGTGGGCGGGAGAAAACTTTACAGGAAGGCAGAAGCAATCTCCGCCGAGGGAGTCAGCGAGCGGCCACGTGGAGAGGAGGGGCGGGCGGTCCCCAGGCGGGCGGGCGCAGGGCGCAGGGTGCCGACCTGCCGGAGAGGGGGCCCGGGCGTGAGGCGGAGTCCCGGCACGCGGCCAGGCTGGTGGAGGCCCCCGGCAGGCTGCAGATTCCCTCCGGCCCCGGGAGCCACAGCAGGACCGGCCAGGAGGCACCACGGAGGGGAGCCCCATCCCGGTGCTGACAGTGCCCACCGTGCCCTACGAGGACTCGCGGAGGGCCGGCGGCGGGGTTCTGCGGCGACCTACCGGCCTCTTCGAGGGCCAGCGCAACTACCTGCCCAAATTCATCCAGAGCATGCTATCGTCCATTGACCTGCGCGACGGTCAGGGCTGCACCATGGTGGTGGGCAGCGACGGCAGGTACTTTTGCAGGACGGCCATCGAGATCGTGGTGCAGATGGCCGCGGCCAACGGGGTTAGTGTCCAGATGCCCCTCGCGTCCCGCCGCGCCGCCGCCATGCCCTCTCCTAGCCCTTGTCCCCCTGCTGCCTCCGGGCCCAGCTGGGAGGCCCCTGCCCGGCCCCGGCTTTGCTTCCTCACTCCCGCGTCCTCACCCTCCAGCGCCCCACTCCCGCCGCGCTCGCAGCCTCCCCGGCGCACCCCGGACACTGGGTTCTATTAGTACCCACCGCCCCCAAAAGCCTTGAGGGGTGTCCGTCGTTCCTGGAGCCACTCCGGGCGCCCTGGACTCTTCTCCGACTCTGCACACATCCCGCACCTGCTCATTTTTCTTTCGGACATTCTCTTACCCGGCCCTGTAGATTCCAAGGCAGCTCCCAGTTTTCCATATTGTTCCCAACGCGTTCACTGCCCACAGTCCCCACACAAACTTCTTTCCCAGGCTCACAACATAGTCCCTCTGCCCCGTGCCCTTTTTGCAATAATCTGCCAGTCCCCTAAGTCTTAGCTCTGCCTATTTAACAGTAGTGGTGTCTCAGAACACACACACATACACACACACACACACACACGATCCCTGACATATTTGGCAAGAGTAGGCCCTGAAGGTTTTTAATATTTTGGTTTTTTAACCCAGTGGAATTACTGAATGATTTATTTAATTAGGGTAGGGATGGAGTGGATCCATTTGTTTGATGCTAAACAGCCTGAGCTCGCAGTTCCCAGGGGGCATATCTCTAAATGGTCTGAAACGAGATTTGCAGTGGTTTTCTTAATGCAATTCCCAACTTCTCTCCAAATGCCTTTTGACATTTGACAACATTTCATGCCTCTTCCCCTTTCGCTTTTCATCCTTGTTTTCTCTCCCTTCTCCCACGACCTCGGTAGTCTTCTGCAATCCAGATTCTCAGACTTCGGGTTTTTCTCCCTCTGCCCCTTTCCTCTCTGTCCTATAACTAGAAGCACCTTTTGGCATAGACCCGTATCCCAGTTTCCTCTTTCCCAGGTCCAGCAGCATCTCAAGGACATCTACAAGAGGGATACCTAACTTCAGGAGTCTCTGAATGATATGTGGGAAACATCGTCTAAAAAAGTAATTTTATCCTTATTCATGCAACCAGACCCACACTCATAGAACTTTTCTTTAAGGGGAGTGTCTTGCAGATGTATAAATGAGTGTTAACATCTTTAAAAGCGAAACTGCACAATTCCCTGGCATTTGAATTCCCTCCTTCCTTCCCAACCCTCTCCTTTTCATTTTCTCATTTATTATTAAAAACATTTTTAAAGGATCTCCATGCTTCATATTTATCTACTATAATTCCTCCTCGGTGTTGCAGGGATGGGGAAAGAGGATTTTTTAAAAAACACAATAAAAAGCAATTGGGAGAAACAGGGCCAATGGTGTTGGGGTGGGTAGTGGAATTGTGATTTTTGACTCCAGTAGACAATGATGCTGGATATATGGGGTTTGATTTCTCTCTGGCTCCTCACTTGAGATTGATGAAGTTTGGCTAGAATCAGGGAGTTGAAGAGAGGTTGACAAATGGTCTTTCACTCTTCTCTGACAGGCTGTTCCTGTGGAGTGATGGAGAATAATGAGCCTTGGGAGAGCTATGGGAGCTCTCATACTCCTTCCCGAGCCAATTTTTTAGGGAGTGAGAGAAACATGGCCTGTCCAATACTTGTTGTGGGTCAAGATATTTTTGAAGCTACGGTTGTTGATTTGCATGGGAAAATTATTATGTCTTATTATTTCTTGTCCCACTTTACCATAAGGGCTCCTCAGCTTCTTACTTCAATGGGTCTTCCATGACACACACACTTTATTAACTCTAAGAGTGGAATTTATTTTAACAGATAATTAGCATAGGTCAATATATGCTGAAAATAGAGTCAAATTAAACGCACTAGCTGTTATAAAGGACAGATGACAAAATCCACATAGAAGCATCGACTCTTAAATAATCTGAAAGTACTACTTCTAAGAGGGGCGGGCATGGGTGAAGGGAATGGTGGACATGTTTCAGAATTTCAAATGCCAACTTTAACCAATCGTTTCCTCATTTTGTTCACCTTCTTGGGGGCTTATGCTAAAGTGAAGTGAATAGCCATAAGGCTGGCTTCAGGAGAAAGGTGGTCTAAAAGAACTGGATAATTATAAGCAAAATTGGTCTCGAATGATTGAAAATTGATGAGAATGTGCTTGTCTCCTGATTTGGCATCCTGAGTTAGACTCAGGAATACTGAACATGGATCCCAAAGGCTTTGGTCTTTTTTGATATCCTATTGGATAATCATAAGCAGGCTAGAAAAATAGGAAACTAGAATTTATTCTCTTTGAACTGACAAATCTGACCAGTGGGCTGCATTCTCTATATCTGAAAAATCTTGGTTTTGATTGAAAAATTAATTTTACAAAGCAATTTTCTTTTTTTCAATTAAATTTCATTTTTTTTTTTTGACACAGGGTCTCACTTTGTTGCCCAGGCTGGAGTGCAATGGTACAGTCTTGGCTCACTGTAGCCTTGACCTCCCCAGATTCAGGTGATCTTCCCACCTCAGCCTCCTGAGTAGCTGGGGCTATAGGTGCACGCCACTATGCACAGCTGATTTTTGTGTTTTTACTACTCATAGGGTTTCTCTGTTGCCCAGTCTAGTCTCAAACTCCTGATCTCAAGAGATCTGCCTGCCTTGGCCTCCTAAAGTGTCATGAACCACCATGCCCAGCCTACAAAGCAATGTTCTAGGAAAAACTACAGTTACTCTTTGATTATGTAATTGCTGGAGAAGAAAAGCATGGCATTTCTAAAATGATGAACTATATTACTTATATTTTAATATCTCATAAAGTTTGAAATAGACATTTCAAACATAAACATGTATAAAAATTTTTATAAATTATAAAATCAAAAACATTTTACAATTATTTTATTATAAAATTATTATAGAATCAAAAACATTATAAATTTAAACAACTTTTTTTAGAAATTTATTTTGGGATTTCCCATGGAGTGATGGAGAATAATGAGCCTTGGGAGAGCTATGGCAGCTCTCATACTCCTTCCTGGGCCAACTTTTTTAGGAAATGGGAGAAATATACCCTGTTCAATGTTTATTGTGGGTCAGGATATTTTTGAAGCTATAGTTGTTGATTTGCTTCAAACTTTAAAAAAATTATTATAAAATTATGGGATGTAAAAAAATTTATTATAAAACTTTGAAATTTTCAAACTTTCAGAAAAGCAGAGAGATGAGATTAATAGCACTCACAGGCAAGCATAGAACATAGATTGTAAACATTTTGCTATATTTGTGTCATGACTATTTTTTGCTTGTGTTTGAAAGTATACTAAAGAAAATGATATTTTACCCCTAAATTCTTTAGTACAGATTTCTAAAAAAATAAGAACATTTTCCTGTATAGTTACAAAATCATCTTTTCAAACAAAATAAAAAATGGCTTTTTTATATCATTTATTACCCAGTCCACATTCAGATTTCCTCAATTATTATGAAATGTCCTTTTATTTTTTGAGACAAAGTCTTGCTCTTTCACACAGCCTGAAGTGCAGTGAAACAATCATAGCTCATTGCAGCCTCAAACTCCTGGGCTCAAGTGATCTTCCTGCCTCAGCTTCCTGAGTAGCTAGGACTAGAGGTGCACACCACCATGCCCAGCTAATTTATTGTTTTTGTAGAGATGGAGGTCTTACTACGTTGCCCAGGCTGGTCTCAAACTCCTGGCCTCAAGTGATCCTTCCAGCTTGGTCTCCCTGAAATATCTTTTGTGGCTGGTTTGTTCAAATTAGTTTCTTCTAATCAAGGGATACACATTGCATTTGATTATTTAGCTCAAGACTTTTTTAACCTGGAAAATACCCATACTCTTTGTTTATGTATTTATTTAGTGAAATTGACTTGTTGAAAAACTAGTCAGTTGTCCTGTAGAATATTTCCCCTTCTGGAATTTTCTGGTTGCTTTTTATGGTGTCATTTAACTTTTCACTCTGTTTTTTCCTGGTTAACTGGAAGTTAGTTCTAAAGGCTTTTAGGCCTGCTATAACAAAATACCAAAAACTGGATGACTTATAAAGAACAGAAATTTATTTCTCACAGTCCTAGAGGCTAGCAAGTTTAAAATCAAGGAGCATGTGGTTTTGATATCTGGTTAGGACCAACTTTCTGGTTCATAGATTGGCCTTCTTGCTGGGCCCTCACATAGTGGGAGAGACTAGCTAGCTCTCTGGGGCCTCTTTTATAAGGGCACTAATTCCAATCATGAAGCCTCTGTCCTTATGATCTAATGACCCCCTAAAGGCCCCACCTTTTAATACCAGCACCTTTGGGGTTAGGATGTCAACATATTAATTTGGGGAAGACATACACGTTCAGCACATTGCAAGGTTTAGTTAGATTCAGGTTCAACTTCTTTTTTTAAAGACTATTTCATAGGCAATAATGTGTATTCACATCCCATCATTAGTGATGGTGAGATGATCGCAAGGTTAGGGTGATCACTGCCTATCTCCTCCGCTATATTCCCCCTTGGGTCAAGCCAGTAGTCTGTGACGTGAACTTTGTACCATGTGTATATTCAGTTATATTCTGTATCAATAGTTACTTGATTGTTTTAGCATTTATTAATGATCCTTGCTTGAGTTGATTATTTCATTAGGGGTTTCAAAATGGTGAATTTCTAATTCTCTAATTCTATCTACATGTTTTAGCTGGCATTTTTCTATAAGCAGACCATTTTCTTCACAACTGGGTTATTTGGCTACCCTGAAACATAGTTCCTTCCGGGAAGGCAGAACATATGTCTATTTCTGTCTTTTAAAAATTACTGGTGTTTGGAGTGAAGATTAGGTGAGCTAACTACCTCCACAGGTGACAAATGAATTTTGTTTTGTCTCACTTTTGCTTTTTTGAATATCACTGTGGCTGCTTGGATTTTTATATTTAATTTGAATGGATTAGGGAATAAATGAGAAGATAGGTTTTATCTGTTTCTGTAGTTTTTATGTGGCTGTGTGAACTTACTTTTAAAAACTCCCAGAAATATTTTAATTCCCCTTTAAAGATATAAACTATGTCATACTATAAAGCAAAAGAAAAACCAATCATGTGAAGAGTAAATAGTATCGTTTAAATGAATTGTGGTTAAGCTTAGTTTGTAACTAATTAGTTTTTTATTTTCTTTCTACTTTTATCTGCTTCAGAGCCTCTTCAGTGGTTTAGATCTTCTACGTGTCAAATTATTCTAATCTCTTAAAAAGTTTAAGAGCTAAAATACAACACAATGACTACAGGAATGCCCTTGTCCTTTTCTGGGTAGGTACACCTAAGGCAACTTCTTTTTCTCTTCTTTGTTCTCTTCTTCTTTCTTATTCTTAAATCATCTTCAATATTGGACAGATGACAGCACTATGCCTGCCTCAAGATGTTTCTGACTTTTTCTTTTTCTTTTTTTTTTTTTTTTTGAGATGGAGTCTTTCTCTGTCACCCAGGCTAGAGTGCAGTGGCACAATCTTGGCTCACTACAACTTCTGTCTCCTGGGTTCCAGTGATTCTCCCAACTCAGCCTCCTGAGTAGCTGGGGTTACAGGCATGCACCACCACACCTAGCTAATTTTTTGTATTTTTACCAGAGACGGGGTTTCATCATGTTGGCCAGGCTGGTCTTGAACTCCTGACCTCAAGGGATCTGCCTGCCTTGGCCTCCCAAAGTGCTGGGATTACACGTGTGAGCCACTGCACCCGGCCGTTTCTGACTTTTTCTAAAGTCTTCTTTCTCTGGAGATGACATTATATAATAGCACTGTTCAATAGAAGTTTCTTTGATGATGGAACTGTTCTATAATCTGCATTGTCCCAGCCACTAGCCATATGTGACTACTGTAACACTTGAAATGTGGCTAGAGCAACTGAAGAACTGAATTTTGCATTTTACTGAATTTTA
The DNA here is from genome assembly GCF_029289425.2 of Pan paniscus. Taxonomy (NCBI): domain Eukaryota; kingdom Metazoa; phylum Chordata; class Mammalia; order Primates; family Hominidae; genus Pan; species Pan paniscus. Next base: position 642,621 of record NC_073270.2, on the reverse strand, counting down.
ATTAATTAAAATAGAAATGCAAATAACCATAAGTGGTTAGTAGCTACCATACTGGACAGCAAAGATCTATAATTCAGCATTTAAAATCGATTTTGTTTTGTTTTCAAAAATGGAGTCAGACTGTTACAACCCAAAAGAACTGTAGGTTAAATTAAGGTAAATCCCCAAATACTACATACACATTTGGGAAATCCAAACCAGATTTTTTCATGTGATAACCACACCCTCTTTTGACTTTAGCCTTGGAGGTAATGGAGTATGGCAGAAAAAACCCTGTATCAGCAGCTGGAAGACTCACCTTCTTTTCCTAGCTCTGCCATATATTGACCAAAAGAGTCAAAGTCCATTCAGATGGTTGAAGGGCCTTGGAATTTTGTTTTTGGTTTTCACATACAAGTTGGAGGGCAGATGCGTTAGCCTCTTGAAATACCCAGAAACCACTTGTTTCCTCATCTAAAAATCAGGTATGACAGGATCATTTAATTATCCTGGAAATCAGATGAAGCACTGCATATGAAAGCACTTTGTAACATCGATCGCACTGGGAAATGTAAAGACCTTTTACTGAAATATAAAGGTGTATGGTCAACTGAATATATCTCAGATAGTTAGGATTTGACTGTATATATTGAATATAACCTGTAGTGGGCCCCTTGGTAAACAGCTTACAGTTTTGTTGCAAGTTTTAGCCAAGAGAAAATTTATTTGTTGACTAGTCATGCCCTTTATTGGCCACATGATGAGCAGCCAAGATATTAACACACAGTGCACCTTGCAGAATTCAAGAATGTCTCAGTGTCTTGTGAACTAGGAAGCTGAAATGCAGTGGTATGCAGAAGGCTGGCTCAGTAGGAGCCTTGGGAGTGTCCTCCAGATAGATGTTTGTGCAGGTTGTGTTTGATTCCAGTTGGCCATGAAAAGCTGGTTGCTCTAAAGAATGAGAATATACTTGGTTTTGCATTTACTAGAACTATCTGGGGAACAAATCTTGGGGTGGAAGAAAGAAGGGAGGGAGGGAAAGCTGTGCTTCAATACCTAGGGCTTCTTTCCTGGAATGGATCTGAGAATCTGGAATTGGGTGGCTAATATCTCATCTCTAGAAGGGAGAAAGAACTGGGTGGTGATGGCTTTGTATTTTCTATTGGAGTTCACTACAGAATAGGTGAATGGAATGGGCTGCTATGATCCAGACATTAGGGAGGACAGGTTTGTGATACATTAGAAAACTTGAATGAGCCCTTCTATGATTCTCTCTTCCCTCTTTCTGCTTCCCGTTCTTAATCACCATCCGCAGGTTGTGGAATTAGCAAATCTATTATGTGAGCAATAGCAAACTTACAGGAGCCCTTGGCTCCATCTAGCTCCCTGTTTGTGTCAGTTCCTTCTGGATGCTTTTAGTCTGTGGTCTTCATTCACTCTTTTTATGGGGAAGTAAAAGGAGTGGGACAGATTATGAGAACAGCTGGGTCCTCCCAGTTGCTGGGGTGGTTATTTTAAGCTTTGTTTAATGTGTCCAGAGACCCAGATGGCATTTTTAACTAAGCTGCTTTATTAAATCTTGTGATAAAGCATAGTGATGTTTATTGAAAAGGCAGACATGCATCAGCAACATTATGCGTGAAACTTGCTCTAAGAATTTTCTATAAAACATCTGTTCTCTTTGAGCCTTTTGTGAACTCTGGAAGTTTGCTAGTTTCTATACAGACTTGAGGACAAGAAGTTGGAACCCACTTTTGGAGATGTCCAAGCATAGGTATTGGAATCATTAATCCTAACCCTCTCAGTTTTAAGGCCCCGGATACCCTTCTGTTAGACAACAGTAACATGAGCAAGCACTGTAATAACCTTTAAACAAGATTATTTGGAAATAATGGACAAGAAAAATTAGTATACATTGTTTGGGGATTTTAAAATTAAAGATAAAAAGCTAGGGCTTCAATGACCTGTGCCAGCCTATAGCCTTAAGAGTCAATTTGCAAACACTCAAGATTTGGCCAATATGCCTCTACTACTTCTACTTAACACAGTCAAAGGGAAATTTTTAGAGTCTTTCATCTGATTTGACTCTCTTAGTTACGAATAAGAGGATATCTAGAATATATATGTGACTTGTTAAAATGAAAATCCACCTTCTCTGAGTCTTCAAATATCTTTCATATCTTACATTTTTTAGTCACATCAACTTTTGAAGTCATGTCCGTAGTTGTATGAAAAGAAAAATTTCAGGAACATTCAACCTCAAAAGTTCTTTTTCTTAGTCTGAAGTCGTAGAAGCATTTGACTTTTACTTTCTCTTTTTAAGTTGGTACTAGTAGGTATTTTGTATAAATATAATATTTAATTATTGCCTTTGTATTCTTTTTCTCTAGTAAACATCCTGGTTTTTAGCTATCAATATGTAGTTTTACATTTAGGGATTTCTAATGGAAAGAGAAAGGAATCTGAAATCAGAGGACGAGAGTTTATTCTACTTGACCAAACACATACACAATACTGGAAGGAGAGTTTTACAACAAATATTTAATATCTATGACATGTAAAACGTTTTTTGAAATCAAGAAAATTCAAACAATTCAATACAAATATCATCAATAATAACACATGAACAGGTGGCCAACCTTATTAATAACCAGAGAAATATAAATTAAAACAATCCATCAACTTGTAAAAAAGATGAAATTACCCAGAGTTGGTGTAGGTGATGGAAAATTGTCATGTTTGTATACTGTTCATAGAAGTTAAATTGACATAACTTTTTGGTCAGGCAATTTGGAAGTATATATCTAAATTAATAGAGTAGTTTTCTAATAACCTGGGAATCTCTTAATCTAAGAATCTTTACTGTAGATTTTTCTAGAACAAATGTACAAACATCTGTGTACAAGGGTACTCACTGCAGCATTTTGCTAAGGAAAAACTCAGAAAAAATCTATATGTTCAACAGAGAACAGGTACATAATTTATGACACAACTGCACAATATACACCACTAAAATAAAGGATATAAATTTATATGTAGTATGAAAAAGATGTGAATGATAGCTTGTTGGTGAAAAACAGCAATGACTGGAATATTGTGTGTAACGTAATCCTGCTTTTCTGTATATAATGTAGGCATAGAAAATAGGATTGAAAGGACATACTCTAGTCAACAGTGTATATAGCTTGGGTGGAGGGGGTGTATAATGGGGAAGGAGAGTCCCTTTTCCTATCTATTCCATATACATCTCTGGATTTAAAAGATCATACATGCATACGCATTACCTTCAAAATTAAAATGATAAAGACAAAAGGAGAAGCTTTGTATTTGAATCATGATACTACTGTTTGCAACTTCTATGACCGTGGGGAAGTCGCCTAGCCTCCTGGGGTTTATTTCCTCATTTATAAAAATAGGGAAAGTAATAATACTTGTCTACATATCTTCTAGGGTTGTTGGGAGGATTGAATGTGATAATGGGTTACAGCATTATGAATTATTTATTCATATAACACAATTATTATAAAAATAGTTTGCTCTGATTAAAATAAAAGAAGGACGAGATCGTGTGTGTTTTTCAGTCCCAGTAGCTTTACTAACCAGAAAGCGCCTGCTGATGTGGTGATCACAGTTGCTTTGGTGCAGCTTCCTGTTGACTTTTGGCAATTCTCCACGCTGCTAGCTAAGGCTGAGGTGGCGACTGTGGAAGGTGTGATCTCCTCCCCCTCCCAGCACACATTTGTGTGCATACTCACACTCATGCACACACAAACACACACATGCACACTGTATCACAGTACATGAGGTGGCAGCAGCTGCTCCGGCATAGACTTTCACACAACATAAAGGGCTTTTTTGGTGTGGTCTGTGCATTATTTCCTGTTAAGCATGAGCTGAGTCAGTGCCATGCTTTTCCATCTGAAACCTTTCTGAGGCTCAGGCTGTGTTAAGAGCAAACCCTCTCCCCTCCATGCCCACCCCATGGCCCTCTACTGAAGCCAGATCATAATCTGCTCATTTCATGAGGATTTTCAAACCGAATGGACTGGGCCATGTGAGAGATCACTGAAAGGAACAGACCAAGCAGAGGCTAAGAGACTCCACGCTAATCTGCTGAGTCATCTGAAAATGCACAGCTGTGGCAGCTCACGGTGCTTTAAAGTACTTTGGCAGGATGTTTGTTCAGGGGGCCTGTTCCTGCAGCCCTGCTGAATGTTTGGTTAGGAGGCATAATCATTTTTTGGACAGGATCTCCCAAATGTAAGGTGATAGATGCTAATGTGGAATATAATACAGAAGATACAGCTTGGATGTCATAAATAACAATAAAGTGTTTAATCTTGCTGAGTTGTAAATCTATGATTGCCAGAGGTCTTTAGTTCACTGGAACATAGTATGGGGGCAGGGGCACTTAGCAAATAGGCAGTTATTATTTTCCAACCAGACAGAAACTGGTCTGATGAAATTTATCTAAAATGGCATAGACATGTATTTTAATTAATTGTGACAATTACTCAGAGAAAACACATGGCCCTAAAGAGGCTGAGGGTTTTTTTGTTCTACCTATAAATGTATATGTATATTCACCTATATTCTACCTATGTATAAGTAAGAGAATGAGTTTTTGTTTTGGGGATATATATTTATACGTATCTATACAGATAGATATACACATACTTAATTTCTGTGTACCTATTAAGGTGCGGTGACAGATGGAAAGTATTTTTAAGCATTTAGATAGCTTATTCTATAGCATATGTGTGCATGTAGCCCCCCCATAAAGCTTTGTCTCTTTTCTGGATATATTTAACAAGAGGCTAGAACAGAGTCCAAAATGTCAGAAATGTTTGAACATTCCATAGAAATGAAGGAGGTGTTTCCAAATGACCTATGTTTCTATGGCAATAAATAGAACTTGTGCTGCGTTGGATGGGTCAGGAGTAAGGAATATAAACAGTGTAAGTATGGCTATTCCAGGCAGAAATCTACCTTGTAAGAACAGCTTTGTGCAGTGAGCTCGACAACATTGATCAGTTAGCAGTCCGGTTCAGTACAACATTGATCAGGTAGCAAGACGGTTCGGCAGTGCCAGTCGGAGACACAGATGGGGACAATCACAGAAGATGCAGGTCAGGACAAGGATGCAGACATGTACCTGTCACTAGCATGGACTTCAGCAGCTTCTTAGTGAGCAGGTTTATGATCAAATAAGAAAGACATCGTTGATATGTAAGCATGTTACAATTAATTTGCTGTTTAGTTACTAGCAAACTACATCCAGTTTTTAGTTTTTAGGTTTTTTTTTTCCTTTTTCTATTTTGAAACAGGTTCTTTTTCTGTCATCCAGGTTGGAGTGCAGTCGTTATCCAAGGTCACTGCAGCCTTAAAATCCTGGGCTCCGTAGATCCTCCCACCTCAGCCTCCCAAGAAGCTGGGACTACAGGTGCACCCGACCATGGCCAGCTAATATTTCTAATTTTTTTGTAGAGATGAGGCCTTGCTGTATTGCCCAGGCTGCTCTTGAGTTCCTGGCAGTGTAGATATTTCCATGTTTACACAGATGATGGTGTAGATATTTCCATGTTTATACAGATGAGTGTGTAGATATTTCCATGTTTTTAAAGATGGCGGTGTAGATATTTCCATGTTTATAGAGATGGCGGTGTAGATATTTCCATGTTGATACAGATAGCGGTGTAGATATTTCCACGTTTTTAAAGATAGCGGTGTAGATATTTCCATTTTTATACAGGTAGCGGTGTAGATATTTCCATGTTTATACAGATAGTGGTGTAGATATTTCCATGTTTATAGAGATAGCGGTGTAGATATTTCCATATTTATACATATAGCGGTGTAGATATTTCCATGTTTATAGTGATAGCAGTGTAGGAATTTCCATGTTTATAGAGATAGCGGTGTAGATATTTCCATATTTATACATATAGCGGTGTAGATATTTCCATGTTTATAGTGATAGCGGTGTAGGAATTTCCATGCTTATAGTGATAGCGGTGTAGATATTTCCATGTTTATACGGATAGCCGTGTAGATATTTCCATGTTTAAACGGATAGCGGTGTTGATATTTTCATGTTTATACAGATGGCAGTGTAGATATTTCCATGTTTATACAGATGGCTGTGTAGATATTTCCATGTTTATACAGATGGCAGTGTAGATATTCCATGTTTATGCAGATGGTGGTGTTGATATTTCCGTGTTTAAAGAGATAGCGGTGTAGATATTTCCATCTTTGCACAGATTGCGGTGCAGGTATTTCCATCTTTACACAGATAGTGGTGTTGATATTTCCGAGTTTACAAAGATAGCTGTGTAGATATTTCCATGTTTACACAGATGGCGTTGTAGATATTTCCATGTTTACACAGATAGCGTTGTAGATATTTCCATGTTTATACAGATAGCGGTGTAGGTATTTCCATGTTTATTCAGATAGCGGTGTAGATATTTCCATGTTTATAGAGATAGCGGTGTAGATATTTCCATATTTATAGAGATAGCGGTGGAGATATTTCCATGTTTATACAGATAGCGGTGTAGATATTTCCATGTTTATACAGATATCGGTGTAGATATTTCCATGTTTATAGAGATAGCGGTGTAGATATTTCCATGTTTATAGAGATAGCAGTGTAGATATTTCCATGTTTATACAGTTGGCTGTGTAGATATTTCCATGTATATAGAGATGGCAGTCGTGATATTTCCATGTTTATAGAGATGGTGGTGTACATATTTCCATGTTTATACAGATGACTGTGTAGATATTTGCATGTTTATACAGATGGCGGTGTAGATATTTCCATCTTTATAGAGATAGCAGTGTAGATATTTACATGTTTATACAGATAGCGTTGTAAGTATTTCCATGTTTATAGAGATAGCAGTGTAGATATTTCCATGTTTATAGAGATAACTGTGTAGATATTTCCATGTTTATACAGATAGCGATGTAGATATTTCCATGTTTACACATATAGCGGTGCAGATATTTCCATGTTTACACAGATAGCGTTGCAGATATTTCCATGTTTATACAGATGGCGGTGTAGATTTTTCCATGTTTATGCAGACGGCGGAGTAGATATTTCCATGGTTATGCAGTTGGCGGTGTAGATATTTCCAAGTTTATAGACATGGTGGTATAGATGTTTCCATGTTTATAGAGATGGCGGTGTAGGTATTTCCATGTTTATAGAGACAGTGGTGTAGGTATTTCCATGTTGAAACAGATAGCGGTGAAGATATTTCCATGTTTATGTGGATAGCGTTGATGATATTTCCATGTTTATAGGGATAGCTTTGTAGATGTTTCCATATTTATACAGATAGCGGTTTAGGAATTTCCATGTTTATACAGATCGCAGTATAGATATTTCCATGTTTATACAGATGGTGGTGTAGATATTTCCATGTTTATACAGATGACGGTGTCGGTATTTCTATGTTTATACAGATGTCGGTGTAGATATTTTCATGTTTATAGAGATAGCGGTGTAGACATTTCCATGTTTATACAGATAGCGGTGTAGATATTTCCATATTTATACAGATAGCTGTATAGATATTTCCATGTTTACACAGATAGCGGTGTAGACATTTCCATGTTTATGCAGATAGCGGTGTAGATATTTTCATGTCTACAGAGATGGCGGTGTAGGTATTTCCATGTTTACAGAGATCGTGTTGTAGATATTTCCATGTTTATACAGATAGTGGTGTAGGTATTTCCATGTTTATACAGATAGCGGTGTTTGTATTTCCATGTTTATACAGATAGCGTTGTAGATATTTCTATCTTTATGCAGCTCGCGGTACAGATATTTCCATCTTTATACAGATGGCAGTGTAGATAATTCCATGTACATACAGATAGCGGTGAAGATATTTCCATGTTTATAGAGATGGCGGTGTAGATACTTCCATATTTATGGAGATGGCGGTGTAAATATTTTCATGTTTATAGAGATGGCGGAGTAGATATTTCCATGTATACAGAGATTGCCATGTAGATATTTCCATGTTTATAGAGATAGCGGTGTAGGTATTTCCATATTTACAGAGATAGCGGTGTACATATTTCCATGTTTATACAGTTGGCAGTGCAGATATTTCCATGTGTATACACATGGCGGTGTAGATATTTCCATGTTTATAGAGATGGTTTTGTAGATATTTCCATGTTTATACACAAGACTGTGTAGATATTTGTGTCTTTATACAGATGGCGGTGTAGATATTTCCATGTTTATAGAGATAACGGTGAGGAATGTCCATGATTATACAGATAGCGGTGTAGATATTTCCATGTCTATACAGATAGCGATATAGATATTTCCATGTTTATAAAGATCCCGGTGTAGATATTTCCATGTTTATACAGATGGCGATTTAGATATTTCCATGTTTATACAGATAGCGGTGTAGATATTTAAATGTTTACAGAGATAGTGGTGTAGATATTTCCATTTTTGCACAGATTGCGGTGTTGGTATTTCCATCTTTACACAGATAGCGGTGTTGATATTTCCAAGTTTACACAGATAGCTGTGTAGATATTTCCATGTTTACACAGATAGTGTTGTAGATATTTCCAGGTTTATAGAGATAGCGGTGCAGATATTTCCATATTTATACAGATAGCGGTGTAGATATTTCCATGTTTATACAGATAGCGGTATAGATATTTCCATGTTTATACAGATGGCGGTGTAGATAGTTCCATGTTTATGGAGATGGCGGTGTAAATATTTTCATGCTTATTGAGATGGCGGTGTAGGCATTTCCATGTTTATAGAGATTGCCATGTAGGTATTTCCATGTTTATAGAGATAGTGGTGTAGGTATTTCCATATTTATAGTGATGGCGGTGAAAATATTTTCATGTTTATCGAGATGGCGGTGTAGATATTTTCATGTTTATAGAGATTGCCAGGTAGATATTTCCAGGTTTATAGAGATAGCGGTGTAGGTATTTCCATATTTATAGAGATAGCGGTGTAGATATTTCCATGTTTATACAGATGGCTGTGTAGATATTTCCATGTCTATACACATGGCAGTGTATATATTTCCATGTTTATAGAGATGGTGGTGTAGATATTTCCATGTTTATACACATGACTGTGTAGATATTTGTATGTTTATACAGATGGCGGTGTATATATTTCCATGTTTATAGAGATAACGGTGAGGAATTTCCATGTTTATACAGACAGCGGTGTAGATATTTCCATGTTTACGGAGATAGCGGTTTAGATATTTCCATATTTACAGAGAAGGCATTGTAGATATTTCCATGTTTATACAGATAGCAGTGTAGATATTTCCATGTTTATACAGATAGCGGTGTAGATATTTCCATTTTTATACAGATAGCGGTGTAGATACTTAGATATTTACAGAGATAGTGGTGTAGATATTTCCATCTTTGCACTGATTGCGGTGTTGATATTTACATCTTTACACAGATAGCGGTGTAGATATTTCCAAGTTTACACAGATAGCTGTGTAGATATTTCCATGTTTACACAGATAGCGGTGTAGATATTTCCAAGTTTACACAGATAGCTGTGTAGATACTTCCATGTTTACACAGATAGTGTTGTAGATATTTCCATGTTTATGGAGATAGTGGTGCAGATATTTCCTTATTTATAGAGATAGCGGTGTAGATATTTCCATGTTTATACTGATAGCGTTTTAGATATTGCCATGTTTATAGAGATGGTGTTGTAGGAATTTCCATGTTTATAGAGATAGTGGTGTAGATATTTCCATGTTTATACAGATAGCGGTGTAGATATTTGCAAGTTTATACAGATAGCGGTGTTGTTATTTCCATGTTTATACACATAGCGGTGTAGCTATTTCCATGTTTATACAGCTCGCGTTGTAGATATTTCCATCTTTATACAGATGGCAGTGTAGATATTTCCATGTTTGTACAGATAGTGGTGTAGATATTTCCATGTTTATACAGATGTTGGTTTAGATATTTCCATGTTTATACGGATAGCGGTGTTGATATTTCCATGTTTTATGGGACAGCGCTGTAGATATTTCCATGTTTATACAGATAGCGATGTCAGTATTTCCATGTTTATACTGATAGCAGTGTAGATATTCCCAAGTTTATACAGATAGCGGTGTAGATATTTCCACGTTTATACAGACAGCGGTGTAGATATTTCCATGGTTATACAGATATCGATGTAGATATTTCCACGTTTTTAGAGATAGCATAGATATTTCCACGTTTACACAGATAGCGGTGTAGATATTTCCACGTTTATACAGATAGCGGTGTAGATATTTCCACGTTTATACAGATAGTGGTGTAGATATTTCCATCTTTATACAAATAGCGGAGTAGATATTTCCATGTTTACACAGATAGCGGTGTAGATATTTCCATGTTTACACAGATAGTGTTGCAGATATTTCCGTGTTTATACAGATGGCGGTGTAGATATTTCCATGTTCATGCAGATGACGGTGTAGCTATTTCCATGTTTATGCAAATGGCGGTGTAGATATTTCCTTGTTTATACAGATGGCGGTGTAGATATTTCCAAGTTCATGCAGATGACGGTGTAGATATTTCCATGTTTATGCAAATGGCGGTGTAGATATTTCCTTGTTTATAGAGATGTCGGTGTAGATATTTCAATGTTTATAGAGATAGCGGTGTAGATAATTCCAAGTTTATAGAGATTGAGTTGTAGGTATTTTCATGTTTATAGAGTTTGCTGTGTAGATATTTCCATGTTTACAAAGATAGCGGTGTAGATATTTCCATGTTTATACAGAAGGCAGTGTAGCTATTTCCATGTTTATACACATGGCAGTGTAGATATTTCCATGTTTATACAGACAGTGGTGGAGATATTTCCATGTTTACAGAGATAGCGTTGTAGATATTTCCATCTTTGCACAGATTGCAGTGTAGATGTTTCCATCTTTACAGAGATAGCTTTGTAGATATTTCCAAGTTTACACTGATAGCTGTGTAGCTTTTCCATGTTTACACAGATAGCGTTTTAGATATTTCCTAGTTTATACAGATACCGGTGTCGATATTTCCATGTTTATACAGATAGCGGTGTTGGTATTTCCATGTGTATACAGATAGAGGTATAGATATTCCATGTTTATACAGCTCGTGGTGTAGATATTTCCATGTTTATACAGATGGCAGTGTAGATATTTCCATGTTTAGACAGATAGTGGTGTAGATATTTCGATGTTTATACACATGGCGGTGTAGATATTTCCATATTTCTGGAGACGGCTTTGTAGATATTTTCATGTTTATAGAGATGGCGGTGTAGATATTTCCATGTTTATAGAGACTGCGGTGTAGATATTTCCATGTTTACACAGACGGCTGTGTAGATATTTCCATGTGTATACAGATGGCAGTGTAGATATGTCCATGTTTATAGAGATGGTGGTGTAGATATTTCCAAGTTTATACAGGTGAATGTGTAGATATTTGCATGTTTATACAGATGGCGGTGTGGATATTTCCATGTTTATAGAGATAGCGGTGTAGGTATTTCCCTGTTTTACAGATAGCCTTGTAGATATTTCCAGATTTATACAGGTAGCGGTGTAGATATTTCCATGTTTATACAGATCGTGGTGTAGACATTTCCTTCTTTCCACAGATGGCAGTGTAGATATTTCCATGCTTATAAAGATGGCGGTGTTGATATTTCCATGTTTACAGAGATAGCAGTGAAGATATTCCCATGTGTATAGAGATGGCTGTGTAGGTATTTCCATGTTTATACATATAGCGGTGTAGATATTTCCACGTTTTACAGATAGTGCTGTAGATATATCCATGTTTATACAGTTAGCGGTGTAGATATTTCCATGTTTATTCAGCTCGCGGTGTAGATATTTCCATCTTTATACAGATGGCAGTGTACATATTTCCATATTTATACAGATAGTGGTGTAGATATTTCCATGTTTATACAGATGGCGGTGTAGGTTGTTCCATGTTTCTGGAGGTGGCGGTGTAGATATTTTCATGTGTATAGAGATGGCGATGTAGATATTTCCATGTTTATAGAGATTGCGTTGTAGATATTTCCATGTTTATACAGATGGCTGTGTAGGTATTTCCATGTGTATACAGATGGCAGTGTAGTTATTTCCATGTTTTTAGAGATGGTGTTGTAGATATTTCCATCTTTATACAGATGACTGTGTAGATATTTGCATGTTCATGCAGATGGCGATGTTGATATTTCCATGTTTATAGAGATAACAGTGTAGATATTTCCATGCTTATAAAGATAGCGGTGTAGATATTTCCATGTTTAAAGAGATAGCGGTGTAGATATTTCCATATTTATACAGTTAGCGGGATAGATATTTCCATGTTGATACTGATGGCGGTGTAGATATTTCTATGTTTATACAGATGGTGGTGTAGATATTTCCTTGTTTATACAGATATTGGTGTACATATTTCCAAGTTTATGCTGATTGCGGTGTAGAAATTTCCATGTTTACAGAGATAGCGGTGTAGATATTTCCATGTTTATACACATTGCGGTGTAGATATTTCCATGTTTATACAGATAGCGGTGTAAATATTTCCATTTTTATACAGGTAGCGGTGTAGATATTTCCATGTTTATACAGATCACAGTGTAGGTATTTCCATCTTTCCATCGATGGCAGTGTAGATATTTCCATGTTTATACAGATGGCGTTGTAGATATTTCCATGTTTATACAGATAGCGTTGTAGATATTTCCATGTTCATGCAGATGGCAGTGTAGATATTTCCATATTTATAGAGATGGCGGTGTAGATATTTCTATGTTTATAGAGATAGCGGTGTAGATATTTCCATGTGTATAGAGATGGCGGTGCACGTATCTCCATGTTTATAGAGATAGTGATGAAGATATTTCCATGTTTATACAGATAGCGGTGTAGATATTTCCATTTTTATACAGATAGCGGTGTAGATATTTAGATGTTTACAGAGATAGTGGTGTAGATATTTCCATCTTTGCACTGATTGTGGTGTTGATATTTACATCTTTACACAGATAGCGGTGTAGATATTTCCAAGTTTACACAGATAGCTGTGTAGATATTTCCATGTTTACACAGATAGCGGTGTAGATATTTCCAAGTTTACACAGATAGCTGTGTAGATACTTCCATGTTTACACAGATAGTGTTGTAGATATTTCCATGTTTATGGAGATAGTGGTGCAGATATTTCCTTATTTATAGAGATAGCGGTGTAGATATTTCCATGTTTATACAGATAGCATTTTAGATATTGCCATGTTTATAGAGATGGCGATGTAGGAATTTCCATGTTTATAGAGATAGTGGTGTAGATATTTCCATATTTATACAGATAGCGGTGTAGATATTTGCAAGTTTATACAGATAGCGGTGTTGTTATTTCCATGTTTATACACATAGCGGTGTAGCTGTTTCCATGTTTATACAGCTCGCGTTGTAGATATTACCATCTTTATACAGATGGCAGTGTAGATATTTCCATGTTTATACAGATAGTGGTGTAGATATTTCCATGTTTATACAGATGTTGGTTTAGATATTTCCATGTTTATACGGATAGCGGTGTTGATATTTCCATGTTTATTGGGACAGCGCTGTAGATATTTCCATGTTTATAGAGATAGCGATGTCAGTATTTCCGTGTTTATACTGATAACAGTGTAGATATTCCCAGGTTTATACAGATAGCGGTGTAGATATTTCCACGTTTATACAGACAGCGGTGTAGATATTTCCACGGTTATACAGATATCGATGTAGATATTTCCACGTTTATACAGATAGCATAGATATTTCCACGTTTACACAGATAGCGGTGTAGATATTTCCACGTTTATACAGATAGCGGTGTAGATATTTCCACGTTTATACAGATAGCGGTGTAGATATTTCCATGTTTACACAGATAGTGTTGCAGATATTTCCATGTTTATACAGATGGCGGTGTAGATATTTCCATGTTCATGCAGATGACGGTGTAGATATTTCCATGTTTATGCAAATGGCAGTGTAGATATTTCCTTGTTTATAGAGATGTCGGTGTAGATATTTCAATGTTTATAGAGATAGCGGTGTAGATAATTCCAAGTTTATAGAGATAGAGTTGAAGGTATTTTCATGTTTATAGAGATTGCGGTGTAGATATTTCCATGTTTATAAAGATAGCGGTGTAGATTTTCCATGTTTATATAGAGAGCGGTGTAGATATTTCCATGTTTATACACAAGGCAGTGTAGCTATTTCCGTGTTTATACACATGGTGTTGTAGATATTTCCATGTTTATACAGATAGCGTTGTAGATATTTCCATGTTCATGCAGATGGCAGTGTAGATATTTCCATATTTATAGAGATGGCGGTGTAGATATTTCCATGTGTATAGAGATGGCGGTGCAGGTATCTCCATGTTTATAGAGATAGTGATGAAGATATTTCCATGTTTATATAGATAACGGTGTAGATATTTCCGTGTTTATACAGATAGCGTTGTTGGTATTTCCCTGTTTACACAGATAGCGGTGTTGGTATTTCCATGTTTATAGAGATAGCGGTGTATATATTTCCATGTTTACAGAGATAGTGGTGTACATATTTCCATTTTGCGCAGATTGCAGTGTAGATATATCCATCTTTACACTGATAGCTGTGTAGATATTTCCAAGTTTACACAGATAGCTGTGTGGATATTTCTATGTTTACACAGATAGCGTTTTAGATATTTCCTTGTTTATACAGATACCGGTGTAGATATTTCCATGTTTATACAGATAGCGGTGTTGGTATTTCCATGATTATACAGATAGCAGTATAGATATTTCCATGTTTATACAGCTCGCGGGGTAGTTATTTCCATCTTTATGCAGATGGCAGTGTAGATATTTCCATGTTTATACACATGGCGGTGTAGATAGTTCCATGTTTCTGGAGATGGCGTTGTAGATATTTTCAAGTTTGTAGAGATTTCGGTGTAGATATTTCCATGTTTATAGAGATTCCGGTGTAGATATTTCTATGTTTATAGAGATAGCGGTGTAGGTATTTCCATGTTTATAGAGATAGCGGTGTAGATATTTCTATGTTTATACAGATGGCTGTGTAGATATTTCCATGTGTATATAGATGGTAGTGTAGGTATTTCCATGTTTATAGAGATGGTGGTGTAGATATTTCCATGTTTATACAGATGACTGTGAAGATATTTGCATGTTTATACAGATGAAGGCATAGATATTTCCATGTTTACACAGATGGTGGTGTAGATATTTCCTTGTTTTTACAGATAGCGGTGTAGCTATTTCCATGTTTATGCAGACAGCGGTGTAGAAATTTCCATGTTTACAGAGATAGCGGTGTAGATATTTCCATCTTTTCACAGATTGCGGTGTAGATATTTCCATCTTTACACAGATAGCTGTGTAGATATTTCCAAGTTTACGCAGATAGCTGTGTAGATATTTCCATGTTTATAGATATAGCGGTGTAGATATTTCTGTGTTTATACAGATGGCTGTGTAGATATTTCCATGTGTGTATAGACGGCAGTGTACGTATTTCCATGTTTATAGAGATAGCAGTGTAGATATTTCTATGTTTATACAGATAGGTGTGTAGATATTTCCAATTTTATACCGATGGCAGTGTAGATATTTCCATGTTTATACAGATGGCGGTGTAGATATTTCCAAGTTTATACAGATAGCAGTTTAGATATTTCAATGTTTATACAGATAGCTTTGTAGATATTTCCATGTTTATA
Organism: Pan paniscus; assembly: GCF_029289425.2. Lineage (NCBI taxonomy): Eukaryota > Metazoa > Chordata > Mammalia > Primates > Hominidae > Pan > Pan paniscus. The sequence goes on along the minus strand of NC_073270.2, from coordinate 626,796 downwards.
CTGATAGCGGCGGAGACATTTCCATGTTTATACAGACAGTGATGTAGATATTTCCATGTTTACAGAGATGGCGGTGTAGATATTTCCATGTTTATAGAGATGGCAGTGTAGATATTTCCATGTTTATAGAGATAACGGTGTAGGTATTTCCATGTTTATTGAGATAGTGGAGTAGATATTTCCATGTTTACACTGATGACTGTGTAGGTATTTCCATTGGTATACAGATGGCAGTGAAGATATTTCCACGTTTATAGAGATGGTGGTGTAGATATTTCCATGTTTATACTAATGAGTGTAAAATATATTTGCATGTTTATACAGATGGCGGTGTAGATATTTCCATGTTTTAGAGATAGCATTGTAGGTATTTCCATGTTTATACAGATAGCGGTGTAGATATTTCCATGTTTATACAGATAGCGGTGTAGATATTTCCATGTATATACAGACAGTGTTGGAGATATTTCCTTGTTTATACAGAACGTGGTGTAGATATTTCCATGCTTATAGAGATCGCGTTGTAGATATTTCCATCTTTCCACAGATGGCAGTGTAGATATTTCCTTGTTTATACAGATGGCGGTGTAGATATTTCCATGTTTATAAAGATAGCCTTGTAGATATTTCCATGTTCATGAACATGGCAGTGTAGATATTTCCATGTTTATAGAGATTGCGGTGTAGATATTTCCATGTCTATAGAGATGTCGGTGTAGCTATTTCCATGTTCATAGAGATAGTGGTGAAGATATTTCCATGTTTATACAGATAGCGTTGAAGATATTTCCATGTTTATTCAGATAGCGGTGTTGGTATTTCCATGTTTATACGGATGGCGTTGTTTGAATTTCTATGTTTATACAGATAGCAGTGTAGATATTTCCATGTTTACAAAGAGAGTTGTGTAGATATTTCCATCTTTGCAAACATTGCAGTGTAGATATTTCCATCTTTACACAGATAGCTGTGTAGATATTTCCAAGTTTACATGTAGCTCTGTAGATATTTCCATGTTAACACAGACAGCGTTGTAGATATTTCCATGTTTATACAGATAGCGGTGTAGATATTTCCATGTTTTTACAGATAGCGGTGTAGATATTTCTATGTTTACAGAGATAGCGGTGTAGATATTAACATCTTTGCAAAGATTGCAGTGAAGATATTTCGGTCTATACACACATAGCTGTGTAGATATTTCCAAGTTTACACACATAGCTATGTAGATATTTACATGTTTACACAGATAGCGTTGTAGATGTTTCCAAGTTTATACAGATAGCGGTTTAGATATTTCCATGTTTATAAAGATAGCGGTATAGATATTTCCATGTTTATACAGCTATCGGTGTTGATATTTCTATGTTTATAGAGAGATCGGGGTAGATATTTCCATGTGTATGCAAATGGCGGTGTAGATATTTCCATGTTCATAGAGATGGCGGTGTAGATATTTCCATGTTTATACTTATAGCGGCGTAGATATTTCCATGTTTACATAGATAGCGGTGTAGATATTTCCATCTTTGCACAGATTGCGGTGTAGATATTTCCATCTTTACACATATTGCTGTGTAGTTATTTCCAAGTTTACACAGATAGCTGTGTAGATATTTCCATGTTCACACAGATAGTGTTGTGGATATTTCCATGTTTATACAAAGTTGTAGATATTTCCATGTTGATACAGATAGCAGTGTAGATATTTCCATGTTTATACAGATAGCGGTGTAGATGTGTCCATGTTTGCAGAGATAGCGGTGGAGATATGTTCACGTTTATACACATATCGATGTAGATTTCTCCACGTTTATACAGATAGCGTTGTAGGTATTTCCACGTTTATACAGATAGCGGTGTAGATACTTCCATGTTTATACAGATAGCGGTGTAGATATTTCCACGTTTTACAGATAGCGGTGTAGATATTTAGATGTTTACACAGACAGCGGTGTAGATATTTCCACGTTTACAGAGATAGAGGTGTAGATATTTCCATCTTTGCACAGATTGCGGAGTGGATATTACCATGTATATAGAGATAGTGGTGTAGGTATTTCCATGTTTATAGGGATAGCGGTATCGGTATATCCATGTTTATACAGATGGCTGTGTAGATATTTCCATGTGTATTCAGATGGCAATGCAGATATTCCCATGTTCATAGAGATGATGGTGTAGATATTTCCATGTTTAACGGGATTGCGGTGTAGATATTTCCATGTTTATAGAGATAGCGGTGTAGGTATTTCCATGTTTATAGAGGTAGCGGTGTAGATATTTCCATGTTTATACAGATGACTGGGTAGATATTTGCATGTTTATACAGATTGCGATGTACATATTTCTATGTTTATAGAGATAGCTTTGTAGATATTTCCATGTGCATAGAGATGGCGGTGTAGGTATTTCCATGTTTATATAGATATTGGTGAAGGTATTTCCATGTTTATACAGATAGCAGTGTAGATATTTCCATGTTTATACAGATAGCGGTGTTGGTATTTCCATGTTTATACAGAGGGCGGTGTAGTTATTACCATGTTTATATAGATATTGGTGAAGGTATTTCCATGTTTATACAGATAGCAGTGTAGATATTTCCATGTTTATACAGATAGCGGTGTTGGTATTTCCATGTTTATACAGAGAGCGGTGTAGACATTTCCATGTTTATACAGTTCGCAGTGTAGATATTTCCATCTTTATACAGTTGGCAGTGAAGTTATTTCCATGTTTATACAGATGGCGGTGTAGATAGTTCCATGTTTCAGGACATGACTGTGTAGATATTTCCATGTTTATAGAGATTGCGGTGTAGATATTTCCATGGTTATAGAGATAACGGTGTAGGTATTTCCATATTTATAGACATAGCGCTGTAGTTATTTCCATGTGTATACAGATGGCTGTGTAGTTATTTCCATGTGTATACAGATGGCAGTGTAGAGATTTCCATGTTTATAGAGATGGTAGTGTGGATATTTCCTTGTTTATACAGATGACTGTGTAGATATTTGCATGTTTATACAGATGGCAGTGTAGATATTTCCATGTTTATAGATATAAAGTTGTAGATATTTTCATGTTTATAAATTTAGCGGTGTAGAAATTTCCATGTTTATAGAGATAGCGGTGTACATATTTCCATATTTATACAGATAAATGTGTAGATATTTCAATGTTTATACAGATGGCCGTGTAGATATTTCTATGTTTACAGAGATAGCGGTGCAGATATTTCCATGTTTATACTGATAGTGGTGGAGATATTTCCATGTTTATACAGATAGCGATGTAGATATTTCCACGTTTAAAGAGATGGCGGTGTAGATATTTCCATGTTTATAGAGATAGCGGTGTAGATATTGCCAGATTTATAGAGATAGCGGTGTAGCTATTTCCATGTTTACAGAGATATCGGAGTAGACATTTCCATGTTTATACAGACGGCAGTTTAGGTATTTCCATGGGTATACAGATGGCAGTGTAGATATTTCCATGTTTATAGAGATGGTGTTGTAGGTATTTCCATGTTTATATAGATGACTGTGTAGATATTTGCATGTTTACCCACATGGCGGTGTAGATATTTCCATGTTTATAGAGATAGAGGTGTAGTTATTTCCATGTTTATACAGATAGCGGTGTAGATATTTCCAGGTTTATACACATAGCGGTGTAGATATCTCCATGTTTATACAGATAGTGGTGGAGTTATTTCCTTGGTTATACAGATCGTGGTGTATATATTTCCATGTTCATACATATCGCGGTGTAGATATTTCCATCTTTCCACAGATGGCAGTGTAGATATTTCCATGTTTATACAGATGGCTGTGTAGATACTTCCATGATCATGCAGGTGGCGGTGTAGATATTTCCATGTTTATAGAGATGGTGGTGTAGATATTTCTATGTTTATACAGATAGCGGTGTAGATATTTCCATGTGTATAGAGATGGCGGTGTAGGTATTTCCAAGTTTATACAGATGATGGTGTAGATATTTCCTTGTTTATACAGATAGCGGTGTAGATATTTCCATGTTGATACAGATAGCGGTGAAGATATATCCATGTTTACAGAGATAGCGGTGTAGAGATTTCCATCTTTGCACACATTGCGGTGTAGATATTAACATCTTTACCAAGATAGCTGTGTAGATATTTCCAAGTTTACACAGATATCTGTGTAGATATTTCCATGTTTACAGAGGTATCGTTGTAGATATTTCCATGTTTATACAGATAGCGTTGTAGGTATTTCCATATTTATACAGATAGCTGTGTAGGTATTTCCATGTTTATACAGATAGCGGTGTAGATATTTCCACGTTTATACAGATAGCGGTGGAGATATTTCCACGTTTATACAGATAGCGATGTAGATATTTCTACATTTATACAGATAGCGTTGTAGATATTTAAACGTTCATACATTTAGCGGTGTAGATATTTCCACGTTTATACAGATAGCGGTGTAGATATTTCCAGGTTTTATAGATAGCAGTGTGGATATTTCCATGTTTACACCGATAGCATTGTAGATATTTCAATGTTTATACAGATAGCGGTGTAGATATTTCCATGTTTATACAGATGGCAGTGTAGGTATTTCCATGTTTATGCAGATGGCGGTGTAGACATTTCCATGTTTATGCAGATGGCGGTGTAGATATTTCAAAGTTTATAGAATGTCAGTGTAGATATTTCCATGTTTATAGAGATAGCGGTGTAGATATTTCCATGTTTATACAGATAGCGGTGTAAATATTTCCATGTTTATGCAGATAGCGGTGTAGATATTTCCAGGTTTATACAGATAGTGGTGGAGATATTTTCTTGTTTATACAGATCTTGGTGTAGGTATTTCCATGTTTATAGAGATAGCGGTGTAGATATTTCCATAATTATACAGGTAGCGGTGTAGATATTTCCATGTTTATACAGATTGCGGTGTAGATATTTCCATCTTTCCACAGATGGCCATGTAGATATTTCCATGTTTATACAGATGGCGGTGTAGATATTTCCATGTGTATACAGATGGCAGTGTAGATATTTCCATGTTTATAGATATGGTGGTGTAGATATTTCCATGTTTATACAGATGACTGGGTAGATATTTTCATGTTTATACAGATTGCGGTGTAGATATTTCTATGTTTATAGAGATATCTTTGCAGATATTTCCATGTGCATAGAGATCCGGTGTAGGTATTTCCATGTTTATATAGATATTGGTGAAGGTATTTCCATGTTTATACAGATAGCAGTGTAGATATTTCCATGTTTATACAGATAGCGGTGTTGGTATTTCCATGTTTATACAGAGAGCGGTGTAGATATTTCCATGTTTATACAGTTCGCAGTGTAGATATTTCCATCTTTATACAGGTGGCAGTGAAGTTATTTCCATGTTTATACAGATGGCGGTGTAGATAGTTCCATGTTTCAGGACATGACTGTGTAGATATTTCCATGTTTATAGAGATTGCGGTGTAGATATTTCCATGGTTATAGAGATAGCGGTGTAGGTATTTCCATATTTATAGACATAGCGCTGTAGTTATTTCCATGTTTATACAGATGGCTGTGTAGTTATTTCCATGTGTATACAGATGGCAGTGTAGAGATTTCCATGTTTATAGAGATGGTAGTGTGGATATTTCCTTGTTTATACAGATGACTGTGTAGATATTTGCATGTTTATACAGATGGCAGTGTAGATATTTCCATGTTTATAGAGATAAAGTTGTAGATATTTTCATGTTTATTAATTTAGCGGTGTAGAAATTTCCATGTTTATAGAGATAGCGGTGTACATATTTCCATATTTATACAGATAAATGTGTAGATATTTCAATGTTTATACAGATGGCGGTGTAGATATTTCCATGTTTATACAGATGGCGATATACATATTTCCTTGTTTATACAGATGGCGGTTTAGATATTTCCATGTTTATACAGATGGCCGTGTAGATATTTCTATGTTTACAGAGATAGCGGTGCAGATATTTCCATGTTTATACTGATAGTGGTGGAGATATTTCCATGTTTATACAGATAGCGATGTAGATATTTCCACGTTTATAGAGATGGCGGTGTAGATATTTCCATGTTTATAGAGATAGCGGTGTAGATATTGCCAGATTTATAGAGATAGCGGTGTAGCTATTTCCATGTTTACAGAGATATCGGAGAAGACATTTCCATGTTTATACAGACGGCAGTTTAGGTATTTCCATGGGTATACAGATGGTAGTGTAGATATTTCCTTGTTTATAGAGATGGTGTTGTAGGTATTTCCATGTTTATATAGATGACTGTGTAGATATTTGCATGTTTACCCACATGGCGGTGTAGTTATTTCCATGTTTATAGAGATAGAGGTGTAGGTATTTCCATGTTTATACAGATAGCGGTGTAGATATTTCCAGGTTTATACACATAGCGGTGTAGATATTTCCATGTTTATACAGATAGTGGTGGAGTTATTTCCTTGGTTATACAGATCGTGGTGTATATATTTCCATGTTCATACATATCGTGGTGTAGATATTTCCATCTTTCCACAGATGGAAGTGTAGATATTTCCATGTTTATACAGATGGCTGTGTAGATACTTCCATGATCATGCAGGTGGCGGTGTAGATATTTCCATGTTTATAGAGATGGTGGTGTAGATATTTCTATGTTTATACAGATAGCGGTGTAGATATTTCCATGTGTATAGAGATGGCGGTGTAGGTATTTCCAAGTTTATACAGATGATGGTGTAGATATTTCCTTGTTTATACAGATAGCGGTGTAGATATTTCCATGTTGATACAGATAGCGGTGAAGATATATCCATGTTTACAGAGATAGCGGTGTAGATATTTCCATCTTTGCACACATTGCGGTGTAGATATTAACATCTTTACCAAGATAGCTGTGTAGATATTTCCAAGTTTACACAGATATCTGTGTAGATAATTCCATGTTTACAGAGGTATCGTTGTAGATATTTCAATGTTTATACAGATCGCGTTGTAGGTATTTCCATATTTATACAGATAGCTGTGTAGGTATTTCCATGTTTATACAGATAGCGGTGTAGATATTTCCATGTTTATACAGATAGCGGTGTAGATATTTCCACGTTTATACAGATAGCGGTGTAGATATTTCTACGTTTTATAGATAGCAGTGTGGATATTTCCATGTTTACACCGATAGCATTGCAGATATTTCAATGTTTATACAGATAGCGGTGTAGATATTTCCATTTTTATACAGATGGCAGTGTAGATATTTCCATGTTTATGCAGATGGCGGTGTAGACATTTCCATGTTTATGCAGATGGCGGTGTAGATATTTCAAGTTTATAGAATGTCAGTGTAGATATTTCCATGTTTATAGAGATAGCGGTGTAGATATTTCCATGTTAATAGATATAGCGTTTTAGGTATTTCCATGTTTATTGTGATAGCGGTGTAGATATTTCCACGTTTATACAGATAGCGGTGTAGTTAATTCCATGTTTATACAGATAGTGGTGGAGCTATTTCCTTTATACAAATCGTGGTGTAGATATTTCCATGTTTATACAGATAGCGGTGAAGATATTTCCATATTTATACAGGTAGCGGTGTAGATATTTCCAAGTTTATACAGATCACGGTGTAGATATTTCGATCTTTCCACAGATGGCAGTGTAGATATTTCCATGTTTATACAGATGGCGGTGTAGGAATTTCCATGTTTATACTGATAGCGCTGTAGATATTTCCATGTTCATGCAGATGGCGTTGTAGATATTTCCATGTTTATAGAGATGGCGGTGTAGATATTTCTCTGTTTATAGAGATAGCGGTGTACATATTTTCATGTGTATGGAGATGGCGGTGGAGATATTTTCATGTTTATACAGATAGCGGTGTAGATATTTCCATGTTTACACAGATAGCGGTGTAGATATTTCCATGTTTATAGAGACGGCGGTGTAGATATTTCCATGTTTATAGAGATTGCGGTGTAGATATTTCCCTGTTTATACAAATGGCGGTGTAGATATTTTCACGTTTATACAAATGGCCATGTAGATATCTCCATGTTTACAGAGATATCGGCATAGATATTTCCATGTTAGTACTGATAGCGGTGGAGATATTTCCATGTTTATACAGATAGCGATGCAGATATTTCCATGTTTATAGAGATGGCGGTGTAGATATTTCCATGTTTATAGAGATTGCGGTGTAGATATTTCCAGGTTTATAGAGAGAGCGGTGTAGTTATTTCCATGTTTATTGACATAGCGGTGTAGATATTTCCACGTGTATACAGAAGGCTGTGTAGGTATTTCCATGAAGGCAGATGGCAGTGTAGATATTTCCATGTTTATAGAGATGGCGTTGTAGATATTTTCATGTTTATACAGATGACTGTGTAGACATTTGCATGTTTATACAGATGGCAGTGTAGAAATTTCCATGTTTATAGGGATAACGTTGTAGATATTTCCATGTTTATAAAGTTAGCTGTGTAGATGTTTCCATATTTAAAGTGATGGCCGTGTAGATATTTCTATGTTTATACAGATAGCGGTGTAGATATTTCCATGTGTATAGAGATGGCGGTGTAGGTATTTCCAAGTTTATAGAGATAGTGTCGAAGTTATTTCCATGTTTATACAGATAGCGGTGTAGATATTTCCATGTTTTTACAGATAGAGTTGTAGTTATTTCCATGTTTATACAGATAGCGGTGTTGGTATTTCCGTGTTTATACAGATAGCGGTGAAGATATTTCCATTTTTATACTGACAGCGGTGTAGTTATGTCCATGTTTACAAAGATGGCGGTGTAGATATTTCCATCATTGCACAGATTGCGGTGTAGATATTTCCATCTTTACACATATAGCTGTGTAGATATTTCCAAGTTTACACATACAGCTGTGTAGACATTTCCATGTTTACACAGATAGCGGTGTAGATATTTCCATGTTTATACAGATAGCAGTGTTGGTATTTCCATGTTTATACAGATAGTGGTGTAGATATTTCCCTGTTTATACAGCTCACGTTGTAGATATTTCCATGCTTATACAGATGGCAGTGTAGATATTTCCATGTTTATAAAGATAGTTGTGTAGATATTTCCAAGTTTATACAGATGGCGGTGTAGAAACATAGAAAATTTCCATGTTTCTGGAGATGGAGGTGTAGATGTTTTCATATTCATAGAGATGGAGGTGTAGATATTTCCATGTTTATAGGGATTGCAGTGTAGATATTTCCAATTTTACAGAGATAGCGGTGTAGATATTTCCATGTTTATAGAGATAGCGGTGTAGATAATTCCATGTTTATACAAATAGCTGTGTAAATATTTCCATGTTTATACAGATAGCGGTGTAGATATTTCCAGGTATATACAGATAGTGGTGGAGATATTTCCTTGTTTATACAGATCGTGGTGTAGATATTTCCATGTTTATACAGATAGCGGTGTAGGTATTTCCATAATTATACAGGTAGAAGTGTGGATATTTCCATGTTTTTACAGATCGTGGTGGAGATATTTCCATCTTTCCACAGATGGCAGTGTAGATATTTCCATGTTTATACAGATGGCGTTGTAGATATTTCCATGTGTATACAGCGGGCAGTGTACATATTACCATGTTTATAGAGATGATGGTGTAGATATTTCCATGTGTATACAGATGACTGGGTAGATATTTTCATGTTTATACAGATTGCGGTGTAGATATTTCTATGTTTATAGAGATATCTTTGCAGATATTTCCATGTGTATAGAGATGGCGGTGTAGTTATTTCCATGTTTATAGAGATAGTGGTGAAGGTATTTCCATGTTTATACAGATAGCGGTGTAGATATTTCCATGTTTCTACAGATAGCGGTGTTAATATTTCCTTGTTTATACAGATAGCGGTGTAAATATTTCCACGTTTATACAGATCGCGGTGTAGATGTTTCCATCTTTATACAGGTGGCAGTGTAGATATTTCCATGTTTATACAGATGGCGATGTAGGTATTTCCATGTTTCTGGAGATGGCGGTGTATATATTTCCATGTTTATAGAGGTAACGGAGTAGATATTTTCATGTTTATAAATTTAGCGGTGTAGATATTTCCATGTTTATACACATAACGGTGTAGATATTTCCATGTTTATACAGATGGCGGTGTAGATATTTCCTTGTTTATACAGATAGCGGTGTAGATATTTCCATGTTTATACAGATGGCGGTGTAGATATTTCCATGTTTACAGAGATAGCGCTGTAGGTATTTCCATCTTTCCACAGATTGCGATGTAGATAATTAAATGTTTACACAGATAGCGTTGTAGATATTTCCATGTTTATACAGATAGCGGTGTAGATATTTCCATGTTTATACAGATAGCGGTATAGGTATTTCCATGTTTATACTGATAGCGGTGGAGATATTTCCATGTTTATACAGATAGCGGTATAGGTATTTCCATGTTTATACTGATAGCGGTGGAGATATTTTCACGTTTATACAGATAGCGATGTAGATATTTCCATTTTTACAGAGATGGCGGTGTAGATATTTCAATGTTTATAGAGATTGCGTTGTAGACATTTCCATGTATATAGATATAGCCATGTAGATATTTCCATGTTTATACAGCTGGCGGTGTAGACATTTCCATATTTATAGAAATAACCGTGTAGATATTTACTTGTTTATACAGACTGCGGTGTAGGTATTTCCATGTTTATAGAGATAGCGGTGTAGATATTTCCATGTTTATACTGATGGAGGTGTAGTTATTTCCATGTTTATACAGATGAATGTGAAGATATTTTCATGTTTTCACAGATGGAGGTGTAGATATTTCCAGGTTTATACACTTGACTGTGTAGATATTTACATGTTTTTACAGATGGCGGTGTAGGTATTTCCATGTTTATATACATAGCGGTGTAGATATTTCCACGTTTATACAGATGACAGTGTAGATATTACCATGTTTATACAGATGGAGGTGTAGATATTTCCATGTTTATACAAATGACTGTGCAGATATTTCCATGTTTTTACCGATGGCGGTGTTGATATTTCCATGTTTATACAGATATCGGTGTAGACAATTCCATGTATATAGTGATAGCGTTGTAGATATTCCCATGTTTATACAGATAGCGGTGTAAATATTTCCATGTTTATACAGATAGCGATGTAGATATTTCCATGTTTATACAGATTGCGGTGTAGGTATTTCCATGTTTATATAGATAGCGGCGTAGTTATTTCCAAGTTTATACAGATGACATTGTAGATATTTCCATGTTTATACAGATGGAGGTGTAGATATTTCCAGGTTTATACACATGACTGTGTAGATATTTCCATGTTTTTACAGATGGCGGTGTTGATATTTCAATGTTTATACAGATAGTGGTGTAGATATATCCATGTTTACAGAGATGGCTCTGTAGATATTTCCATGTTTATACAGATGGCAGTGTAGATATTTCCATGTTTATACAGATATTGGTGAAGCTATTTCCGTGTTTCTACAGATGACTGTGTACGTATTTCCATGTTTATACAGATGGTGGTGTACATATTTCCATGTTTATAGAGATAGCCATTTAGATATTTCCATGTTTATACTGATAGCGGTGTAGCCATTTCCATGATTATAGATATAGCCGTGTAGATATTTCCATATATATACAGATAGCTGTGTAGATATTTCCATGTTTATACAGATATCGGTGAAGATATTTCCATGTTTACAGATAGCGGTGTAGATATTTACATGTTTATACAGATAGCGGTGTAGACAATTCTATGTATATAGAGATAGCGGTGTAGATATTTCCATGTTTATACAGATGCAGTTCAGATATTTCCATGTTTATACAGATGGAGGTGTAGATTTTTCCATATTTATAGAGATGGCTGTGTAGATATTTCCATGTTTATGCACATGGCTTTGTAGATAATTCCATGTTTATACAGATGGCAGTGTAGGTTTTCCATGTTTATATTAATAGTGGTGTAGATATTTCCACCTTTATACAGATGACTGTGTAGGTATTTCCATGTTTACAGATGGCAGTGCAGACATTTCCATGTTTATAGACATAGCCATGTGGATATTTCCATGTTTATACAGATAGCGGTGTAGACATTTCGACGTTTATAGAGATAGCAGTGTAGATATTTCCATATTTATACAGATAGCGGTGTAGATATTTCCATGTTTATACAGATAGCGGTGTAGGTATTTCCATGTTTATATCTATCCTGTTGTAGATATTTCCATGTTTATAGAGATACCGGTGTAGATATTTCCATGTTTTTACAGATGGCGATGTTGATATTTCCATGTTTATACACATAGCGGTGTAGATATTTCCATGTTTATAGAGATGGCTGTGTAGATATTTCCACGTACGTGCAGATGGCTTTGTAGATACTTTCATGTTTATGCAGATGGCAGTGAAGGTTTTCCATGTTTATACAGATAGTGGTGTAGATATTTCCACCTTTATACAGATGACTGTTTATGTATTTCCATGTTTATAGAGATGGCAGTGTAGACATTTCCACGTTTACAGACATTGCCATGTGGATATTTTCATGTTTATACAGATAGCGGTGTAGACTTTTCGATGTCTATAGAGATAGCGGTGTAGAAATTTCCATATTTATACAGATAGTGGTGTACACATTTCCATGTTTATACAGATAGCGGTGTAGGTATTTCCATGTTTATACAGATAGCGGTGTAGATATTTCCATGTTTACAGAGATGGCGTTGTAGATATTTCTGTATTTGCACAGACTGCAGTGGAGATATTTCCATCTTTACAAAGATAACGGAGTACATATTTCCATGTTTACACAGAGAGCTGTGTAGATATTTCCATGTTTACTCAGATAGTGTTGTAGATATTTCCATGTTAATACAGATAGCGGTGTAGACATTTCCATGTTTATAAAGATAGCAGTGTAGATATTTCCATGTTTATAGAGTTAGCGGTGGAGATATTTCCATGTTTATACAGAAAGCGACGTAGATATTTCCACGTTTATACAGATAGCGGTGTAGGTATTTCCATGTATATACTGATAGCAGTGTAGATATTTCCATGTTTTTGCAGATAGCGGTGTAGACATTTGCATGTTTATACACATAGCGGTGGAGGTATTTCCATGTTTATACACATAGCGGTGGAGATTTTTCCATGTTTATAGAAATAGCGGTGAAGATATTTCCATGTTTATACAGACAGCGGTGTGGCTATTTCCATGTTTTTACAGATAGCGGTGTAGATATTTCCATGTTTATAGAGATGCCTGTGTAGATATTTACATGTTTATACAGATGGCAGTGTAGATATTTCCATGTTTATAGAGATAGTGGTGTAGATATTTCCAGGTTTATTCAGATTACTGTGTGGGTACTTCCATGTTTATACAGATCGCGGTGTAGATATTTCCATGTTTATAGAGATAGCCATGTAGATATTTCCATGTTTATACAGATAGCGGTGTAGATATTTCCATGTTTATACAGATTGCGGTGTAGATATTTCCATGTTTATAGAGATCGCGCTGTAGAAATTTCCATGTTTATACAGATAGCGTTGTAGATATTTCCATGTATACAGGGATAGCGGTGTATATATTACCATATTTGCACAGACTGCGGTGTAGATATTCCCATCTTTACACAGATAGCGGTGTACATAATTCCATGTTTACACAGATAGCTGTGTAGATGTTTCCATGTTTACACAGATAGCATCGTAGATATTTCCAAGTTTATTCAGATAGTGGTGTAGATATTTCCATGTTTATACAGATGACTGTGTAGGTATTTCCAAGTTTATACAGATGGCGGTGTAGATATTTCCATGTTTATACAGATGGCCATGTAGATATTACCATGTTTATACAGATAGCGGTGTAGGCATTTCCATGTTTATAGAGATAGCGGCGTAGATATTTCCATATTTATTCAGTTAGTGGTGTATATATTTCCATGTCTATACAGATAGCGGTGTAGATATTTCCATGTTTATTCAGACAGCGGTGTAGATATTTCCATGTTTATACAGATAGCGGTGTAGACAACTCCATGTATATAGAGATAGCGGTGTAGATATTTCCATATTTATAAAGATAGCGGTGTAGATATTTCCATGTTTATACAGATAGCGGTGTAGATATTTCCATGTTTATACAGATTACGGTGTAGTTATTTCCATGTTTATATACATAGCGGTGTAGATATTTCCATGTTTATATAGATGACAGTGTAGATATTTCCATGTTTATACAGATGGAGGTGTAGATATTTCCATGTTTATACACATGACTGTGTAGATATTTCCATGTTTTTACAGATGGCGGTGTTGATATTTCCATGTTTATACAGATAGCGGTGTAGACAATTCCATGTATATAGAGATAGCGTTGTAGATATTTCCATATTTATACAGATAGCGGTGTGAATATTTCCATGTTTATAAAGATAGCGAGGTAGATATTTCTATGTTTATACAGATTGCGGTGTAGATATTTCCATGTTTATATAGATAGCGGTGTAGTTATTTCAAAGTTTATACAGATGACATTGTAGATATTTCCCTGTTTATACAGATGGAGGTGTAGATATTTCCAGGTTTATACATATGACTTTGTAGATATTTCCATGTTTTTACAGATGGCCTTGTTGATATTTCAATGTTTATACAGATAGTGGTGTAGATATGTCCATGTTTATAGAGATGGCTGTGTAGATATTTCCATGTTTATACAGATGGCAGTGTAGATATTTCCATGTTTATACTGATTGTGGTGTAGATATTTCCATGTTTATACAGATGACTGTGTTGGTATTTCCATGTTTAATGAGTTGGTGGTGTACATATTTCCATGTTTATAGAGATAGCCATTTACATATTTCCATGTTTATACAGTTAGCGGTGTAGCCATTTCCATGTTTATAGAGATAGCGGTGTAGATATTTCCATATATATAGAGATAGCAGTGTAGATATTTCCATGTTTATACAGATAGCGGTGAAGATATTTCCATGTTTATACAGATAGCGAGGTAGATATTTCCATGTTTATACAGATAGCGGTGTAGACAATTCCATGTATATAGAGATAGCTGTGTAGATATTTCCATGTTTATACAGATGGCAGTGTAGGTATTTCCATGTTTATACCGGTGGAAGTGTAGATATTTCCATATTTATAGAGATGGCTGTGTAGATATTTCCATGTTTATGCAGATGGCTTTGTAGATAATTCCATGTTTACACAGATGACAGTGTAGGTTTTCCATGTTTATATTGATAGTGGTGTAGATATTTCCACGTTTATACAGATGACTTTGTAGGTATTTCCATGTTTATACAGATGGCAGTGCAGACATTTCCATGTTTATAGACATAGCCATGTGGATATTTCCATATTTATACAGATAGCGGTGTAGACATTTCGACGATTATAGAGACAGCGGTGTAGATATTTCCATATTTATACAGATAGCGGTGTGGATATTTCCATGTTTATACAGGTAGCGTTGTAGATATTTCCATGTTTACAGGGATAGCGGTGTATATATTTCCATGTTTATACAGATAGTGGTTTAAATATTTCCATGTTTATGCAGATAGCGGTGTAGAAATTTCCATGTTTATATAGATAGCGGTGTTTATATTTCCATGTTTATACTCATAGCGGTGGAGGTATTTCCATGTTTATACAGTTAGCGATGTAGATATTTCCATGTTTATAGAGACGGCGGGGTAGATATTTCCATTTTTATAGAGATTGCAGTTTAGATATTTCCATCTTTATAGATAAAGCATGTAGATATTTCCATGTTTATAGAGATAGCGGAGTAGATATTTCCGTGTTTACACAGATGGCTGTGTAGGTATTTCCATGTGTATACAGATTGCAGTGTAGATATTTCCATGTTTATAGAGATGGTGGTGTAGATATTTCTATGTTTATACAGATGACTGCGTGGATATTTGCATGTTTATACATATTTCGGTGTAGACATCTCCATGTTTATGGAGATAGCGGTGTAGTTATTTCCATGTTTATACATATAGCGGTGTAGATATTTCCATGTTTATACAGATAGCGGTGTTGATATTTCCATGTTTATACAGATAGTGGTGGAGATACTTCCTTGTTTATACAGATCTTGATGTAGATATTTCCATGTTTATACAGATAGCGGTGTAGATATTTCCATATTTATACTGGTAGCGGTGTAGATATTTCCATGTTTATACAGATCGTGGTGTAGATATTTCCATCTTTCCACAGATGGCAGAGTATTTATTTCCATTTTTATACACATGACTGTGTAGATATTTGCACGTTTATAAAGATATCGGTGTAGATATTTCCATATTTATACAAATAGCGGTGTAGATATTTCCATGTTCATACAGATAACGGTGAGGATATTTCCATGTTTATGTGGATAGCGGTGTTCATATTTCCATGTTTATAGGGATAGCAGTGTAGATATTTCCATGTTTCTACAGATAGCGGTGTAGGTATTTCCATGTTTATACAGATAGCGGTGTAGATATTTCCATGTTTATTCAGCTCCCGGTGTAGGTATTTCCATCTTTATACAGATGGCAGTGTAGACATTTCGATGTTTATACAGATAGTGGTGAAGATACTTTCATGTTTATAGAGATGGTGGTGTAGATATTTCCATGTTTATAGAGATTGCGGTGTAGATATTTCCCTGTTTATAAAGATGGCGGTGTAGGTATTTCCATGTTTATAGAGATAGCGGTGTAGATACTTCCACGTTTCTACAGATGGCTTTGTAGATATTTCCATGTGTATTCTGATGTCAGTATACATATTTCCATGTTGATAGATATTGTGGTGTAGATATTTCCATGTTTATACAGATGACTGTGTAGATGTTTGCATGTTTATACAGATGGCGGTGTAGATATTTCCATGTTTATAGAGATAACAGTGTAGATATTTCCATGTTTATAAAGATAGCGGTGTAGATATTTCCAAGTTTATAGAGATAGAGGTGTAGATAATTGCATATTTATACAGATAGCGCTGTAGATATTTCAATCTTTATACAGATGGCGGTGTAGATATTTCCATATTTATACAGATGGTGTTGTAGATATTTCCTTGTTTTTACAGATAGCGGTGTAGATATTTCCAGGTTGATACACATAGCTGTGTAGATACTTCCATGTTTACAGAGATAGCGGTGTAGATATTTACATCTTTGCACAGATGGCGCTGTAGATATTTCCATCTTTACACAGATAGCTGTGTAGATATTTGCATGTTTACACTGATATCTGTGTAGATATTTCCATGTTTACACAGATACCGTTGTAGATATTTCCAAGTTTATACAGATAGCATTGTACATATTTCCATGTTTATACAGACAGCGGTGTAGATATTTCCATGTTTATACAGATAGCGGTGGAGCTATTTCCATGATAATACAGATAGCGGTGGAGCTATTTCCATGATTATACAGATAGTGATGTAGATATTTCCATGTTTATAGTGATGGCGGTGTAGATATTTCCATGTTTATAGAGATTGCAGTGTAGATATTTCCATGTTTATAGAGATGATGGTGTAGATATTTCCATGTTTATACAGAAGACTGCATAGATATTTGCATGTTTATACAGATGGCAGTGTAGATATTTCCATGTTTATACAGATAACGGTGTAGATATTTCCATGTTTATACAGATAGCGGTGTTGATATTTTGATGTTTATACAGATAGTGTTGGAGATATATCCTTGTTTATACAGATCGTTGTGTAGATATTTCCATGTTTATACAGATAGATGTGTAGATATTTCCATATTTATACTGGTAGCAGTGTAGATATTTCCACGTTTATACAGATCGTGGTGTAGATATTTCCATCTTTCCACACAGGACAGTGTAGATATTTCCATGTTTATACAGATGACTCTGTAGATATTTGCAAGTTTATACAGATGGCGGTGTACACATTTCCATGTTTATAGACATAACAGTGTAGATATTTCCATGTTTATAAAGATAGCGGTGTAGATATTTCCATGTTTATAGAGATAGCGGTGTAGATATTTACATATTTATACAGATAGCGGTGTAGATATTTCCGTGTTTATACAGGTGGCGGTGTGGTTATTTCCAGGTTTCTACAGATGGCATTGTAGATATTTCCTTGTTTATACAGATAGCGTTGTAGATATTTCCATGTTTATACAGATAGCGGTGTAGATATTTCCAAGTTTATACGGATAGCGGTGTATATATTTCCATGTTTATACAGATAGCGTTGGAGATATTTCCACGGTTATACAGATATCGAGGTAGATATTTCCACGTTTATACAGATAGCGTTGTAGATATTTCCACGTTTATAGAGATAGCGGTGTAGATATTTCCATGTTGATACAGATAACGGTGCAGAAATTTCCATGTTTACAGAGATAGCGTTGTAGATATTTCCAACTATGCACAGATTGTGCTGTAGATATTTTCATCTTTACACAGATAGCTGTGTAGATATTTGCAGGTTTACACAGATATCTGTGTAGATATTTCCATGTTTACACAGATAGCGTTGTAGATATTGCCATGTTTATACAGATAGCGTTGTACTTACTTCCGTGTTTATACAGATAGCTTTGCAGATATTTCCATGTTTATAGAGATATCGGAGTAGATATTTCCACGTTTTACAGATAGCAGTGTAGATATTTCCAAGTTTACACAGACATCGTTGGAGATATTTCCATGTTTATACAGATAGCAGTGTAGATATTTCCATGTTTATACAGATGGCGGTGTAGATATTTCCATGTTAGTGGAGATGGCGTTTTTGATATTTCCATCTATACACAGATGGCGGTGTAGGATATTTGCATGTTTTTGGAGATAACATTGTAGATATTTCCATGTTTATAAAGATAGCGGTGTAGATATTTCCATGTTTATAGAGATAGCGGTGTAGATATTTACATATTTATACAGATAGCGGTGTAGATATTTCCATGTTTATACAGGTGGCGGTGTGGATATTTCCATGTTTATACAGATGGCAGTGTAAATATTTCCTTGTTTATACAGAGAGCGGTGTAGATATTTCCATGTTTATACAGATAGCGGTGTAGATATTTCCATGTTTATACAGATAGCGGTGTATATATTTCCATGTTTATACAGATAGCGTTGGAGATATTTCCACGGTTATACAGATATCGAGGTAGTTATTTCCACATTTATACAGATAGCGTTGTAGATATTTCCACGTTTATAGAGATAGCGGTGTAGATATTTCCATGTTGATAGTGGCAGAGGTGTAGATATTTCCATGTTTACAGAGATAGCGTTGTAGATATTTCCATCTATGCACAGATCGCGCTGTAGTTATTTCCATCTTTACACAGATAGCCGTGTAGATATTTGCAAGTTTACACAGATATCTGTATAGCTATTTCCATGTTTACACAGATAACGTTGTAGATATTTCCATGTTTATACAGATAGCGTTGTACATATTTCCATGTTTATACAGATAGAGTTGCAGATATTTCCACGTTTATAGAGATAGCGGTGTAGATATTTCCACGTTTTACAGATAGCAGTGTAGATATTTCCAAGTGTACACAGATAGCGGTGTAGGTATTTCCATGTTTATACAGATGGTGTTGCAGGTATTTCCATGTTTATTAAAATAACCATGTAGATATTTCCATGTTTATACAGATAGCAGTGTGGATTTTTCCATGTTTATAGAGATCGTGGTGTAGATATTTCCATATTTATACAGAGAGCTGTGTAGTTATTTCCATGTTTATACAGACAGCGGTTTAGATTTTCCATGTTTACAGACAGAGCGGTGTAGATATTTCCATATTTGCACAGATTGTGCTGTAGATATTTCCATCTTTACACAGATATCGGTGTAGATATTTCCATGTTTATATATATAGCGGCATAGATATTTCCATGTTCATAAAGATTGCGGTGTAGGTATTTCCATGTTTATACAGATAGCGTTGTAGACATGTCGATGTTTGTAGAGATAGCGGTGTAGATATTTCCATCTTTATACAGATTGCAGTGTATATATTTCCCTGTTTATACAGATAGCGGTGTAGATATTTCCATGTTTATAAAGATTGCGGTGTAGGTATTTCCGTGTTTATAGAAATAGCCGTGTAGATAGGTCCAAGTTTATACAGATAATGTTGTAGATATTTCCCTGTTTATACAGATAGCGGTGGAGGTATTTCCATGTTTATATAGATAGCGGTGGATATACATCCATGTTTATACAGATGGCGGTGTAGATATTTCAAAGTTTATGAAGAAAGCGGTGTAGATATTTCCATGTTTATACAGATAGCGGTGCAGATATTTCCATGTTTCTAAACATTGCGGAGTAGGTATTTCCATGTTTATAGAGATAGCGGTGTAGATATTTCCATGTTTATACAGATGGCTGTGTAGATATTTCCATATGTATACAGATGGCAGTGTAGATATTTCCATGTTTATACAGATGGAGGTGTAGATATTTCCATGTTTATACAGATGACTGTGTAGTTATTTTCATATTTTTACAGATGGCAGTGTAAATATTTCATTGTTTATACAGATAGCGGTGTTCCTACTTCCATGTTTATACAGATAGCAGTGGAGGTATTTCCATGTTCATAGAGATGGTTGTGTAGATATTTCCATGTTTATACAGATGGCAGTGTGGGTATTTCCATGTTTATACAGACAGTGGTGTAGATATTTAGAAGTTTATGCAGATGAGTGTGTAGGTATTTCCATGTTTATACAGATGGCGGTGTAGATATTTCCATGTTTATACAGATTGCGGTGCCGCTATTTCTATGCTGATAGAGATAGCGGTGTAGGTATTTCCATGTTTATATAGATGGCTGTGTAGATATTTCCATGTGTTTACAGATTGCAGTGTAGATATTTCCATGTTTATACAGATGACTGTGTAGATATATCCATGTTTATACAGATTGCGGTGTAGATATTTCCATGTTTATACAGATAGTGGTGTAGACATTTCGATGTTTATAGAGATAGCGGTGTAGATATTTCCATGTTTATACAAATAGCGGTGTAGATATTGCCATGTTTACAGAGATAGAGCTGTAGATATTTCAGTATTTGCACAGATTGCGGTGTAGATATTTCCATCTTTAAACAGATAGCAGAGTATTTTTTTCCATGTATACACAGACAGCTGTGTAGATATTTCCATGTTTACACAGATAGTGTTGTAGGTATTTCCATGTTTATACAGATAGCGGTGTAGATATTTCCAAGTTTATACAGATGGCGGTGTAGGTATTTCCGTGTTTATACAGATGGCTGTGTAGGTATTTCCATAAGTATACAGATGGCAGCGTAGATATTTGCATGTTTTACAGATGGCGGTGTAGATATTTACATGTTTATACAGATACCGTTGTAGATATTTCCATGTTTATAGAGATGGCTGTGTAGATATTTCCATTTTTATAGAGATGACAGCGTAGGTATTTCCAGGTTTATACAGATAGTGGTGTAGATATATCCATGTTTATGTAGATGACTGTGTAGGTATTTCCATGTTGATACAGATGGCGGCGTAGATATTTCCATGTTTATAGAGATAGCCATGTAGATATTTCCATGTTTATACAGCTAGCGGTGTAGACATTTCCATGTTTATAGAAATAGCCGTGTAGTTATTTCCATATTTGTACAGATAGCAGTGTACATATCTCCATGTTTATAGAGATAACACTGTAGATATTTCCATGTTTATACAGATAGCGGTGTAGATATTTCCATGTTTATACAGATAGCGGTGAAGATATTTCCAAGTTTACAGAGATAGCGCTGTAGATATTTCCATATTTGCACAGACTGCCGTATAGATATTTCCATCATTACACAGATAGCGGCGTACATATTTCCATGTTTACACAGATAGCTGTATAGATATTTCCATGTTTACACAGATAGTGTTGTAGATATTTCCATGTTTACACAGATAGTGTTGTAGATATTTCCATTTTTATACAGATAGCGGTGTAGATATTTCCATGCTTATAAACATAGCGTCGTAGATATTTCCATATTTATAAAAATAGCGGTGGAGATATTTCCATCTTTATACAGATAGCGATGTAGATATTTCCATGTTTATACAGATAGCGGTGTAGGTATTTTTATGTTTATACAGATAGCATTGTAGATATTTCCATGTTTATACAGATATCGGTGTAGATATTTCCATGTATATACAGATAGCGCTGAAGATATTTCCATGTTTATACAGATAGCATTGGAGATATTTCCATGTTTATACAGATAGCGTTGTAGATATTTCCAAGTTTATACAGTTAGCGGTGTAGGTATTTCCATGTTTATACAGATCTTGGTGTAGATATTTCCATCTTCATACAGATAGTGGAGTAGATATTTCCATGTTTATACAGATAGCGGTGTAGATATTCCCATCTTTACACAGATAGTGGCGTACATATTTCCATGTTTACTCAGATAGCTGTGTAGATACTTCCATATTTACACAGAGAGCGTGGTAGATATTTCCATGTTTATACAGATCGCTGTGTAGATATTTCCATGTTTATGAAGATAGTGTTGTAGATATTTCCATGTTTATAGAGATAGCAGTGGAGATATTTCCATGTTTATACAGATAGCTATGTAGATATTTTCATGTTTATACAGATAACGGTGTAGCTACATCCATGTTTATACAGATCGACGTGTAGGTATTTCCATGTTTATACAGATAGTAGTGTACATATTTCCATGTTTATACAGATAGCAGTGGAGATATTTCCATTTTTATACAGATAGCGGTGGAGAAATTTCCATGTTTATACAGATGGCGGTGTAGATATTTCCAAGTTTATATAGATAGCGGTGTAGATATTTCAAAGTAAAGACAGATAGCGGTGTAGATATTTCCATGTTTACATAGATAGCGGTGTAGATATTTCCATGTATACAGATGGCGGTGTAGGTATTTGCATGTTTATAGAGATGGCGGTGTAGATATTTCCATGTTTATACAGAAGGCTGTGTACATATTTTCATGTGTATACAGATGGCAGTGTAGATATTTCCATGTTTTACAAATGGAAGTGTAGATATTTCCAGGTTTATACTGATGACTGTATGAATATTTCCATGTTTTTACAGATGGTGCTGTAGATATTTCCATGTTTATACAGATAGCGTTGTAGATTTTACCATGTTTATAGAGATGGCTGTGTAGATATTTCCATGTTTATACAGATGGCAGTGTAGGTATTTCCATGTTTATACACATAGTGGTGTGGATATTTCCAAGTTTATGCAGATGACTGTGTAGTTATAGACTGTGTAGAGATAGCCATGTAGATATTTCCATGTTTATACAGCAAGCTGTGTAGACATTTCAATGTTTATAGAATTAGCCATGTAGATATTTCCATATTTATACAGATAGCAGTGTAGATATTTCCATGTTTATACAGATAGCAGTGTAGATATTTCCATGTTTATACAGATAGCAGTGTAGATATTTCCATGTTTATAAAGATAGCGGTGCAGATATTTCCTTTTTTAAACAGATAGCGGTGTAGACAATTCCATGTATACAGATAGAGCCGTGAAGTTACTTCCATATTTATAGACATAGCAGTGTAGATACTTCCATGTTTATACAGATAGCGGTGGAGATATTTCCATGTTTATAAACATAGCGGTGCAGATATTTCCATTTATAAACAGATAGCGTTGTAGACAATTCCATGTATATAGAGAGAGCGGTGTAGATACTTCCATATTTATACACATAGTGGTGTAGATATTTCCATGTATATATAGATAGAGGTGTCCATATTTCCATCTTTATACAGATTGCGGTGTAGATATTTCCATATTTATATAGTTAGACGTTTATATATTTCCATGTTTATACAGATGACTGTGTAGATATTTCCATGTTTATAGAGATAGCTTTGTAGACATTCCCATGTTTATGCAGATAGCGGTGTAGATATTTCCATGTTTATACAGATGGCAGTGTATATATTTCCATGTTTATACAGATAGTGGTGTAGATAATTCCATCTTTATACAGATGACGGTGTAGGTATTTCCATGTTTAAACAGATGGTGGTGTAGATATTTCCATGTTTACAGAGATAGCCATGTAGATATTTAGATGTTTACACAGATAGAGGTGTAGGCATTTCCATGTTTATAGAGATAGCGGTGTAGATATTTCAATATTTATACAGATAGCGGTGTAGATATTTCCATGTTTATACAGATAGCAGTGTAGATATTTCCATGTTTATACAGATGTCTTTGTAGGTATTCCCATGTTCATAAAGGTGATGGTGGAGATATTTCCATGTTTATAGAGATAGCATTGTATGTATTTCCATGTTTATACAGATATCGGTGTAGACATTTCCATGTTTATAGAGATAGGCATGTAGACGTTTCCATGTTTATACAGATAGCGGTGTAGACATTTCCATGTTCATAGAGATAGCGGTTTAAATATTTCCATATTTATACTGATAGCTGTGTAGGTATTTCCATGTTTATAGAGATGGCGGTGTAGATATTTCCATGTTTATACAGACGGTTGTGTAGTTATTTCCATGTTTATGCTGATGGAGGTGTAGATATTTCCATGTTTATAGAGATAGCGTTTTAGATATTTCTCTGTTTATAGAGATAGCGGTGTAGATAATTCCACATTTATATAGATAGCGGTGTATATATTTCCATGTTTATACAGATAGCGGTGTAGATATGTCCATGTTTATGAAATTGACTGTGTAGATATGTCCATGTTTATACAGATGGCGGTGTAGATATTTCCATGTTTCAAGAGATATCCAAGTAGATATTTCCACGTTTATACAGCTATCGGTGTCAATATTTCCATGTATATAGAGATAGCGGTGTAGATATTTCCATATTTTTACAGAAAGCGGATTTAGATACTTCCATGTTTATACAGATAGCCGTGTAGACATTTCTATGTTTATACAGATTGCGGTGTAGGTATTTCCATGTTAATGGAGATAGCGGTGTAGATATTTCCATGTTTATACAGATGGCTGTGTAGATATTTCCATGTGTATAGAGATTGCAGTGTAGATATTTCCATGTTTATACACATGGAGGTGTAGATATTTCCATGTTTATACTGATGGAAGTGTCGTTATTTCCATGTTTTTACAGATGGCGGTGTAGATATTTTCATGTTTATACAGCTAGCGGTGTGGCTATTTCCATGTTTATACAGATAGCAGTGAAGATATTTCCATGTTTATAGAGATGGCTGTGTAGATATTTCCATGTTTATACAGATGGCTGTGTAGATATTTCCATGTTTATACAGATGGCAGTGTAGATATTTCCATGTTTATACAGATGGCTGTGTAGATATTTCTATGTTTATACAGATGGCAGAGTAGATATTTCCATGTTTATACAGATAGTGGTGTAGATGTTTTCATGTTTATACAGATGACTGTGAAGGTATTTCCATGTTTATACAGATGGCGTTGTAGATATTTCCATGTTTATAGAGATAGCCATGTAGATATTTCCATGTTTATACAGATTGCTGTTTAGGCATTTCCGTGTTTATAGAGATAGCGTAGTAGATATTTCAATATTTATAGAGATAGCGGTGTAGATATTTCCATGTTTATACAGATAGCGGTGTAGATATTTCCATGTTTATACAGATAACGGGGTAGATATTTCCATGTTTACAGAGATAGCGTAGTAGATATTTTGATATTTGTACAGATTGCGGTGTACATATTTTCATCTTTACACAGATAGTGGTGTACATATTTCCATGTTTACACAGATAGCTGTGTAAATATTTCCATGTTTACACAGATATTGTTGAAGTTATTCCCATGTTTATACAGATAGCGGTGTAGATATTTCCATGTTTATACAGAGGGCAGTGTAGATATTTCCATGTTTATACAGATTGTGGTGTAGATATTTCCATGTTTATACAGATGACTGTGTAGGTAATCCCATGTTTATACAGATGACGGTGTAGATATTTTCAGGTTTATAGAAATAGAGGTGTAGATATTTCCATCTTTATACAGATAGCGGTGTAGTTATTTGCATGTTTACAAAGACAGCGGTGTAGATATTTCCATATTTATATAGATAGCGGTGTAGATATTTCCAAGTTTATATAGATAGCGATGTAGATGTTTCCATGTTTATACAGATAGCTGTGTAGATATTTCCATGTTTATTCAGCTCCCGGTGTAGGTATTTCCATCTTTATACAGATGGCAGTGTAGATATTTTGATGTTTATACAGATAGTGGTGTAGAAATTTTCATGTTTATAGAGTTGGTGGTGTAGATATTTCCAAGTTTATAGAGATTGCGATGTAGGTATTTCCATGTTTATGGAGATGGCGGTGTAGGTATTTCCATGTTTATAGAGACAGTGGTGTAGATACTTCACGTTTCTACAGATGGCGTTGTAGATATTTCCATGTGTGTACAGATGGCAGTATAGATATTTCCATGTTTATAGATATGGTTGTGTAGATATTTCCATGTTTATACAGATGACTGTGTAGATATTTGCATGTTTATACAGATGGCAGTGTAGTTATTTCCATGTTTATAGAGATAACAGTGTAGATATTTCCATGTTTATAAAGATAGCGGTGTAGGTATTTCCATGTTGATACAGATAGCGGTGTAGATATTTCCATGTTTACAGAGAGCGGTGTAGATATTTCGATCTTTACACAGATAGCTGTGTAGATATTTGCAAGTTTACACAGATATCTGTGTAGATATTTCCATGTTTACACAGATACAGTTGTAGATATTTCCATGTGTATACAGAAAGCGTAGTACATATTTCCGTGTTTAAAGAGATGGTGTTGTAGATATTTCCATGTTTATACAGATAGCGGTGTAGATATTTCCATGTTTATAGAGATAGCGGTGTAGATATTTCCATGTTTATACAGATACCGGTGCAGATATTTCCATGTTTATAGAGATAGCGGTGTAAAAATTTCCATGTTTGCACAGATTGCGGTGCAGATTTTCCATCTTTACAAAAATAGCGGTGTAGATATTTCCATGTTTTCACAGATAGCTGTGTAGACATTTCCATGTTTACACAGATAGCATTGTAGATATTTCCATGTTTATACTGATAGCGGTTTACATATTTTCATGACAATACAGATAGCTGTGTAGACATCACCATGTTTATACAGATCATTGTGGAGGTATTTCCATGTTTATACAGATTGCGGTGTAGATATTTCCATGTTTTTACAGATGGCGGCGTACATATTTCCATGTATATACAGATAGCGGTGTGGATATTTCCATGTTTATACAGACAGTGGGGTAGATATTACCATGTTTACACAGATAGCGATTTAGATATTTCCATCTTTGCAAAGATTGCGGTGTAGATATTTCCATATTTACAAAGATAGCGGTGTAGATATTTCCATGTTTACACAGATTGCGGTGTAGATTTTTCCATGTTTACACAGATAGTGGCGTAGATGTTTCCATGTTTATACAGATAACTGTATAGGTATTTCCATGTTTATACAGATGGCAGTGTAGATATTTCTATGTTTATACAGAGGGTGGTGCAGATATTTTCATATTTATACAGATGACGGTGTAGATTTTACATTTTTATACAGATCGTGGTGTATATGTTTCCATGTTTTTACAGATAGCGGTGTAGATATTTCCATGTTTACACAGATAGTGTTGTAGATTTTTCCATGTTTATACAGACAGCGGTGTAGATATTTCCATGTTTATGCAGATAGCGGTGTAGATGTTTCCATGTATATACAGATAGCGGTGGAGATATTTTCATGTTTATACAGATCGTGGTGTAGATATTTCCATGTTTATGGAGATAGCGGTGTAGATATTTCCATATTTATACAGATAGCGGTGTAGATATTTCCATGTTTATTCAGAAGGCGGTGTAGTTATTTCCATGTTCATACAGATGGTGGTGTAGGTATTTCCATGTTTATACTGACAGTGGTGAAGATATTTCTATGTTCATACAGATAGTGGTGTAGATATTTCCATGTTTATACAGATAGCGCTGTAGATATCAACATGTTTACAGAGATGTTGGTGTAGATAATTCCATATTTGCACAGATTGCAGTGTAGATATTTCCATCTTTACACAGATAGCGGTGTACATATTTCCATGTTTACACAGATAGCTGTGTAGATATTTCCATGTTTACACAGATAGTGTTGTAGATATTTCCATCTTTATACAGATAGCGTTGTAGATATTTCCATGTTTATACAGATAGCGGTGGAGATCTTTCCATGTTTATACAGATGGCCATGGAGATATTTCCCTCTTTATATAGATGGCGGTGTAGATTTTTCCAAGGTTATGCAGATAGCTGTGTAGATATTACCATGTTTATACAGATAGTGGTGTAGATATTTGCATGTTCATACAGTTAGAGGTGTAGATATTTCCATGTTTATGCAGATCGCGGTGTAGATATCTACATGTTTATGCAGACGGCGGTGTAGATATTTCCATGTTTATAGAGATGGCGGTGTAGATATTTCTATGTTTATAGAGATAGCGGTGTAGATAATTCCATGTTTATAGAGATGGTGGTGTAGGTATTTCCATGTTTATAAAGATAGTGGTGTAGATATTTCCAAGTTTATTCAGATAGCGGTGTAGATATTTCCATGCTTATACAGATAGTGGTGTTGGTATTTCCATGTTTATACACATAGCGGTGTAGGCATTTCCATGTTTATTCTGCTCGCGGTGCAGGTATTTCCATGTTTATACAGATGGCAGTGTAGGTATTTCCATGTTTATGCAGATAGCGTTGTAGATATTTCCATGTTTATACAGGTAGAGGTGTAGATATTTCCATGTTTATGCAGATCTCGGTGAAGATATTTCCATCTTTCTACAGATGGCAGTGTAGATATTTCTATGTTAATAGAGATGGCGGTGTAGATAATTCCATATTTATACAGACGGCGGTGTAGTTATTTCCATGTTTATGCTGATGGCGGTGTAGATATTTTCATGTTTATAGAGATGGCAGTGTACATATTTCTAAGTTTATAGAGATAGCGGTGTAGATAATTCCATGTTTATAGAGATGGCGGTGTAGGTATTTCCATGTTTATAGAGATAGTGGTGTAGATATTTCCATGTTTATACAGATAGCTGTGTAGATATTTCCATTTTTATACAGAGAGTGGTGTTGCTATTTCCATGTTTATACACATAGCGGTGTAGATATTTCCATGTTTATACAGCACGCGGTGTAGATATTTCCATCTTTATACAGATGGCGGTTTAGATATTTCCATATTTATAGAGATCGCCTTGTAGATATTTCCATGATTATACAGATAGCGGTGAGGATATTTCCATGTTTATACAGAGAGCGCAGCATATAATTCCATTTTTATAGAGATAACGTTGAAGATATTTCCATCTTTGCACAGATTGCGGTGTAGATATTTCCATCTTTACAGAGATAGCGGTGTAGATATTGCCATGTTTACACAGATAGCTGTTTAGATATTTCCATGTTTACACAGATAGCGTTGTAGATATTTCCAGGTTTATACTGATAGCGGTGTAGATATTTTCATGTTTATGCAGATAGCGGTGTAGATGATTCCATGTCTATACAGATAGCAGTGAAGGTATTTCCATGTTTATACAGATCGTGGTGTAGATATTTCCATGTTTATACAGATAGCAGTGTAGATATTTTCATGTTTATACATATATTGTTGCAGATACTTCCATGTTTATAAAGATAGCATTGTAGATATTTCCATGTTTATACAGATAGCGGTGGAGATATTTCCGTGTTTATACAGATATTTTTGCAGATATTTCCATGTTTATACAGATAGCTGTGTACATATTTCCATGTTTACACAGATAGCGGTGTATTTATTTCCGTGTTAACACAGATAGTGTTGTAGATATTTCCATGTTTATACAGATAGCGGTGTAGATATTTCCAGGTTTATACAGATGGTGGTGTAGATATTTCCATGTTTATACAGACAGCAGTTTAGATATTTTCATGTTTATACACGTAGAGGTGTAGACATTTCCATGTTTATGCAGATCGCGGTGTAGATATTTCCATGTTAATGCAGACGGCGGTGTAGATATTTCCATGTTGATAGAGATGGCGGTGTAGATATTTCTATGTTTATAGAGATAGCGGTGTAGATAATTCCATGTTTATAGAGATGGTGGTGTAGGTATTTCCATGTTTATAAAGATAGTGGTGTAGATATTTCCAAGTTTATTCCGATAGCGGTGTAGATATTTCCATGCTTATACAGATAGTGGTGTTGATATTTCCATGTTTATACACATAGCGGTGTAGACATTTCCATGTTTATTCTGCTCGCGGTGCAGGTATTTCCATGTTTATACAGATGGCAGTGTAGGCATTTCCATGTTTATGCAGATAGCGTTGTAGATATTTCCATGTTTATGCAGATCTCGGTGAAGTTATTTCCATCTTTCTACAGATGGCAGTGTAGATATTTCTTGGTTAATAGAGATGGCGGTGTAGATAATTCCATATTTATACATACGGCGGTGTAGTTATTTCCATGTTTATGCTGATGGCGGTGTAGATATTTTCATGTTTATAGAGATGGCAGTGTACATATTTCTAAGTTTATAGAGATAGCAGTGTAGATAATTCCATGTTTATAGAGATGGCGGTGTAGGTATTTCCATGTTTATAGAGATAGTGGTGTAGATATTTCCATGTTTATACAGATAGCTATGTAGATATTTCCATTTTTATACACATAGTGTTGTTGCTATTTCCATGTTTATACAGATAGCGGTGTAGATATTTCCATGTTTATGCAGATCGTGGTGTAGATATTTCCATGTTTATACAGACAGCAGTGTAGATATTTTCATGTTTATAGAGATAGCAGTGTAGATATTTCCATGTTTACAGAGATAGCGGTGTAGATATTTCCATCTTTGCACAGATTGTGGTGTAGATATTTAAATCTTTGCACAGATTGCGGTGTAGATATTTCCATCTTTACACAGATAGCGGTGTTCATATTTCCATGTTTACACAGATAGCGGTGTAGATATTTCCATGTTTACCCAGATAGTGTTGTAGATATTTCCATGATTATAGAGATAGTAGTGCAGATATTTCTATGTTTATAAAGATAGCGGTGTAGATGTTTCCATCTTTATACAGATAGCGGTGTAGATATTTACATGTTTATACAGATGGCGGTGTACGTATTTCCATATTTATAGAGATACCGGTGTAGATATTTCCGTGTTCATACAGATGGCAGTGTACATATTTCCTTGTGTATTCAGATCGCAGTGAAGATTTTTCCATGTTTATACAGATGTATGTGTAGGTACTTACATGTTTATACAGATGACATTGTAGATATTTCCATGTATTTACAGATGGCGGTGTAGATATTTCCATGTTTATACAGATGGCAGGGTTGGTATTTCCATGTTTGTGCAGATAATGGTGTAGATATTTCCATGTTTATACAGAGAGCGGAGTAAAACATTTCCATGTTTATTCAGATGGCGGTGTAGATACTTCCATTTTTATACTGGTAGCGGTGTAATTTCGATGTTTATACAGATAGCGGTGTTGATATTTCCATTTTTTTACAGATGGCGGTGTAGATATTTCCATGTTTATGCAGATAGCGTTGTGGCTATTTCCATGTTTATAGAGATCGTGGTGTATATATTTCCATATTTATACAGATAACGGTGTAGATATTTCCATGTTTATAGAGATAGCGGTGTAGATATTTCCATATTTGCACAGACAGCGGTGTAGATATTTCCATCTTTACACAGATAGCGGTGTACATATTTCCATGTTTCCACAGATAGCGGTGTAGATATTTCCATGTTAACACAGATAGTTTTGTAGATATTTCCATGTTTATACAGATTGCGGTATAGATATTTCCATGTTTATAAAGATTGCGGTGCAGATATTTCCATGTTTATACAGATAGCGGTGCAGATATTTCCATGTATGTACATATAGCGATGTAGATATTTCCATGTTTATACAGATAGCGGTGGATATATTTCCATGTTTATGCAGATGGTGGTGTAGATATTTCCATGTTTATAGAGATAGCCTTGTAGATATTTCCATGTTTATACAGAGAGCGGTGTAGATTTTCCATGTTTATACAGATTGCGGTGTAGATATTTCCATGTTTATCAAAATAGCGGTGTAGATATTTCCATGTTTATAGAGACAGCGGTGTAGACATTTCCATGTTTATACAGATAGTGATGCAGATATTTCCAGGTTTATAAAGATAGCGGTGTAGATATTTCCATGTTTATACAGATAGTGGGGTAGATATTTCCATGTTTATACAGATAGCGGTGTACATATTTCCATGAGTATGCAGATAGCGGTGGAAATATTTCCATGTTTATACAGATAGCTGTGGAGATATTACCATTTTTATACAGATGGCGGTGTAGATATTTCCAAGTTTATACAAATCGTGGTGTATATATTTCCATGTTTATTCAGATAGCGGTGTGGATATTTCCATGTTTATACCAATAGCGGTATAGGTATTTCCATGTTTATAGAGATAGCGGTGTAGATAATTCCATGTTTATACAGATGGCGGTGTAGATATTTCCATGTGTATACAGATGGAGGTGTAGATATTTCCATGTTTATACAGATGACTGTGAAGATATTTCCATGTTTTTACAGATGGTGGTGTAGATATTTCCATGTTGGTAGATATCGCTGTGTAGATATTTGCATGTTTATACAGATGTCAGTGTAGATATTTCCATGTTTATACAGATAGTGTGGTACATATTTCCATGTTTATACAGATGGCTGTGTAGGTATTTCCATGTTTATACAGATGGTGGTGTAGATATTTCCATGTTTGTAGATATAGTCATGTAGATATTTGTGTGTTTATACAGAGACCGGTGTAGACATTTCCATGTTTATAGAGATAGCAGTGTATATATTTCCATATTTATACAGATAGCGGTGTATATATTTCCATGTTTATACAGGTAGCGGTGTAGTTATTTCCATGTTTATACAGATAGCGGTGTAGGTATTTCCATGTTTACACAGATGGTGGTGTAGATATTTCCATGTTTAAAGAGATAGCGGTGTAGATATTTCCATGTTTATACAGATAGCGTTGTAGATATTTCCATGTTTATACAGATCGTGGTGTCGATATTTCCATGTTTATACAGATAGCGGTGTAGATATTTGCATGTTTATAGAGATGGCTTTGTAGATATTTCAATGTTTATACAGATGGCAGTGTAAATATTTCCATGTTTAGACATATAGTGGTGTAGAAATTTCCATGTTTATACAGATGACTGTGTAGTTATTTCCAGGTTCATACAGATGGCAGTTTAGATATTTCCATGTTTATTAAGATAGCGGTGTAGACATTTCCATGTTCATAGAGATAGCGGTGTAGATATTTCCATATTTATACAGATAGCTGTGTAGATATTTAAATGTTTATACAGATAGAGGTGTAGATATTTCCGTGTTTATGCAGATGTCGGTGTAGATATTTCTATGTTTATACAGATGGCAGTGTAGATATTTCAATGTTTATAGAAATGG
Organism: Pan paniscus; assembly: GCF_029289425.2. Lineage (NCBI taxonomy): Eukaryota > Metazoa > Chordata > Mammalia > Primates > Hominidae > Pan > Pan paniscus. The sequence continues at coordinate 592,935 of NC_073270.2, read as the reverse complement.
CAGTGTTGATAATTCCATGTTTATACAGAAGGCGGTGAAGTTATTTCCATGTTTATGCTGATGGCGATGTAGATATTTAAATATTCATAGAGATGGCGGTGTAGATATTTCAAGGTTTGTAGAGATAGCGTTGTAGATAATTCCTTGTTTATAGAGATGGCGGTGTAGGTATTTCCATGTTTATACAGATGGCAGTGTAGACAATTCTATGTTTATACAGATGGTGGTGCAGGTATTTCCATGTTTATACAGAAGCTGGTGAAGATATTTCCATGTTTATGCAGATGGCGGTGTAGATATTTCCATGTTTGTGGAGATGGCGGTGTAGATATTTCTATGTTTATAGAGATAGCTGTGTAGATATTTCCATGTGTAAAAAGATGGTGGCGTATATATTTCCATGTTTATAGAAATAGTGGTACAGATATTTCCATGTTTATACAGATAGTTGTGTAGATATTTCCAGGTTTATAGGGATAGTGGTGTGGGTATGTCCATGTTTATACGGATAGCGCTGTAGATATTTCCATGTTTATACAGTTCACGGTGTAGATATTTCCATCTTTATACGATTGCAGTGTAGGTATTTACATGTTTAAGCAGATAGCCGTGTAGATATTTCCATGTTTATACAGATAGCGGTGTAGGTATTTCCATATTTATAGAGATAGCAGTGTAGACATTTCCATGTTTATACAGATGACTGTGTAGATATTTCCATGTGTATAGAGATGGCAGTGTAGATATTTCCATGTTAATACAGATGGAGGTGTAGGTATTTTCATGTTTATACAGATGACTTTGTAGATATTTCCATGTTTTCAAAGATGGTGGTGTAGATATTTCCATGTTTATACAGACCGCAATGTGGCTATTTCCACATTTATAGAGATAGCAGTGTAGATACTTCTACGTTTACAGAGATAGCGGTGCATATATTCCCATGTTTATACTGATAGCAGTGCAGATATTTCCATCTTTATAGAGATAGCCGTGTAGATATTTCCATTTTTGCACAGATTGTGGTGTAGGTATTTCCATTTTTACACAGATTGCGGTGTAGATATTTCCGTCTTTACACAGATAGCTGTCTAGATATTTCCATGTTTACACTGATAGTGTTGTAGATATTTTCATGTTTATACAGATAGCGGTGTAGATATTTCCATGTTTATAGAGATAGCGGTGTAGATATTTCCATGTTTATACAGATACCGGTGCAGATATTTCCATGTTTATAGAGATAGCGTTGTAAATATTTCCATGTTTGCACAGATTGCAGTGCAGTTATTTCCATCTTTTCAAAAATAGCGGTGTAGATATTTCCATGTTTTCACAGATAACTGTGTAGACATTTCCATGTTTACACAGATAGCGTTGTAGATATTTCCATGTTTATACTGATAGCGGTGTAGATATTTCCATGACTATAGAGATAGCTGTGTAGATGTCACCATGTTTATACAGATGATTCTGTAGGTATTTCCATGTTTATACAGATTTCGGTGTAGATATTTCCATGTTTTTACAGATGGCGGTGTAGATATTTCCATGTGTATACAGATAGCATTGTGGATATTTCCATGTTTATACAGACAGTGGTGTAGATATTACCATGTTTACACAGATAGCGGTTTAGTTTTTTCCATCTTTGCACAGATTGCGGTGTAGATATTTCCATCTTTACAAAGATAGCGGTATAGATATTTCCATGTTTAAACAGTTTGCGGTGTAGATATTTCCATGTTTACACAGATAGTTGTGTAGATGTTTCCATGTTTATACAGATAACTGGGTAGGTATTTCCATGTTTATACAGATGGCAGTGTAGATATTTCTATGTTTATACAGAGGGCGGTGCAGATATTTTCATGTTTATACAGATGGCGATGTAGATATTTCCATTTTTATACAGATCGTGGTGTTTATGTTTCCATGTTTTCACAGATAGCGGTGTAGATATTTCCATGTTTACACAGATAGCTGTGTAGATATTTCCATGTTTATGGAGATAGCCGTGTAGATATTTCCATATTTATACAGATAGCGGTGTAGATACTTCCATGTTTATTCAGAAGGCGGTGTAGATATTTCCATGTTTATACAGATGGTGGTATAGATATTTCCATGTTTATACTGACAGTGGTTTAGATATATCTATGTTTATACAGATAGTGGTGTAGATATTTCCATGTTTATACAGATAGAGCTATAGATATCTCCATGTTTACAGAGATGGTGGTGTGGATAATTCCATATTTGCACAGATTGCGGTGTAGATATTTCCATCTTTACACAGATAGCGGTGTACATATTTCCATGTTTACACAGATAGCTGTGTAGATATTTCTATGTTTACACAGATAGTGTTGTAGATATTTCCATGTTTATACCGATAGCGTTGTGGATATTTCCATGTTGATACAGATGGCGGTGGAGATCTTTCCATGTTTATACAGACGGCAATGGAGATATTTCCCTCTTTATACAGATGGCGGTGTAGATATTTCCAAGGTTATACAGATAGCGGTGTAGATATTTCCATGTTTATACAGATAGTGGTGTAGATATTTGCATGTTTATACAGGTAGATGTGTAGATATTTCCATGTTTATACAGATCGCGGTGTAGATATTTCCATGTTTATGCAGACTGCGGTGTAGATATTTCCATGTTTATAGAGATGGTGGTGTAGATATTTCTATGTTTATAGAGATAGTGGTGTAGATAATTCCATGTTTATAGAGATGGTGGTGTAGGTATTTCCAAGTTCATAAAGATAGTGGTGTAGATATTTCCAAGTTTATTCAGATAGCGGTGTAGATATTTTCATGCTTATACAGATAGTGGTGTTGATATTTCCATGTTTATACACATAGCGTTGTAGACATTTCCATGTTTATTCTGCTGGCGGTGCAGGTATTTCCATGTTTATACAGATGGCAGTGTAGATATTTCCATGTTTATGCAGATAGAGGTGTAGATATTTCCATGTTTATAAAAGTAGAGGTGTAGATATTTCCATGTTTATGCAGATCTCGGTGAAGATATTTCCATCTTTCTACTGATGGCAGTGTAGATATTTCTATGTTTATAGAGATGGCGGTGTAGATAATTCCATATTTATACAGACGGCGGTGTAGTTATTTCCATGTTTATGCTGATGGCGGTGTAGATATTTTCAGGTTTATAGAGATGGCAGTGTACATATTTCTAAGTTTATAGAGATATCAGTGTAGATAATTCCATGTTTATAGAGATGGCGGTGTAGGTATTTCCATGTTTATAGAGATAGTGGTGTAGATATTTCCATGGTTATAGAGATAGAGCTGTAGATATTTCCTTGTTTATACAGATAGTGGTGTTGGTATTTCCATGTTTATACAGATTGCTGTGTAGATATTTCCATGTTTATAGAGATTGCGGTGTAGATGTTTCCATGTTTATACAGATAGCGGTGGAGATATTTCCATGTTTATACAGATCGTGATGTAGATATTTCCATATTTATGGAGATAGCAGTGTAGATATTTCCATATTTATACAGATAGCGGTGTAGATATTTCCATGTTTATTCAGATGATGTTGTAGATATTTCCATGTTTATACAGATGGTGGTGAAGATATTTCTATGTTTATACTGATAGTGGTGTAGATATTTCCACGTTTATACAGATAGTGGTGTAGATATTTCCATGTTTATAGAGATAGCGGTGTAAATATTTCCATGTTTGCACAGATTGCGGTGCAGATATTTCTGTCTTTACACAAATAGCGGTGTAAATATTTCCATGTTTACACAGATAGCTGTGTAGACATTTCCATGTTAACACAGATAGCGTTGTAGATATTTCCATGTTTATACTGATAGCGGTGTAGATATTTCCTTGACTATACAGATAGCTGTGTAGATGTTACCATGTTTATACAGATGACTGTGTAGGTATTACCATGTTTATACAGACTGCGGTCTAGATATTTCCATGTTTTTACAGATGACGGTGTAGATATTTCCTGGTATATACCGATAGCGGTGTGGATATTTCCATGTTTTTACAGTCAGCGGTGTAGATATTTCCATGTTTACACAGATAGCTGTGTAGATATTTCCATGTTTACACAAATAGTGTTGTAGATATTTCCATGTTTATACAGACAGCGGTGTAGATATTTCCATGTTTATACAGATAGCGGTGTAGATGTTTCCATGTTTATACAGATCGCGGTGTAGATATTTCCATGTTTGTACAGATGGCGGTGTTGATATTTCCATCTATACACAGATGACTGTGTACGTATTTCCTTGTTCATACAGATGGCGGCCCAGATATTTCTATGGATATGTAGATGGTGGTGTAGATATTTCCATGTATATACAGATAGCGCTGTACTTATTTCCATGTTTATATAGAGAGCGGTGTAGATATTTCCTTGTATGTATACATGGCTGTGTAGATATTTCCATGTATATACAGAAGGCGGTGTAGATATTTCCATGTTTATACAGATAACTTTGTAAGTATTTCCATGTTTATACAGATGGCGGTGTAGATATTTCGATGTTTATAGAGATAGCAGTGGAGATATTTCCATGTTTATACAGATGGCGGTGTAGATATTTCCATGTTTATAGAGATGGCGGTGTAGATATTTCCATGTTCATAGAGATAGCGGTGTTGATTTTCCTGTTTATAGAGATAGCTGTGTGGGTATTTCCATGTTTATACAGATAGGGCTGTAGATATTTCCATGTTTATAGAGATGGCGGTGTAGATATTTCCATGTTTATACAGATCACGGTGTAGATATTTCCATGTTTATACAGATCGTGGTGTAGACATTTCCATGTTTATACAGATCATGGTTTAGATATTTCCATGTTTATACAGATCGCGGTGTTGATATTACCATGTTTATAGGGATAGCGGTGCAAATATTTCCACATTTATACTGATAGTGGTGTAGTTATTAGCATGTTTATACAGATAGCGGTGTAGATATTTCCATGTATAAACAGATGTCTGTGTATATATTTCCATGTTTAAACAGATGGCGGTGTAGATATTTCCTTGTTTATACAAATAGCGGTGTAGATATTTCCATGTATATACAGATGGCTGTGTAGATATTTCCATGTTTATACAGATGGCTGTGTAGATATTTCCATGTTTATACAGATGACTTTGTAGGTATTTCCATGTTTATACAGATGGCGGTGTAGGTATTTCCATGTTTATAGAGATAGCTGTGTAGATATTTCCATGTTTATACAGATAGCGGTGTAGATATTTCCATGTTTATACAGATCGTGGTGTAGATAATTCCATGTTTATAGAGACAGCAGTGGAGATATTTCCATGTTTATACACATAGCGGTGTACATATTTCCATGTTTATAGAGACAGCGGTGTAGGTATTTTCATGTTTATACAGATAGCGGTGCAGATATTTCCATGTTTATACAGATGCCTATGCAGATATTTCCATATTTATACAGAGGGATGTGTAGATATTTCCATGTTTCTACAGATGGCAGTGTAGATATTTCCATGTTCCTACACATGACTGTGTTGGTATTTCCATGTTTATACAGATAGCTTTGTAGATATTTCCATGTTTATAGAGATAGCGGTGTAGGTATTTCCATGTTTATACAGATAGCGGTGTAGATATTTCCATGTTTATATAGACCGCGGTGTAGATATTTCCATGTTTAAACAGATAGCTGTGCAGATTCTTCCATGTTTGCACAGATGGCGGTGTTGATATTTCCATCTATACACAGATGACCTTGTAGATATTTCCATGTTTATACAGATGGCGGCACAGATATTTCTATGCATGTGTAGATGGCGGTGTAGATATTTCCATGTTTATACAGATAGCGGTGTAGTTATTTCCATGTTTATATAGATAGCGGTGTAGATAATTCCATGTATATACACATGGCTGTGTAGATATTTCCATGTTTATGCAGATGGCGGTGTAGATATTTCGAAGTTTATAGACATAGCAGTGGAGATATTTCCATGTTTATACAGATAGCGGTGTAGATATTTCCATGTTTATACTGATCACGGTGTAGATATTTCCATGTTTATAGAGATGCCAGTGTAGATATTTCCATGCTCAAAGAGATAGCGGTGTTGCTTTTTCCATGTTTATAGAGATAGCTGTGTGGATATTTCCATGTTTATACAGATAGGGGAGTAGATTTTTCCATGTTTATAGAGATGGCAGTGTAGATATTTCCATGTTTATACAGATCATGGTGTAGATATTTCCATGTTTATACAGATCGCGGTGTTGATATTGCCATGTTTATAGGGATAGCGGTGCAAATATTTCCACATTTATACAGATAGCGGTGTAGTTATTAGTATGTTTATACAGATATCGGTGTAGATATTTCCATGTATAAACAGGTGTCTGTGTATATATTTCCATGTTTAAACAGATGGCGGTGTAGATATTTCCTTGTTTATACAAATAGAGGTGTAGATATTTCCATGTTTACACAGATAGCGGTGTAGATATTTCCATGTATATACAGATGGCTGTGTAGATATTTCCATGTTTATACAGATGGCTGTGTAGATATTTCCATGTTTATACAGATGAGTTTGTAGGTATTTCCATGTTTATACAGATGGCGGTGTAGATATTTCCATGTATATAGAGATAGCTGTGTAGATATTTCCATGTTTACACAGATAGCGTTCTAGATATTTCCATGTTTATACAGATCGCGGTGTAGATATTTCCATGTTTATACACATTGCGGTGTAGATATTTCCATGTTTATAGAGATGGCGGTGTAGATATTTCCATGTTTATAGAGATAGCGGTGTAGATATATCCATGTTCATAGAGATATCAGTGAGGATATTTCCATGTTTATACAGATACCAGTGTAGATATTTCCACTGTTATAGAGATAGCGGTTTAGATATTTCATATTTATACAGATAGCGGTGTAGATATTTCGATGTTTATACAGATTGCGGTGTAGATATTTCCATGTTTATATAGATAGCGGTGTAGATATTTCCACGTTTATACAGATGGCGGTGTAGATTATTCCATCTCTCTACAAATGGCAGTGTAGATATTTCCGTGTTTATAGAGATGGCGGTGTAGATATTTCCATGTTTATATAGATGGCAGTGTAGATATTTTCCTGTTTATGTAGATGGCGTTGTAGATAAGTCCATGTTTAAAGAGATGGCGGTGTGTATATTTCCATGTTGATGGAGATAGCGGTGTAGGTATTTCCAAATTTATAGAGATAGCGGTGTAGTTATTTCCAAGTTTATAGAGATAGCGGTGTAGATATTTCCATGTTTCTACAGATGACTGTGTAGAGATTTCCATGTTTGTACAGATGGCAGTGTAGATATTTCCATGTTTATTGAGATAGCGGTGTAGATAATTTCATGTTTATACAGATTGCGGTGGAGATATGTCCATGTTTATACAGATAACAATGCAGATATTTCCACGTTAATACACATAGCGGTGTAGATATTTCCATGTTTATACAGATAGCGGTGTAGATATTTCCATGTTTATACAGATGGCTGTGCCGATATTTCCATGTTTATACAGAGTTCTCTGTAGATATTTCCATCTTTATATAGATGACAGTGTAGATATTTCCAGGTTTATTCAGATGACTGTGTAGATATTTCCATGTTAATACAGATGGCAGTATAGATATTTCCATGTTAGAGATAGCGGTGTAGATATTTCCATGTTAATAGAGATAGCGGTTTAAATATTTCCATCTTTATACAGATAGTGGTGTAGATATTTCCATGTTTATACAGTTGGCGGTGTAGATACAGCCATGTTTCTGAAGATGGCATTGTAGATATTTTCATGTTTACATACATGGCGGTGTAGATATTTCCATGTTTACAGAGATTGTGGTGTAGATATTTCCATGTTTACAGTGCAAGTGGTGTAGGTATTTCCATGTTTATAGACATAGCGGTGTAGACATTTCCATATTTATACAGGTAGCGGTGTAGGGATTTCCATGTTTATACAGAGGGCGGTGTAGATATTTCCATGTTTCTAAAGATGGCGGTGTAGATATTTCCTTGTTTATACAGATAGCGGTGTAGATATTTCCATTTTTATGCAGATAGCGGTGTAGATATTTCCATGTTTATACAGATAGCGGTGTAGATATTTCCATGTTTATACAGATAACGTTGGAGATATTTCCCTGTTTATACAGATATCGATGTAGATATTTCCATGTTTATACACATAGTGGTGTAGATATTTCCATGTTTATAGAGATAGCGGTGTAGATATTTCCATGTTTATACAGATGGCTCTGTAGATATTTCCATGTGTATACAGATGGTAGTGTAGATATTTCCATGTTTATACATATAGCGTTGTAGATATTTCCATGTTTACAGATATAGCGGTAAAGATATTTCCATCTTTGCACAGATTGCGGTGTAGACATTGCAAACTTTTCACAGATTGCGGTGTAGATATTTCCAAGTTTACACAGATACCTGTTTCGATATTTCCATTTTTACAGAGATATCATTGTAGATATTTCCATGTTTATACAGATAGCGGTGTAGTTATTTACATGTTGTTACAGATAGCGGTGTAGATATTCTCAGGTTATACAGATAGTGGTGTAGATATTTCCACGTTTTTCAGATAGCTGTGTAGATATTTCCCTGTTTACACAGATAGCGTTGTAAATATTTCCATGTTTACACAGATAGCGTTGTAGATATTTCCATGCTTACACAGATTGCGGTGTAGATATTTCCAAGTTTTCACAGATAGCTGTGTAGCTATTTCCATGTTTACACAGATAGCGTTGTAGATATTTCATTTTATATATAGATAGCGTTGTAGGTATTTCCATGTTTTTAAAGATACCGGTGTAGGTATTTCCGTGTTTATAAGGATAGCGGTGCGGATATTTCCATGTTTATACAGATTGCGGTGTAGTTATTTCCATGTTGATACAGATAGCGGTGTAGATATTTCCATGTTTATGCAGGTAGCGGTGTAGAAATTCCCATGTTTATACAGATCGCTTTGTAGATATTTCCATCTTTCTACAGATGTCAGTGTAGATATTTCCAAGTTTATACAGATGTCTGTGTATATATTTCCATGTTTATGCAGATGGCGGTGTAGATATCTCCATGTTTATAGAGATAGCGGTGTAGTCATTTCTATGTTTATACAGATAGCGGTGTAAATATTTCCATGTTTATAGAGATGGTGGTGTAAGCATTTTCATGTTTATAGAGATAGCGGTGTAGATATTTCCATGTTTATACAGATAGCGTTGTTGCTACTTCCATGTTTATACAGATAGCGGTGTAGATATTGCCATGTTTATACTGATCGCGGTGTAGATATTTCCATCTTTATACAGATGGGAGTATAGATATTTCCATGTTTATACAGTTAGCGGTGTAGATATTTCCATGTCTATAGAGATAGCGGTGAAGGTATTTCCTTATTTATACAGATTGCGGTATAGATATTTCCATCTTTGTACAGATGGCCGTGTAGATATTTCCATGTTTATACAGATAGAAGTGAAGATATTTCCATGTTTATATAGATAGTGGTGTAGATATTTCCATGTTTACGCAGATGTCTGTGTAGATATTTCCATGTTTACACAGATAGCTGTGTAGATATTTCCATGTTTATACAGATGACTGTGTAGGTATTTTCAAGTTTATACAGATTGCGGTGTAGATATGTCCATGTTTATACAGAAAGCGGTGTAGATATTTTCATGTTGATACAGATATCGGTGGAGATATTTCCATTTTTATAGAGACTGCGGAATAGATATTTCCATGTTTATACAGATAGCGGTGTAGATAATTCCATGTTTACGGAGATAGCTGTGTAGCTATTTCCATGTTTATACAGATCACGGTGTAGATGTTTCCATGTTCATACAGATCATGGTGTAGATATTTCCATGTTTATACAGATCGCGGTGTTGATATTACCATGTTTATAGGGATAGCGGTGCAAATATTTCCTCATTTGTACAGATAGCGGTGTAGTTATTAGCATGTTTATACAGATAGCGGTGTAGATATTTCCATTTATAAACAGATGTCTGTGTATATATTTCCATGTTTAAACAGATGGCAGTGTAGATATTTCCTTGTTTATACAAATAGCGGTGTATTTATTTCCATGTTTATACAGATAGCGGTGTAGATATTTCCATGTATATAAAGATGGCTGTGAAGATATTTCCATGTTTATACTGATGGCTGTGTAGATATTTCCATGTTTATACAGATGACTTTGTAGATATTTCCATGTTTATACAGATAGCGGTGTAGATATTTCCATGTTTATAGAGATAACTTTGTAGATATTTCCATGTTTATACAGATAGCGGTGCAGATATTTCCATGTTTACAGAGATAGTGGTGTAGTTATTTCCGTCATTGCACAGATTGCCGTGTAGATATTTCCATGTTTACGCAGATAGTTGTGTAGATATTTCCAAGCTTACACAGATAGCTGTGTAGATATTTCCATGTTTACACACATAGCGTTGTAGATATTTCCATGTTTATACAGATTGCGGTGTAGATATGTCCATGTTTATACAGAAAGCGGTGTAGATATTTTCATGTTGATACAGATATCGGTGGAGATATTTCCATGTTTATAGAGACTGCGGTATAGATATTTCCATGTTTATACTGATAGCGGTGTTGATATTTCCATGTTTACGGAGATAGCTGTGTAGATATTTCCATGTTTATACAGATCACGGTGTAGATGTTTCCATGTTTATACAGATCATGGTGTAGATATTTCCATGTTTATACAGATCACGGTGTTGATATTACCAAGTTTATAGGGATAGCGGTGCTAATATTTCCACATTTATACAGATAGCGCTGTAGTTATTAGCATGTTTATACAGATAGCGTTGTAGATATTTCCATGTACAAACAGATGTCTGTGTATATATTTCCATGTTTAAACAGATGGCGGTGAGGATATTTCCTTGTTTATACAAATAGCGGTGTAGTTATTTCCATGTGTATACAGATAGCGGTGTAGATATTTCCATGTATATACAGATGGCTGTGTAGATATTTCCATGTTTATACAGATGGCTGTGTAGATATTTCCATGTTTATACAGATGACTTTGTAGTTATTTCAATGTTTATACAGATGGCGGTGTACATATTTCCATGTTTATAGAGATAGCTGTGTAGATATTTCCATGTTTATACTGAGAGCTGTGTAGATATTTCCATGTTTATACAGATCGCGGTGTAGATATTTTCATGTTTATACAGATCACGGTGTAGATATCTCCATGTTTATACAGAGCGCAATGTAGATATTTCCATGTTTATACAGAGAGCGGTGTAGATATTTCCATGTTTATACAGATGGCGGTGTAGATATTTCCATGTTTATAGAGATGACGGTGTAGATATTTCCATGTTTATAGAGATAGCGGTGTAGATAAATCCATGTTCATAGAGATAGCAGTGAGGATATTTCCATTTTTATACAGATATCAGTGTAGATATTTCCATTTTTATAGAGATAGCGGTTTAGATATTTCATATTTATACAGATAGCGGTGTAGATATTTCCATGTTTATACAGATTGCGGTGTAGATATTTCCAGGTTTATACACATGACTGTGTAGGTATTTCCAAGTTTATACAGACGGCTTTGTACATAATTCCATGTTTATAGAGATAGCGTTGCAGATATTTCCATGTTTATACAGATAGTGGTGTAAATATTTCCATGTTCATAGAGATAGCAGTGAGGATATTTCCATGTTTATACAGATAGCTGTGTGGATATTTCCATGTTTATACAGATGCCTATGCAGATATTTCCATATTTATACAGAGGGCTGTGTACATATTTCCATGTTTATAGAGATTGCAGTGTAGATATTTCCATGTTCCTACACATGACTGTGTAGTTATTTCCATGTTTATACAGATGGCTTTGCAGGTTTTTCCTTGTTTATAGAGATAGCGGTGTAAATATTTCCCTGTTTTTAGAGATAGTGGTGTAAAAAATTCCATGTTTTATACAGATCGTGGTGTAGAAATTTCCATGTTTATAAAGATACCGGTGTAGATATTTCCATGTTTATACATACCGCAGTGTAGATATTTCCATGTTTATACAGATAGCGGTGTAGATATTTCCATGTCTGTACAGTTGGCGGTGTTGATGTTTCCATCTATACACAGATTGCCGTGTAGGTATTTCCATGTGTATACAGATGGCATTGTAGATATTTCCATGTTTATGCAAATGCTGGTGTAGATATTTCAATGTCTCTAGAGATGGCGTTGTAGGTATTTCCATGTTTATACAGATAACGGTGTAGATATTTCCATGTTTGTACAGATAGCGGTGTAAACATTTCCATGTTTACACAGATCACGGTGTAGATATTTCCATGATTATAGAGATAGCGGTGTAGATATTTCCATGTTTATACAGATAGTGGTGTAAATATTTCCATGTTTATACAGATCGTGGTGTAGATATTTCCATGTTTATACAGATACCGGTGTAGATATTTACATGTTTATACAGACCACAGTGTAGGTATTTCCATGTTTATAGAGATAGCGGTGTAGATATTCCCATGTTTATACAGATGGCGGTGTTGACGTTTCCATCTATACACAGATGGCCGTGTAGGTATTTCCATGTGTATACAGATGGCATTGTAGATATTTCCATGTTTATACAGATGGTGGTGTAGATATTTCCATGTTTATACAGATGACTGTATAGGTATTTCCATGTTTTTACAGATGGCATTGTAAATATTTCCATGTTTATAGAGATAGCAATGTAGATATTTCCATGTTTATACAGATGGCGGGGTAGATATTTCCATGTTTACAGAGATGGCGCTGTAGATATTTCCATGTTTATACAGATAAAGTTGGAGATAATTCCATGTTTATACAGACAGCTGTGGAGATATTACCATGTTTATACACATAGCGGTGTACATATTTCCATGTTTATAGAGACAGAAGTGTAGGTATTTCCATGTTTATACAGATAGCGGTGTAGATATTTCCATGTTTATACAGATGCCTATGCAGATATTTCCATATTTATACAGAGGGCTGTGTACATATTTCCATGTTTATAGAGATGGCAGTGTAGATATTTCCATGTTCCTACACATGACTGTGTAGTTATTTCCATGTTTATAGAGATGGCTTTGCAGGTATTTCCTTGTTTATAGAGATAGAGGTGTAGATATTTCCATGTTTATACAGATAGTGGTTTAAATAATTCCATGTTTTATACAGATCGTGGTGTAGATATTTCCCTGTTTGTAAAGATACCGGTGTAGATATTTCCATGTTTATACATACCGCAGTGTAGATATTTCCATGTTTATACAGATAGCTGTGTAGATATTTCCATGTCTGTACAGATGGCAGTGTTGATGTTTCCATCTATACACAGATTGCCGTGTAGGTATTTCCATGTTTATACAGATGGCATTGTAGATATTTCCATGTTTATACAGATGGTGGTGTAGATATTTCCATGTCTCTAGAGATGGCATTGTAGGTATTTCCAAGTTTATATAGATAACGGTGTAGATATTCCCATGTTTGTACAGATAGCAGTGTAAATATTTCCATGTTTACACAGACCACGGTGTAGATATTTCCATGTTTATAGAGATAGCGGTGTAGATATTTCCATGTTTACACAGATAGCGGTTTAGATATTTCCATGTTTATACAGACTGCGGTGTAGATATTTCCATGTCTATACAGATTGCGGTGCAGATATTTCCATGTTTGTACAGATGGCGGTGTTGATATTTCCATCTATAAACAGATGACCGTGTAGATATTTCCATGTTTATACAGATAGCGGTGTAGATATTTCCATGTATATACAGATGGCTGTGTAGATATTTCCATGTTTATACAGATGGCTGTGTAGATATTTCCATGTTTATACAGATGACTTTGTAGGTATTTCCATGTTTATACAGATGGCGGTGTAGATATTTCCATGTTTATAGAGATAGCTGTGTAGATATTTCCATGTTTATACAGATAGCGGTGTAGATATTTCCATGTTTATACAGATAGCGGTGTAGATATTTCCATGTTTATACAGATCACGGTGTAGATATTTCCATGTTTCTACAGATAGCGGTGTAGATATTTCCATGTTTTTACAGATATCGGTGTAGATATTTCCATGTTTACACAGATTGCGGTGTAGATATTTTCATCTTTCTACAGATGGCATTGTAGATATTTCCATGTTTATTCAGATGACTGTGTAGATATTTCCATGTTTTTACAGATGGCAGTGTAGATATTTCCATGTTTATAGAGATGGCGCTGTAGATATTTCCATGTTTATACAGATAAAGTTGGAGATATTTCCATGTTTATACAGACAGCTGTGGAGATATTACCATGTTTATACACATAGCGGTGTACATATTTCCATGTTTATAGAGACAGCGGTGTAGGTATTTCCATGTTTATACAGATAGCGGTGTGGATATTTCCATGTTTATACAGATGCCTATGCAGATATTTCCATATTTATACAGAGGGCGTTGTACATATTTCCATGTTTATAGAGATGGCAGTGTAGATATTTCCATGTTCCTACACATGACTGTGTAGTTATTTCCATGTTTATACAGATGGCTTTGCAGGTATTTCCTTGTTTATAGAGATAGCGGTGTAGATATTTTCATGTTTATACAGATAGTGGTGTAAATAATTCCATGTTTTATACAGATCGTGGTGTAGATATTTCCATGTTTATAAAGATACCGGTGTAGATATTTCCATGTTTATACATACCGCCATGTAGATATTTCCAAGTTTATACAGATAGCGGTGTAGAAATTTCCATGTCTGTACAGATGGCGGTGTTGATGTTTCCATCTATACACAGATTGCCGTGTAGGTATTTCCATGTGTATACAGATGGCATTGTAGATATTTCCATCTCTATGCAGATGGTGGTGTAGATATTTCAATGTCTCTAGAGATGGCGTTGTAGGTATTTCCATGTTTATACAGATAACGGTGTAGATATTTCCATGTATGTACAGATAGCGGTGTAAATATTTCCATGTTTACACAGATCACGGTGTAGATATTTCCATGTTTATACAGACAGCGGTGTAGATATTTCCATGTTTACACAGATAGTGGTGTAAATATTTCCATGTTTATACAGATCGTGGTGTAGATATTTCCATGTTTATACAGATACCGGTGTAGATATTTACATGTTTATACAGACCACAGTGTAGGTATTTCCATGTTGATAGAGACAGCGGTGTAGATATTCCCATGTTTGTACAGATGGCGGTGTTGACGTTTCCATCTATACGCAGATTGCCGTGTAGGTATTTCCATGTGTATACAGATGGCATTGTAGATGTTTCCATGTTTATACAGATGGTTGTGTAGATATTCCCAAGTTTACACAGATGACTGTATAGGTATTTCCATGTTTATACATATGGCGGTGTAGATATTTCCATGTTTATAGAGATAGCGGTCTAGATATTTCCATATTTATACACATAACGGTGTAGAAATTTCCATGTTTATACAGATAGCGGTGTAAATATTTGCATGTTTATACAGATCACGGTGTAGATATTTCCATGTTTATAGAGATAGCGGTGTAGATATTTCCAAGTTTATACAGATAGCAGTGAAGATATTTCCATGTTTATACAGACCGCGGTGAAGATATTTCCATGTTTGTACAGATGGCGGTGTTGATATTTCCATCTATACACAGATGACCGTGTAGATATTTCCATATTTATAGTGATGGCGGAGAAGATATTTCTATGGATATGGAGATGGCAGTGTAGATATTTCCATGTATATAGAGATAGCAGTGTAGTTATTTCCATGTTTATATAGAGAGTGGTGTAGATATTCCCATGTATGTACACACGGCTGTGTAGATATTTCCATGTTTATACAGATGGCAGCGTAGATATTTCCATGTTTATACAGATAACTTTGTAAGTATTTCCATGTTTATACATTTGGCAGTGTAGATATTTCGATGTTTATAGAGATAGAAGTGGAGATATTTCCATGTTTATACAAATAGCGGTGTAGTTATTTCCATGTTTATATAGATAGCGGTGTAGATATTTCCATGTATATACACATGGCTGTTTAGATATTTCCATGTTTGTACAGATATCGGTGTAGATATTTCCATGTTTATACAGATAACTTTGTAAGTATTTCCATGTTTATACAGATGGCGGTGTAGATATTTTGATGTTTATAGAGATAGCAGTGGAAATATTTCCATGTTTATGCAGATAGCGGTGTAGATATTTCCATGTTTATACTGATCGCGGTGTAGATATTTCCATGTATATAGAGATGTCGGTGTAGATATTTCCATGTTTATATAGATCACGGTGTAGATATTTCCATGTTTATACAGATCATGGGGTATATATTTCCAAGTTTATACAGATCGCGGTGTTGATATTACCATGTTTATAGGGATAGCCGTGCAAATATTTCCACATTCATACAGATAGCGGTGTAGTTATTAGCATGTTTATACAGATAGCGGTGATGATATTTCCATGTATAAACAGATGTCTGTGTAGATATTTCCATGTTTAAACAGATGACGGTGTAGATATTTCCTTGTTTATACAAATAGCGGTGTAGTTATTTCCATGTTTATACAGATAGCGGTGTAGATATTTCCATGTATATACAGATGGCTGTGTAGATATTTCCATGTTTATACAGATGGCTGAGTAGATATTTCCATGTTTACACAGATGACTTTGTAGGTATTTCCATGTTTATACAGATGGCGGTGTAGGTATTTCCATGTTTATAGAGATAGATGTGTAGATATTTCCAGGTTTATACAGATAGCGGTTTAGATATTTCCATGTTTATACAGATGGTGGTATAGATATTTCCATGTTTATAGAGATGAGTGTATAGGTATTTCCATGTTTTTACAGATGGCATTGTAGATATTTCCATGTTTATAGAGATAGCAGTGTAGATATTTCCATGTTTATACAGATGGCCGTGTAGATATTTCCATGTTTATAGAGATAGCGGTGTAGATATTTCCATATTTAAACAGATAACTGTGGATATTCCCATGTTTATACAGATAGCGGTGTAAATATTTCCATGCTTATACAGATCATGGTGTAGATATTTCCATGATTATAGAGATAGCGGTGTAGATATTTCCATGTTTATAGAGATAGCGGGGTAGATATTTCCATGTTTATACAGATAGCGGTGCAGATATTTCCATGTTTGTACAGATTGCGGTGTTGATATTTCCATCTCTACAAAGATGACCGTGTAGATATTTCCATGTTTATACAGATTGCGGCACAGATATTTCTATGGATAAGTAGATGGCAATGTAGATATTTCCATGTTTATACAGATAGCGGTGTAGTTATTTCCATGTTTATATAGATAGCGGTGTAGATATTTCCATGTATATACACATGGCTGTATAGATATTTAAATGTTTATACAGATGGCGGTGTAGATATTTCCATGTTTATAGAGAGAACTTTGTAAGTATTTCCATGTTTATACAGATGGCGTTGTAGATATTTCGATGTTTATAGAGAGAGCAGTGGAGATATTTCCATGTTTATACAGATAGCGGTGGAGATATTTCCATGTTTATACTGATCACGGTGTAGATATTTCCATGTTTATAGAGATGGCGGTGTAGTTATTTCCATGTTCATAGAGATAGCAGTGTTGATTTTTCCATGTTTATAGAGATAGCTGTGTGGATATTTCCATGTGTATACAGATATGTGTGTAGATATTTCCACGTTTATTGAGATGGCGATGTAGATATTTCCATGTTGATACAGATCACGGTGTAGATATTTCCATGTTTATACAGATCGCTGTGTAGATATTTCCATGTTTATACAGATCATGGTTTAGATATTTCCATGTTTATACAGATCGCGATGTTGATATTACCATGTTTATAGCGATGGCGGTGCAAATATTTCCACATTTATACAGATAGCAGTGTAGTTATTAGCATGTTTATACAGATAGCGGTGTAGATATTTCCATGTATAAACAGATGTCTGTGTATATATTTCCATGTTTATACAGATAGCGGTTTAGATATTTCCATGTATATGCAGATGGCTGTGTAGATATTTCCATGTTTATACAGATGGCTGTGTAGATATTTCCATGTTTATACGGATGACATTGTAGGTATTTCCATGTTTATACAGATGGTGGTGTAGACATTTCCATGTTTATAGAGATAGCTGTGTGGATATTTCCATGTTTATACAGATAGCGATCTAGATATTTCCATGTTTATACAGATCGCAGTGTAGATATTTCCATGTTTATACAGATCGCGGTGTAGATATTTCCATGTTTATACAGATAGCGTTGTAGATATTTCCATGTTTATACAGATGGCGGTGTAGATATTTCCATGTTTATAGAGATGGCGGTGTAGATATTTCCAGGTTTATAGAGATAGCGGTGTAGATATATCCATGTTCATAGAGATAGCAGTGAGGATATTTCCATGTTTATACAGATAGCAGTGTAGATATTTCCACTTTTATAGAGATAGCGGTTTAGATATTTCATATTTATACAGATATTGGTGTAGATATTTCCATGATTATACAGATTGCGGTGTAGATATTTCCATGTTTATACAGATAGCGGTGTAGATATTTCAATGTTTATAGAGATGGCGGTGTAGATATTTCCATGTTTCTACAAATGGCAGTGTAGATATTTCCATGTTTGTAGAGATGGCTGTGTAGATATTTCCATGTTTATATAGATGGCAGTGTAGATATTTTCTTGTTTATGTAGATGGTGTAGATACCTCCATGTTTAAAGAGATGGCGCTGTGTATATTTCCATGTTGATGGAGATAGCGGTGTAGATATTTCCATGTTTATAGAGATAGCGGTGTAGTTATTTCCATGTTTATAGAGATAGCGGTGTAGATATTTCCATGTTTCTACAGATGATTGTGTAGATATTTCCATGTTTGTACAGATGGCAGTGTAGATATTTCCATGTTTATATAGATGGCCGTGTAGATATTTCCATGTTTATACAGATGGCAGTGTGGATATTTCCATGTTTATACAGATGGCGGTGTAGATATTTCCATGTTTATACAGATAGCGGTGCAGATATTTCCATGTTTACATAGATAGCGGTGTAGATATTTCCATCTTTGTACAGATTGCGGTGTAGACATTTCCATCTTTACACAGATAGCTGTGTAGGTATTTCCAAGTTTACACAGATAGCTGTGTAGATATTTCCATGTTTATACAGATAGCGGTGTAGATATTTCCATGTTAATACAGATAGCAGTGGAGATATTCCCTGATTGTACAGATAGCGATGTAGATATTTCCAAGTTTGTACAGAGAGAGTTGTAGATATTTCCATGTTTATGCAGATAGCGGTGTAGATATTAACATGCTTATACAGATGGCGGTGTAGATATTTCCATGTTTATAGACATAGCAGTGTTAGATATTTCCATGTTTATACAGATGGCGGTGTAGATATTTCCATGTTTATTAGAGATAGCGGTGTAGATATTTCCATATTTATACAGATAGAGGTGTAGATATTTCTATGTTTATACAGATGGCGGTGTATATACTAATATGTTTATACAGATGACGGTATAGATTTTTACATTTTGATACAGATGGCAGTGCAGATATTTCCATGTTTATACAGATAGCGGTGTAGGTATTTCCATGTTTACAGAGATAGCAGTGCTGATGTTTCCATCTTTGCACAGATCGCGGTGTAGATATTTCCATGTTTATACAGATAGCGTTGTAGATATTTCCATGTTTATACAGATGGCGGTGTAGATATTTCCATGTTTATAGAGATGGCGGTGTAGATATTTCCATGTTTATAGAGATAGCAGTGTAGATATATCCATGTTCATAGAGATAGCAGTGAGGATATTTCCATGTTTATACGGATAGCAGTGTAGATATTTCCACTTTTATAGAGATAGCGGTTTAGATATTTCATATTTATACAGATATCGGTGTAGATATTTCCATGATTATACAGATTGCGGTGTAGATATTTCCATGTTTATACAGATAGCGGTGTAGATATTTCAATGTTTATAGAGATGGCGGTGTAGATATTTCCATGTTTCTACAAATGGCAGTGTAGATATTTCCATGTTTATAGAGATGGCTGTGTAGATATTTCCATGTTTATATAGATGGCAGTGTAGATATTTTCTTGTTTATGTAGATGGTGTTGTAGATACCTCCATGTTTAAAGAGATGGCGGTGTGTATATTTCCATGTTGATGGAGATAGCGGTGTAGATATTTCCATGTTTATAGAGATAGCGGTGTAGTTATTTCCATGTTTATAGAGATAGCGGTGTAGATATTTCCATGTTTCTACAGATGATTGTGTAGATATTTCCATGTTTGTACAGATGGCAGTGTAGATATTTTCATGTTTATATAGATGGCCGTGTAGATATTTCCATGTTTATACAGATGGCAGTGTGGATATTTCCATGTTTATACAGATGGCGGTGTAGATATTTCCATGTTTATACAGATAGCGGTGCAGATATTTCCATGTTTACATAGATAGCGGTGTAGATATTTCCATCTTTGTACAGATTGCGGTGTAGACATTTCCATCTTTACACAGATAGCTGTGTAGGTATTTCCAAGTTTACACAGATAGCTGTGTAGATATTTCCATGTTTATACAGATAGCGGTGTAGATATTTCCATGTTAATACAGATAGCAGTGGAGATATTCCCTGTTTGTACAGATAGCGATGTAGATATTTCCAAGTTTATACAGAGAGAGTTGTAGATATTTCCATGTTTATGCAGATAGCGGTGTAGATATTAACATACTTATACAGATGGCGGTGTAGATATTTCCATGTTTATAGACATAGCAGTGTTAGATATTTCCATGTTTATACAGATGGCGGTGTAGATATTTCCATGTTTATTAGAGATAGCGGTGTAGATATTTCCATATTTATACAGATAGAGGTGTAGATATTTCTATGTTTATACAGATGGCGGTGTATATATTAATATGTTTATACAGATGACGGTATAGATTTTTCCATTTTGATACAGATGGCAGTGCAGATATTTCCATGTTTATACAGATAGCGGTGTAGGTATTTCCATGTTTACAGAGATAGCAGTGCTGATGTTTCCATCTTTGCACAGATTGCGGTGTAGATATTGCCATCTTTACACAGATAGTGGTGTAGGCATTTCCAACTTTACACAGATAGCTGTGAAGATATTTCCATGTTTACAGAGATAGCATTGTAGATATTTCCATGTTTATACAGATAGCGGTGTAGATATTTCCATGTTTATACAGATGGCGCTGTAGATATTTCCATTTTGATAGAGATGACGGTGTAGATATTTCCAGGTTTATACAGATAGCGGTGTAGGTATTTCCATGTTTCCAGAGATAGCGGTGTAGATGCTTCCATGTTTGCACAGATTGCTGTTTAGATATTACCATCTTTACACAGACAGCGGTGTAGATATTTCCAATTTTACACAGATAACGGTGTAGATATTTCCATGTTTACAGAGATTGCATTGTAGATATTTCCATGTTTATACATTTAGCGGTGTAGATACTTCCATGTTTATGCAGATAACAGTGTGGCTATTTCCATGTTCATACAGATAGCGATGTAGACATTTCAATGTTTATAGAGATGGCTGTGTAGATATTTCCATGTTTATACAGATGGCAGTGTAGATATTTCCATGTTTATACAGATGTTGGTGTAGATATTTCCATATTTATACAGATAGCGGTGTAGATATTTCCATGTTTACAGAGACAGAGGTGTAGATATTTCCATCTTTGTAGAGATTGCGGTGTAGATATTTCCATCTTTACACAGATAGCTGGATAGTATTTCCAAGTTTACACAGATAGCTGTGTAGATATTTCCATGTGAACACAGATAGCGTTTTAGATATTTCCATGTTTATACAGATAGCTGTGTAGATATTTCCATGTTTATACAGATTGCGGTGTAGGTATTTCCATGTTTATACAGATAGCAGTGGAGATCTTCCCTGTTTGTACAGATAGCGATGTAGATATTTCCATGTTTATACAGAGAGCGGTGTAGATATTTCCATGTTTATGCAGATAGTGGTGTAGATATTTCCATGCATATACAGATGGCTGTGAAGATATTTCCACGTGTATACACATGGCAATGTAGATATTTCCATGTTTATAAAGATGGTGGTGTAGTTATTTCCATCTTTATACAGATGGCTGTGTAGATATTTACATGTTTATACAGATGGCGGTGTTTATATTTCCATGTTTGTACAGATAGCGGTGTAGATATTTCCATGTTTATACAGATAGCGGTGTAGATATTTCCATGGTTATACAGATAGCGGTGTAGATATTTCCAGGTTTATACAGATACCCATGTAGATATTTCCATGTTTATACAGATAGCGGTGTTGATATTTCCATGTTTATACAGATAGCGGTGGAGATATTTCCATCTTTATAAAGATAGCGGTGTAGATATTTCCATGTTTATACAGATGGCGGTGTAGATATTTCCATGTTTATACAGATGGCGGTGTAGATATTTCCATTTTGATAGAGATGGCCATGTAGATATTTCCAGGTTTATTCAGATAGCGGTGTAGGTATCTCCATGTTTACAGAGATAGCGGTGTAGATGCTTCCATCTTTGCACAGATTGCGGTGTAGTTATTGCCATCTATACACAGACAGCTGTGTAGATATTTCCAACTTTACTCAGATAGCTGTGTAGATATTTCCATGTTTATACAGATGGCGGTGTAGATATTTCCATGTTTATACAGATAGCGGTGTAGATATTTCCATGTTTACACAGATAGCGGTGTAGATATTTCCATGTTTATACAGATAGCGGTGTAGATATTTCCATGTTTATAGAGATAGCGGTGTAGATATTTCCATGTTTATACAGATAGCGGTGTAGATATTTCCAAGTTTATACAGATAGCGGTGTAGATATTTCCATGTTTATACAGATAGCGGTGTAGATATTTCCATGTTTATACAGATAGCGGTGTAGATATTTCCATGTTTATACAGATAGCAGTGAAGTTATTTCCATGTTTATAAAGATAGCTGTGGAGTTATTTCCATGTTTACACAGATGGCGGTGGAGATATTTTGAAGTTTATACAGATACGGGTGTAGATATTTCCGTGTTTATACAGACAGCGGTGTAGATGTTTCCATGTTTATAATGAAAACGGTGTAGGTATTTCCATGTTTAGAGAGATAGCGAAGTATTTATTTCCATGTTTATACAGGTGGCTCTGTAGTTATTTCCATGTGCATAAAGATGGCAGTGTAGATATTTCCATGTTTTTACAGATGGCTGTGTAGATATTTCCATGTTTATACAGATAGCAGTGTGGCTATTTCCATGTTTATACAGATAGGGATGTAGACATTTCCATGTTTATAGACATGGCTCTGTAGATATTTCCATCTTTATACAGATAGCAGTGTAGATATTTCCATGTTTATACAGATGGCGGTGTAGATATTTCCATGTTTATACAGATAGCGGTGTAGATTTTCCATGTTTACAGAGATAACGGTGTAGATACTTTCATCTTTGTACAGATTGCGGTGAAGACATTTCCATCTTTACACAGATAGCTGTGTAGGTATTTCCAAGTTTACACAGATAGCTGTGTAGATATTTCCATGTTTATACAGATAGCGGTTTAGGTATTTCAATGTTAATACCGATAGCAGTGGAGATACTCCCTGTTTATACAGATAGCGATGTAGATAATTCCATGTTTATACAGAGAGCGTTGAAGATATATCCATGTTTAAGCAGATAGCGGTGTAGATATTTCCATGCTTATACAGATGGCTGTGTAGATATTTCCACGTGTATACAGATGGCAATGTAGATATTTCCATGTTTATAAAGATGGTGGTGTAGTTATTTCCATGTTTATACAGATGGCTGTGTAGATATTTCCATGTTTATACAAATGGCGGTGTAGATATTTCCATGTTTATACAGATAGCGGTGTAGATATTTCCATGTTTATACAGATAGCGGTGGACTTATTTCCATGTTAACAAAGATAGCGGTGTAGTTATTTCCATGTTCATACAGATGGCGGTGTAGATATTTCCATGTCTATACAGATGGCGGTGTAGATATTTCCATTTTGACAGAGATGGCGGTGTAGATATTTCCAGGTTTATACAGATAGCGGTGAAGCTATTTCCATGTTTACAGAGATAGCGGTGTAGATGCTTCCATCTAAGCACAGATTGCGGTGTAGATATTGCCATCTATACACAGACAGCGGTGTAGATATTTCCAACTTTACACAGATAGCTGTGTAGATATTTCCATGTTTACAGAGATTGCATTGTAGATATTTCCATGTTTATACAGATAGCGTTGTAGATACTTCCATGTTTATACAGATAGAAGTGTAGATATTTCCATGTTTATACAGATAGCGGTGTAGATATTTCCATGTTTATACAGATAGCGGTGTAGATATTTCCATGTTTATACAGATGGCGGTGTAGATAATTCCATGTTTCTGGAGATAGCGGTGTAGATATTTTCATGTTTATAGAGATATCGGTGTTGATATTTCCATGTTTAAAGACATTGCGGTGTAGATATTTCCATGTTTATAGAGATAGCGTTGTAGGTATTTCCGAGTTTATACAGATAGCAGTTTATATATTTCCATATTTATACAGATAGCGGTGTAGGTATTTCCATGTTTATACAGATGGCGGTGTAGATATTTCCATGTTTATACAGATGGCGGTGTAGATATTTCCTTGTTTATACATATAGCGGTGTAGATATTTCCATCTTTGTAGAGATTGCGGTGTACATATTTCCATCTTTACACAGACAGCTGTGTAGGTATTTCCAAGTTTACACAGATAGCTGCGTAGATATTTCCTGGTTTACACAGATAGCGTTGTAGACATATCCATGTTTATACAGATAGCTTTGTAGATATTTCCATGTTTATACAGTTAGCGGTATAGATATTTCCATGTTTATACAGATAGCAGTGGAGATATTCAGTGTTTAAACAGGTAGCGATGTACATATTTCCATGTTTATACAGACAGCGGTGTAGATATTTCCATGTTTATGCAGATAGCGGTGTGGATAATTCCATGTTTATACAGATGGCTGTGTAGATAATTCCATGTGTATACAGAAGGCAGTGTAGATATCTCCATGTTTATATAGATGCTGGTGTAGTTATTTGCATGTTTATTCAGATGACTGTGTAGATATTTGCATGTTTATACAGATAGCGGAACAGATATTTCCATGTTTGTACAGGTAGCGTAGTAAATATTTCCATGTTTATACAGATAGCCATGTAGATATTTCCATGTTTATTCAGAGAGCGGTGGAGATATTTCCATGTTTATACAGATAGCGTTGGAGATATTTCCATGTTTATAGAGATGGCTCTGTAGTTATTTCCATGTTTATGCAGATGGCAGTGTAGTTATTTCAATGTTTACACAGATAGTGGTGAAGGTATTTCCATGTTTATACAGATAGCGGTGTAGATATTTCCATATTTATACTGATAGCGGTGTATCTATTTCCATGTTTATACAGATAGTGGTGTAGATATTTAAATGTTTATACAGATAGCGGTGAAGATATTTCCATGTTTATGCAGATAGCATTGTAATTATTTCCATGTTTATAGGGATAGCGGTGTAGATATTTCCATCTGTATACAGATGGCAGTGCAGATATTTCCATGTTTATTCTGATGTTGGTGTAGATATTTCCATGTTTATACAGATGACTGTGTAGATATTTCCATGTTTTTAGAGATGGCGGTGCAGATATTTCCATGTTTATACAGATAGCGGTGTGGCTAATTCCATGTTTATACAGATAGCGGTGTAGATATTTCCATGTTTATACAGCTGGCTGTGTAGATATTTCCAAGTGTATACACATGGCCGTGTAGATATTTCCTTGTTTATACAGATGGAGGTGTAGATATTTCGATGTTTACACAGATGACTGTGTAGATATTTCCATGTTTTTACCGATGGCAGTGTAGATATTTCCATGTTTATACAGATAGCGGTGTGGAGATTTCCATTTTTAAACAGACAGCGATGTAGATATTTCCATATTTATACAGATGGTGGTGTAGATATTTCCATGTTTATACAGATAGTGGTGGAGATATTTCCATGTTTATATAGATAGCAGTGGAGATATTTCCACGTTTATACAGATGGCGGTGTAGATATTTCTAAGTTTATGCAGATAGCGGTGTAGATATTTCCATGTTTATAGAGATAGCGGTGTAGATATTTCCATGTTTATGCAGATAGCGTTGTAGTTATTTCCATGTTTATAGAGATAGCGGTGTAGATATTTCCATGTTTATTCAGATGGCGATGTAGATATTTCCATGATTTGAGAGATTGCGGTGTACTTATTTCCATGTTTATACAGATAGCTGTGTAGATATTTCCATGTTTATGGAGATAGCGGTGTAGATATTTCCATGTTTATAGACATAGCGTTGGGGATATTTCCATGTTTATAGAGATAGCGGTGTAGATATTTCCATATTTATACAGATAGCGGTGTAGATAATTCCATGTTTATTCAGATGGCGGTGTAGATATATCCAGGTTTATATACATAGCTGTGTGGCTGTTTCCATGTGTATAGAGTTGGCAGTGTAGATATTTCCATGTTTATACAGACAGCGGTGGAGATATTTCCATGTTTATACAGATAGCGGGGGAGATATTTTCATGTTTATACAAATAGCGTTGGAGATATTTCCATGTTTATAGACATGGCGGTGTAGATATTTCCATATTTATACAGATAGCTGTGTAGATATTTCGATGTTTATTCAAATCGTGGTGTAGATATTTCCATGTTCATACTGATAGCAGTGTGGCTACTTCCATGTTTATACAGATGGCAGTGTAGATATTTCCATGTTTATACAAATAGCGATGTAGATATTTCCATGTATGTCGAGATAGCGGTGTTGATATTTCCATGTTAATACTGATGACTGTGTGGATATTTCCATGTGTATACCGATGGCAGTGTAGATATTTCCATGTTTACACAGATGGAGGTGTAGGTATTTCCATGTTTATACAGATGACTGTGTAGATATTTCCAGGTTTTTACAGATGGCGGTGCAGCTATTTCCATGTATATACAGATAGTGGTGTGGCTATTTCAATGTTTATGCAGATGGCAATGTAGATATTTGCATGGTAATACAGATAGCATTTTAGATATTTCCATGTTTATACAGATAGTGTTGTATATATTTCCATGTTTATACAGATGGCGGTGGTGATATTTCCATGTTTATACAGATATTGGTGTAGATATTTCCATGTTTATACAGATAGAGGTGTAGATATTTCCATGTTTACACAGATAGCGGTGTAGGTATTACCATGTTTATAGAGATAGCGGTGTAGATATTTCCATGTTTATACAGATTGCTGTGTAGATATTTCCATGTTTTTACATATGGCGGTGTAGATACTTCCATGTTTATACTGAGAGCGTTGTGGCTATTTCCATGTTTATACAGATAGCGGTGTAGATATTTGCATGTTTATACAGATAGCCGTGGAGATATTTTCATGTTTATACAGATGGCGGTGTAGATGATTCCAAGTTTATGCAGATAGCGGTGTAGATATTTCCAAGTTTATAAAGATAGTGGTGTAGTTATTTCCACGTTTATACAGATAGCGGTGTAGTTATTTCCATGTTTATAGAGATAGCGGTGTAGATATTTCCATATTTATACAGAGAGAGGTGTAGATATTTCCACGTTTATTCAGAAGGCGGTGTAGATATTTCCATGTTTATACACATAGCTGTGTCGCTGTTTCCATGTTTATGCAGATGGCAGTGTAGATATTTCCATGTTTATACAGATAGTGGTGTAGATACTTCCATGTTTATAGAGATAGCGGTGTAGATATTTTCATGTTTATAAAGATAGCGGTGTAGATATTTCCATGTTTATAGAGATAGCGTTGGAGATATTTCCATGTTTATAGAGATGGCTGTGTTGATATTTCCATGTGTATACAGATGGCGGTGTAGATATTTCCATGTTTATACAGGTGGAGGTGTAGATATTTCCATGTTTCTAAAGATGACTGTGTAGATATTTCCATGTTTTTACACATGGCGGTGTAGATATTTCCATGTTTATTCAGATTGCAGTGTGGCTATTTCCATGTTTATACAGATAGCGATGTAGATATTTCCATGTTTATAGAGATATCTGTGTAGATATTTCCATGTTTATACAGATAGCGGTGTAGTTATTTCCGTGTTCATAGAGATAGCAGTGTAGATATTTCCATATTTATAAAGATAGCGGTGTACATAATTCCGTGTTTATTCAGATGGCGGTGTAGATATATCCAGGTTTATATACATAGCTGTGTGGCTGTTTCCATGTGTATACAGATGGCAGTGTAGATATTTCCATGTTTATACAGAAAGTGTTGTAGATGTTTCCATGATTATAAAGATAGCGGTGTAGATATTTCCATGTTTATACAGATAGCGGTGGAGATATTTCCATGTTTATACAGATGGCTGTGTTGATATTTCCATGTGTATTCAGATGGCGGTGTAGATATTTCCATGTTTATACAGATGGAGTTGTAGATACTTCCATGTTTCTACAGATGACTGTGTAGACATTTCCATGTTTTTACAGATGGCGGTGTAGATATTTCCATGTTTACACAGATAGCGGTGTGGTTATTTCTAGGTTAATACAGATAGCGATGTAGATATTTCCATGGTTATAGAGATGGCTGTGTAGATATTTCCATGTTTATACAGATAGCGGTGTAGACATTTCCATATTTATAGAGATAGCGGTGTAGATATTTCCACATTTATATTGATGGCGGTGTAGATAATTCCATGTTTATTCAGATGGCGGTGTAGATATATCCAGGTTTATATACATAGCTGTGTGGCTGTTTCCATGTGTATACAGATGGCAGTTTAGATATTTCCATGTTTATACAGATTGTGTTGTAGATATTTTCATGTTTATAATGATAGCAGTATAGATATTGCCATGTTTATAGAGATAGCGGTGGAGATATTTCCATGTTTATAGAGATGGCTGTGTTGATATTTCCATGTGTATACAGATGGCGGTGTAGATATTTCCATGTTTATATAGATGGAGGTGTAGATATTTCCATGTTTCTACAGATGAATATGTAGTTATTTCCATGTTTTTACAGATGGCGGTGTAGATATTTCCATGTTTATTCAGATTGCGGTGTGGGTATTTCCATGTTTATACAGATAGCGATTTAGGTATTTCCATGTTTATACAGATAGTGGTGTAGATATTTCCATGTTTATACAGACAGCGGTGGAGATATTTCGATGTTTATACAGGTAGCGGTGTTGATATTTCCATGTTTATACAGATGGCGGTGTAGATATTTCCAAGTTTATGCAGATTGCGGTGTAGATATTTCTATATTTATGGAGATAGCGGTGTAGATATTTCCATATTTATACAAACAGAGGTGTAGATATTTCCATGTTTATAAAGATAGCGGTGTAGATATTTCCATCTTTATAGAGATAGCCGTGGAGATATTTCCATGTTTATACAGATAATTATGTAGATATTTCCATGTTTATACATATTGCGGTGTAGATATTTCCATGTTTATGCAGATAGCAGTAGAGATATTTCCATGTTTATACAGATAGCGGTGGAGATATTTTCATGTGTATACAGATAGCTTTGGCGATATTTCCATGTTTATAGAGATAGCGGTGTACATATTTCTAGGTTTATCAAGATAGCGGTGTAGATATTTCCATGTTTACACAGATAGCGGTGTAGCTATTTCCATGTTTATACAGATTGCGGTGGAGATATTTCCATGTTTATAGAGATAGCGGTCAAGATATTTCCATGTTTATACAGATAAGGATATAGGTATTTCCATGTTTATACAGATAGCAGTGTAGATATTGACATGTTTATACAGATAGCGGTGTAGGTATTTGCAAGTTTTTACTGATTGCGGTGGAGATATTTCCATGTTTATACAGATTGCGGTGTAGATAATTCCATGTTTACAGAGATAGCGGTGGAGAGATATCCATGTTTGTACAGATATCGATGTAGATATTTCCATGTTCATACAGATAGCGGTGGAGATATTTCCATGTTTATACAGGTAGCGTTGGAGATATTTCCATGTTTATATAGATGGCGGTGTAGATATTTCCATATTTTTACAGATAGCCGTGTAGATATTTCGATGTTTATTCAAATGGTGGTGTAGATATTTCCATGTTTATACAGATAGCTGTGTGGCTACTTCCATGTTTATACAGATGGCAGTGTAGATATTTCCATGTTTATACAGTTAGCGATATAGGTAATTCCAGGTATGTCGAGATAGCGGCGTAGATATTTCCATGTTTAAACAGATGGCTGTGTGGATATTTTCATGTGTATACAGATGGCAGTGTAGATATTTCCATTTTAATACAGATAGCGTTGTAGATATTTCCATGTTTATACAGAGAGTGGTGTATATATTTCCATGTTTATACAGATAGCGGTGTAAGTATTTCCATGTTTATACAGATAGCGGTGTAGGTATTTCCATGTTTATAGAGACAGCGGTGTAGATATTTCCATGTTTATACAGATTTCTGTGTAGATAATTCCAAGAGTATACAGATGGCAGTGTAGATATTTCCATGTTCATACACATGGAGGTGAAGATACTTCCATGTTTCTACAGATGACTGTGTAGATACTTCCATGTTTTTACACATGGCGGTGTAGATATTTCCATGTATAAACAGATACCGGTGTGGCTATTTCCATGTTTATACTGATAGCGATGTAGGTATTTCCTTGTTTATAGAGATGGCTGTGTAGATATTTCCATGTTTATACAGATAGCGGTGTAGTTATTTCCATTTTTATTGAGATAGCTGTGTAGATATTTCCATATTTATACAGATAGCGGTGTAGATAATTCCATGTTTATTCTGATGGCGGTGTAGATATTTCCAGGTTTATACATATAGCGGTATGGCTGTTTCGATGTTTATACAGATGGCAGTGTAGATATTTCCATGTTTACACAGATAGTGGTGTAGATATTTCCATGTTTATAAAGATAGTGGTGTAGATAATTCCATGTTTATAAAGATAGCAGTGTAGATATTTCCATGTTTATAGAGATAGCGGTGGAGATATTTCCATGTTTATAGAGATGGCTGTGTTGATATTTCCATGTGTATACAGATGGCGGTGTAGGTATTTCCATGTTTATACAGATGGATGTGTAGATATTTCCAAGTTTCTACAGATGACTGTGTAGATATTTCCATGTTTTTACAGATGGCGGTTTAGATATTTCCATGTTTATTCAGATTGCGGTGTGGCTATTTCCATGTTTATACTGATAGCAATGTAGGTATTTCCATGTTTATACAGATAGCGGTGTAGATATTTCCATGTTTATACAGATAGCGATGTAGATATTTCCATGTATGTCGAGATAGCGGTGTAGATATTTCCATGTTAATACAGATGGCAGTGTGGATATCTCCATGTGTATACAGATGGCTGTGTAGATATTTCCATGTTTACACAGATGGAGGTGTTGATATTTCCATGTTTATACAGATGACTGTGTAAATATTTCCATGTTTTTACTGATGGTGGTGTATATATTTCCATGTATATACAGATAGCGGTGTGGCTATTTCCATGTTTATACAGATGGCAGTGTAGATATTTCCCTGTTAATACAGATAGCGTTGTAGATATTTCCATGTTT
This sequence comes from Pan paniscus, assembly GCF_029289425.2. Classification (NCBI taxonomy): domain Eukaryota; kingdom Metazoa; phylum Chordata; class Mammalia; order Primates; family Hominidae; genus Pan; species Pan paniscus. The sequence continues at coordinate 560,834 of NC_073270.2, read as the reverse complement.
ATACAGATAGCGTTGTATATGTTTCTATGTTTATACAGATAGCGGAGGAGATATTTCCATGTTTATACAGATAGTGGTGTAGATATTTCCATGTTTATACAGATAGCGGTGTAGGTATTTCCATGTTTATACAGATAGCGGTGTAGGTATTTCCATGTTTATAGAGATAGCGCTGTAGATATTTCCATGTTTATACAGATTTCTCTATAGATAATTCCATGAGAATACAGATGTCAGTGTAGATATTTCCATGTTTATACAGATGGAGGTGTAGATACTTCCATGTTTCTACAGATGACTGTGTAGATATTTCCATGTTTTTAAACATGGCGGTGTAGATATTTCCATGTTTATACAGATAGAGGTGTAGATATTTCCATGTTTCTACAGATGACTGTGTAGATATTTCCATGTTTTACAGATGGCAGTGTAGATATTTCCAGGTTTATTCAGATTGCGGTGTGGCTATTTCCATGTTTATACAGATAGCGATGTAGTTATTTCCATGTTTATACAGATAGTGGTGTAGATATTTCCATGTTTATACGGACAGCGGTGGGGATATTTCCATGTTTATACAGGTAGTGGTGGAGGTATTTCCATGTTTATACAGATGGCGGTGTAGATATTTCCAACTTTATGCAGATAGCGGTGTAGATATTTCTTTATTTATGGAGGTAGCGGTGTTGATATTTCCATGTTTATACAGATAGCGGTGTAGTTATTTCTATGTTTATAGAGACAGCGGTGTAGATATTTCCATGTTTATAACGATACCGGTGTAGATATTTCCATGTTTATAGAGATAGCCGTGGAGATATTTCCATGTTTATATAGATAACGATGTAGATATTTACATGTTTATACAGATAGCTGTGTAGATAATTCCATGTTTATACAGGTAGCAGTAGAGATATTTCCGTGTTTCTACAGATAGCGGTGGAGATATTTCCATGTTTATACAGATAGCGTTGGAGATATTTCCATGTTTATAGAGATGGTGGCGTAGATGTTTCCAAGTTTATACAGATAGCGGTGTAGATATTTCCATGTTTATACAGATAGCGGTGTAGGTATTTCCATATTTACAGATTGCGTTGTAGGTACTTCCATGTTTATACAGATAGCGGTGTAGATATTTCCATGTTTATACGGATTACTGTGTAGATATTTCCATGTGTATACAGATGGCAGTGTACGTATTTCCATGTTTACAGATGGAGGTGTAGATACTTACATGTTTCTACAGATGACTGTGTAGATATTTCCATGTTTTCACAGATGGCGGTGTAGATATTTCCACGTTTATTCTGATTGCGGTGTGGCTATATCTTGTTTATACAGATAGCGATGTAGGTATTTCAATGTTTATACAGATAGTGGTGTAGATATTTCCATGTTTATACAGACAGCGGTGGAGATATTTCCATGTTTATACAGGTAGCGGTGGAGATATTTCCATGTTTATACAGATGGCGGTTTAGATATTTCCAAGTTTATGCAGATAGCGGTGTAGATATTTCTATATTTATGGAGATAGCGGTGTAGATATTTCCATGTTTATACAGGTAGCGGTGTAGTTAATTCCGTATTTATAGAGATAGCAGTGTAGATATTTCCATATTTATGCAGATAGCGGTGTAGATATTTCCATGTTTATAAAGATAACGGTGTAGATATTTCCATGTTTATAGAGATATCCGTGGAGGTATTTCCATGTTTATACAGATAACGATGAAGGTATTTCCATGTTTATAGAGATATCCGTGGAGTTATTTCCATCTTTATACAGATAACGCTGTAGATATTTCCATGTTTATACAGATAGCGGTGTAGATATTTCCATGTTTATACAGATAGCAGTAGAGATATTTCCATGTTTATACAGATAGCGGTGTAGATATTTCCATGTTTATACAGATAGCGTTGGAGATATTTCCATGTTTATAGAGATGGTGGCGTACATATTTCCAAGTTTATATAGATAGCGACGTAGATATTTCCGTGTTTATACAGATAGCGGTGTAGATATTTCCATGTTTATACAGATAGCGGTGTAGGTATTTCTATGTTTATAGAGATAGCGGTGTAGATATATCCCAGTTTATACAGTTGGCTATGCAGATATTTCCATGTGTATACAGATGGCGGTGTAGATATTTCCATGTTTATAGAGATGGAGGTGTAGATATTTCCATGTTTATACAGATGACTGTGTAGATATTTCCATGTTTTTAAATATGTGTTTGTAGATATTTCCAAGTTTATACTGGTAGCGATGTAGTTATTTCCACGTTTATAGAGATAGCGGTGTAGATATTTCCATGTTTATACAGATAGCGTTGTGGGTATTTCTATGTTTATACAGATAGCGATGTAGATATTTCCATGGTTATAGAGATGGCTGTGTAGATATTTCCATGTTTATACAGATAGCGGTGTAGACATTTCCATATTTATAGAGATAGTGGTGTAGATATTTCCAAATTTATACTGATTGCGGTGTAGATATTTCCATGTTTATACAGATAGCGGTGTAGTTAATTCCATGTTTATACAGATGACTGTATATATTTCCATGTTTATTCAGATGACGGTGTAGATAATTCCATGATTTTAGAGATTGCGGTGAACTTATTTCCATGTTTATACAGATAGCGGTGTGTCTGTTTCCATTTTTATACAGATGGCAGTGAAGATATTTCCATGTTTATTCAGATAGTGGTGTAGATATTTCTATGTTTATAAAGATAGCGGTGTAGATATTTCCATGTTTAAAGAGAAAGCAGTGGAGATATTTCCATGTTTATAGAGATAGCGGTCGAGATATTTCCATGTTTATACAGATATGGATGTAGATATTTCCATGTTTATACAAATAGCGGTGTAGATATTTACATGTTTATACAGATAGCCGTGTAGGTATTTCCACGTTTATACTGATTGCGGTGGAGATATTTCCAAGTTCATACAGATGGCGGTGTAGATATTTCCATGTTTATATAGATAGCGTTTTACATATTTCCATGTTTATACATATTGCTGTGTAGGTATTTAAAAATACATATAGGTAGCGGTGTAGATATTTCCAAGTTTATACAGATGGCTGTGTAGATATTTCCATGTGTATACAGATGGCAGTGTAGGATTTTCATGTTTATACAGTTGGAGGTGTAGATATTTCCATGTGTATACAGATGGCAGTGTAGGTATTTCCATGTATGTATAGATGGAGGTGTAGATATTTCCATATATATACAGATGACTTTGTAGGTATTACCATGTTTTTACAGATGGCGGTGTAGATATTTCCATGTTTATACAGATAGCGTTGTGGCTATTTCCATGTTTATACAGATAGCGATGTAGATATTTCCAGGTTTATAGAGATGGGTGTGTAGATATTTCCATGTTTATACAGATGGCAGTGTAGATATTTCCATGTTTACACAGATAGTGGTGTAGAGATTTCCATGTTTATTCAGACTACTGTGTAGGTATTTCCATGTTTATACAGATGGCGATGTAGATATTTCCATGTATATAGAGATAGCCATGTAGGTATTTCCATGTTTATGCAGATGGAGGTGTAGATACTTCCATGTTTATACAGATGACGGTGTAGATTTTTCCATGTTTTCACAGATGGCGCTGTAGATATTTCCATGTTTATACAGATAGCGGTGTGCCTATTTCCATGTTCATACAGATAGCGATGTATATATTTCCATGTTTATAGAGATGGCTGTGTAGTTATTTCCATGTTATTACAGATGGCGGTGTAGATATTTCCGTGTTTATAGAGATACGCATGTAGATATTTCCATGTTTATACAGATAGCAGTGTAGACATTTCCATGTTTATACAGATAGCGGTGTAGATATTTTCATATTTACAAAGATAGCGTTGTAGATATTTCCATGTTTATACAGATAGTGTTGTAGATATTTCCATATTTATAGAGATACCCATGAAGTTTTTCCATGATTATACAGATAGCGGTGTAGACATTTTCATGTTTATAGAGATAGCCGTGTAGATATTTCCATATTTGTACAGATAGCTTTGTAGATATTTCCATGTTTATACTCACAGCGGTGTTGACACTTTCATGTTTATACAGATAGCGGTGTAGTTATTTCAATGTTTATAAAGATGGTGGTGTATATATTTCCATGTTTATACAGATGACGGTGTAGATATTTCCATGTTTATAGAGATAGCTGTGTAGATATATCCATGTTTATAGAGATAGCGGTGCAGATATTTCCATATTTATGTACATAGCCATGTAGATATTTCCATGTTTATTCAGATGGCGGTGTAGATACTTCCATGTTTATACACATAGCGGTGTGGCTTTCTCAATGTTTATACAGATGGCAGTGTAGATATTTCCATGTATATGCAGATAGCGACGTAGATATTTCCATGTTTATACAGATAGCGGTGTAGTTATTTCCATGTTTATACAGATAGCGGTGTAGATATTTCCATGTTTATAGAGATAGCGGTGTAGATATTTCCAGGTTTACACAGATGGCTGTGTAGATATTTCCATGTGTATACAGATGGCAGTGTAGATATTTCCATGTTTATACAGATGGAGGTGCGGATACTTCCATGTTTATACATATGACTGTGTAGATATTTCCATGTATTTACAGATGGCGGTGTAGATATTTCCATGTTTATTCAGATAGCGGTGAGGCTATTTCCATGTTTATACAGATAGCGATGTAGATATTTCCAGGTTTATAGAGATGGCTGTGTAGAGATTTCCATGTTTATACAGATGGCAGTGTAGATATTTCCATGTTTATACAGATGGCGGTGTATATATTTACATGCATATAGAGATAGCCATGTAGATATTTCCATGTTTATACAGATAGCGGTGTAGACATTTCCATGTTCATAGAGATGGCGGTGTAGATATTTCCATATGTCTACAGATAGCGGTGTAGATATTTCCATGTTTAAACATTTGGCAGTGTAGATATTCCCCTGTTTATACAGATAGCGGTGTAGAAATTTCCATGTTTATACCGATAGCCGTGTAGATAATTCCATGTTTATTCAGATGGCGGTGTAGATACTTCCATGTTTATACAGATAGCGGTGTGGCCATTTCCATGTTTATACCGATGGCAGTGTAGATATTTCCATGTTTATAGAGATGGCTGTGTTGATATTTCCATGTGTATACAGATGGCGGTGTAGATATTTCCATGTTTATAGTGATGGAGGTGTAGATATTTCCATGTTTCTACAGATTACTGTGTAGATGTTTCCATGTTTTTACAGATGGCGGTGTAGATATTTCCATGTTTATTCAGATTGCGGTCTGGCTATTTCCATTTTTATACAGATAGCGATGTAGGTATTTCCATGTTTATATAGATAGTGGTGTAGATATTTCCATGTTTATACAGACAGCGGTGGAGATATTTCCATGTTTATACAGGTAGCGGTGGAGATATTTCCATGTTTCTACAGATGGCGGTGTAGATATTTCCATGTTTATACAGATGGCAGTGTAGATATTTCCAAGTTTATGCAGATAGAGGTGTAGATATTTCTATATTTATGGAGATAGCAGTGTAGATATTTCCATGTTTATACAGATAGCGGTGTAGATAGTTCCATGTTTATAGAGATAGCAGTGTAGATATTTCCATATTTATACAGACAGCTGTGTAGATATTTCCATGTTTATAAAGATAGTGGTGTAGATATTTCCATGTTTTTAGAGATAGCCGTGGAGATATTTCCATGTTTATAAAGATAACGATGTAGATATTTCCATGTTTATACAGATAGCGGTGTAGATATTTCCATGTATATACAGATAGCAGTAGAGATATTTCCATGTTTATACAGATAGCGGTGGAGATATTTCCATGTTTATAGCGATGGTGGCGTAGATATTTCCAAGTTTATACAGATAGCGGTGTAGATATTTCCATGTTTATACAGATAGCGGTGTAGATATTTCCATGTTTACAGATAGTTTTGTAGGTGCTTCCATGCTTATAGAGATAGCGGTGTAGATATTTCCATGTTTATACGGATTGCTGTGTAGATATTTCCATGTGTATACAGATGGCAGTGTACGTATTAACATGTTTATAAAGATGGAGGTGTAGATACTTCCATGTTTCTTCACATGACTGTGTAGACATTTCCACGTTTTTACAGATGGCGGTGTAGTTATTTCCATGTTTATACAGATAGTGGTGTGGGTATTTCTATGTTTATACAGATAGCGATGTAGATATTTCCATGTTAATACAGATAGCGTTGTAGATATTTCCATGATTATACAGATAGCGTTGTATATATTTCCATGTTTATACAGATAGCAGTGGAGATATTTCCATGTTTATACAGATAGTGGTGTAGATATTTAAATGTTTATACAGATAGAGGTGTAGATATTTCCATGTTTATACAGATAGCAGTGTAGGTACTTCCATGTTTATAGAGATAGCGGTGTAGATATTTCCATGTTTATACAGATTGTTGTGTAGATATTTCCATGTGTATACAGATGGCAGTGTAGATATTTCCATGTTTATACATATGGAGGTGTAGATACTTCCATGTTTCTAGAGATGACTGTGTAGATATTTCCAGGTTTTTACACATGGCCGTGTACATATTACCATGTTTATACAGAAAGCGTTGTGGCTATTTCGTTGTTTATACAGATAGCGATGTAGATATTTCCATGTTTATAGAGATGGCTGTGTAGATATTTCCATGTTTATACAGATAGCGGTGTATTTATTGCCATGTTTATAGAGATAGCAGTGTAGATATTTCCATATTTACACAGATAGCGGTGTAGATAATTCCATGTTTATTCAGATGGCGTTGTAGATATATCCAGGTTTATATACATAGCTGTGTGGCTGTTTCCATGTGTATACAGATGGCAGTGTAGATATTTCCATGTTTATACAGATGGCAGTGTGGATATTTCCATGTTTATACAGATGGCGGTGTAGATATTTCCATGTTTATACAGATAGCGGTGCAGATTTTCCATGTTTACATAGATAGCGGTGTAGATATTTCCATCTTTGTGCAGATTGCGGTGTAGACATTTCCATCTTTACACAGATAGCTGTGTAGGTATTTCCAAGTTTACACAGATAGCTGTGTAGATATTTCCATGTTTATACAGATAGCGGTGTAGATATTTCCATGTTAATACAGATAGCAGTGGAGATATTCCCTGATTGTACAGATAGCGATGTAGATATTTCCAAGTTTATACAGAGAGAGTTGTAGATATTTCCATGTTTATGCAGATAGCGGTGTAGATATTAACATGCTTATACAGATGGCGGTGTAGATATTTCCATGTTTATAGACATAGCAGTGTTAGATATTTCCATGTTTATACAGATGGCGGTGTAGATATTTCCATGTTTATTAGAGATAGCGGTGTAGATATTTCCATATTTATACAGATAGAGGTGTAGATATTTCTATGTTTATACAGATGGCGGTGTATATATTAATATGTTTATACAGATGACGGTATAGATTTTTACATTTTGATACAGATGGCAGTGCAGATATTTCCATGTTTATACAGATAGCGGTGTAGGTATTTCCATGTTTACAGAGATAGCAGTGCTGATGTTTCCATCTTTGCACAGATCGCGGTGTAGATATTTCCATGTTTATACAGATAGCGTTGTAGATATTTCCATGTTTATACAGATGGCGGTGTAGATATTTCCATGTTTATAGAGATGGCGGTGTAGATATTTCCATGTTTATAGAGATAGCAGTGTAGATATATCCATGTTCATAGAGATAGCAGTGAGGATATTTCCATGTTTATACAGATAGCAGTGTAGATATTTCCACTTTTATAGAGATAGCGGTTTAGATATTTCATATTTATACAGATATCGGTGTAGATATTTCCATGATTATACAGATTGCGGTGTAGATATTTCCATGTTTATACAGATAGCGGTGTAGATATTTCAATGTTTATAGAGATGGCGGTGTAGATATTTCCATGTTTCTACAAATGGCAGTGTAGATATTTCCATGTTTATAGAGATGGCTGTGTAGATATTTCCATGTTTATATAGATGGCAGTGTAGATATTTTCTTGTTTATGTAGATGGTGTTGTAGATACCTCCATGTTTAAAGAGATGGCAGTGTGTATATTTCCATGTTGATGGAGATAGCGGTGTAGATATTTCCATGTTTATAGAGATAGCGGTGTAGTTATTTCCATGTTTATAGAGATAGCGGTGTAGATATTTCCATGTTTCTACAGATGATTGTGTAGATATTTCCATGTTTGTACAGATGGCAGTGTAGATATTTCCATGTTTATATAGATGGCCGTGTAGATATTTCCATGTTTATACAGATGGCAGTGTGGATATTTCCATGTTTATACAGATGGCGGTGTAGATATTTCCATGTTTATACAGATAGCGGTGCAGATATTTCCATGTTTACATAGATAGCGGTGTAGATATTTCCATCTTTGTACAGATTGCGGTGTAGACATTTCCATCTTTACACAGATAGCTGTGTAGGTATTTCCAAGTTTACACAGATAGCTGTGTAGATATTTCCATGTTTATACAGATAGCGGTGTAGATATTTCCATGTTAATACAGATAGCAGTGGAGATATTCCCTGTTTGTACAGATAGCGATGTAGATATTTCCAAGTTTATACAGAGAGAGTTGTAGATATTTCCATGTTTATGCAGATAGCGGTGTAGATATTAACATGCTTATACAGATGGCGGTGTAGATATTTCCATGTTTATAGACATAGCAGTGTTAGATATTTCCATGTTTATACAGATGGCGGTGTAGATATTTCCATGTTTATTAGAGATAGCGGTGTAGATATTTCCATATTTATACAGATAGAGGTGTAGATATTTCTATGTTTATACAGATGGCGGTGTATATATTAATATGTTTATACAGATGACGGTATAGATTTTTCCATTTTGATACAGATGGCAGTGCAGATATTTCCATGTTTATACAGATAGCGGTGTAGGTATTTCCATGTTTACAGAGATAGCAGTGCTGATGTTTCCATCTTTGCACAGATTGCGGTGTAGATATTGCCATCTTTACACAGATAGCGGTGTAGGCATTTCCAACTTTACACAGATAGCTGTGAAGATATTTCCATGTTTACAGAGATAGCATTGTAGATATTTCCATGTTTATACAGATAGCGGTGTAGATATTTCCATGTTTATACAGATGGCGCTGTAGATATTTCCATTTTGATAGAGATGACGGTGTAGATATTTCCAGGTTTATACAGATAGCGGTGTAGGTATTTCCATGTTTCCAGAGATAGCGGTGTAGATGCTTCCATGTTTGCACAGATTGCTGTTTAGATATTACCATCTTTACACAGACAGCGGTGTAGATATTTCCAATTTTACACAGATAACGGTGTAGATATTTCCATGTTTACAGAGATTGCATTGTAGATATTTCCATGTTTATACATTTAGCGGTGTAGATACTTCCATGTTTATGCAGATAACAGTGTGGCTATTTCCATGTTCATACAGATAGCGATGTAGACATTTCAATGTTTATAGAGATGGCTGTGTAGATATTTCCATGTTTATACAGATGGCAGTGTAGATATTTCCATGTTTATACAGATGTTGGTGTAGATATTTCCATATTTATACAGATAGCGGTGTAGATATTTCCATGTTTACAGAGACAGAGGTGTAGATATTTCCATCTTTGTAGAGATTGCGGTGTAGATATTTCCATCTTTACACAGATAGCTGGATAGTATTTCCAAGTTTACACAGATAGCTGTGTAGATATTTCCATGTGAACACAGATAGCGTTTTAGATATTTCCATGTTTATACAGATAGCTGTGTAGATATTTCCATGTTTATACAGATTGCGGTGTAGGTATTTCCATGTTTATACAGATAGCAGTGGAGATCTTCCCTGTTTGTACAGATAGCGATGTAGATATTTCCATGTTTATACAGAGAGCGGTGTAGATATTTCCATGTTTATGCAGATAGTGGTGTAGATATTTCCATGCATATACAGATGGCTGTGAAGATATTTCCACGTGTATACACATGGCAATGTAGATATTTCCATGTTTATAAAGATGGTGGTGTAGTTATTTCCATCTTTATACAGATGGCTGTGTAGATATTTACATGTTTATACAGATGGCGGTGTTTATATTTCCATGTTTGTACAGATAGCGGTGTATATATTTCCATGTTTATACAGATAGCGGTGTAGATATTTCCATGGTTATACAGATAGCGGTGTAGATATTTCCAGGTTTATACAGATAGCCATGTAGATATTTCCATGTTTATACAGATAGCGGTGTTGATATTTCCATGTTTATACAGATAGCGGTGGAGATATTTCCATCTTTATAAAGATAGCGGTGTAGATATTTCCATGTTTATACAGATGGCGGTGTAGATATTTCCATGTTTATACAGATGGCGGTGTAGATATTTCCATTTTGATAGAGATGGCCATGTAGATATTTCCAGGTTTATTCAGATAGCGGTGTAGGTATCTCCATGTTTACAGAGATAGCGGTGTAGATGCTTCCATCTTTGCACAGATTGCGGTGTAGTTATTGCCATCTATACACAGACAGCTGTGTAGATATTTCCAACTTTACTCAGATAGCTGTGTAGATATTTCCATGTTTATACAGATGGCGGTGTAGATATTTCCATGTTTATACAGATAGCGGTGTAGATATTTCCATGTTTACACAGATAGCGGTGTAGATATTTCCATGTTTATACAGATAGCGGTGTAGATATTTCCATGTTTATAGAGATAGCGGTGTAGATATTTCCATGTTTATACAGATAGCGGTGTAGATATTTCCAAGTTTATGCAGATAGCGGTGTAGATATTTCCATGTTTATACAGATAGCGGTGTAGATATTTCCATGTTAATACAGATAGCGGTGTAGATATTTCCATGTTTATACAGATAGCAGTGAAGTTATTTCCATGTTTATAAAGATAGCTGTGGAGTTATTTCCATGTTTACACAGATGGCGGTGGAGATATTTTGAAGTTTATACAGATACGGGTGTAGATATTTCCGTGTTTATACAGACAGCGGTGTAGATGTTTCCATGTTTATAATGAAAACGGTGTAGGTATTTCCATGTTTAGAGAGATAGCGAAGTATTTATTTCCATGTTTATACAGGTGGCTCTGTAGTTATTTCCATGTGCATAAAGATGGCAGTGTAGATATTTCCATGTTTTTACAGATGGCTGTGTAGATATTTCCATGTTTATACAGATAGCAGTGTGGCTATTTCCATGTTTATACAGATAGGGATGTAGACATTTCCATGTTTATAGACATGGCTCTGTAGATATTTCCATCTTTATACAGATAGCAGTGTAGATATTTCCATGTTTATACAGATGGCGGTGTAGATATTTCCATGTTTATACAGATAGCGGTGTAGATTTTCCATGTTTACAGAGATAACGGTGTAGATACTTTCATCTTTGTACAGATTGCGGTGAAGACATTTCCATCTTTACACAGATAGCTGTGTAGGTATTTCCAAGTTTACACAGATAGCTGTGTAGATATTTCCATGTTTATACAGATAGCGGTTTAGGTATTTCAATGTTAATACCGATAGCAGTGGAGATACTCCCTGTTTATACAGATAGCGATGTAGATAATTCCATGTTTATACAGAGAGCGTTGAAGATATATCCATGTTTAAGCAGATAGCGGTGTAGATATTTCCATGCTTATACAGATGGCTGTGTAGATATTTCCACGTGTATACAGATGGCAATGTAGATATTTCCATGTTTATAAAGATGGTGGTGTAGTTATTTCCATGTTTATACAGATGGCTGTGTAGATATTTGCATGTTTATACAAATGGCGGTGTAGATATTTCCATGTTTATACAGATAGCGGTGTAGATATTTCCATGTTTATACAGATAGCGGTGGACTTATTTCCATGTTAACAAAGATAGCGGTGTAGATATTTCCATGTTCATACAGATGGCGGTGTAGATATTTCCATGTCTATACAGATGGCGGTGTAGATATTTCCATTTTGATAGAGATGGCGGTGTAGATATTTCCAGGTTTATACAGATAGCGGTGAAGGTATTTCCATGTTTACAGAGATAGCGGTGTAGATGCTTCCATCTAAGCACAGATTGCGGTGTAGATATTGCCATCTATACACAGACAGCGGTGTAGATATTTCCAACTTTACACAGATAGCTGTGTAGATATTTCCATGTTTACAGAGATTGCATTGTAGATATTTCCATGTTTATACAGATAGCGTTGTAGATACTTCCATGTTTATACAGATAGAAGTGTAGATATTTCCATGTTTATACAGATAGCGGTGTAGATATTTCCATGTTTATACAGATAGCGGTGTAGATATTTCCATGTTTATACAGATGGCGGTGTAGATAATTCCGTGTTTCTGGAGATAGCGGTGTAGATATTTTCAAGTTTATAGAGATATCGGTGTTGATATTTCCATGTTTAAAGACATTGCGGTGTAGATATTTCCATGTTTATAGAGATAGCGTTGTAGGTATTTCCGAGTTTATACAGATAGCAGTTTATATATTTCCATATTTATACAGATAGCGGTGTAGGTATTTCCATGTTTATACAGATGGCGGTGTAGATATTTCCATGTTTATACAGATGGCGGTGTAGATATTTCCTTGTTTATACATATAGCGGTGTAGATATTTCCATCTTTGTAGAGATTGCGGTGTACATATTTCCATCTTTACACAGACAGCTGTGTAGGTATTTCCAAGTTTACACAGATAGCTGCGTAGATATTTCCTGGTTTACACAGATAGCGTTGTAGACATATCCATGTTTATACAGATAGCTTTGTAGATATTTCCATGTTTATACAGTTAGCGGTATAGATATTTCCATGTTTATACAGATAGCAGTGGAGATATTCAGTGTTTAAACAGGTAGCGATGTACATATTTCCATGTTTATACAGACAGCGGTGTAGATATTTCCATGTTTATGCAGATAGCGGTGTGGATAATTCCATGTTTATACAGATGGCTGTGTAGATAATTCCATGTGTATACAGAAGGCAGTGTAGATATCTCCATGTTTATATAGATGCTGGTGTAGTTATTTGCATGTTTATTCAGATGACTGTGTAGATATTTGCATGTTTATACAGATAGCGGAACAGATATTTCCATGTTTGTACAGGTAGCGTAGTAAATATTTCCATGTTTATACAGATAGCCATGTAGATATTTCCATGTTTATTCAGATAGCGTTGGAGATATTTCCATGTTTATAGAGATGGCTCTGTAGTTATTTCCATGTTTATGCAGATGGCAGTGTAGTTATTTCAATGTTTACACAGATAGTGGTGAAGGTATTTCCATGTTTATACAGATAGCGGTGTAGATATTTCCATATTTATACTGATAGCGGTGTATCTATTTCCATGTTTATACAGATAGTGGTGTAGATATTTAAATGTTTATACAGATAGCGGTGAAGATATTTCCATGTTTATGCAGATAGCATTGTAATTATTTCCATGTTTATAGGGATAGCGGTGTAGATATTTCCATCTGTATACAGATGGCAGTGCAGATATTTCCATGTTTATTCTGATGTTGGTGTAGATATTTCCATGTTTATACAGATGACTGTGTAGATATTTCCATGTTTTTAGAGATGGCGGTGCAGATATTTCCATGTTTATACAGATAGCGGTGTGGCTAATTCCATGTTTATACAGATAGCGGTGTAGATATTTCCATGTTTATACAGCTGGCTGTGTAGATATTTCCAAGTGTATACACATGGCCGTGTAGATATTTCCTTGTTTATACAGATGGAGGTGTAGATATTTCGATGTTTACACAGATGACTGTGTAGATATTTCCATGTTTTTACCGATGGCAGTGTAGATATTTCCATGTTTATACAGATAGCGGTGTGGAGATTTCCATTTTTAAACAGACAGCGATGTAGATATTTCCATATTTATACAGATGGTGGTGTAGATATTTCCATGTTTTTACAGATGGCTGTGTAGATATTTCCATGTTTATACAGATAGCATTGTGGCTATTTCCATGTTTATACAGATAGGGATGTAGACATTTCCATGTTTATAGACATGGCTCTGTAGATATTTCCATCTTTATACAGATAGCAGTGTAGATATTTCCATGTTTATACAGATGGCGGTGTAGATATTTCCATGTTTATACAGATAGCGGTGTAGATTTTCCATGTTTACAGAGATAACGGTGTAGATACTTTCATCTTTGTACAGATTGCGGTGAAGACATTTCCATCTTTACACAGATAGCTGTGTAGGTATTTCCAAGTTTACACAGATAGCTGTGTAGATATTTCCATGTTTATACAGATAGCGGTTTATGTATTTCAATGTTAATACTGATAGCAGTGGAGATACTCCCTGTTTATAGAGATAGCGATGTAGATAATTCCATGTTTATACAGAGAGCGTTGAAGATATATCCATGTTTAAGCAGATAGCGGTGTAGATATTTCCATGCTTATACAGATGGCTGTGTAGATATTTCCACGTGTATACAGATGGCAATGTAGATATTTCCATGTTTATAAAGATGGTGGTGTAGTTATTTCCATGTTTATACAGATGGCTGTGTAGATATTTGCATGTTTATACAAATGGCGGTGTAGATATTTCCATGTTTATACAGATAGCGGTGTAGATATTTCCATGTTTATACAGATAGCGGTGGACTTATTTCCATGTTAACAAAGATAGCGGTGTAGATATTTCCATGTTCATACAGATGGCGGTGTAGATATTTCCATGTCTATACAGATGGCGGTGTAGATATTTCCATTTTGATAGAGATGGCGGTGTAGATATTTCCAGGTTTATACAGATAGCGGTGAAGGTATTTCCATGTTTACAGAGATAGCGGTGTAGATGCTTCCATCTAAGCACAGATTGCGGTGTAGATATTGCCATCTATACACAGACAGCGGTGTAGATATTTCCAACTTTACACAGATAGCTGTGTAGATATTTCCATGTTTACAGAGATTGCATTGTAGATATTTCCATGTTTATACAGATAGCGTTGTAGATACTTCCATGTTTATACAGATAGAAGTGTAGATATTTCCATGTTTATACAGATAGCGGTGTAGATATTTCCATGTTTATACAGATAGCGGTGTAGATATTTCCATGTTTATACAGATGGCGGTGTAGATAATTCCATGTTTCTGGAGATAGCGGTGTAGATATTTTCATGTTTATAGAGATATCGGTGTTGATATTTCCATGTTTAAAGACATTGCGGTGTAGATATTTCCATGTTTATAGAGATAGCGTTGTAGGTATTTCCGAGTTTATACAGATAGCAGTTTATATATTTCCATATTTATACAGATAGCGGTGTAGGTATTTCCATGTTTATACAGATGGCGGTGTAGATATTTCCATGTTTATACAGATGGCGGTGTAGATATTTCCTTGTTTATACATATAGCGGTGTAGATATTTCCATCTTTGTAGAGATTGCGGTGTACATATTTCCATCTTTACACAGACAGCTGTGTAGGTATTTCCAAGTTTACACAGATAGCTGCGTAGATATTTCCTGGTTTACACAGATAGCGTTGTAGACATATCCATGTTTATACAGATAGCTTTGTAGATATTTCCATGTTTATACAGTTAGCGGTATAGATATTTCCATGTTTATACAGATAGCAGTGGAGATATTCAGTGTTTAAACAGATAGCGATGTACATATTTCCATGTTTATACAGACAGCGGTGTAGATATTTCCATGTTTATGCAGATAGCGGTGTGGATAATTCCATGTTTATACAGATGGCTGTGTAGATAATTCCATGTGTATACAGAAGGCAGTGTAGATATCTCCATGTTTATATAGATGCTGGTGTAGTTATTTGCATGTTTATTCAGATGACTGTGTAGATATTTGCATGTTTATACAGATAGCGGAACAGATATTTCCATGTTTGTACAGGTAGCGTAGTAAATATTTCCATGTTTATACAGATAGCCATGTAGATATTTCCATGTTTATTCAGAGAGCGGTGGAGATATTTCCATGTTTATACAGATAGCGTTGGAGATATTTCCATGTTTATAGAGATGGCTCTGTAGTTATTTCCATGTTTATGCAGATGGCAGTGTAGTTATTTCAATGTTTACACAGATAGTGGTGAAGGTATTTCCATGTTTATACAGATAGCGGTGTAGATATTTCCATATTTATACTGATAGCGGTGTATCTATTTCCATGTTTATACAGATAGTGGTGTAGATATTTAAATGTTTATACAGATAGCGGTGAAGATATTTCCATGTTTATGCAGATAGCATTGTAATTATTTCCATGTTTATAGGGATAGCGGTGTAGATATTTCCATCTGTATACAGATGGCAGTGCAGATATTTCCATGTTTATTCTGATGTTGGTGTAGATATTTCCATGTTTATACAGATGACTGTGTAGATATTTCCATGTTTTTAGAGATGGCGGTGCAGATATTTCCATGTTTATACAGATAGCGGTGTGGCTAATTCCATGTTTATACAGATAGCGGTGTAGATATTTCCATGTTTATACAGCTGGCTGTGTAGATATTTCCAAGTGTATACACATGGCCGTGTAGATATTTCCTTGTTTATACAGATGGAGGTGTAGATATTTCGATGTTTACACAGATGACTGTGTAGATATTTCCATGTTTTTACCGATGGCAGTGTAGATATTTCCATGTTTATACAGATAGCGGTGTGGAGATTTCCATTTTTAAACAGACAGCGATGTAGATATTTCCATATTTATACAGATGGTGGTGTAGATATTTCCATGTTTATACAGATAGTGGTGGAGATATTTCCATGTTTATATAGATAGCAGTGGAGATATTTCCACGTTTATACAGATGGCGGTGTAGATATTTCTAAGTTTATGCAGATAGCGGTGTAGATATTTCCATGTTTATAGAGATAGCGGTGTAGATATTTCCATGTTTATGCAGATAGCGTTGTAGTTATTTCCATGTTTATAGAGATAGCGGTGTAGATATTTCCATGTTTATTCAGATGGCGATGTAGATATTTCCATGATTTCAGAGATTGCGGTGTACTTATTTCCATGTTTATACAGATAGCTGTGTAGATATTTCCATGTTTATGGAGATAGCGGTGTAGATATTTCCATGTTTATAGACATAGCGTTGGGGATATTTCCATGTTTATAGAGATAGCGGTGTAGATATTTCCATATTTATACAGATAGCGGTGTAGATAATTCCATGTTTATTCAGATGGCGGTGTAGATATATCCAGGTTTATATACATAGCTGTGTGGCTGTTTCCATGTGTATAGAGTTGGCAGTGTAGATATTTCCATGTTTATACAGACAGCGGTGGAGATATTTCCATGTTTATACAGATAGCGGGGGAGATATTTTCATGTTTATACAAATAGCGTTGGAGATATTTCCATGTTTATAGACATGGCGGTGTAGATATTTCCATATTTATACAGATAGCCGTGTAGATATTTCGATGTTTATTCAAATCGTGGTGTAGATATTTCCATGTTCATACCGATAGCAGTGTGGCTACTTCCATGTTTATACAGATGGCAGTGTAGATATTTCCATGTTTATACAAATAGCGATGTAGATATTTCCATGTATGTCGAGATAGCGGTGTTGATATTTCCATGTTAATACAGATGACTGTGTGGATATTTCCATGTGTATACCGATGGCAGTGTAGATATTTCCATGTTTACACAGATGGAGGTGTAGGTATTTCCATGTTTATACAGATGACTGTGTAGATATTTCCAGGTTTTTACAGATGGCGGTGCAGCTATTTCCATGTATATACAGATAGTGGTGTGGCTATTTCAATGTTTATGCAGATGGCAATGTAGATATTTGCATGGTAATACAGATAGCGTTTTAGATATTTCCATGTTTATACAGATAGTGTTGTATATATTTCCATGTTTATACAGATGGCGGTGGTGATATTTCCATGTTTATACAGATATTGGTGTAGATATTTCCATGTTTATACAGATAGAGGTGTAGATATTTCCATGTTTACACAGATAGCGGTGTAGGTATTACCATGTTTATAGAGATAGCGGTGTAGATATTTCCATGTTTATACAGATTGCTGTGTAGATATTTCCATGTTTTTACATATGGCGGTGTAGATACTTCCATGTTTATACTGAGAGCGTTGTGGCTATTTCCATGTTTATACAGATAGCGGTGTAGATATTTGCATGTTTATACAGATAGCCGTGGAGATATTTTCATGTTTATACAGATGGCGGTGTAGATGATTCCAAGTTTATGCAGATAGCGGTGTAGATATTTCCAAGTTTATAAAGATAGTGGTGTAGTTATTTCCACGTTTATACAGATAGCGGTGTAGTTATTTCCATGTTTATAGAGATAGCGGTGTAGATATTTCCATATTTATACAGAGAGAGGTGTAGATATTTCCACGTTTATTCAGAAGGCGGTGTAGATATTTCCATGTTTATACACATAGCTGTGTCGCTGTTTCCATGTTTATGCAGATGGCAGTGTAGATATTTCCATGTTTATACAGATAGTGGTGTAGATACTTCCATGTTTATAGAGATAGCGGTGTAGATATTTTCATGTTTATAAAGATAGCGGTGTAGATATTTCCATGTTTATAGAGATAGCGTTGGAGATATTTCCATGTTTATAGAGATGGCTGTGTTGATATTTCCATGTGTATACAGATGGCGGTGTAGATATTTCCATGTTTATACAGGTGGAGGTGTAGATATTTCCATGTTTCTAAAGATGACTGTGTAGATATTTCCATGTTTTTACACATGGCGGTGTAGATATTTCCATGTTTATTCAGATTGCAGTGTGGCTATTTCCATGTTTATACAGATAGCGATGTAGATATTTCCATGTTTATAGAGATATCTGTGTAGATATTTCCATGTTTATACAGATAGCGGTGTAGTTATTTCCGTGTTCATAGAGATAGCAGTGTAGATATTTCCATATTTATAAAGATAGCGGTGTACATAATTCCGTGTTTATTCAGATGGCGGTGTAGATATATCCAGGTTTATATACATAGCTGTGTGGCTGTTTCCATGTGTATACAGATGGCAGTGTAGATATTTCCATGTTTATACAGAAAGTGGTGTAGATGTTTCCATGATTATAAAGATAGCGGTGTAGATATTTCCATGTTTATACAGATAGCGGTGGAGATATTTCCATGTTTATAGAGATGGCTGTGTTGATATTTCCATGTGTATTCAGATGGCGGTGTAGATATTTCCATGTTTATACAGATGGAGTTGTAGATACTTCCATGTTTCTACAGATGACTGTGTAGACATTTCCATGTTTTTACAGATGGCGGTGTAGATATTTCCATGTTTACACAGATAGCGGTGTGGTTATTTCTAGGTTAATACAGATAGCGATGTAGATATTTCCATGGTTATAGAGATGGCTGTGTAGATATTTCCATGTTTATACAGATAGCGGTGTAGACATTTCCATATTTATAGAGATAGCGGTGTAGATATTTCCACATTTATATTGATAGCGGTGTAGATAATTCCATGTTTATTCAGATGGCGGTGTAGATATATCCAGGTTTATATACATAGCTGTGTGGCTGTTTCCATGTGTATACAGATGGCAGTTTAGATATTTCCATGTTTATACAGATTGTGTTGTAGATATTTTCATGTTTATAATGATAGCAGTATAGATATTGCCATGTTTATAGAGATAGCGGTGGAGATATTTCCATGTTTATAGAGATGGCTGTGTTGATATTTCCATGTGTATACAGATGGCGGTGTAGATATTTCCATGTTTATATAGATGGAGGTGTAGATATTTCCATGTTTCTACAGATGAATATGTAGTTATTTCCATGTTTTTACAGATGGCGGTGTAGATATTTCCATGTTTATTCAGATTGCGGTGTGGGTATTTCCATGTTTATACAGATAGCGATTTAGGTATTTCCATGTTTATACAGATAGTGGTGTAGATATTTCCATGTTTATACAGACAGCGGTGGAGATATTTCGATGTTTATACAGGTAGCGGTGTTGATATTTCCATGTTTATACAGATGGCGGTGTAGATATTTCCAAGTTTATGCAGATTGCGGTGTAGATATTTCTATATTTATGGAGATAGCGGTGTAGATATTTCCATATTTATACAAACAGAGGTGTAGATATTTCCATGTTTATAAAGATAGCGGTGTAGATATTTCCATCTTTATAGAGATAGCCGTGGAGATATTTCCATGTTTATACAGATAATTATGTAGATATTTCCATGTTTATACATATTGCGGTGTAGATATTTCCATGTTTATGCAGATAGCAGTAGAGATATTTCCATGTTTATACAGATAGCGGTGGAGATATTTTCATGTGTATACAGATAGCTTTGGCGATATTTCCATGTTTATAGAGATAGCGGTGTACATATTTCTAGGTTTATCAAGATAGCGGTGTAGATATTTCCATGTTTACACAGATAGCGGTGTAGCTATTTCCATGTTTATACAGATTGCGGTGGAGATATTTCCATGTTTATAGAGATAGCGGTCAAGATATTTCCATGTTTATACAGATAAGGATATAGGTATTTCCATGTTTATACAGATAGCAGTGTAGATATTGACATGTTTATACAGATAGCGGTGTAGGTATTTGCAAGTTTTTACTGATTGCGGTGGAGATATTTCCATGTTTATACAGATTGCGGTGTAGATAATTCCATGTTTACAGAGATAGCGGTGGAGAGATATCCATGTTTGTACAGATATCGATGTAGATATTTCCATGTTCATACAGATAGCGGTGGAGATATTTCCATGTTTATACAGGTAGCGTTGGAGATATTTCCATGTTTATATAGATGGCGGTGTAGATATTTCCATATTTTTACAGATAGCCGTGTAGATATTTCGATGTTTATTCAAATGGTGGTGTAGATATTTCCATGTTTATACAGATAGCTGTGTGGCTACTTCCATGTTTATACAGATGGCAGTGTAGATATTTCCATGTTTATACAGTTAGCGATATAGGTAATTCCAGGTATGTCGAGATAGCGGCGTAGATATTTCCATGTTTAAACAGATGGCTGTGTGGATATTTTCATGTGTATACAGATGGCAGTGTAGATATTTCCATTTTAATACAGATAGCGTTGTAGATATTTCCATGTTTATACAGAGAGTGGTGTATATATTTCCATGTTTATACAGATAGCGGTGTAAGTATTTCCATGTTTATACAGATAGCGGTGTAGGTATTTCCATGTTTATAGAGACAGCGGTGTAGATATTTCCATGTTTATACAGATTTCTGTGTAGATAATTCCAAGAGTATACAGATGGCAGTGTAGATATTTCCATGTTCATACACATGGAGGTGAAGATACTTCCATGTTTCTACAGATGACTGTGTAGATACTTCCATGTTTTTACACATGGCGGTGTAGATATTTCCATGTATAAACAGATACCGGTGTGGCTATTTCCATGTTTATACTGATAGCGATGTAGGTATTTCCTTGTTTATAGAGATGGCTGTGTAGATATTTCCATGTTTATACAGATAGCGGTGTAGTTATTTCCATTTTTATTGAGATAGCTGTGTAGATATTTCCATATTTATACAGATAGCGGTGTAGATAATTCCATGTTTATTCTGATGGCGGTGTAGATATTTCCAGGTTTATACATATAGCGGTATGGCTGTTTCAATGTTTATACAGATGGCAGTGTAGATATTTCCATGTTTACACAGATAGTGGTGTAGATATTTCCATGTTTATAAAGATAGTGGTGTAGATAATTCCATGTTTATAAAGATAGCAGTGTAGATATTTCCATGTTTATAGAGATAGCGGTGGAGATATTTCCATGTTTATAGAGATGGCTGTGTTGATATTTCCATGTGTATACAGATGGCGGTGTAGGTATTTCCATGTTTATACAGATGGATGTGTAGATATTTCCAAGTTTCTACAGATGACTGTGTAGATATTTCCATGTTTTTACAGATGGCGGTTTAGATATTTCCATGTTTATTCAGATTGCGGTGTGGCTATTTCCATGTTTATACTGATAGCAATGTAGGTATTTCCATGTTTATACAGATAGCGGTGTAGATATTTCCATGTTTATACAGATAGCGATGTAGATATTTCCATGTATGTCGAGATAGCGGTGTAGATATTTCCATGTTAATACAGATGGCAGTGTGGATATCTCCATGTGTATACAGATGGCTGTGTAGATATTTCCATGTTTACACAGATGGAGGTGTTGATATTTCCATGTTTATACAGATGACTGTGTAAATATTTCCATGTTTTTACTGATGGTGGTGTATATATTTCCATGTATATACAGATAGCGGTGTGGCTATTTCCATGTTTATACAGATGGCAGTGTAGATATTTCCCTGTTAATACAGATAGCGTTGTAGATATTTCCATGTTTATACAGATAGCGTTGTATATGTTTCTATGTTTATACAGATAGCGGAGGAGATATTTCCATGTTTATACAGATAGTGGTGTAGATATTTCCATGTTTATACAGATAGCGGTGTAGGTATTTCCATGTTTATACAGATAGCGGTGTAGGTATTTCCATGTTTATAGAGATAGCGCTGTAGATATTTCCATGTTTATACAGATTTCTCTATAGATAATTCCATGAGAATACAGATGTCAGTGTAGATATTTCCATGTTTATACAGATGGAGGTGTAGATACTTCCATGTTTCTACAGATGACTGTGTAGATATTTCCATGTTTTTAAACATGGCGGTGTAGATATTTCCATGTTTATACAGATAGAGGTGTAGATATTTCCATGTTTCTACAGATGACTGTGTAGATATTTCCATGTTTTACAGATGGCGGTGTAGATATTTCCAGGTTTATTCAGATTGCGGTGTGGCTATTTCCATGTTTATACAGATAGCGATGTAGTTATTTCCATGTTTATACAGATAGTGGTGTAGATATTTCCATGTTTATACGGACAGCGGTGGGGATATTTCCATGTTTATACAGGTAGTGGTGGAGGTATTTCCATGTTTATACAGATGGCGGTGTAGATATTTCCAACTTTATGCAGATAGCGGTGTAGATATTTCTTTATTTATGGAGGTAGCGGTGTTGATATTTCCATGTTTATACAGATAGCGGTGTAGTTATTTCTATGTTTATAGAGACAGCGGTGTAGATATTTCCATGTTTATAACGATACCGGTGTAGATATTTCCATGTTTATAGAGATAGCCGTGGAGATATTTCCATGTTTATATAGATAATGATGTAGATATTTACATGTTTATACAGATAGCTGTGTAGATAATTCCATGTTTATACAGGTAGCAGTAGAGATATTTCCATGTTTATACAGATAGCGTTGGAGATATTTCCATGTTTATAGAGATGGTGGCGTAGATATTTCCAAGTTTATACAGATAGCGGTGTAGATATTTCCATGTTTATACAGATAGCGGTGTAGGTATTTCCATATTTACAGATTGCGTTGTAGGTACTTCCATGTTTATAGAGATAGCGGTGTAGATATTTCCATGTTTATACGGATTACTGTGTAGATATTTCCATGTGTATACAGATGGCAGTGTACGTATTTCCATGTTTACAGATGGAGGTGTAGATACTTACATGTTTCTACAGATGACTGTGTAGATATTTCCATGTTTTCACAGATGGCGGTGTAGATATTTCCACGTTTATTCTGATTGCGGTGTGGCTATATCTTGTTTATACAGATAGCGATGTAGGTATTTCAATGTTTATACAGATAGTGGTGTAGATATTTCCATGTTTATACAGACAGCGGTGGAGATATTTCCATGTTTATACAGGTAGCGGTGGAGATATTTCCATGTTTATACAGATGGCGGTTTAGATATTTCCAAGTTTATGCAGATAGCGGTGTAGATATTTCTATATTTATGGAGATAGCGGTGTAGATATTTCCATGTTTATACAGGTAGCGGTGTAGTTAATTCCATGTTTATAGAGATAGCAGTGTAGATATTTCCATATTTATGCAGATAGCGGTGTAGATATTTCCATGTTTATAAAGATAACGGTGTAGATATTTCCATGTTTATAGAGATATCCGTGGAGGTATTTCCATGTTTATACAGATAACGATGAAGGTATTTCCATGTTTATAGAGATATCCGTGGAGTTATTTCCATCTTTATACAGATAACGCTGTAGATATTTCCATGTTTATACAGATAGCGGTGTAGATATTTCCATGTTTATACAGATAGCAGTAGAGATATTTCCATGTTTATACAGATAGCGGTGTAGATATTTCCATGTTTATACAGATAGCGTTGGAGATATTTCCATGTTTATAGAGATGGTGGCGTACATATTTCCAAGTTTATATAGATAGCGACGTAGATATTTCCGTGTTTATACAGATAGCGGTGTAGATATTTCCATGTTTATACAGATAGCGGTGTAGGTATTTCTATGTTTATAGAGATAGCGGTGTAGATATATCCCAGTTTATACAGTTGGCTATGCAGATATTTCCATGTGTATACAGATGGCGGTGTAGATATTTCCATGTTTATAGAGATGGAGGTGTAGATATTTCCATGTTTATACAGATGACTGTGTAGATATTTCCATGTTTTTAAATATGTGTTTGTAGATATTTCCAAGTTTATACTGGTAGCGATGTAGTTATTTCCACGTTTATAGAGATAGCGGTGTAGATATTTCCATGTTTATACAGATAGCGTTGTGGGTATTTCTATGTTTATACAGATAGCGATGTAGATATTTCCATGGTTATAGAGATGGCTGTGTAGATATTTCCATGTTTATACAGATAGCGGTGTAGACATTTCCATATTTATAGAGATAGTGGTGTAGATATTTCCAAATTTATACTGATTGCGGTGTAGATATTTCCATGTTTATACAGATAGCGGTGTAGTTAATTCCATGTTTATACAGATGACTGTATATATTTCCATGTTTATTCAGATGACGGTGTAGATAATTCCATGATTTTAGAGATTGCGGTGAACTTATTTCCATGTTTATACAGATAGCGGTGTGTCTGTTTCCATTTTTATACAGATGGCAGTGAAGATATTTCCATGTTTATTCAGATAGTGGTGTAGATATTTCTATGTTTATAAAGATAGCGGTGTAGATATTTCCATGTTTAAAGAGAAAGCAGTGGAGATATTTCCATGTTTATAGAGATAGCGGTCGAGATATTTCCATGTTTATACAGATATGGATGTAGATATTTCCATGTTTATACAAATAGCGGTGTAGATATTTACATGTTTATACAGATAGCCGTGTAGGTATTTCCACGTTTATACTGATTGCGGTGGAGATATTTCCAAGTTCATACAGATGGCGGTGTAGATATTTCCATGTTTATATAGATAGCGTTTTACATATTTCCATGTTTATACATATTGCTGTGTAGGTATTTAAAAATACATATAGGTAGCGGTGTAGATATTTCCAAGTTTATACAGATGGCTGTGTAGATATTTCCATGTGTATACAGATGGCAGTGTAGGATTTTCATGTTTATACAGTTGGAGGTGTAGATATTTCCATGTGTATACAGATGGCAGTGTAGGTATTTCCATGTATGTATAGATGGAGGTGTAGATATTTCCATATATATACAGATGACTTTGTAGGTATTACCATGTTTTTACAGATGGCGGTGTAGATATTTCCATGTTTATACAGATAGCGTTGTGGCTATTTCCATGTTTATACAGATAGCGATGTAGATATTTCCAGGTTTATAGAGATGGGTGTGTAGATATTTCCATGTTTATACAGATGGCAGTGTAGATATTTCCATGTTTACACAGATAGTGGTGTAGAGATTTCCATGTTTATTCAGACTACTGTGTAGGTATTTCCATGTTTATACAGATGGCGATGTAGATATTTCCATGTATATAGAGATAGCCATGTAGGTATTTCCATGTTTATGCAGATGGAGGTGTAGATACTTCCATGTTTATACAGATGACGGTGTAGATTTTTCCATGTTTTCACAGATGGCGCTGTAGATATTTCCATGTTTATACAGATAGCGGTGTGCCTATTTCCATGTTCATACAGATAGCGATGTATATATTTCCATGTTTATAGAGATGGCTGTGTAGTTATTTCCATGTTATTACAGATGGCGGTGTAGATATTTCCGTGTTTATAGAGATACGCATGTAGATATTTCCATGTTTATACAGATAGCAGTGTAGACATTTCCATGTTTATACAGATAGCGGTGTAGATATTTTCATATTTACAAAGATAGCGTTGTAGATATTTCCATGTTTATACAGATAGTGTTGTAGATATTTCCATATTTATAGAGATACCCATGAAGTTTTTCCATGATTATACAGATAGCGGTGTAGACATTTTCATGTTTATAGAGATAGCCGTGTAGATATTTCCATATTTGTACAGATAGCTTTGTAGATATTTCCATGTTTATACTCACAGCGGTGTTGACACTTTCATGTTTATACAGATAGCGGTGTAGTTATTTCAATGTTTATAAAGATGGTGGTGTATATATTTCCATGTTTATACAGATGACGGTGTAGATATTTCCATGTTTATAGAGATAGCTGTGTAGATATATCCATGTTTATAGAGATAGCGGTGCAGATATTTCCATATTTATGTACATAGCCATGTAGATATTTCCATGTTTATTCAGATGGCGGTGTAGATACTTCCATGTTTATACACATAGCGGTGTGGCTTTCTCAATGTTTATACAGACGGCAGTGTAGATATTTCCATGTATATGCAGATAGCGACGTAGATATTTCCATGTTTATACAGATAGCGGTGTAGTTATTTCCATGTTTATACAGATAGCGGTGTAGATATTTCCATGTTTATAGAGATAGCGGTGTAGATATTTCCAGGTTTACACAGATGGCTGTGTAGATATTTCCATGTGTATACAGATGGCAGTGTAGATATTTCCATGTTTATACAGATGGAGGTGCGGATACTTCCATGTTTATACATATGACTGTGTAGATATTTCCATGTATTTACAGATGGCGGTGTAGATATTTCCATGTTTATTCAGATAGCGGTGAGGCTATTTCCATGTTTATTCAGATAGCGATGTAGATATTTCCAGGTTTATAGAGATGGCTGTGTAGAGATTTCCATGTTTATACAGATGGCAGTGTAGATATTTCCATGTTTATACAGATGGCGGTGTATATATTTACATGCATATAGAGATAGCCATGTAGATATTTCCATGTTTATACAGATAGCGGTGTAGACATTTCCATGTTCATAGAGATGGCGGTGTAGATATTTCCATATGTCTACAGATAGCGGTGTAGATATTTCCATGTTTAAACATTTGGCAGTGTAGATATTCCCCTGTTTATACAGATAGCGGTGTAGAAATTTCCATGTTTATACCGATAGCCGTGTAGATAATTCCATGTTTATTCAGATGGCGGTGTAGATACTTCCATGTTTATACAGATAGCGGTGTGGCCATTTCCATGTTTATACCGATGGCAGTGTAGATATTTCCATGTTTATAGAGATGGCTGTGTTGATATTTCCATGTGTATACAGATGGCGGTGTAGATATTTCCATGTTTATAGTGATGGAGGTGTAGATATTTCCATGTTTCTACAGATTACTGTGTAGATGTTTCCATGTTTTTACAGATGGCGGTGTAGATATTTCCATGTTTATTCAGATTGCGGTCTGGCTATTTCCATTTTTATACAGATAGCGATGTAGGTATTTCCATGTTTATATAGATAGTGGTGTAGATATTTCCATGTTTATACAGACAGCGGTGGAGATATTTCCATGTTTATACAGGTAGCGGTGGAGATATTTCCATGTTTCTACAGATGGCGGTGTAGATATTTCCATGTTTATACAGATGGCAGTGTAGATATTTCCAAGTTTATGCAGATAGAGGTGTAGATATTTCTATATTTATGGAGATAGCGGTGTAGATATTTCCATGTTTATACAGATAGCGGTGTAGATATTTCCATGTTTATAGAGATAGCAGTGTAGATATTTCCATATTTATACAGACAGCGGTGTAGATATTTCCATGTTTATAAAGATAGTGGTGTAGATATTTCCATGTTTTTAGAGATAGCCGTGGAGATATTTCCATGTTTATAAAGATAACGATGTAGATATTTCCATGTTTATACAGATAGCGGTGTAGATATTTCCATGTATATACAGATAGCAGTAGAGATATTTCCATGTTTATACAGATAGCGGTGGAGATATTTCCATGTTTATAGCGATGGTGGCGTAGATATTTCCAAGTTTATACAGATAGCGGTGTAGATATTTCCATGTTTATACAGATAGCGGTGTAGATATTTCCATGTTTACAGATAGTTTTGTAGGTGCTTCCATGCTTATAGAGATAGCGGTGTAGATATTTCCATGTTTATACGGATTGCTGTGTTGATATTTCCATGTGTATACAGATGGCAGTGTACGTATTAACATGTTTATAAAGATGGAGGTGTAGATACTTCCATGTTTCTTCACATGACTGTGTAGACATTTCCACGTTTTTACAGATGGCGGTGTAGTTATTTCCATGTTTATACAGATAGTGGTGTGGGTATTTCTATGTTTATACAGATAGCGATGTAGATATTTCCATGTTAATACAGATAGCGTTGTAGATATTTCCATGATTATACAGATAGCGTTGTATATATTTCCATGTTTATACAGATAGCAGTGGAGATATTTCCATGTTTATACAGATAGTGGTGTAGATATTTAAATGTTTATACAGATAGAGGTGTAGATATTTCCATGTTTATACAGATAGCAGTGTAGGTACTTCCATGTTTATAGAGATAGCGGTGTAGATATTTCCATGTTTATACAGATTGTTGTGTAGATATTTCCATGTGTATACAGATGGCAGTGTAGATATTTCCATGTTTATACAGATGGAGGTGTAGATACTTCCATGTTTCTAGAGATGACTGTGTAGATATTTCCAGGTTTTTACACATGTCCGTGTACATATTACCATGTTTATACAGAAAGCGTTGTGGCTATTTCGTTGTTTATACAGATAGCGATGTAGATATTTCCATGTTTATAGAGATGGCTGTGTAGATATTTCCATGTTTATACAGATAGCGGTGTATTTATTGCCATGTTTATAGAGATAGCAGTGTAGATATTTCCATATTTACACAGATAGCGGTGTAGATAATTCCATGTTTATTCAGATGGCGTTGTAGATATATCCAGGTTTATATACATAGCTGTGTGGCTGTTTCCATGTGTATACAGATGGCAGTGTAGATATTTCCATGTTTATACAGATGGCAGTGTGGATATTTCCATGTTTATACAGATGGCGGTGTAGATATTTCCATGTTTATACAGATAGCGGTGCAGATATTTCCATGTTTACATAGATAACGGTGTAGATATTTCCATCTTTGTACAGATTGCGGTGTAGACATTTCCATCTTTACACAGATAGCTGTGTAGGTATTTCCAAGTTTTCACAGATAGCTGTGTAGATATTTCCATGTTTATACAGATAGCGGTGTAGATATTTCCATGTTAATACAGATAGCAGTGGAGATATTCCCTGATTGTACAGATAGCGATGTAGATATTTCCAAGTTTATACAGAGAGAGTTGTAGATATTTCCATGTTTATGCAGATAGCGGTGTAGATATTAACATGCTTATACAGATGGCGGTGTAGATATTTCCATGTTTATAGACATAGCAGTGTTAGATATTTCCATGTTTATACAGATGGCGGTGTAGATATTTCCATGTTTATTAGAGATAGCGGTGTAGATATTTCCATATTTATACAGATAGAGGTGTAGATATTTCTATGTTTATACAGATGGCGGTGTATATATTAATATGTTTATACAGATGACGGTATAGATTTTTACATTTTGATACAGATGGCAGTGCAGATATTTCCATGTTTATACAGATAGCGGTGTAGGTATTTCCATGTTTACAGAGATAGCAGTGCTGATGTTTCCATCTTTGCACAGATCGCGGTGTAGATATTTCCATGTTTATACAGATAGCGTTGTAGATATTTCCATGTTTATACAGATGGCGGTGTAGATATTTCCATGTTTATAGAGATGGCGGTGTAGATATTTCCATGTTTATAGAGATAGCAGTGTAGATATATCCATGTTCATAGAGATAGCAGTGAGGATATTTCCATGTTTATACAGATAGCAGTGTAGATATTTCCACTTTTATAGAGATAGCGGTTTAGATATTTCATATTTATACAGATATCGGTGTAGATATTTCCATGATTATACAGATTGCGGTGTAGATATTTCCATGTTTATACAGATAGCGGTGTAGATATTTCAATGTTTATAGAGATGGCGGTGTAGATATTTCCATGTTTCTACAAATGGCAGTGTAGATATTTCCATGTTTATAGAGATGGCTGTGTAGATATTTCCATGTTTATATAGATGGCAGTGTAGATATTTTCTTGTTTATGTAGATGGTGTTGTAGATACCTCCATGTTTAAAGAGATGGCGGTGTGTATATTTCCATGTTGATGGAGATAGCGGTGTAGATATTTCCATGTTTATAGAGATAGCGGTGTAGTTATTTCCATGTTTATAGAGATAGCGGTGTAGATATTTCCATGTTTCTACAGATGATTGTGTAGATATTTCCATGTTTGTACAGATGGCAGTGTAGATATTTCCATGTTAATATAGATGGCCGTGTAGATATTTCCATGTTTATACAGATGGCAGTGTGGATATTTCCATGTTTATACAGATGGCGGTGTAGATATTTCCATGTTTATACAGATATCGGTGCAGATATTTCCATGTTTACATAGATAGCGGTGTAGATATTTCCATCTTTGTACAGATTGCGGTGTAGACATTTCCATCTTTACACAGATAGCTGTGTAGGTATTTCCAAGTTTACACAGATAGCTGTGTAGATATTTCCATGTTTATACAGATAGCGGTGTAGATATTTCCATGTTAATACAGATAGCAGTGGAGATATTCCCTGTTTGTACAGATAGCGATGTAGATATTTCCAAGTTTACACAGAGAGAGTTGTAGATATTTCCATGTTTATGCAGATAGCGGTGTAGATATTAACATGCTTATACAGATGGCGGTGTAGATATTTCCATGTTTATAGACATAGCAGTGTTAGATATTTCCATGTTTATACAGATGGCGGTGTAGATATTTCCATGTTTATTAGAGATAGCGGTGTAGATATTTCCATATTTATACAGATAGAGGTGTAGATATTTCTATGTTTATACAGATGGCGGTGTATATATTAATATGTTTATACAGATGACGGTATAGATTTTTCCATTTTGATACAGATGGCAGTGCAGATATTTCCATGTTTATACAGATAGCGGTGTAGGTATTTCCATGTTTACAGAGATAGCAGTGCTGATGTTTCCATCTTTGCACAGATTGTGGTGTAGATATTGCCATCTTTACACAGATAGCGGTGTAGGCATTTCCAACTTTACACAGATAGCTGTGAAGATATTTCCATGTTTACAGAGATAGCATTGTAGATATTTCCATGTTTATACAGATAGCGGTGTAGATATTTCCATGTTTATACAGATGGCGCTGTAGATATTTCCATTTTGATAGAGATGACGGTGTAGATATTTCCAGGTTTATACAGATAGCGGTGTAGGTATTTCCATGTTTCCAGAGATAGCGGTGTAGATGCTTCCATGTTTGCACAGATTGCTGTTTAGATATTACCATCTTTACACAGACAGCGGTGTAGATATTTCCAATTTTACACAGATAACGGTGTATATATTTCCATGTTTACAGAGATTGCATTGTATATATTTCCATGTTTATACATTTAGCGGTGTAGATACTTCCATGTTTATGCAGATAACAGTGTGGCTATTTCCATGTTCATACAGATAGCGATGTAGACATTTCAATGTTTATAGAGATGGCTGTGTAGATATTTCCATGTTTATACAGATGGCAGTGTAGATATTTCCATGTTTATACAGATGTTGGTGTAGATATTTCCATATTTATACAGATAGCGGTGTAGATATTTCCATGTTTACAGAGACAGAGGTGTAGATATTTCCATCTTTGTAGAGATTGCGGTGTAGATATTTCCATCTTTACACAGATAGCTGGATAGTATTTCCAAGTTTACACAGATAGCTGTGTAGATATTTCCATGTGAACACAGATAGCGTTTTAGATATTTCCATGTTTATACAGATAGCTGTGTAGATATTTCCATGTTTATACAGATTGCGGTGTAGGTATTTCCATGTTTATACAGATAGCAGTGGAGATCTTCCCTGTTTGTACAGATAGCGATGTAGATATTTCCATGTTTATACAGAGAGCGGTGTAGATATTTCCATGTTTATGCAGATAGTGGTGTAGATATTTCCATGCATATACAGATGGCTGTGAAGATATTTCCACGTGTATACACATGGCAATGTAGATATTTCCATGTTTATAAAGATGGTGGTGTAGTTATTTCCATCTTTATACAGATGGCTGTGTAGATATTTACATGTTTATACAGATGGCGGTGTTTATATTTCCATGTTTGTACAGATAGCGGTGTAGATATTTCCATGTTTATACAGATAGCGGTGTAGATATTTCCATGGTTATACAGATAGCGGTGTAGATATTTCCAGG
Organism: Pan paniscus; assembly: GCF_029289425.2. NCBI lineage: Eukaryota > Metazoa > Chordata > Mammalia > Primates > Hominidae > Pan > Pan paniscus. The sequence goes on along the minus strand of NC_073270.2, from coordinate 527,846 downwards.
TTTATACAGATAGCCATGTAGATATTTCCATGTTTATACAGATAGCGGTGTTGATATTTCCATGTTTATACAGATAGCGGTGGAGATATTTCCATCTTTATAAAGATAGCGGTGTAGATATTTCCATGTTTATACAGATGGCGGTGTAGATATTTCCATGTTTATACAGATGGCGGTGTAGATATTTCCATTTTGATAGAGATGGCCATGTAGATATTTCCAGGTTTATTCAGATAGCGGTGTAGGTATCTCCATGTTTACAGAGATAGCGGTGTAGATGCTTCCATCTTTGCACAGATTGCGGTGTAGTTATTGCCATCTATACACAGACAGCTTTGTAGATATTTCCAACTTTACTCAGATAGCTGTGTAGATATTTCCATGTTTATACAGATGGCGGTGTAGATATTTCCATGTTTATACAGATAGCGGTGTAGATATTTCCATGTTTACACAGATAGCGGTGTAGATATTTCCATGTTTATACAGATAGCGGTGTAGATATTTCCATGTTTATAGAGATGGTGGTGTAGATATTTCCATGTTTATACAGATAGCGGTGTAGATATTTCCAAGTTTATACAGATAGCGGTGTAGATATTTCCATGTTTATACAGATAGCGGTGTAGATATTTCCATGTTTATACAGATAGCGGTGTAGATATTTCCATGTTTATACAGATAGCAGTGAATTTATTTCCATGTTTATAAAGATAGCTGTGGAGTTATTTCCATGTTTACACAGATGGCGGTGGAGATATTTTGAAGTTTATACAGATACGGGTGTAGATATTTCCGTGTTTATACAGACAGCGGTGTAGATGTTTCCATGTTTATAATGAAAACGGTGTAGGTATTTCCATGTTTAGAGAGATAGCGAAGTATTTATTTCCATGTTTATACAGGTGGCTCTGTAGTTATTTCCATGTGCATAAAGATGGCAGTGTAGATATTTCCATGTTTTTACAGATGGCTGTGTAGATATTTCCATGTTTATACAGATAGCAGTGTGGCTATTTCCATGTTTATACAGATAGGGATGTAGACATTTCCATGTTTATAGACATGGCTCTGTAGATATTTCCATCTTTATACAGATAGCAGTGTAGATATTTCCATGTTTATACAGATGGCGGTGTAGATATTTCCATGTTTATACAGATAGCGGTGTAGATTTTCCATGTTTACAGAGATAACGGTGTAGATACTTTCATCTTTGTACAGATTGCGGTGAAGACATTTCCATCTTTACACAGATAGCTGTGTAGGTATTTCCAAGTTTACACAGATAGCTGTGTAGATATTTCCATGTTTATACAGATAGCGGTTTAGGTATTTCAATGTTAATACCGATAGCAGTGGAGATACTCCCTGTTTATACAGATAGCGATGTAGATAATTCCATGTTTATACAGAGAGCGTTGAAGATATATCCATGTTTAAGCAGATAGCGGTGTAGATATTTCCATGCTTATACAGATGGCTGTGTAGATATTTCCACGTGTATACAGATGGCAATGTAGATATTTCCATGTTTATAAAGATGGTGGTGTAGTTATTTCCATGTTTATACAGATGGCTGTGTAGATATTTGCATGTTTATACAAATGGCGGTGTAGATATTTCCATGTTTATACAGATAGCGGTGTAGATATTTCCATGTTTATACAGATAGCGGTGGACTTATTTCCATGTTAACAAAGATAGCGGTGTAGATATTTCCATGTTCATACAGATGGCGGTGTAGATATTTCCATGTCTATACAGATGGCGGTGTAGATATTTCCATTTTGATAGAGATGGCGGTGTAGATATTTCCAGGTTTATACAGATAGCGGTGAAGGTATTTCCATGTTTACAGAGATAGCGGTGTAGATGCTTCCATCTAAGCACAGATTGCGGTGTAGATATTGCCATCTATACACAGACAGCGGTGTAGATATTTCCAACTTTACACAGATAGCTGTGTAGATATTTCCATGTTTACAGAGATTGCATTGTAGATATTTCCATGTTTATACAGATAGCGTTGTAGATACTTCCATGTTTATACAGATAGAAGTGTAGATATTTCCATGTTTATACAGATAGCGGTGTAGATATTTCCATGTTTATACAGATAGCGGTGTAGATATTTCCATGTTTATACAGATGGCGGTGTAGATAATTCCATGTTTCTGGAGATAGCGGTGTAGATATTTTCATGTTTATAGAGATATCGGTGTTGATATTTCCATGTTTAAAGACATTGCGGTGTAGATATTTCCATGTTTATAGAGATAGCGTTGTAGGTATTTCCGAGTTTATACAGATAGCAGTTTATATATTTCCATATTTATACAGATAGCGGTGTAGGTATTTCCATGTTTATACAGATGGCGGTGTAGATATTTCCATGTTTATACAGATGGCGGTGTAGATATTTCCTTGTTTATACATATAGCGGTGTAGATATTTCCATCTTTGTAGAGATTGCGGTGTACATATTTCCATCTTTACACAGACAGCTGTGTAGGTATTTCCAAGTTTACACAGATAGCTGCGTAGATATTTCCTGGTTTACACAGATAGCGTTGTAGACATATCCATGTTTATACAGATAGCTTTGTAGATATTTCCATGTTTATACAGTTAGCGGTATAGATATTTCCATGTTTATACAGATAGCAGTGGAGATATTCAGTGTTTAAACAGATAGCGATGTACATATTTCCATGTTTATACAGACAGCGGTGTAGATATTTCCATGTTTATGCAGATAGCGGTGTGGATAATTCCATGTTTATACAGATGGCTGTGTAGATAATTCCATGTGTATACAGAAGGCAGTGTAGATATCTCCATGTTTATATAGATGCTGGTGTAGTTATTTGCATGTTTATTCAGATGACTGTGTAGATATTTGCATGTTTATACAGATAGCGGAACAGATATTTCCATGTTTGTACAGGTAGCGTAGTAAATATTTCCATGTTTATACAGATAGCCATGTAGATATTTCCATGTTTATTCAGAGAGCAGTGGAGATATTTCCATGTTTATACAGATAGCGTTGGAGATATTTCCATGTTTATAGAGATGGCTCTGTAGTTATTTCCATGTTTATGCAGATGGCAGTGTAGTTATTTCAATGTTTACACAGATAGTGGTGAAGGTATTTCCATGTTTATACAGATAGCGGTGTAGATATTTCCATATTTATACTGATAGCGGTGTATCTATTTCCATGTTTATACAGATAGTGGTGTAGATATTTAAATGTTTATACAGATAGCGGTGAAGATATTTCCATGTTTATGCAGATAGCATTGTAATTATTTCCATGTTTATAGGGATAGCGGTGTAGATATTTCCATCTGTATACAGATGGCAGTGCAGATATTTCCATGTTTATTCTGATGTTGGTGTAGATATTTCCATGTTTATACAGATGACTGTGTAGATATTTCCATGTTTTTAGAGATGGCGGTGCAGATATTTCCATGTTTATACAGATAGCGGTGTGGCTAATTCCATGTTTATACAGATAGCGGTGTAGATATTTCCATGTTTATACAGCTGGCTGTGTAGATATTTCCAAGTGTATACACATGGCCGTGTAGATATTTCCTTGTTTATACAGATGGAGGTGTAGATATTTCGATGTTTACACAGATGACTGTGTAGATATTTCCATGTTTTTACCGATGGCAGTGTAGATATTTCCATGTTTATACAGATAGCGGTGTGGAGATTTCCATTTTTAAACAGACAGCGATGTAGATATTTCCATATTTATACAGATGGTGGTGTAGATATTTCCATGTTTATACAGATAGTGGTGGAGATATTTCCATGTTTATATAGATAGCAGTGGAGATATTTCCACGTTTATACAGATGGCGGTGTAGATATTTCTAAGTTTATGCAGATAGCGGTGTAGATATTTCCATGTTTATAGAGATAGCGGTGTAGATATTTCCATGTTTATGCAGATAGCGTTGTAGTTATTTCCATGTTTATAGAGATAGCGGTGTAGATATTTCCATGTTTATTCAGATGGCGATGTAGATATTTCCATGATTTCAGAGATTGCGGTGTACTTATTTCCATGTTTATACAGATAGCTGTGTAGATATTTCCATGTTTATGGAGATAGCGGTGTAGATATTTCCATGTTTATAGACATAGCGTTGGGGATATTTCCATGTTTATAGAGATAGCGGTGTAGATATTTCCATATTTATACAGATAGCGGTGTAGATAATTCCATGTATATTCAGATGGCGGTGTAGATATATCCAGGTTTATATACATAGCTGTGTGGCTGTTTCCATGTGTATAGAGTTGGCAGTGTAGATATTTCCATGTTTATACAGACAGCGGTGGAGATATTTCCATGTTTATACAGATAGCGGGGGAGATATTTTCATGTTTATACAAATAGCGTTGGAGATATTTCCATGTTTGTAGACATGGCGGTGTAGATATTTCCATATTTATACAGATAGCCGTGTAGATATTTCGATGTTTATTCAAATCGTGGTGTAGATATTTCCATGTTCATACCGATAGCAGTGTGGCTACTTCCATGTTTATACAGATGGCAGTGTAGATATTTCCATGTTTATACAAATAGCGATGTAGATATTTCCATGTATGTCGAGATAGCGGTGTTGATATTTCCATGTTAATACAGATGACTGTGTGGATATTTCCATGTGTATACCGATGGCAGTGTAGATATTTCCATGTTTACACAGATGGAGGTGTAGGTATTTCCATGTTTATACAGATGACTGTGTAGATATTTCCAGGTTTTTACAGATGGCGGTGCAGCTATTTCCATGTATATACAGATAGTGGTGTGGCTATTTCAATGTTTATGCAGATGGCAATGTAGATATTTGCATGGTAATACAGATAGCGTTTTAGATATTTCCATGTTTATACAGATAGTGTTGTATATACTTCCATGTTTATACAGATGGCGGTGGTGATATTTCCATGTTTATACAGATATTGGTGTAGATATTTCCATGTTTATACAGATAGAGGTGTAGATATTTCCATGTTTACACAGATAGCAGTGTAGGTATTACCATGTTTATAGAGATAGCGGTGTAGATATTTCCATGTTTATACAGATTGCTGTGTAGATATTTCCATGTTTTTACATATGGCGGTGTAGATACTTCCATGTTTATACTGAGAGCGTTGTGGCTATTTCCATGTTTATACAGATAGCGGTGTAGATATTTGCATGTTTATACAGATAGCCGTGGAGATATTTTCATGTTTATACAGATGGCGGTGTAGATGATTCCAAGTTTATGCAGATAGCGGTGTAGATATTTCCAAGTTTATAAAGATAGTGGTGTAGTTATTTCCACGTTTATACAGATAGCGGTGTAGTTATTTCCATGTTTATAGAGATAGCGGTGTAGATATTTCCATATTTATACAGAGAGAGGTGTAGATATTTCCACGTTTATTCAGAAGGCGGTGTAGATATTTCCATGTTTATACACATAGCTGTGTCGCTGTTTCCATGTTTATGCAGATGGCAGTGTAGATATTTCCATGTTTATACAGATAGTGGTGTAGATACTTCCATGGTTATAGAGATAGCGGTGTAGATATTTTCATGTTTATAAAGATAGCGGTGTAGATATTTCCATGTTTATAGAGATAGCGTTGGAGATATTTCCATGTTTATAGAGATGGCTGTGTTGATATTTCCATGTGTATACAGATGGCGGTGTAGATATTTCCATGTTTATACAGGAGGAGGTGTAGATATTTCCATGTTTCTAAAGATGACTGTGTAGATATTTCCATGTTTTTACACATGGCGGTGTAGATATTTCCATGTTTATTCAGATTGCAGTGTGGCTATTTCCATGTTTATACAGATAGCGATGTAGATATTTCCATGTTTATAGAGATATCTGTGTAGATATTTCCATGTTTATACAGATAGCGGTGTAGTTATTTCCGTGTTCATAGAGATAGCAGTGTAGATATTTCCATATTTATAAAGATAGCGGTGTACATAATTCCGTGTTTATTCAGATGGCGGTGTAGATATATCCAGGTTTATATACATAGCTGTGTGGCTGTTTCCATGTGTATACAGATGGCAGTGTAGATATTTCCATGTTTATACAGAAAGTGGTGTAGATGTTTCCATGATTATAAAGATAGCGGTGTAGATATTTCCATGTTTATACAGATAGCGGTGGAGATATTTCCATGTTTATAGAGATGGCTGTGTTGATATTTCCATGTGTATTCAGATGGCGGTGTAGATATTTCCATGTTTATACAGATGGAGTTGTAGATACTTCCATGTTTCTACAGATGACTGTGTAGACATTTCCATGTTTTTACAGATGGCGGTGTAGATATTTCCATGTTTACACAGATAGCGGTGTGGTTATTTCTAGGTTAATACAGATAGCGATGTAGATATTTCCATGGTTATAGAGATGGCTGTGTAGATATTTCCATGTTTATACAGATAGCGGTGTAGACATTTCCATATTTATAGAGATAGCGGTGTAGATATTTCCACATTTATATTGATAGCGGTGTAGATAATTCCATGTTTATTCAGATGGCGGTGTAGATATATCCAGGTTTATATACATAGCTGTGTGGCTGTTTCCATGTGTATACAGATGGCAGTTTAGATATTTCCATGTTTATACAGATTGTGTTGTAGATATTTTCATGTTTATAATGATAGCAGTATAGATATTGCCATGTTTATAGAGATAGCGGTGGAGATATTTCCATGTTTATAGAGATGGCTGTGTTGATATTTCCATGTGTATACAGATGGCGGTGTAGATATTTCCATGTTTATATAGATGGAGGTGTAGATATTTCCATGTTTCTACAGATGAATATGTAGTTATTTCCATGTTTTTACAGATGGCGGTGTAGATATTTCCATGTTTATTCAGATTGCGGTGTGGGTATTTCCATGTTTATACAGATAGCGATTTAGGTATTTCCATGTTTATACAGATAGTGGTGTAGATATTTCCATGTTTATACAGACAGCGGTGGAGATATTTCGATGTTTATACAGGTAGCGGTGTTGATATTTCCATGTTTATACAGATGGCGGTGTAGATATTTCCAAGTTTATGCAGATTGCGGTGTAGATATTTCTATATTTATGGAGATAGCGGTGTAGATATTTCCATATTTATACAAACAGAGGTGTAGATATTTCCATGTTTATAAAGATAGCGGTGTAGATATTTCCATCTTTATAGAGATAGCCGTGGAGATATTTCCATGTTTATACAGATAATTATGTAGATATTTCCATGTTTATACATATTGCGGTGTAGATATTTCCATGTTTATGCAGATAGCAGTAGAGATATTTCCATGTTTATACAGATAGCGGTGGAGATATTTTCATGTGTATACAGATAGCTTTGGCGATATTTCCATGTTTATAGAGATAGCGGTGTACATATTTCTAGGTTTATCAAGATAGCGGTGTAGATATTTCCATGTTTACACAGATAGCGGTGTAGCTATTTCCATGTTTATACAGATTGCGGTGGAGATATTTCCATGTTTATAGAGATAGCGGTCAAGATATTTCCATGTTTATACAGATAAGGATATAGGTATTTCCATGTTTATACAGATAGCAGTGTAGATATTGACATGTTTATACAGATAGCGGTGTAGGTATTTGCAAGTTTTTACTGATTGCGGTGGAGATATTTCCATGTTTATACAGATTGCGGTGTAGATAATTCCATGTTTACAGAGATAGCGGTGGAGAGATATCCATGTTTGTACAGATATCGATGTAGATATTTCCATGTTCATACAGATAGCGGTGGAGATATTTCCATGTTTATACAGGTAGCGTTGGAGATATTTCCATGTTTATATAGATGGCGGTGTAGATATTTCCATATTTTTACAGATAGCCGTGTAGATATTTCGATGTTTATTCAAATGGTGGTGTAGATATTTCCATGTTTATACAGATAGCTGTGTGGCTACTTCCATGTTTATACAGATGGCAGTGTAGATATTTCCATGTTTATACAGTTAGCGATATAGGTAATTCCAGGTATGTCGAGATAGCGGCGTAGATATTTCCATGTTTAAACAGATGGCTGTGTGGATATTTTCATGTGTATACAGATGGCAGTGTAGATATTTCCATTTTAATACAGATAGCGTTGTAGATATTTCCATGTTTATACAGAGAGTGGTGTATATATTTCCATGTTTATACAGATAGCGGTGTAAGTATTTCCATGTTTATACAGATAGCGGTGTAGGTATTTCCATGTTTATAGAGACAGCGGTGTAGATATTTCCATGTTTATACAGATTGCTGTGTAGATAATTCCAAGAGTATACAGATGGCAGTGTAGATATTTCCATGTTCATACACATGGAGGTGAAGATACTTCCATGTTTCTACAGATGACTGTGTAGATACTTCCATGTTTTTACACATGGCGGTGTAGATATTTCCATGTATAAACAGATACCGGTGTGGCTATTTCCATGTTTATACTGATAGCGATGTAGGTATTTCCTTGTTTATAGAGATGGCTGTGTAGATATTTCCATGTTTATACAGATAGCGGTGTAGTTATTTCCATTTTTATTGAGATAGCTGTGTAGATATTTCCATATTTATACAGATAGCGGTGTAGATAATTCCATGTTTATTCTGATGGCGGTGTAGATATTTCCAGGTTTATACATATAGCGGTATGGCTGTTTCGATGTTTATACAGATGGCAGTGTAGATATTTCCATGTTTACACAGATAGTGCTGTAGATATTTCCATGTTTATAAAGATAGTGGTGTAGATAATTCCATGTTTATAAAGATAGCAGTGTAGATATTTCCATGTTTATAGAGATAGCGGTGGAGATATTTCCATGTTTATAGAGATGGCTGTGTTGATATTTCCATGTGTATACAGATGGCGGTGTAGGTATTTCCATGTTTATACAGATGGATGTGTAGATATTTCCAAGTTTCTACAGATGACTGTGTAGATATTTCCATGTTTTTACAGATGGCGGTTTAGATATTTCCATGTTTATTCAGATTGCGGTGTGGCTATTTCCATGTTTATACTGATAGCAATGTAGGTATTTCCATGTTTATACAGATAGCGGTGTAGATATTTCCATGTTTATACAGATAGCGATGTAGATATTTCCATGTATGTCGAGATAGCGGTGTAGATGTTTCCATGTTAATACAGATGGCAGTGTGGATATCTCCATGTGTATACAGATGGCTGTGTAGATATTTCCATGTTTACACAGATGGAGGTGTTGATATTTCCATGTTTATACAGATGACTGTGTAAATATTTCCATGTTTTTACTGATGGTGGTGTATATATTTCCATGTATATACAGATAGCGGTGTGGCTATTTCCATGTTTATACAGATGGCAGTGTAGATATTTCCCTGTTAATACAGATAGCGTTGTAGATATTTCCATGTTTATACAGATAGCGTTGTATATGTTTCTATGTTTATACAGATAGCGGAGGAGATATTTCCATGTTTATACAGATAGTGGTGTAGATATTTCCATGTTTATACAGATAGCGGTGTAGGTATTTCCATGTTTATACAGATAGCGGTGTAGGTATTTCCATGTTTATAGAGATAGCGCTGTAGATATTTCCATGTTTATACAGATTTCTCTATAGATAATTCCATGAGAATACAGATGTCAGTGTAGATATTTCCATGTTTATACAGATGGAGGTGTAGATACTTCCATGTTTCTACAGATGACTGTGTAGATATTTCCATGTTTTTAAACATGGCGGTGTAGATATTTCCATGTTTATACAGATAGAGGTGTAGATATTTCCATGTTTCTACAGATGACTGTGTAGATATTTCCATGTTTTACAGATGGCGGTGTAGATATTTCCAGGTTTATTCAGATTGCGGTGTGGCTATTTCCATGTTTATACAGATAGCGATGTAGTTATTTCCATGTTTATACAGATAGTGTTGTAGATATTTCCATGTTTATACGGACAGCGGTGGGGATATTTCCATGTTTATACAGGTAGTGGTGGAGGTATTTCCATGTTTATACAGATGGCGGTGTAGATATTTCCAACTTTATGCAGATAGCGGTGTAGATATTTCTTTATTTATGGAGGTAGCGGTGTTGATATTTCCATGTTTATACAGATAGCGGTGTAGTTATTTCTATGTTTATAGAGACAGCGGTGTAGATATTTCCATGTTTATAACGATACCGGTGTAGATATTTCCATGTTTATAGAGATAGCCGTGGAGATATTTCCATGTTTATATAGATAATGATGTAGATATTTACATGTTTATACAGATAGCTGTGTAGATAATTCCATGTTTATACAGGTAGCAGTAGAGATATTTCCGTGTTTCTACAGATAGCGGTGGAGATATTTCCATGTTTATACAGATAGCGTTGGAGATATTTCCATGTTTATAGAGATGGTGGCGTAGATATTTCCAAGTTTATACAGATAGCGGTGTAGATATTTCCATGTTTATACAGATAGCGGTGTAGGTATTTCCATATTTACAGATTGCGTTGTAGGTACTTCCATGTTTATAGAGATAGCGGTGTAGATATTTCCATGTTTATACGGATTACTGTGTAGATATTTCCATGTGTATACAGATGGCAGTGTACGTATTTCCATGTTTACAGATGGAGGTGTAGATACTTACATGTTTCTACAGATGACTGTGTAGATATTTCCATGTTTTCACAGATGGCGGTGTAGATATTTCCACGTTTATTCAGATTGCGGTGTGGCTATATCTTGTTTATACAGATAGCGATGTAGGTATTTCAATGTTTATACAGATAGTGGTGTAGATATTTCCATGTTTATACAGACAGCGGTGGAGATATTTCCATGTTTATACAGGTAGCGGTGGAGATATTTCCATGTTTATACAGATGGCGGTTTAGATATTTCCAAGTTTATGCAGATAGCGGTGTAGATATTTCTATATTTATGGAGATAGCGGTGTAGATATTTCCATGTTTATACAGGTAGCGGTGTAGTTAATTCCATGTTTATAGAGATAGCAGTGTAGATATTTCCATATTTATGCAGATAGCGGTGTAGATATTTCCATGTTTATAAAGATAACGGTGTAGATATTTCCATGTTTATAGAGATATCCGTGGAGGTATTTCCATGTTTATACAGATAACGATGAAGGTATTTCCATGTTTATAGAGATATCCGTGGAGTTATTTCCATCTTTATACAGATAACGCTGTAGATATTTCCATGTTTATACTGATAGCGGTGTAGATATTTCCATGTTTATACAGATAGCAGTAGAGATATTTCCATGTTTATACAGATAGCGGTGTAGATATTTCCATGTTTATACAGATAGCGTTGGAGATATTTCCATGTTTATAGAGATGGTGGCGTACATATTTCCAAGTTTATATAGATAGCGACGTAGATATTTCCGTGTTTATACAGATAGCGGTGTAGATATTTCCATGTTTATACAGATAGCAGTGTAGGTATTTCTATGTTTATAGAGATAGCGGTGTAGATATATCCCAGTTTATACAGTTGGCTATGCAGATATTTCCATGTGTATACAGATGGCGGTGTAGATATTTCCATGTTTATAGAGATGGAGGTGTAGATATTTCCATGTTTATACAGATGACTGTGTAGATATTTCCATGTTTTTAAATATGTGTTTGTAGATATTTCCAAGTTTATACTGGTAGCGATGTAGTTATTTCCACGTTTATAGAGATAGCGGTGTAGATATTTCCATGTTTATACAGATAGCGTTGTGGGTATTTCTATGTTTATACAGATAGCGATGTAGATATTTCCATGGTTATAGAGATGGCTGTGTAGATATTTCCATGTTTATACAGATAGCGGTGTAGACATTTCCATATTTATAGAGATAGTGGTGTAGATATTTCCAAATTTATACTGATTGCGGTGGAGATATTTCCATGTTTATACAGATAGCGGTGTAGTTAATTCCATGTTTATACAGATGACTGTATATATTTCCATGTTTATTCAGATGACGGTGTAGATAATTCCATGATTTTAGAGATTGCGGTGAACTTATTTCCATGTTTATACAGATAGCGGTGTGTCTGTTTCCATTTTTATACAGATGGCAGTGAAGATATTTCCATGTTTATTCAGATAGTGGTGTAGATATTTCTATGTTTATAAAGATAGCGGTGTAGATATTTCCATGTTTAAAGAGAAAGCAGTGGAGATATTTCCATGTTTATAGAGATAGCGGTCGAGATATTTCCATGTTTATACAGATATGGATGTAGATATTTCCATGTTTATACAAATAGCGGTGTAGATATTTACATGTTTATACAGATAGCCGTGTAGGTATTTCCACGTTTATACTGATTGCGGTGGAGATATTTCCAAGTTCATACAGATGGCGGTGTAGATATTTCCATGTTTATATAGATAGCGTTTTACATATTTCCATGTTTATACATATTGCTGTGTAGGTATTTAAAAATACATATAGGTAGCGGTGTAGATATTTCCAAGTTTATACAGATGGCTGTGTAGATATTTCCATGTGTATACAGATGGCAGTGTAGGATTTTCATGTTTATACAGTTGGAGGTGTAGATATTTCCATGTGTATACAGATGGCAGTGTAGGTATTTCCATGTATGTATAGATGGAGGTGTAGATATTTCCATATATATACAGATGACTTTGTAGGTATTACCATGTTTTTACAGATGGCGGTGTAGATATTTCCATGTTTATACAGATAGCGTTGTGGCTATTTCCATGTTTATACAGATAGCGATGTAGATATTTCCAGGTTTATAGAGATGGGTGTGTAGATATTTCCATGTTTATACAGATGGCAGTGTAGATATTTCCATGTTTACACAGATAGTGGTGTAGAGATTTCCATGTTTATTCAGACTACTGTGTAGGTATTTCCATGTTTATACAGACGGCGATGTAGATATTTCCATGTATATAGAGATAGCCATGTAGGTATTTCCATGTTTATGCAGATGGAGGTGTAGATACTTCCATGTTTATACAGATGACGGTGTAGATTTTTCCATGTTTTCACAGATGGCGCTGTAGATATTTCCATGTTTATACAGATAGCGGTGTGCCTATTTCCATGTTCATACAGATAGCGATGTATATATTTCCATGTTTATAGAGATGGCTGTGTAGTTATTTCCATGTTATTACAGATGGCGGTGTAGATATTTCCGTGTTTATAGAGATACGCATGTAGATATTTCCATGTTTATACAGATAGCAGTGTAGACATTTCCATGTTTATACAGATAGCGGTGTAGATATTTTCATATTTACAAAGATAGCGTTGTAGATATTTCCATGTTTATACAGATAGTGTTGTAGATATTTCCATATTTATAGAGATACCCATGAAGTTTTTCCTTGATTATACAGATAGCGGTGTAGACATTTTCATGTTTATAGAGATAGCCGTGTAGATATTTCCATATTTGTACAGATAGCTTTGTAGATATTTCCATGTTTATACTCACAGCGGTGTTGACACTTTCATGTTTATACAGATAGCGGTGTAGTTATTTCAATGTTTATAAAGATGGTGGTGTATATATTTCCATGTTTATACAGATGACGGTGTAGATATTTCCATGTTTATAGAGATAGCTGTGTAGATATATCCATGTTTATAGAGATAGCGGTGCAGATATTTCCATATTTATGTACATAGCCATGTAGATATTTCCATGTTTATTCAGATGGCGGTGTAGATACTTCCATGTTTATACACATAGCGGTGTGGCTTTCTCAATGTTTATGCAGACGGCAGTGTAGATATTTCCATGTATATGCAGATAGCGACGTAGATATTTCCATGTTTATACAGATAGCGGTGTAGTTATTTCCATGTTTATACAGATAGCGGTGTAGATATTTCCATGTTTATAGAGATAGCGGTGTAGATATTTCCAGGTTTACACAGATGGCTGTGTAGATATTTCCATGTGTATACAGATGGCAGTGTAGATATTTCCATGTTTATACAGATGGAGGTGCGGATACTTCCATGTTTATACATATGACTGTGTAGATATTTCCATGTATTTACAGATGGCGGTGTAGATATTTCCATGTTTATTCAGATAGCGGTGAGGCTATTTCCATGTTTATACAGATAGCGATGTAGATATTTCCAGGTTTATAGAGATGGCTGTGTAGAGATTTCCATGTTTATACAGATGGCAGTGTAGATATTTCCATGTTTATACAGATGGCGGTGTATATATTTACATGCATATAGAGATAGCCATGTAGATATTTCCATGTTTATACAGATAGCGGTGTAGACATTTCCATGTTCATAGAGATGGCGGTGTAGATATTTCCATATGTCTACAGATAGCGGTGTAGATATTTCCATGTTTAAACATTTGGCAGTGTAGATATTCCCCTGTTTATACAGATAGCGGTGTAGAAATTTCCATGTTTATACCGATAGCCGTGTAGATAATTCCATGTTTATTCAGATGGCGGTGTAGATACTTCCATGTTTATACAGATAGCGGTGTGGCCATTTCCATGTTTATACCGATGGCAGTGTAGATATTTCCATGTTTATAGAGATGGCTGTGTTGATATTTCCATGTGTATACAGATGGCGGTGTAGATATTTCCATGTTTATAGTGATGGAGGTGTAGATATTTCCATGTTTCTACAGATTACTGTGTAGATGTTTCCATGTTTTTACAGATGGCGGTGTAGATATTTCCATGTTTATTCAGATTGCGGTCTGGCTATTTCCATTTTTATACAGATAGCGATGTAGGTATTTCCATGTTTATATAGATAGTGGTGTAGATATTTCCATGTTTATACAGATAGCGGTGTAGACATTTCCATATTTATAGAGATAGTGGTGTAGATATTTCCAAATTTATACTGATTGCGGTTTAGATATTTCCATGTTTATACAGATAGCGGTGTAGTTAATTCCATGTTTATACAGATGACTGTATATATTTCCATGTTTATTCAGATGACGGTGTAGATAATTCCATGATTTTAGAGATTGCGGTGAACTTATTTCCATGTTTATACAGATAGCGGTGTGTCTGTTTCCATTTTTATACAGATGGCAGTGAAGATATTTCCATGTTTATTCAGATAGTGGTGTAGATATTTCTATGTTTATAAAGATAGCGGTGTAGATATTTCCATGTTTAAAGAGAAAGCAGTGGAGATATTTCCATGTTTATAGAGATAGCGGTCGAGATATTTCCATGTTTATACAGATATGGATGTAGATATTTCCATGTTTATACAAATAGCGGTGTAGATATTTACATGTTTATACAGATAGCCGTGTAGGTATTTCCACGTTTATACTGATTGCGGTGGAGATATTTCCAAGTTCATACAGATGGCGGTGTAGATATTTCCATGTTTATATAGATAGCGTTTTACATATTTCCATGTTTATACATATTGCTGTGTAGGTATTTAAAAATACATATAGGTAGCGGTGTAGATATTTCCAAGTTTATACAGATGGCTGTGTAGATATTTCCATGTGTATACAGATGGCAGTGTAGGATTTTCATGTTTATACAGTTGGAGGTGTAGATATTTCCATGTGTATACAGATGGCAGTGTAGGTATTTCCATGTATGTATAGATGGAGGTGTAGATATTTCCATATATATACAGATGACTTTGTAGGTATTACCATGTTTTTACAGATGGCGGTGTAGATATTTCCATGTTTATACAGATAGCGTTGTGGCTATTTCCATGTTTATACAGATAGCGATGTAGATATTTCCAGGTTTATAGAGATGGGTGTGTAGATATTTCCATGTTTATACAGATGGCAGTGTAGATATTTCCATGTTTACACAGATAGTGGTGTAGCGATTTCCATGTTTATTCAGACTACTGTGTAGGTATTTCCATGTTTATACAGATGGCGATGTAGATATTTCCATGTATATAGAGATAGCCATGTAGGTATTTCCATGTTTATGCAGATGGAGGTGTAGATACTTCCATGTTTATACAGATGACGGTGTAGATTTTTCCATGTTTTCACAGATGGCGCTGTAGATATTTCCATGTTTATACAGATAGCGGTGTGCCTATTTCCATGTTCATACAGATAGCGATGTATATATTTCCATGTTTATAGAGATGGCTGTGTAGTTATTTCCATGTTATTACAGATGGCGGTGTAGATATTTCCGTGTTTATAGAGATACGCATGTAGATATTTCCATGTTTATACAGATAGCAGTGTAGACATTTCCATGTTTATACAGATAGCGGTGTAGATATTTCCATATTTACACAGATAGCGTTGTAGATATTTCCATGTTTATACAGATAGTGTTGTAGATATTTCCATGTTTATACAAATAGCGGTGTAGATATTTACATGTTTATACAGATAGCCGTGTAGGTATTTCCACGTTCATACTGATTGCGGTGGAGATATTTCCAAGTTCATACAGATGGCGGTGTAGATATTTCCATGTTTATATACATAGCGTTTTACATATTTCCATGTTTATACATATTGCTGTGTAGGTATTTAAAAATACATATAGGTAGCGGTGTAGATATTTCCATGTTTATACAGATGGCTGTGTAGATATTTCCATGTGTATACAGATGGCAGTGTAGGATTTTCATGTTTATACAGTTGGAGGTGTAGATATTTCCATGTGTATACAGATGGCAGTGTAGGTATTTCCATGTATGAATAGATGGACGTGTAGATATTTCCATATATATACAGATGACTTTGTAGGTATTACCATGATTTACAGATGGCGGTGTAGATATTTCCATGTTTATACAGATAGCGTTGTGGCTATTTCCATGTTTATACAGATAGCGATGTAGATATTTCCAGGTTTATAGAGATGGGTGTGTAGATATTTCCATGTTTATACAGATGGCAGTGTAGATATTTCCATGTTTACAAAGATAGTGGTGTAGATATTTCCATGTTTATTCAGACTACTGTGTAGGTATTTCCATGTTTATACAGATGGCGATGTAGATATTTCCATGTATATAGAGATAGCCATGTAGGTATTTCCATGTTTATGCAGATGGAGGTGTAGATACTTCCATGTTTATACAGATGACGGTGTAGATTTTTCCATGTTTTCACAGATGGCGCTGTAGATATTTCCATGTTTATACAGATAGCGGTGTGCCTATTTCCATGTTCATACAGATAGCGATGTATATATTTCCATGTTTATAGAGATGGCTGTGTAGTTATTTCCATGTTATTACAGATGGCGGTGTAGATATTTCCGTGTTTATAGAGATACGCATGTAGATATTTCCATGTTTATACAGATAGCAGTGTAGACATTTCCATGTTTATACAGATAGCGGTGTAGATATTTTCATATTTACAAAGATAGCGTTGTAGATATTTCCATGTTTATACAGATAGTGTTGTAGATATTTCCATATTTATAGAGATACCCATGAAGTTTTTCCATGATTATACAGATAGCGGTGTAGACATTTTCATGTTTATAGAGATAGCCGTGTAGATATTTCCATATTTGTACAGATAGCTTTGTAGATATTTCCATGTTTATACTCACAGCGGTGTTGACACTTTCATGTTTATACAGATAGCGGTGTAGTTATTTCAATGTTTATAAAGATGGTGGTGTATATATTTCCATGTTTATACAGATGACGGTGTAGATATTTCCATGTTTATAGAGATAGCTGTGTAGATATATCCATGTTTATAGAGATAGCGGTGCAGATATTTCCATATTTATGTACATAGCCATGTAGATATTTCCATGTTTATTCAGATGGCGGTGTAGATACTTCCATGTTTATACACATAGCGGTGTGGCTTTCTCAATGTTTATACAGATGGCAGTGTAGATATTTCCATGTATATGCAGATAGCGACGTAGATATTTCCATGTTTATACAGATAGCGGTGTAGTTATTTCCATGTTTATACAGATAGCGGTGTAGATATTTCCATGTTTATAGAGATAGCGGTGTAGATATTTCCAGGTTTACACAGATGGCTGTGTAGATATTTCCATGTGTATACAGATGGCAGTGTAGATATTTCCATGTTTATACAGATGGAGGTGCGGATACTTCCATGTTTATACATATGACTGTGTAGATATTTCCATGTATTTACAGATGGCGGTGTAGATATTTCCATGTTTATTCAGATAGCGGTGAGGCTATTTCCATGTTTATACAGATAGCGATGTAGATATTTCCAGGTTTATAGAGATGGCTGTGTAGAGATTTCCATGTTTATACAGATGGCAGTGTAGATATTTCCATGTTTATACAGATGGCGGTGTATATATTTACATGCATATAGAGATAGCCATGTAGATATTTCCATGTTTATACAGATAGCGGTGTAGACATTTCCATGTTCATAGAGATGGCGGTGTAGATATTTCCATATGTCTACAGATAGCGGTGTAGATATTTCCATGTTTAAACATTTGGCAGTGTAGATATTCCCCTGTTTATACAGATAGCGGTGTAGAAATTTCCATGTTTATACCGATAGCCGTGTAGATAATTCCATGTTTATTCAGATGGCGGTGTAGATACTTCCATGTTTATACAGATAGCGGTGTGGCCATTTCCATGTTTATACCGATGGCAGTGTAGATATTTCCATGTTTATAGAGATGGCTGTGTTGATATTTCCATGTGTATACAGATGGCGGTGTAGATATT
Source organism: Pan paniscus (assembly GCF_029289425.2). Classification (NCBI taxonomy): domain Eukaryota; kingdom Metazoa; phylum Chordata; class Mammalia; order Primates; family Hominidae; genus Pan; species Pan paniscus. The sequence goes on along the minus strand of NC_073270.2, from coordinate 509,023 downwards.
TCCATGTTTATAGTGATGGAGGTGTAGATATTTCCATGTTTCTACAGATTACTGTGTAGATGTTTCCATGTTTTTACAGATGGCGGTGTAGATATTTCCATGTTTATTCAGATTGCGGTCTGGCTATTTCCATTTTTATACAGATAGCGATGTAGGTATTTCCATGTTTATATAGATAGTGGTGTAGATATTTCCATGTTTATACAGACAGCGGTGGAGATATTTCCATGTTTATACAGGTAGCGGTGGAGATATTTCCATGTTTCTACAGATGGCGGTGTAGATATTTCCATGTTTATACAGATGGCAGTGTAGATATTTCCAAGTTTATGCAGATAGAGGTGTAGATATTTCTATATTTATGGAGATAGCAGTGTAGATATTTCCATGTTTATACAGATAGCGGTGTAGATATTTCCATGTTTATAGAGATAGCAGTGTAGATATTTCCATATTTATACAGACAGCGGTGTAGATATTTCCATGTTTATAAAGATAGTGGTGTAGATATTTCCATGTTTTTAGAGATAGCCGTGGAGATATTTCCATGTTTATAAAGATAACGATGTAGATATTTGCATGTTTATACAGATAGCGGTGTAGATATTTCCATGTATATACAGATAGCAGTAGAGATATTTCCATGTTTATACAGATAGCGGTGGAGATATTTCCATGTTTATAGCGATGGTGGCGTAGATATTTCCAAGTTTATACAGATAGCGGTGTAGATATTTCCATGTTTATACAGATAGCGGTGTAGATATTTCCATGTTTACAGATAGTTTTGTAGGTGCTTCCATGCTTATAGAGATAGCGGTGTAGATATTTCCATGTTTATACGGATTGCTGTGTAGATATTTCCATGTGTATACAGATGGCAGTGTACGTATTAACATGTTTATAAAGATGGAGGTGTAGATACTTCCATGTTTCTTCACATGACTGTGTAGACATTTCCACGTTTTTACAGATGGCGGTGTAGTTATTTCCATGTTTATACAGATAGTGGTGTGGGTATTTCTATGTTTATACAGATAGCGATGTAGATATTTCCATGTTAATACAGATAGCGTTGTAGATATTTCCATGATTATACAGATAGCGTTGTATATATTTCCATGTTTATACAGATAGCAGTGGAGATATTTCCATGTTTATACAGATAGTGGTGTAGATATTTAAATGTTTATACAGATAGAGGTGTAGATATTTCCATGTTTATACAGATAGCAGTGTAGGTACTTCCATGTTTATAGAGATAGCGGTGTAGATATTTCCATGTTTATACAGATTGTTGTGTAGATATTTCCATGTGTATACAGATGGCAGTGTAGATATTTCCATGTTTATACAGATGGAGGTGTAGATACTTCCATGTTTCTAGAGATGACTGTGTAGATATTTCCAGGTTTTTACACATGGCCGTGTACATATTACCATGTTTATACAGAAAGCGTTGTGGCTATTTCGTTGTTTATACAGATAGCGATGTAGATATTTCCATGTTTATAGAGATGGCTGTGTAGATATTTCCATGTTTATACAGATAGCGGTGTATTTATTGCCATGTTTATAGAGATAGCAGTGTAGATATTTCCATATTTACACAGACAGCGGTGTAGATAATTCCATGTTTATTCAGATGGCGTTGTAGATATATCCAGGTTTATATACATAGCTGTGTGGCTGTTTCCATGTGTATACAGATGGCAGTGTAGATATTTCCATGTTTATACAGATGGCGGTGTAGATATTTCCATGTTTATAGAGATGGAGGTGTAGATATTTCCATGTTTCTACAGATGACTGCGTAGATGTTTCCATGTTTTTACAGATGGCGGTGTAGATATTTCCATATTTATTCAGATTGCGGTGTGGCTATTTCCATGTTTATACAGATAGCGATGTAGGTATTTCCATGTTTATACAGATAGTGGTGTAGATATTTCCATGTTTATACAGACAGCGGTGGAGATATTTCCATGTTTATACAGGTAGCGGTGGAGATATTTCCATGTTTATACAGATGGCGGTGGAGATATTTCCATGTTTATACAGATGGCGGTGTAGATATTTCCAAGTTTATGCAGATAGAGGTGCAGATATTTCTATATTTATGGAGATAGCAGTGTAGATATTTCCATGTTTATACAGATAGCGGTGTAGTTATTTCCATGTTTATAGGGATAGCAGTGTAGATATTTCCATATTTATACAGACAGCTGTGTAGATATTTCCATGTTTATAAAGATAGCGGTGTAGATATTTCATTGTTTTTAGAGATAGCCGTGGAGATATTTCCATGTTTATACAGATAACGATGTAGATATTTCCATGTTTATACAGATAGCGGCGTAGATATTTCCAGGTTTATACAGATAGCGGTGTAGATATTTCCATGTTTATACAGATAGCGGTGTAGATATTTCCATGTTTACAGATAGTGTTGTAGGTGCTTCCATGCTTATAGAGATAGCGGTGTGGATATTTCCATGTTTATACGGATTGCTGTGTAGATATTTCCACGTTTATACAGATGGCAGTGTACGTATTTCCATGTTTATAGAGATGGAGTTGTAGATACTTCCATGTTTCTACACATGACTGTGTAGATATTTCCACGTTTTTACACGTGGCGCTGTAGATATTTCCATGTTTATACAGATAGCGGTGTGGGTATTTCTATGTTTATACAGATAGCGATGTAGATATTTCCATGTTTATAGAGATGGCGGTGTAGATACTTCCATGTTTATAGAGATAGCGGTGTACATATTTCCATCTTTATAGACATGGCGGTGTAGATATTTCCATATTTATACTGATAGAAGTGTAGATATTTCCATGTTTATACAGATAGCGGTGTATATATTTCCATGTTTACACAGACAGCGGTGTGGTTATTTCCATGTTTGTACAGACGCCTGTGTATATATTTCCAAGTTTATTCAGATGATGGTGTAGATATTTCCCTGATTTTGGAGATTGCGTTGTACTTATTTCCCTGTTTATACAGATAGCTGTGTAGATATTTCCATGTTTATAGAGATAGCCGTGTAGACATTTCCATGTTTATGGAGATAGCGGTGGAGATATTTCCATGTTTATAGAGATAGTGGTCGAGATATTTCCATATTTATACAGATAAGGATGTAGATATTTCCATGTTTATACAGATAGCGGTGTAGATATTTCCATGTTTATACAGATAGCAGTAGAGATATTTCCTTGTTTATACAGATAGCGGTGGAGATATTTCCATGTTTATACAGATAGCGTTGGAGATATTTCCATCTTTATAGAGATGGTGGCGTAGATATTTCCAAGTTTATACAGATAGCGGTGTAGATATTTGCATGTTTATACAGATAGCGGTGTAGATATTTCCATGTTTACAGATAGCCTTGTAGGTACTTCAATGTTTATAGAGATAGCGGTGTAGATATTTCCATGTTTATACAGATTACTGTGTAGATATTTCCATGTGTATACAGCTGGCAGTGTACGTATTTCCATGTTTATACAGATGGAGGTGTAGATACTTCCATGTTTCTACAGAAGACTGTGTAGACATTTCCGTGTTTTTACAGATGGCGGTGGATATATTTCCATGTATATACAGATAATGGTGTGGGTATTTCAATGTTTATACAGATAGCGATGTAGATATTTCCATGGTTATAGAGATGGCTGTGTAGATATTTCCATGTTTATACAGATAGCGGTGTAGACATTTCCATATTTATAGAGATATCGGTGTAGACATTTCCATAATTATAGTGATAGCGGTGTAGATGTTTCCATGTTTATACAGATAGCGGTGTAGATATTTCCAAGTTTATACAGATAGCGGTGTAGTTATTTCCATGTTTATACAGATGACTGTGTATATATTTCCATATTTATTCAGATGACGGTGTAGATATTTCCATGATTTTAGAGATTGCGGTGTATTTATTTCCATGTTTATACAGATAGCTGTGTAGGTATTTCCATGTTTATAGAGATAGCGGTGTAGATATTTCCATGTTTATAGAGATAGCGGTGTAGATATTTCCATGTTTATACAGATAGCGGTGTAGATATTTCCATGTTTACAGATAGTGTTGTAGGTGCTTCCGTGCTTATAGGGATAGCGGTGTAGATATTTCCATGTTTATACAGATAAGGATGTAGATATTTCCATGTTTATACAAATAGCGGTGTAGATATTTACATGTTTATACAGATAGCGGTGTAGGTATTTTGACGTTTATACTGATTGCGGTGGAGATATTTCCATGTTTATACAGATTGCGGTGTAGATAATTCCAGGTTTACAGAGATAGCGGTGGAGATATTTCCATGTTTGTACAGATATCGATGTAGATATTTCCATGTTCATACAGATAGCTGTGAAGATATTTCCATGTTTATACAGACAGCGGTGGAGATATTTCCATGTTTATACAGATAGCGGGGTAGATATTTTCATGTTTATACAGATAGCGTTGGAGATATTTCCATGTTTATAGACATGGCGGTGTAGATATTTCCATATTTATACAGATAGCCGTGTAGATATTTCGATGTTTATTCAAATGGCGGTGTAGATATTTCCATGTTCATACAGATAGTGGTGTGCCTACTTCCATGTTTATACAGATGGCGGTGTAGATATATCCAGGTTTATATACATAGCTGTGTGGCTGTTTCCATGTGTATACAGATGGCAGTGTAGATATTTCCATGTTTATACAGATAGTGGTGTAGATAATTCCATGTTTATAAAGATAGCGGTATAGAAATTTCCATGTTTATAAAGATAGCGGTGTAGATATTTCCAAGTTTATAGAGATAGCGGTGGAGATATTTCCATGTTTATAGAGATGGCTGTGTTGATATTTCCATGTGTATAAAGATGGCGGTGTAGATATTTCCATGTTTATACAGATGGAGTTGTAGATATTTCCATGTTTCTACAGATGACTGTGTAGATATTTCCATGTTTTTACAGATGGCGGTGTAGGTATTTCCATGTTTTTTCAGATTGCGGTGTGGCTATTTCCATGTTTACACAGATAGCGATATAGGTTTTTCCATGTTTAGACAGATAGTTGTGTAGATATTTCCATGTTTATACAGACAGCGGTGGAGATATTTCCATGTTTATACAGGTAGCGGTGGAGATATTTCCATCTTTATACTGATGGAGGTGTAGATATTTCCAAGTTTATGCAGATAGCGGTGTAGATTTTTCTATGTTTATGGAGATAGCGGTGTATATATTTCCAAGTTTATAGAGATAGCGGTGAAGTTATTACCATGTTTATAGAGATAGTGATGATATTTCCATATTTATACAGACAGCGGTGTAGATATTTCCATGTTTATAAAGATAGCAGTGTAGATATTTCCATGTTTATAGTGATACCCGTGGAGACATTTCCATGTTTATACAGATAACGATGTAGATATTTCCATGTTAATAGAGATAGCGGTGTAGATATTTCCATGTTTATACAGATAGCAGTAGAGATATTTCCATGTTTATACAGATAGAGGTGGAGATAATTCCATGTTTATACAGATAGCGGTGGAGATATTTCCATGTTTATACAGATATCGGTTTAGTTATTTCCATGTTTATAGAGATAGTGGCGTAGATATTTCCATGTTTATCCAGATAGCGCTGTAGATATTTCCATGTTTATACAGATAGCGGTGTAGGTATTTCCATGATCATAGAGACAGCGGTGTAGTTATTTCTAGGTTTATACACTTGTCTGTGAAGGTATTTCCATGTGTATACAGATGGTAGTGCAGATATTTCCATGATTATACACATAGCTATGTAGTTATTTCTAGGTTTATAGAGATGGCTGTGCAGATATTTCCATGATTATAGAGATTATGAGTGGATATTTCCACGTTTATGCAGATGGCTGTGTAGATATTTCCATGTTTATACAGATGGCAGAGTACAAATTTCCATTTTTATAGAGATGTCTGTGTAGATATTTCCATGTTTATACAGATGGCATTGTAGATATTTCCATGTTTATATAGATAGTGGTGTAGATATTTCCATGTTTATACAGATGACGGTGTAGGTATTTCCATGTTTATACAGATGGCGATGTAGATATTTCCAAGTTTATAGAGATAGCCATGTAGATATTTAACAGTTTATACAGATAGCGGTGTAGACATTTCCACGTTTATAGAGATAGCGATGTAGATATTTCCATGTTTATAGAGATGGCTGTGTAGATATTTCCAGGTTTATAGAGAAGGCAGTGTAGATATTTCCATGTTTATATAGATAGTGGTGTATATAATTTCATGTTTATACAGATGACTGTGTAGTTATTTCCATGTTTATACAGATGGCGGTCTAGATATTTCCATGTTCATAGAGACAGCCATGTAGATATTTCCATGTTTATACAGATGGCTGTGTAGATATTTCCATTTTTATAGAGATAGCGGTGTAGGTATTTCCACATTTACACAGATAGCGGTGTAGATATTTCCATGTTTATACAGATAGCGCTGTAGTTATTTTCATGTTTATTCAGATGACTGTGTATATATTTCCATGTTTATACACATGGCGGTGTAGATATTTCCATGTTTATAGAGATAGCAGTGTAGATATTTCCATGTTTATACAGATGGCTGTGTAGATATTTCCATGTTTATAGAGATAGCAGTGTAGATATTTCCATATTTATGCAGATAGCCGTGAAGAGATTTCCATGTTTATTAAGATGGCGGTGTAGATATTTCCATGTTTATACAGATAGCGGTGTAGATATTTCCATGGTTATAGGCATAGCGGTGTAGATATTTACATGTTTATACAGATAGCGTTGGAGATATTTCCATGTTTATACAAATGGCGCTGTAGAGATTTCCAAGTTAATACTGATAGCGGTGTAGATATTTCCATGTTTATACAGAGAGCGGTGTAGATATTTCAATGTTTATACAGATAGCGGTGTAGATATTTCCATGTGTATACAGATGGCAGTGTAGATACTTCCATGTTTATATAGATGACTGTGTAGATATTTCCATGTTTTTACAGATGGCGGTGTAGATATTTCCACGTTTATACAGATAGCGGTGTGGCTATTTCCATGTTTATACACATAGCGATGTAGATATTTCCTGGTTTATAGAGATGGCTGTGTAGATATTTCCATGTTTATAAAGATAGCGGTGGTGATATTTCCATGTTTATACAGATAGCGTTGGAGATATTTCCATGTTTATACAGATAGCGGTGGATATATTTCTATGTTTATAGAGATGGCGTTGTAGATATTTCCAAGTTTATACAGATAGCGGTGTAGATATTTCCATGTTTATTCAGATATCGGTGTAGATATTTACATGTTTATACATATAGCAGTGTAGTTATTTCCATGTTTATAGAGATAGTTGTGTAGATATTTCCAGGTATATACAGATGTCTGTGTAGATATTTCCATGTGTATACAGATGGCAGTGTAGATATTTCCATGTTTATACAGATGGAGGTGTAGATACTTCTATGTTTATACAGATGACTGTGTAGATATTTCCATGTTTTTATAGATGGCGGTGTAGATATTTCCATGTTTATACAGATAGCGGTGTGGGTATTTCCATATTTTTACAGATAGCGATGTAGATATTTCCAAGTTTATAGAGATGGCTGTGTAGATATTTCCATGTATACACAGATTGCAGTGTAGATATTTCCATGTTTATACAGATATTGGTGTAGATATTTCCATGTTTATACAGATATCGGTTTAGTTATTTCCATGTTTATAGAGATAGTGGCGTAGATATTTCCATGTTTATCCAGATAGCGCTGTAGATATTTCCATGTTTATACAGATAGCGGTGTAGGTATTTCCATGATCATAGAGACAGCGGTGTAGTTATTTCTAGGTTTATACACTTGTCTGTGAAGGTATTTCCATGTGTATACAGATGGTAGTGCAGATATTTCCATGATTATACACATAGCTATGTAGTTATTTCTAGGTTTATAGAGATGGCTGTGCAGATATTTCCATGTTTATGGAGATTATGAGTGGATATTTCCACGTTTATGCAGATGGCTGTGTAGATATTTCCATGTTTATACAGATGGCAGAGTACAAATTTCCATTTTTATAGAGATGGCTGTGTAGATATTTCCATGTTTATACAGATGGCATTGTAGATATTTCCATGTTTATATAGATAGTGGTGTAGATATTTCCATGTTTATACAGATGACGGTGTAGGTATTTCCATGTTTATACAGATGGCGATGTAGATATTTCCAAGTTTATAGAGATAGCCATGTAGTTATTTAACAGTTTATACAGATAGCGGTGTAGACATTTCCACGTTTATAGAGATAGCGATGTAGATATTTCCATGTTTATAGAGATGGCTGTGTAGATATTTCCAGGTTTATAGAGAAGGCAGTGTAGATATTTCCATGTTTATATAGATAGTGGTGTATATAATTTCATGTTTATACAGATGACTGTGTAGTTATTTCCATGTTTATACAGATGGCGGTCTAGATATTTCCATGTTCATAGAGACAGCCATGTAGATATTTCCATGTTTATACAGATGGCTGTGTAGATATTTCCATTTTTATAGAGATAGCGGTGTAGGTATTTCCACATTTACACAGATAGCGGTGTAGATATTTCCATGTTTATACAGATAGCGCTGTAGTTATTTTCATGTTTATTCAGATGACTGTGTATATATTTCCATGTTTATACACATGGCGGTGTAGATATTTCCATGTTTATAGAGATAGCAGTGTAGATATTTCCATGTTTATACAGATGGCTGTGTAGATATTTCCATGTTTATAGAGATAGCAGTGTAGATATTTCCATATTTATGCAGATAGCCGTGAAGAGATTTCCATGTTTATTAAGATGGCGGTGTAGATATTTCCATGTTTATACAGATAGCGGTGTAGATATTTCCATGGTTATAGGCATAGCGGTGTAGATATTTACATGTTTATACAGATAGCGTTGGAGATATTTCCATGTTTATACAAATGGCGCTGTAGAGATTTCCAAGTTAATACTGATAGCGGTGTAGATATTTCCATGTTTATACAGATAGCGGTGTAGATATTTCAATGTTTATACAGATAGCGGTGTAGATATTTCCATGTGTATACAGATGGCAGTGTAGATACTTCCATGTTTATATAGATGACTGTGTAGATATTTCCATGTTTTTACAGATGGCGGTGTAGATATTTCCATGTTTATACAGATAGCGGTGTGGCTATTTCCATGTTTATACACATAGCGATGTAGATATTTCCAGGTTTATAGAGATGGCTGTGTAGGTATTTCCATGTTTATAAAGATAGCGGTGGTGATATTTCCATGTTTATACAGATAGCGTTGGAGATATTTCCATGTTTATACAGATAGCGGTGGATATATTTCTATGTTTATAGAGATGGCGTTGTAGATATTTCCAAGTTTATACAGATAGCGGTGTAGATATTTCCATGTTTATTCAGATATCGGTGTAGATATTTACATGTTTATACATATAGCAGTGTAGTTATTTCCATGTTTATAGAGATAGTTGTGTAGATATTTCCAGGTATATACAGATGTCTGTGTAGATATTTCCATGTGTATACAGATGGCAGTGTAGATATTTCCATGTTTATACAGATCGAGGTGTAGATACTTCTATGTTTATACAGATGACTGTGTAGATATTTCCATGTTTTTATAGATGGCGGTGTAGATATTTCCATGTTTATACAGATAGCGGTGTGGGTATTTCCATATTTTAACAGATAGCGATGTAGATATTTCCAAGTTTATAGAGATGGCTGTGTAGATATTAGCATGTATACACAGATTGCAGTGTAGATATTTCCATGTTTATACAGATATTGGTGTAGATATTTCCATGTTTATACAGATGACTGTGTAGGTATTTCCATGTTTATACAGATGGCGGTGTAGATATTTCCACGTATATCGAGATAGCCTTGCAGATATTTCAATGTTTATACAGATAGCGGTGTAGATATTTCCAAGTTTATACAGATAGCGATGTAGATATTTCCATGTATATACAGATAGCGGTGTAGATATTTCCATGTTTTTACAGATAGCGGTGGAGATATTTCCATGTTTATACAGATAGCGCTGGGTATATTTCCATGTTTATAGAGATGGCGGTGTAGATATTTCCACCTTTAAACAGATAGTGGTGTAGATATTTCCATGTTTATACAGATAGCGGTGTAGGTATTTCCATGTTCACAGAGATAGCGTTGTAGATATTTCCAGGTTTATACAGATGGCTGTGTAGATATTTACATGTTTATACAGATAGCGGTATAGGTATTTCCATGTTTATACTGATAGCGGTGGAGCTATTTCCATGTTTATACAGATAGCGGTGTAGATAATTCCATGTTTACAGAGATAGCGGTGGAGATATTTCCAGGTTTGTCCAGATAGCGATGTAGATATTTCCATGTTAATACAGATAGCGGTGGAGATATTTCCATGTTTATACGGATAGCGGTGGAGATATTTCCATGTTTATACAGATAGCTTTGGAGATATTTCCATGTTTATAGAGATGGAGTTGTAGTTATTTCCATATTTATACAGATAGCTGTGTAGATATTTTGATGTTTATTCAGATGGTGGTGTAGATATTTCCATTTTTATATAGATAGCTGTGAGGCTACTTCCATGTTTATACAGACGACACTGAAGATATTTCCATGTTTATACAGATAGAGATGTAGATATTTCCATGTTTATAGAGATAGCGGTGTAGATATTTCCATGTTTATACAGATGGCTGTCTGGATATTTGCATGTGTATACAGACGGCAGTGTAGATATTTCCATGTTTATACAGATGGAGGTGTAGTTATTTCCATGTTTATTCAGATGACTCTGTACATATTTGAATGTTTTTACAGATGGCAATTTAGTTATGTCCATGTTTATACACATAGTGGTGTGGAAATTTCCATGTTTATACAGATAGCGATGTAGATATTTCCATGTTTATAGAGAGGGCTGTGTAGACATTTCCATGTTTAGGCAGATGGCAGTGTAGATATTTCCATGTTTATACAGACAGTGGTGTAGGTATTTCCATGTTTAAACAGATGACTGTGTGGGTATTTCCATGTTTATAGAGATGGCAGTGTAGATATTTCCATGTTGAAAAAGATAGCAATGTAGATATTTCCATGTTTATACAGATAGCGGTGTAGACATTTCTATGTTTGTAGAGATAGCAGTGTAGGTATTTCCATATTTACAGATGGTGGTTGTTGATATTTCCATTTTTATACAGACATCCATGTAGATATTCCCATGTTTATGCAGATAGCGGTGTAGACATTTCCATGTTTATAGAAATAGCGGTGTAGGTATTCCCATATTTATACAGATAGCCGTGTAGATATTTCCATGTTTATTCAGATGGTGGTTTAGATATTTCCATGTTTATACAGATGGCGGTGTGGCTATTTCCATTGATATACAGATGGCAGTGTAGATATTTCCATGTTAATACAGATAGCGATGTAGATATTTACATGTTAATGCAGATAGCGGAACAGATATTTCCATGTTTATACAGATAGCGTAGTAAATATTTCCATGTTTACACAGATAGCCATGTAGATATTTCCATGTTTATACACATAGGGATGGAGATATTTACATGTTTATACAGATAGCGTTGGAGATATTTCCATGTTCATAGAGATGGCGGTGTAGATATTTCCAAGTTTATATGGATGGCGTTGTAGATATTTCCATGTTTATACAGATACCGGTGTAGATATTTCCATGTTTATACTTATAGCGGTGTAGGTATTTCCATGTTTATAGAGACAGCGGTGTAGATATTTCACTGTTTATACAGTTTGCTGTGAAGATATTTCAATGTGTATACAGATGGCGGTGTAGATATTTCCATGTTTACAGAGATGGAGGTGTAGATATTTCCATGTTTATACAGATGACTGTGTAGATATTTCCATGTTTTTACGTATGGGAGTGTAGATATTTCCATGTTTATACAGATAGCGGTGTAGCTATTTCCAAGTTTATAGAGGTAGCGGTGTAGATATTTCCATGTATATACAGATGGCTGTGTAGATATTTCCATGTGCATACAGATGGTGGTGTAGATATTTCCATGTTTATACAGATAGCAGTGCAGGCATTTCTATGTTTATAGAGATAGCAGTGTAGGTATTTCCGTATATAAACAGATGGCGGTGTAGATATTTCCATGTTTTTAGAGATAGCCATGTTGATATTTCCATGTTTTAACATATAGCGGTGTAGACATTTCCATGTTTATAGAGATAGCGGTGTAGGTATTTCCATATTTCTACAGATAGCCATGTAGATATTCTCATATTTATTCAGATGGCGGTGTAGATATTTCCATGTTTATACATATAGTGGTGTGGCTATTTCCATGTTTATACAGATAGCGATGTAGATATTTCCATGTTTATAGAGATGGCTGTGTAAATATTTCCATGATTATGCAGATAGCGGTGTAGAAATTTCCATATTTATAGAGATAACGGTGTAGATATTTCCATATTTATACTGACAGCAGTGTAGATATTTCCATGTTCATACAGATAGCGCTGTTGATATTTCCATGTTTATAGAGATGACTGTGTATATATTTCCATGTTTATACAGATGGCGGTGTAGATATTTCCATGTTTATACAGATAGCGGTGTGGCTCTTTGCATGTTTATACAGATAGCGATGTAGATATTTGCATGTTTATAGAGATGGCTGTGTAGATGTTTCCATGTTTATTGAGATAGCGGTGGAGATATTTCCATGTGTATACAGATAGCGGTCGAGATAGTTCCATGTTTATACAGATAGCGCTGTGGCTGTTTCCATGTTTATACAGATGGCAGTGAAGATATTTCCATGTTTATACAGATAGTGGTGTAGATATTTCTATGTTTATAAAGATAGCGGTTTAGATATTTCCATGTTTATAGAGATAGCGGTGGAGATATTTCCATGTTTATAGAGATAGCGGTCGTGATATTTCCATGTTTATACAGATAAGGATGTAGATATTTCCATGTTTGTGCAGATAGCGATGTAGATATTTACATGTTAATACAGATAGCGGGGTAGGCATATCCACGCTTATACTGATAGTGGTGGAGATATTTCCATGTTTATACAGATTGAGGTGTAGATAATTCCATGTTTACAGAGATAGCGGTGGAGATATTTCCATGTTTGTACAGATGTCGATGTAGATATTTCTATGTTCATACAGATAGCGGTGGAGATATTTCCATGTTTATACTGATGGCGGTGGAAATATTTATATGTTTATACACATGGCGGTGTAGATATTTCCATGTTTATAGACATGGCGGTGTAGATATTTCCATATTTATACAGATAGCCGTGTAGATATTTCGATGTTTATTCAAATGGCGGTGTAGATATTTCCATGTTCATACAGATAGCGGTGTGGCTACTTCCATGTTTATACAGATGGCAGTGTAGATATTTCCATGTTTATACAAACAGCGATGTAGATATTTCCATGTATGTCGAGATAGCGGTGTAGATATTTCTATGTTTATACAGATGGCTGAATGGATATTTCCATGTGTATACAGATGGCAGTGTAGTTATTTCCATGTTTACACAGATGGAGGTGTAGGTATTTCCATGTTTATACAGATGACTGAGTAGATATTTCCATGTTTTTACACATGGCGGTGAAGCTATTTCCATGTATATACAGATAGCGGTGTTGCTATTTCCATGTTTATACAGATGGCAGTGTAGATATTTCCATGTTAATACAGATAGCGTTGTAGATATTTCCATGTTTATACAGATAGCGTTGTATATATTTCCATGTTTATACAGATAGCAGTAGAGATATTTCCATGTTTATACAGATAGAGGTGGAGATATTTCCATGTTTATACAGATAGCGTTGGAGATATTTCCATGTTTATAGAGATGGTGGCATAGATATTTCCAAGTTTATAATGGTAGCGGTGTAGATATTTCCATGTTTATACAGTTAGCGGTGTAGATATTTCCATGTTTACAGATAGCGTTGTAGGTGCTTCTATGTTTATAGAGATAGCGGTGTAGATATTTCCATGTTTATACCGATTGCTGTATAGATATTTCCATGTGTATACAAATGGCAGTGTACGTATTTCCATGTTTACACAGATGGAGGTGTAGATATTTCCATGTTTCTACAGATGACTGTGTAGATATTTCCATGTTTTTACAGATGGCGGTGTAGATATTTCCATGTTTATAGAGATAGCGGTGTGGGTATTTCTATGTTTATACAGATAGCGATGTAGATATTTCCATGGTTATAGAGATGGCTGTGTAGATATTCCCATGTTTATACAGATAGCGGTGTAGACATTTCCATATTTATAGAGATAGCGGTGTAGATATTTCCATATTTATACTGATAGAAGTGTAGATATTTCCATGTTTATACAGATAGCGGTGCAGATATTTCCATGTTTATACAGATAGCGGTGTGGTTATTTCCACCTTTATACAGATGACTGTGTATGTATTTCCATGTTTATTCAGATGACGTTGTAGTTATTTCCATGATTTTAGAGATTGTGGTGTACTTATTTCCATGTTTATAGAGATAGCTGTGTAGATATTTCGATGTTTATAGGGATAGCCGTGTAGATATTTCCATGTTTATAGAGATAGCGGTGGAGATATTTCCATGTGTATACAGATAGCGGTCGAGATAGTTCCATGTTTATACAGATAGCGGTGTGGCTGTTTCCATGTTTATACAGATGGCAGTGAAGGTATTTCCATGTTTATACAGATAGTGGTATAGATATTTCTATGTTTATAAAGATAGCGGTTTAGATATTTCCATGTTTATAGAGATAGCGGTGGAGATATTTCCATGTTTATAGAGATAGCGGTCGAGATATTTCCATGTTTATACAGATAAGGATGTAGATATTTCCATGTTTGTGCAGATAGCGCTGTAGATATTTACATGTTAATACAGATAGCGGGGTAGGCATATCCACGCTTATACTGATAGTGGTGGAGATATTTCCATGTTTATACAGATTGAGGTGTAGATAATTCCATGTTTACAGAGATAGCGGTGGTGATATTTCCATGTTTGTACAGATATCGATGTAGATATTTCCATGTTCATACAGATAGCGGTGGAGATATTTCCATGTTTATACTGATGGCGGTGGAGATATTTATATGTTTATACACATGGCGGTGTAGATATTTCCATGTTTATAGACATGGCGGTGTAGATATTTCCATATTTATACAGATAGCCGTGTAGATATTTCGATGTTTATTCAAATGGCGGTGTAGATATTTCCATGTTCATACAGATAGCGGTGTGGCTACTTCCATGTTTATACAGATGGCAGTGTAGATATTTCCATGTTTATACAAACAGCGATGTAGATATTTCCATGTATGTCGAGATAGCGGTGTAGATATTTCTATGTTTATACAGATGGCTGAATGGATATTTCCATGTGTATACAGATGGCAGTGTAGATATTTCCATGTTTACACAGATGGAGGTGTAGGTATTTCCATGTTTATACAGATGACTGAGTAGATATTTCCATGTTTTTACACATGGCGGTGAAGCTATTTCCATGTATATACAGATAGCGGTGTTGCTATTTCCATGTTTATACAGATGGCAGTGTAGATATTTCCATGTTAATACAGATAGCGTTGTAGATATTTCCATGTTTATACAGATAGCGTTGTATATATTTCCATGTTTATACAGATAGCGGTGGAGATATTTCCATGATTATACAGATAGTGGTGTAGATATTTCCATGTTTATACAGATATAGGTGTAGGTATTTCCATGTTTATACAGATAGCGGTGTAGGTATTTCCATGTTTATAGAGATAGCGGTGTAGATATTTCCATGTTTATACAGATTGCTGTGTAGATATTTCCATGTGTATACAGATGGCAGTGTAGATATTTCCATGTTTATACAGATGGAGTTGTAGATACTTCCGTGTTTCTACGATGACTGTGCAGATATTTCCATGTTTTTACACATAGGGGTGTACATGTTACCATGTTAATACAGATAGCGGTGTGGCGATTTCCATGTTTATACAGATAGCGATGTAGATATTTCCATGTTTATAGATTTGGCTGTGTAGATATTCCCATGCTTATACAGATAGCGGTGTAGTTATTTCCATGT
Source organism: Pan paniscus (assembly GCF_029289425.2). Lineage (NCBI taxonomy): Eukaryota > Metazoa > Chordata > Mammalia > Primates > Hominidae > Pan > Pan paniscus. The sequence continues at coordinate 492,713 of NC_073270.2, read as the reverse complement.
TTATAGAGATAGCGGTGTAGATGTTTCCCTATTTATACAGATAGCGGTGTAGATAATTCCATGTTTATTCAGCTGGCGGTGTAGATATATCCAGGTTTATATACATAGCTGTGTGGCTGTTTCCATGTGTATACACATGGCAGTGTAGATATTTCCATGTTTATACAGATAGTGGTGTAGATATTTCCATGTTTATAAAGATAGCGGTATAGATATTTCCGTGTTTATAAAGATAGCAGTGTAGATATTTCCAAGTTTATAGAGGTAGCCGTGGAGATATTTCCATGTTTTTTCAGATTGCGGTGTGGCTATTTCCATGTTTATACAGATAGCGATGTAGGTTTTTCCATGTTTATACAGATAGCGGTGTAGATATTTCCATGTTTATACAGACAGCAGTGGAGATATTTCCATGTTTATACAGGTAGCGGTGGAGATATTTCCATGTTTATACTGATGGCGGTGTAGATATTTCCAAGTTTATGCAGATAGCGGTGTAGATTTTTCTGTGTTTATGGAGATAGCGGTGTATATATTTCCATGTTTATACAGACAGCGCTGTAGATATTTCCATGTTTATAAATATAGCAGTGTAGATATTTCCATGTTTATAGAGATAGCCGTGGAGATATTTCCATGTTTATACAGATAACGATGTAGATATTTCCATGTTTATAGAGATAGCGGTTTAGATATTTCCATGTTTATACAGATAGCAGTAGAGATATTTCCATGTTTATACAGGTAGAGGTGGAGATATTTCCATGTTTATACAGATAGCGTTGGAGATATTTCCATGTTTATAGAGATGGTGGCGTAGATATTTCCAAGTTAATAAAGATAGCGGTGTAGATATTTCCATGTTTATACAGATAGCGGTGTAGATATTTCCATGTTTACAGATAGCGTTGTAGGTGCTTCTATGTTTATAGAGATAGCGGTGTAGATATTTCCATGTTTATACCGATTGCTGTATAGATATTTCCATGCGTATACAGATGGCAGTGTACGTATTTCCATGTTTACACAGATGGAGGTGTAGATACTTCCATGTTTCTACAGATGACTGTGTAGATATTTCCATGTTTTTACAGATGGCGGTGTAGATATTTCCATGTTTATAGAGATAGCGGTGTGGGTATTTCTATGTTTATACAGATAGCGATGTAGATATTTCCATGTTTATAGAGATGGCTGTGTAGATATTTCCATGTTTATACAGATAGCGGTGTAGACATTTCCATGTTTATAGAGATAGCGGTGTAGATATTTCCATATTTATACTGATAGAAGTTTAGATATTTCCATGTTTATACAGATAGCAGTGTAGATATTTCCATGTTTATACAGATAGCGGTGTGGTTATTTCCACCTTTATAGAGATGACTGTGTATATATTTCCATGTTTATTCAGATGACGTTGTAGATATTTCCATGATTTTAGAGATTGCGGTGTACTTATTTCCATGTTTATACAGATAGCTGTGTAGATATTTCGATGTTTATAGGGATAGCCGCGTAGATATTTCCATGTTTATAGAGATAGCGGTGGAGATATTTCCATGTGTATACAGATAGCGGTTGAGATAGTTCCATGTTTATACAGATAGCGTTGTGGCTGTTTCCATGTTTATACAGATGGCAGTGAAGATATTTCCATGTTTATACAGATAGTGGTGTAGATATTTCTATGTTTATAAAGATAGCGGTTTAGATATTTCCATGTTTATAGAGATTGCGGTGGAGATATTTCCATGTTTATAGAGATAGCGGTCGAGATATTTCCATGTTTATACAGATAAGGATGTAGATATTTCCATGTTTGTGCAGATAGCGCTGTAGTTATTTACATGTTAATACAGATAGCGGGGTAGGCATATCCACGCTTATACTGATAGTGGTGGAGATATTTCCATGTTTATACAGATTGAGGTGTAGATAATTCCATGTTTACAGAGATAGCGGTGGAGATATTTCCATGTTTGTACAGATATCGATGTAGATATTTCCATGTTCATACAGATAGCGGTGGAGATATTTCCATGTTTATACAGATGGTGGTGGAGATATTTCCATGTTTATACAGATAGCTTTGGAGATATTTATGTGTTTATAGACATGGCGGTGTTGATATTTCCATGTTTATAGACATGGCGGTGTAGATATTTCCATGTTTATAGAGATAGCGGTGTGGGTATTTCTATGTTTATACAGATAGCGATGTAGATATTTCCATGGTTATAGAGATGGCTGTGTAGATATTCCCATGTTTATACAGATAGCGGTGTAGACATTTCCATATTTATAGAGATAGCGGTGTAGATATTTCCATATTTATACTGATAGAAGTGTAGATATTTCCATGTTTATACAGATAGCGGTGCAGATATTTCCATGTTTATACAGATAGCGGTGTGGTTATTTCCACCTTTATACAGATGACTGTGTATGTATTTCCATGTTTATTCAGATGACGTTGTAGTTATTTCCATGATTTTAGAGATTGTGGTGTACTTATTTCCATGTTTATACAGATAGCTGTGTAGATATTTCGATGTTTATAGGGATAGCCGTGTAGATATTTCCATGTTTATAGAGATAGCGGTGGAGATATTTCCATGTGTATACAGATAGCGGTCGAGATAGTTCCATGTTTATACAGATAGCGGTGTGGCTGTTTCCATGTTTATACAGATGGCAGTGAAGGTATTTCCATGTTTATACAGATAGTGGTATAGATATTTCTATGTTTATAAAGATAGCGGTTTAGATATTTCCATGTTTATAGAGATAGCGGTGGAGATATTTCCATGTTTATAGAGATAGCGGTCGAGATATTTCCATGTTTATACAGATAAGGATGTAGATATTTCCATGTTTGTGCAGATAGCGCTGTAGATATTTACATGTTAATACAGATAGCGGGGTAGGCATATCCACGCTTATACTGATAGTGGTGGAGATATTTCCATGTTTATACAGATTGAGGTGTAGATAATTCCATGTTTACAGAGATAGCGGTGGTGATATTTCCATGTTTGTACAGATATCGATGTAGATATTTCCATGTTCATACAGATAGCGGTGGAGATATTTCCATGTTTATACTGATGGCGGTGGAGATATTTATATGTTTATACACATGGCGGTGTAGATATTTCCATGTTTATAGACATGGCGGTGTAGATATTTCCATATTTATACAGATAGCCGTGTAGATATTTCGATGTTTATTCAAATGGCGGTGTAGATATTTCCATGTTCATACAGATAGCGGTGTGGCTACTTCCATGTTTATACAGATGGCAGTGTAGATATTTCCATGTTTATACAAACAGCGATGTAGATATTTCCATGTATGTCGAGATAGCGGTGTAGATATTTCTATGTTTATACAGATGGCTGAATGGATATTTCCATGTGTATACAGATGGCAGTGTAGATATTTCCATGTTTACACAGATGGAGGTGTAGGTATTTCCATGTTTATACAGATGACTGAGTAGATATTTCCATGTTTTTACACATGGCGGTGAAGCTATTTCCATGTATATACAGATAGCGGTGTTGCTATTTCCATGTTTATACAGATGGCAGTGTAGATATTTCCATGTTAATACAGATAGCGTTGTAGATATTTCCATGTTTATACAGATAGCGTTGTATATATTTCCATGTTTATACAGATAGCGGTGGAGATATTTCCATGATTATACAGATAGTGGTGTAGATATTTCCATGTTTATACAGATATAGGTGTAGGTATTTCCATGTTTATACAGATAGCGGTGTAGGTATTTCCATGTTTATAGAGATAGCGGTGTAGATATTTCCATGTTTATACAGATTGCTGTGTAGATATTTCCATGTGTATACAGATGGCAGTGTAGATATTTCCATGTTTATACAGATGGAGTTGTAGATACTTCCGTGTTTCTACGATGACTGTGCAGATATTTCCATGTTTTTACACATAGGGGTGTACATGTTACCATGTTAATACAGATAGCGGTGTGGCGATTTCCATGTTTATACAGATAGCGATGTAGATATTTCCATGTTTATAGATTTGGCTGTGTAGATATTCCCATGCTTATACAGATAGCGGTGTAGTTATTTCCATGTTTATAGAGATAGCGGTGTAGATGTTTCCCTATTTATACAGATAGCGGTGTAGATAATTCCATGTTTATTCAGCTGGCGGTGTAGATATATCCAGGTTTATATACATAGCTGTGTGGCTGTTTCCATGTGTATACACATGGCAGTGTAGATATTTCCATGTTTATACAGATAGTGGTGTAGATATTTCCATGTTTATAAAGATAGCGGTATAGATATTTCCGTGTTTATAAAGATAGCAGTGTAGATATTTCCAAGTTTATAGAGGTAGCCGTGGAGATATTTCCATGTTTTTTCAGATTGCGGTGTGGCTATTTCCATGTTTATACAGATAGCGATGTAGGTTTTTCCATGTTTATACAGATAGCGGTGTAGATATTTCCATGTTTATACAGACAGCAGTGGAGATATTTCCATGTTTATACAGGTAGCGGTGGAGATATTTCCATGTTTATACTGATGGCGGTGTAGATATTTCCAAGTTTATGCAGATAGCGGTGTAGATTTTTCTGTGTTTATGGAGATAGCGGTGTATATATTTCCATGTTTATACAGACAGCGCTGTAGATATTTCCATGTTTATAAATATAGCAGTGTAGATATTTCCATGTTTATAGAGATAGCCGTGGAGATATTTCCATGTTTATACAGATAACGATGTAGATATTTCCATGTTTATAGAGATAGCGGTGTAGATATTTCCATGTTTATACAGATAGCAGTAGAGATATTTCCATGTTTATACAGGTAGAGGTGGAGATATTTCCATGTTTATACAGATAGCGTTGGAGATATTTCCATGTTTATAGAGATGGTGGCGTAGATATTTCCAAGTTAATAAAGATAGCGGTGTAGATATTTCCATGTTTATACAGATAGCGGTGTAGATATTTCCATGTTTACAGATAGCGTTGTAGGTGCTTCTATGTTTATAGAGATAGCGGTGTAGATATTTCCATGTTTATACCGATTGCTGTATAGATATTTCCATGCGTATACAGATGGCAGTGTACGTATTTCCATGTTTACACAGATGGAGGTGTAGATACTTCCATGTTTCTACAGATGACTGTGTAGATATTTCCATGTTTTTACAGATGGCGGTGTAGATATTTCCATGTTTATAGAGATAGCGGTGTGGGTATTTCTATGTTTATACAGATAGCGATGTAGATATTTCCATGTTTATAGAGATGGCTGTGTAGATATTTCCATGTTTATACAGATAGCGGTGTAGACATTTCCATGTTTATAGAGATAGCGGTGTAGATATTTCCATATTTATACTGATAGCGGTGTAGACATTTCCATGTTTATACAGATAGCGGTGTAGATATTTCCATGTTTATACAGATAGCAGTGTGGTTATTTCCATGTTTATACAGATGACTGTGTATATATTTCCATGTTTATTCAGATGACGTTGTAGATATTTCCATGATTTTAGAGATTGCGGTGTACTTATTTCCATGTTTATACAGATAGCTGTGTAGATATTTTGATGTTTATAGTGATAGCCGTGTAGATATTTCCATGTTTATAGAGATAGCGGTGGAGATATTTCCATGTGTATACAGATAGCAGTCGAGATATTTCCATGTTTATACAGAGAGCGGTGTGGCGGTTTCCATCTTCATACAGATGGCAGTGAAGATATTTCCATGTTTATACAGTTAGTGGTGTAGATATTTCTATGTTGATAAAGATAACGGTTTAGATATTTCCATGTTTATAGAGATAGCGTTGGAGATATTTCCATGTTTATAGAGATAGCGGTGGAGATATTTCCATGTTTATACAGATAAGGATGTAGATATTTCCATGTTTGAGCAGATAGTGGTGTAGATATTTCCATGTTTGTACAGATAGCGGTGTAGGTATATCCACGTTTATACTGATAGTGTTGGAGATATTCCCATGTTTTTACAGATTGAGGTGTAGATAATTCCATGTTTACAGAGATAACGGTGGAGATATTTCCATGTTTGTACAGATATCGATGTAGATATTTCCATGTTCATACAGATAGCGGTGGAGATATTTCCATGTTTATTCAGATAGCGGTGGAGATATTTCCAAGTTTATACAGATAGAGTTGGAGATATTTATATGTTTATAGACATGGTGGTGTAGATATTTCCATATTTATACAGATAGCCGTGTAGATATTTCGATGTTTATTCAAATGGTGGTGTAGATATTTCCATGTTTATAAAGATTGCAGTGTGGTTACTTCCATGTTTATACAGATGGCAGTGTAGATATTTCCATGTTTATAGAGATAGCAATGTAGATATTTCCATGTATGTCGAAATAGCGGTGTAGATATTTCCATATTTATACAGATGGCTGTGTGGATATTTCCATGTGTATACAGAAGGCAGTGTAGATATTTCCATGTTTACACAGATGGAGGTGTAGGTATTTCCATGTTTATACAGATGACTCTGTAGATATTTCCATGTTTTTACAGATGGCGGTGCAGCTATTTCCATGTATATACAGATAGCGGTGTGGCTATTTCCATGTTTATACAGATGGCAGTGTAGATATTTCCATGTTAATACAGATAGCGTTATAGATATTTCCATGTTTATACAGATAGCGTTGTATATATTTCCATGTTTATACAGATAGCGGTGGAGATATTTCCATGTTTATACAGATAGTGGTGTAGATATTTCCAAGTTTTTACAGATAGAGGTGTAGGTATTTCCATGTTTATACAGATAGCGGTGTAGTTATTTCCATGTTTATAGAGATAGCGGAGTAGATATTTCCATGTTTATACAGATTTCTGTGTAGATATTTCCATGTGTATACGGATGGCAGTGTAGATATTTCCATGTTTATGGAGATAGCCGTGTAGATATTTCCATGTAAATAGAGATAGCAGTGGAGATATTTCCATGTTTATAGAGATAGCGCTCGAGATATTTCCATGTTTATACAGATAAGGATGTAGATATTTCCATGTTTATACAGATAGCGGTGTGGCTGTTTCCATGTTTATACAGATGGCCGTGAAGGTATTTCCATGTTTATACAGATAGTGTTGTGGATATTTCTATGTTTATAAAGATAGCGGTGTAGATATTTCCATGTTTATAGAGATTGCGGTGGAGATATTTCCATGTTTATAGAGATAGCGGTCGAGATATTTCCATGTTTATACAGATAAGGATGTAGATATTTCCATGTTTATACAGATAGCGGTTTAGATATTTACATATTTATACAGATAGCGGTGTAGGTATTTCCACGTTTATACTGATGGCTGTGGAGATATTTCCATGTTAATATAGATTGAGGTGTAGATCATTCCATGTTTACAGAGATAGCGGTGTAGATATTTCCATATTTATACAGACAGCGGTGTAGATATTTCCATGTTTATAAAGATAGCGGTGTAGATATTTCCATGTTCATAGAGATAGCGGTGGAGAAATTTCCATGTTTATAGAGATAACGATGTAGATATTTCCATGTTTATACAGATAGCGGTGTAGATATTTCCATGTTTATACAGATAGCAGTAGAGATATTTCCATGTTTATACAGATAGCGTTGGAGATATTTCCATGTTGATATAGATAACGTTGGAGTTATTTCCATGTTTATAGAGATGGTGGCGTGCATATTTCCAAGTTTATAGAGATAGCGGTGTAGATATTTCCATGTTTATACAGATAGCATTGTAGATATTTCCATGATTACAGATAGCGTTGTAGGTTCCTCCTATTTATAGAGATATCGGTGTAGATATTTCCATGTTTATAGAGATAGCGGTGGGGATATATCCATATTTATACAGATATCGGTGTAGATAATTCCATGTTTATTCAGATGGCGGTGTAGATATTAAGAGGTTTATACACATAGCTGTGTGGCTGTTTCCACGTGTCTACTGATGGCAGTGTAGCTATTTCCTTGTTTATACAGATAATGGTGTAGATATTTCCATGTTTATAAAGATAGCGGTGTAGATATTTCCAGGTTTATAAAGATAGCGGTGTAGATATTTCCATGTTTATAGAGATAGCGGTGGAGATATTTCCATGTTTATAGAGATGGCAGTGTTGATATTTCCATGTGTATACACATGGCGGTGTAGATATTTCCATGTGTATACAGATGGAGGTGCTGATATTTCCATGTTTATACAGATGACTGTGTAGATAGTTCCATGTTTTTACAGATGGCGGTATAGATATTTCCATGTTTATTCAGATTGCGGTGTGGCTATTTCCATGTTTATACAGATAGCGATGTAGGTATTTCCATGTGTATACAGATAGCGGTGGACATATTTTCATGTTTATACAGGCAGCGGTGGAGATATTTCCAAGTTTATACAGATGGCAGTGTAGACATTTCCGAGTTTATGCAGATAGGGTTGTAGATATTTCTATATTTATGGAGATAGCGGTGTAGATATTTCCATGTTTATACAGATAGCGGTGTGGCTGTTTCCATGTTTATACATATCGCAGTGTAGATATTTCCATGTTTAAACAGACTGTGGTGTAGATATTTCCATGTTTATACAGGTAACGATGTAGATATTTCCATGTTTATAAAGATAGCGGTGTAGATATTTCCATGTTTATACAGATAGCAATAGAGATATTTCCATGTTTAGACAGATAGCGGTGTAGATATTTCCATGTTTATATAGATAGTGTTGGAGATATTTCCATGTTTATAGAGATGGTGGCGTAGATATTTCCAAGTTTATACAGATAACGGTGAAGATATTTCCATGTTTATACAGATAGCGGTGTAGATATTTCCATGTTTACAGATAGCGTTGTAGGTACTTCCATATTTATAGAGATAGCGGTGTAGATATTTCCATGTTTATACGGATTGCTGTGTAGATATTTCCATAAGTATACAGATGGCAGTGTACGTATTTCCAGGTTTATACAGATGGAGGTGTAGATACTTCCATGTTTCTAAACATGACTGTGTAGATATTTCCATGTTTTTACGGATGGCGGTGTAGATATTTCCATGTTTATACAGATAGCGGTGTGGGTATTTCCATGATCATACAGATAGAGATGTAGATATTTCCGTGGTTATAGAGATGGCTGTGTAGATATTTCCATGTTTATACAGATAGCGGTGTACACATTTCCATATTTATAGAGATAGCATTGTGGATATTTCCATATTTATACTGATAGCGGTGTAGATATTTCCATGTTTAGACAGATAGCGGTGTAGATATTTCCATGTTTATATTGATAGCGTTGGAGATATTTCCATGTTTATAGAGATGGTGGCATAGAAATTTCCAACTTTATACAGATAGCGGTGAAGATATTTCCATGTTTATACAGATAGCGGTGTAGATATTTCCATGTTTACAGATAGCGTTGTAGGTACTTCCATATTTATAGAGATAGCGGTGTAGATATTTCCATGTTTATACGGATTGCTGTGTAGATATTTCCATGTGTATACAGATGGCAGTGTACGTATTTCCATGATTATACAGATGGAGGTGTAGATACTTCCATGTTTCTACAGATGACTCTGTATATATTTCCATGTTTATTCAGATGATGGTGTAGATATTTCCATGTTTATAGAGATTGCGTTGTACTTATTTCCATGTTTATACAGATAGCTGTGTAGATATTTCCATGTTTATAGAGATCGCGGTGTAGATATTTCCATTTGTATACAGATAACGGTGTGGCTGTTTCCATGTTTATACAGATGGCAGTGTAGATATTTCCATGTTTATGAAGATAGCGATGTAGATATTTCCATGTTTATAGAGATAGTGGTGGAGATATTTCCATGTTTATAGAGATAGCGGTCGAGATATTTCCATGTTTATACCAATAAGGATGTAGATATTTCCATGTTTATACAGATAGCGGTGTAGATATTTCCATGTTTATAAAGACAGCGGTGGAGATATTTCCATGTTTATACAGATCGCGGTGAAGTTATTTCTAGGTTTATAACGACAGCGTTGGATATATTTTCCTGTTTATAGAGATGGCGGTGTAGATATTTCCAAGTTTACACAGATAGCGGTGTAGATATTTCCATGTTTATACAGATAGCGGTGTAGATATTTCCATGTTTATACAGATAGCATTGTAGATATTTCCATGTGTGTACAGATGGCAATGTAGATATTTCCATTTTTATTCAGATGGAGGTGTAGATATTTCCATGTTTATACAGACAACTGTGTAGGTATTTCCATGTTTTTACAGATGGCGTTGTAGGTATTTCCATGTTTATACAGATAGCGGTGTGGCTATTTCCATGTTTATAAAGATAGCGATGTAGATATTTCCATGTTTATACAGATATCGATGTAGATATTTCCATGTTTATACAGACAGCGGTGGAGATATTTCGATGTTCATACAGATAGCGGTGTAGATATTTCCATGTTTATACAGATGGCGGTGTAGATATTTCCAACTTTATGCAGATAGCGGTGTAGATATTTCCATGTTTATACAGATAGCAGTGGAGATATTTCCATGTTTATACAGATAGTGATGGAGATATTTCCATGTTTATACAGATGGCTGTGTAGATATTTCCAAGTTTATGCAGATAGCGTTGTAGATATTTCCATGTTTATAGAGATAGCGGTGCAGTTATTTCCATGTTTATACAGATAGCGGTGGAGTTATTTCCATGTTTATACAGATAGCGGTGGAGATATTTCCATGTTTATACAGATGGCGGTGTAGATATATCCAAGTTTATGCAGATAGCGGTGTAGATATTTCCATATTTATACAGATAGCATTGTAGATAATTCCATGTTTATTTAAATGGCGGTGTAGATATTTCCAAGTTTATACACATAGCGCAGTGGCTGTTTCCATGTTTATACAGACGGCAATGTAGTTATTTCCATGTTTATACAGATATTGGTGTAGATATTACCATGTTTATAAAGATAGCGATGTAGATATCTCCTTGTTTATACAGATAGCGGCGTAGATATTTACATGTTTATACAGATAGCGGTGTAGATAATTCCATGTTTATAGAGATAGCGGTGGAGATAGTTCCATGTTTGTACATATAGCGATGTAGATATTTCCATGTTCATAAAGATAGCAGTGGAGATATTTCCATGTTTATGCAGATATTGAAGGAGATATTTCCATGTTTATACAGATGGCTGTGTAGATATTTCCAAGTTTATGCAGATAGCGGTGTAGATACTTGCATGTTTATAGAGATAGCGGTGCAGTTATTTCCATGTTTATATAGATAGCGGTGTAGTTATTTCCAAGTTTATAGAGATAGCGGTGTAGATATTTCCATATTTATACAGATAGCATTGTAGATAATTCCATGTTTATTCAGATGGCGGTGTAGATATTTCCAAGTTTATACACATAGCGCTGTGGCTGTTTCCATGTTTATACAGACGGCAGTGTAGTTATTTCCATGGTTATACAGATATTGGTGTAGATATTACCATGTTTATAAAGATAGCGGTGTAGATATTTCCTTGTTTATACAGATAGCGGCGTAGATATTTACATGTTTATGCAGATAGCGGTGTAGATATTTCCATGCTTATAGAGATAGCGGTGGAGATATTTCCATGTTTGTACATATAGCGATGTAGATATTTCCATGTTCATACAGATAGCGGTGGAGATATTTCCATGTTTATACAGATAGCGGTGTAGGTGTTTCCGTGTTTATAGAGATAGCGGTGTAGATATTTCCATGTTTATAGAGATTGCTGTGTTGTTATTTCCATGTGTATACAGATGGCAGTGTAGATATTTCCATGTTTATACAGATGGAGGTGTAGATACTTCCATGTTTCTACATATGATTGTGTAGATATTTCCATGTATATACAGATAGCAGTGTAGACATTTCCATATTTATAGAGATAGCGGTGTAGATATTTCCATATTTATACTAATAGTGGGGTAGATATTTCCATGTTTATTCAGATAGCGGTGCAGATATTTCCATGTTTATACAGATAGTGGTGTAGTTATTTCCATGTTTATACAGATTAGTGTATATATATTTCCATGTATATACAGATGACGGTGGAGATATTTCCATGTTTATAGAGATTGGGTGTAGTTATTTCCATGTTTATACAGATAGCTCTGTAGATATTTCCATGTTTATAGAGATAGCGGTGTATATATTTCCTTATTTATACAGATAGCCGTGTAGATATTTCCATGTTTATTCACATGGTGGTGTATATATTTCCATGTTTATACAGACAGCGGTGTGGCTACTTCCATGTTTATAGAGATGGCAGTGTAGATATTTCCATGTTTATACAGATAGCATTGTATATATTTCCATGTTTATACACATAGCGGTGGAGGTATTTCCATGTTTATACAGATTGCGGTGGAGATATTTCCATGTTTATACAGATGGCGGTGTAGATATATCCAAGTTTATGCAGATAGCGGTGTAGATATTTCCACATTTATAGAGATAGCGGTGTAGATATTTCCATGTTTATACAGATAGCGGTGTGTCTGTTCCATGTTTATACACATGGCAGTGTAGATATTTCCATGTTTATACTGATGGAGGTGAAGATACTTCCAAGTTTATACAGATGACTGTGTAGATATTTCCGTGTTTTTACAGATGGCGTGGTAGATATTTCCATGTTTATACAGATAGCTTTGTGGCTATTTCCATGTTTATACAGATAGCGATATAGATATTTCCATGTTTGTAGAGATGGCTGTGTAGATATTTCCGTGTTTATACAGATGGCAGTGTAGATATTTCCATGTTTATAGAGACAGTGGTGTAGATATTTCCATGTTTATACAGATGAATGTGTAGTTATTTCCATGTTTATGCAGATGGCGGTGTAGATATTTCCATGTTTATAGAGATAACCATGTAGATATTTCCATGTTTATACAGATAGCGGTGAAGTCATTTCCATGTTTATACAGATAGCGGTGTATATATTGCCATATTTATACAGATAGCAGTGTAGATATTTCCATGTTTATACAGATAGCGGTGTAGATATTCCCATGTTTATACAGATAGCAGCATAGGTATTTCCATGTTTATACAGATAGCGGTGGAGATATTTCCATGTTTATACTGATAGCGGTGTTGGTATTTCCATGTTTATAGAGATAACGGTGTAGATATTTCCATGTTTATACAGATAGCGGTGTAGGTATTTCCATGTTTATACAGATATCGGTGGAGATATTTCCATGTTTATACACATTGCGGTGCAGATTTTTCCATGTTTATACAGATGGTGTTGTAGATATTTCCAAGTTCATAAAGATGGCGGTGTAGATATTTCCATGTATATAGTGATAGCGGTGTAGGTATTTCCATGTTTATACAGATAACGGTGTAGGTATTTCCACGTTTATACAGATGGCGGTGTAGATATTTCCAAGTTCATACAGATGGCGGTGTAGATATTTCCATGTTTATAGAGATAGCGGTGTAGGTATTTCCATGTTTATAGAGATAGCGGTGTAGATACTTCCATGTTTATACAGATGGCTGTGTAGATATTTCCATGTTTATACAGATGGATGTGTAGATACTTCCATGTTTCTACAGATGATTGTGTAGATATTTCCATGTATATACAGATAGCAGTGTAGACATTTCCATATTTATAGAGATAGCGGTGTAGATATTTCCATATTTATACTAATAGTGGGGAAGATATTTCCAAGTTTATTCAGATAGCGGTGCAGATATTTCCATGTTTATACAGATAGTGGTGTAGTTATTTCCAAGTTTATACAGATTAGTGTATATATATTTCCATGTTTATACAGATGACGGTGGAGATATTTCCATGTTTATAGAGATTGGGTGTAGTTATTTCCATGTTTATACAGATAGCTCTGTAGATATTTCCATGTTTATAGAGATAGCGGTGTATATATTTCCATATTTATACAGATAGCCGTGTAGATATTTCCATGTTTATTCACATGGTGGTGTATATATTTCCATGTTTATACAGATAGCGGTGTGGCTACTTCCATGTTTATAGAGATGGCAGTGTAGATATTTCCATGTTTATAGAGATAGCATTGTATATATTTCCATCTTTATACAGATAGCGGTGGAGGTATTTCCATGTTTATACAGATTGCGGTGGAGATATTTCCATGTTTATACAGATGGCGGTGTAGATATATCCAAGTTTATGCAGATAGCGGTGTAGATATTTCCACATTTATAGAGATAGCGGTGTAGATATTTCCATGTTTATACAGATAGCGGTGTGTCTGTTCCATGTTTATACACATGGCAGTGTAGATATTTCCATGTTTATACTGATGGAGGTGAAGATACTTCCAAGTTTATACAGATGACTGTGTAGATATTTCCGTGTTTTTACAGATGGCGTGGTAGATATTTCCATGTTTACACAGATAGCTTTTTGGCTATTTCCATGTTTATACAGATAGCGAAGTAGATATTTCCATGTTTGTAGAGATGGCTGTGTAGATATTTCCGTGTATATACAGATGGCAGTGTAGATATTTCCATGTTTATAGAGACAGTGGTGTAGATATTTCCATGTTTATACAGATGAATGTGTAGTTATTTCCATGTTTATGCAGATGGCGGTGTAGATATTTCCATGTTTATAGAGATAACCATGTAGATATTTCCATATTTATACAGATAGCGGTGAAGTCATTTCCATGTTTATAGAGATAGCGGTGTATATATTGCCATATTTATACAGATAGCAGTGTAGATATTACCAGGTTTATACAGATAGCGCTGTAGATATTTCCATGTTTATACAGATAGCGGTGTAAATAGTTCCATGTTTATGCAGATGACTGTGTATATATTTCCAAGTTTAAACAGATGGCGGTGTAGACATTTCCATGTTTATAGAGATAGCGGTGTATATATTTCCATGTTTAAACTGATGGCGGTGTAGATATTTCCATGTTGATTCAGATGGCGGTGTAGATATTTCCATGTTTATAGAGATTGCAGTGTAGATATTTCCATGTTTATACAGATAGCGGTGTAGATATTTCCATGTTAATAGAGATTCCGGTGTAGATATTTAAATATTTACACAGATAGCCATGTAGATAATTCCATGTTTATTCAGATGGTGGTGTAGATATTTCCATGTTTATACAGATAGCGGTGTGGCTATTTCCATCTTTATACAAATGGCAGTGTAGATATTGTCATGTTTATACAGATAGCAATGTAGTTATTTCCATGTTTATACCGATAGCGGCGTAGATATTTCCATGTTTATAGAGATAGCGGTGTAGATATTCCCATGTTTATACAGATAGCAGCATAGGTATTTCCATGTTTATACAGATAGCGGTGGAGATATTTCCATGTTTATACTGATAGCGGTGTTGGTATTTCCATGTTTATAGAGATAACGGTGTAGATATTTCCATGTTTATACAGATAGCGGTGTAGGTATTTCCATGTTTATACAGATATTGGTGGAGATATTTCCATGTTTATACACATTGCGGTGCAGATTTTTCCATGTTTATACAGATGGTGTTGTAGATATTTCCAAGTTCATAAAGATGGCGGTGTAGATATTTCCATGTATATAGTGATAGCGGTGTAGATATTTCCATGTTTATACAGATAACGGTGTAGGTATTTCCACGTTTATACAGATGGCGGTGTAGATATTTCCAAGTTCATACAGATGGCGGTGTAGATATTTCCATGTTTATAGAGATAGCGGTGTAGGTATTTCCATGTTTATAGAGATAGCGGTGTAGATATTTCCATGTTTATACAGATGACTGTGTAGATATTTCCATGTTTATACAGATGGAAGTGTAGATATTTCCATGTTTATACGGATGACTGTGTATATATTTCCAGGTTTTTACAGATGGCGGTGTAGATATTTCCATGTTAATACAGATATCGGTGTGGCTATTTCCATGTTTATACAGATAGCGATGTAGATATTTCCATGTTTATACAGATGACTGTGTAGGTATTTCCATGATTATACAGATGGCGGTGTAGACATTTCCATGTTTATAGAGATAGAAGTGTAGATATTTCCATAATTATACAGATAGCGGCGTAGATACTTCCAAGTTTATACAGATAGCGGTGTAGATATTTCCATGGTTATAGAGATAGTGGCATAGATATTTCCATGTTTATACAGATAGCGGCAGAGATATTTCCATATTTATACAGATAGCGGTGGAGATACTTGCATGTTTATAGAGATGGCGGTGCGGATATTTCCAAGTTTATACAGATAGCCGTGTAGATATTTCCATGTTTATAGAGAGAGTTACGTAGATATTTCCATGTTTATACAGATAGCGGTGGAGATATTCCATGTTTATAGAGATGGCGGTGTAGATATTTCCAGGTTTATACAGATAGCCGTGTAGGTATTTCCATGTTTCTACAGATACCGGTGTAGATATTTCCAGGTTTATACAGATAGCCGTGTAGGTATTTCCATATTTATACAGATACCGGTGTATATATTTCCATGTTTATACAGATGGCTGTGTAGATATTTCCATGTGTATAGAGATGGCAGTGTGGATATTTCCATGTTTATAGAGATAGCCTTGTAGATATTTCCATGTTTATACAGATAGCAGTACAGACATTTCCATGTTTATAGAGATAGCGATGTAGATATTTCCATAATTATACCTATAGCGGCGTAGATATTTCCAAGTTTATACAGATAACGCTGTAGATATTTCCATGTTTATAGAGATAGTTACGTAGATATTTCCATGTTTATACAGATAGCGGCGGAAATATTTCCATATTTATACAGATAGCGGTGGAGATATTTCCATGTTTATAGAGATTGCGGTGTAGATATTTCCAGGTTTATACAGATAGCCGTGTAGGTATTTCTATGTTTATACAGATAGTGGTGTAGATACTTCCATGTTTACACAGATAGCGGTGTAGGTATTTCCATGTTTATAGAGACAGCAGTTTAGATATTTCCAGGTTTATACAGATGGCTGTGTGGATATTTCCTTGTTTTGACAGATGGCGGTGTAGATATTTCCATGTTTATACAGATAGCGGTGTGGCTATTTCCATGTTTATACAGACCGCGATGTAGATATTTCCATGTTTGTAGAGATGTCCGTGTAGATATTTCCGTGTTTCTATAGAAGGCAGTGTAGGTATTTCCATGTTTATACAGATAGTGGTGCAGATATTTCCATGTTTATACAGATGACTGTGTAGGTATCTCCATGTTCATGCAGATGGCGATGTAGATATTTCCATGTTTATAGAGATACCATGTTGATATTTCCATGTTTATACAGATAGCGGTGTAGGCTTTTGCATGTTTATAGAGAGCGGTGTAGATATTTTGATATTTATACACATAGCGGTATTGATATTTCCATGTTAATACAGGTAGCGCTGTGGATATTTTCATGTTTATACAGATAGCGGTTTAAATATTTCCATGTTTATACAGATGAATGTGTATATATTTCCATGTTCATACAGATAGCTATGTAGATATTTCAATGTTTATACAGATAGCGTTGTAGATATTTCCAAATTTATGCAGATAGCCGTGTAGATATTTCCTTGTTTATTCAGATGGCGATGTAGAAATTTCCATGTTTATACAGATAGCGATGTGGCTATTTCCATGTTTATGCAGATGGCAGTGTAGATATTGCCATGTTTATACAGATAGCGATGTAGTTATTTCCATGTTTATACAGAGAGCAGTGTAGATATTTCCATGTTTATACAGATGGTGGTGTAGACATTTCAAGTTCATAAATATGGCGGTGTAAATATTTCCATGTTTATAGAGATAGCGGTGTAGATATATCCATGTTTATACAGATAGCGGTGTAGCTATTTCCATGTTTATACAGATGACTGTGTAGGTATTTCCATGTTTATTCAGATGGCGGTGTAGATATTTCCATGTTCATACAGATATTTGTGTAGATATTTCCATGTTTATACAGATGACTGTGTAGGTATTTCCATGTTTATGCAGATGGCGGTGTAGATATTTCCATGTTTATACACATGGCGGTGTAGGTATTTCCATGTTTATAGAGATAGCGGTGTAGATATTTCCATATTTAAACATATAGCTGTGCAGATATTTCCATGTTTATAGAGATAGCCATGTAGATATTTCCATGTTTATACAGATAGCGGTGTAGGCATTTCCATGTTTATCGAGATAGCAGTGTAGATATTTGCCTATTTATACAGATAGCGGTGTAAATATTTCCATGTTTATACAGATAGCGCTGTAGATATTTCCATGTTTATACAGATAGCGGTGTAAATATTTCCATGTTTATACAGATTACTGTGTATACATTCCCATGTTTATACAGATGGCAGTGTAGATATTTCCATGTTTACAGAGATAGCGGTGTAGATATTTTCATGTTTATACAGATAGCTGTGTATATATTTCCATGTTTATAGAGATAGAGTTGTAGATATTTCCATATTTATACAGAGAGCCGTGTAGATATTTCCATGTTTATTGAGATGGCGGTGTAGATATTTCCATGTTTATATAGATAGCGGTGTGTCTACTTCCATGTTTTTACTAATGGCACTGTAGGTATTTCCATGTTTATGCACATAGCGGTGTAGACATTTCCATGTTTATACAGATAGCGGTGTAGCTATTTCCATGTTTATACAGATAGCAGGGGAGATATTTCCATGTTAATACAGATAGCGGTGTAGGTATTTCCATGTTTATACAGATAGCAGGGGAGATATTTCCATGTTAATACAGATAGCGGTGTAGATTTTTCCATGTTTATACAGATTGTGGTTTAGATATTTCCAAGATCATACAGATGGCGTTGGAGATATTTCCATGTTAATGCAGATGTCGGTGTAGATATTTCCATGTTTATACAGATAGCTCTGTAGATATTTCCATGATTATAGAGATAGCCATGTAGATATTTCCGTGTTTATACAGATGGCGGTGTAGATATTTCCATGTTTATACAGATAGACATGTAGATATTTCCATGTTTATACAGATAGCGGTGTAGATATTTCAATGTTTATAGAGATAGCGGTGTAGTTATTTCCATATTTATACAGATTGCGGGGTAGACATATCCAAGTTTATACAGATAGCTGTGGAGATATTTCCATGTTTATACAGATAACGGTGTAGATATTTCCATGTTTATACAGATATCGGTGGAGATATTTCCATGTTTATACAGATAGCTGTGTAGATATTTCCATGTTTATAGAGATGGCGGTGTAGATATTTCCAAGTTTATACAGATGGCGGAGTTGATGTTTCCATGTTTACACAGATAGCGGTGTAGATATTTCCATGTTTATACAGATAGCGGTGTAGGTATTTCCATGTTTATAGAGATAGCGGTGTAGATATTTCCATGTTTATACAGATGGCTGTGTAGATATTTCCATGTGTATATAGATGGCAGTTTAAATATTTCCATGTTTATACAGATGGAGGTGTAGATACTTCCATGTTTATACAGATGACTGTGTAGATATTTCCATGTTTTTACAGATGGCGGTGTAGTTATTTCCATGTTTACACCAATAGCGGTGGGGCTATTTCCAGGTTTATACAGATAGCGATGTATATATTTCCATGTTTATAGAGATTGGTGTGTAGATATTTCCATGTTTATACAGATGTCAGTGTAGATATTTCCATGTTTATACAGATAGTGGTGTAGATATTTCCATGTTTATAAAGATGACTGTGTAGATATTTCCATGTTTATACAGATGGCGGTGTAGATATTTCCATGTTTATAGAGATAGCAGTGTAGTTATTTCCATGTTTATGTAGATAGCGGTGTGGATATTTCCATGTTTATGTAGATGGCAGTGTAGGTATTTTCATGTTTATAGAGATAGCGGTTGAGACATTTCCATGTTTATACAGATAGCGGTGTAGGCATTTCCATGTTTTTACAGATAGCGGTGGAGATATTTCCATGTTTATACAGATAGCGGTGTAGATTTTTCCAGGTTTATACAGATGGTGGTGTAGATATTTCCATATTTATACACATAGCAATGTAGATATTTCCATGATTATACAGACAGCGGTGTAGATATTTCCATGTTTATAGAGATAGCTGTGTAGGTATTTCCATATTTATACAGACAGCGGAGTAGATATTTCCATGTTTATAGAGATAGCGGTGTAGATATTCCCATATTTATGCAGGTAGCGGTGTAGATATTTCCAAGTTTATACAGATAGCGGTGGAGATATTTCCATGTTTATACAGATAGGTGTGTTGATATTTCCATGTTTATAGAGATAACGGTTTAGATATTTCCATGTTTATAGAGATAGTGGTGTAGGTATTTCCATGTTTATACAGATATCGGTGGAGATATTTCCATGTTTATACAGATTGCGGTGCGGATTTTTCCATGTTAATACAGACGGTGTTGTAGATATTTCCAGGTTCATAACGATGGCGGTGTAGATTTTTCCATGTATATAGAGATAGCGCTGTAGATAATTCCATGTTTATACATATAACGGTGTAGGTATTCCACGTTTATTCAGATGGCAGTGTAGATATTTCCAAGTTCATGCAGATGGCGGTGAAGATATTTCCATGTTTACACAGATAGCGGTGTAGCTATTCCCACGTTTATACAGTTAGCGGTGTAGATATTTCCATGTTTATACAGATGGCTGTGTAGATATTTCCACGTGTATACAGATGGAAGTGTAGATATTTCCATGTTTAAACAGATGGAGGTGTAGATATCTCCATGTTTATACGGATGACTGTGTACATAGTTCTAGGTTTTTACAGATGGCGGTGTAGCTATTTCGATGTTAATACAGATATCGGTGTGGATATTTCCATGATTATAAAGATAGCGATGTAGATATTTCCCTGTTTATACAGATGGCTGTGTAGATATTTCCATGTTTATACAGATGGCAGTGTAGATATTTCCATATTCATACAGATAGTGGTGTAGATATTTCCATGTTTGTACAGATGACAGTGTCGATATTTGCATGTTTATACAGATGTCGGTGTGGATATTTCCATGTTTATAGAGATAGCCATGTAGATATTTCCATGTTTATAGAGATAGTGGTGTAGACATATCCATGTTTATAGAGATATTTGTGTAGGTATTTCCATGTTTATACAGATGGCCGTGTAGATATTTCCATGCTTATACAGATAGCGGTGCAGATATTTCCTTGTTTATACAGATCGTGGTGTAGATATTTCCATGTTTATATAGAGAGCGGTGTAGATAATTCCATGTTTATAAATGTAGTGGTGTAGATATTTCCATATTTACACAGGTCGTCGTGTAGTTATTCCCATCTTTCCGTAGACAGCAGTGTAGATATTTCCATGTTTATACAGATGGTGCTGTAGATATTTCCATGTTTATACAGATAGCAGTGCAGATATTTCCATGTTCATGGAGATGGTGGTGTAGATATTTCCATGTTTATAGAGATGGCGGTGTAGATATTTCAATGTTTGTAGAGACAGCGGTGTAGGTATTTCCATGATTATAGAGATGGCGGTGTAAATATTTCCAAGTTTATAGAAATAGCATTGTAAATATTTCCATGTTTATACAGATAGCGGTGTAGTTACTTCCATGTTTATACAGATAGCGGTGTTGGTATTTCCATGTTTATACCCATAGCGGTGTAGATATTTCCATGTTTATACAGCTCACGGTGTTGATATTTCCATCTTTATACAGATGGCAGTGTAGATATTTCCATGTTTACACAGATAGCGGTGTAGGTGTTTCCATGTTTATACAGATGGCGGTGTAGTTTGTTCCATGTTTATGGAGATGGCGTTGTAGATATTTTCATGTTTATAGAGATGGTGGTATAGATATTTCCATGTTTATAGAGATAGCGGTGTAGATATTTCCATGTTTATTCAGATGGCTGTGTAGATATATCAATGTTCATGCAGATGGTGCTGTAGATATTTCCATGTTTATAGAGATGGCGATGTAGATATTTCTATGTTTATAGAGATAGAGGTGTAGATATTTCCATATTTATAGAGATGGCGGTGTAAGTACTTCCATCTTTATACAGATCTCGGTGTAGGTATTTCCATGTTTATACAAATTGTGGTGTAGATATTTCCATGTTTATACAGATACTGTTGAAGGTATTTCCATGTTTATACAGATTCTGGTGTAGATATTTCCATGTTTATACAGATACCGTTGTAGATATTTCCATGTTTATACAGATAGCGGTGAAGATATTTCCATGTTTATACTGATGGCTGTGTAGATATTTCCATGTGTATACAGATGGCAGTGTAGATATTTCCATGTCTATACAGATGGCAGTGTAGATATTTCCATCATTCTACAGATGACTGTGTACATATTTCGATGTTTTTACAGATGTCGGTGCAGATATTTCCATGTATATAATGATAGCGGTGTAGATATTTCCATGTTTATACAGATCGTGGTGTAGATATTTCCATGTTGGTACAGATAGCGGTGTAGAGAGTTCCATGTTGATACAGTAGCGGTGTAGAAATTTCCATGATTATACAGATCGCGGAGTAGATATTTCCAACTTTCTACAGATGGCAGTGTAGATATTTCCATGTTTATACAGATGGCTGTGGAGATATTTTCATGTTTACACAGATGGTGGTGTAGATATATCAATGTTCATGCAGATGGCGGTGTAGATATTTCCATATTTATAGAGATGGCGATGTTGATATTTCTATGTTTATAGAGATAGAGGTGTAGATATTTCCATATTTATAGAGATGACGGTGTAAGTACTTCCATGTTTACACAGATAGCGCTGTAGGTATTTCCATGTGTATACAGATTGTGGTGTAGATATTTCCATGTTTATACAGATACCGTTGAAGATATTTCCATGTTTATACAGATACCGGTGTAGATATTTCCATGTTTATACAGATACCGTTGTAGATATTTCCATGTTTATACAGATAGCAGTGACGATATTTCCATGTTTATACTGATGGCTGTGTAGATATTTCCATGTGTATACAGATGACAGTGTAGATATTTCCATGTCTATACAGATGGCAGTGTAGATATTTCCATCTTTATACAGATTACTGTGTACATACTTTCATGTTTTTACAGATGGCGGTGCAGATATTTCCATGTTTATTCAGATAGCGGTGTGGATATTTCCATGATTATACATATGGCGGTGTTTATAATTCCATCTTTATATTGATAGCGTTTTAGATATTTCCATGTTTATACAGAGAGCGGTGTAGACATTTCCAACTTTATAGAGATGGCATTGTAGATATTTCCATGCTTATACAGATGACTGTGTAGATATTTCCATGTTTATACAGATGGCGGTGAAGATATTTCCATGTTTATACAGAGAGCGGTGTAGATATTTCCATCTTTATACAGATGGCAGTGTAGCTATTTCCATGCTTATACAGATGACTGTGTAGATATTTCCATGTTGATACAGATGTAGGGGTAGATATTTCCAAGTTTATAGAGAGAGCGGTGCAGATATTTCCATCTTTATTCAGATGGCACTGTAGATATTTCCATGCTTATACAGATGACTGTGTAGATATTTCCATGTTTATACAGATGGCAGTGTAGATATTTCCATGTTTATAGGGATAGCAGGGTAGATTTTTCCGTGTTCATACAGATATCGGTGTAGATATTTCCATGTTTATAGAGATAGCGGTGTAGATATTTCCATATTTATACAGATAGCGGTGTAGATATTTCCATGTTTATTCAGATGGCTGTGTAGATGTTTCCATGATTGTACAGATGGCGGTTTACATATTTCCCTGTTTATACAGATATCGGTGTAGATATTGCCATCTTTATACAGATAGCGGTGTAGATATTTCCATGTTTATACAGGTCGCGGAGTAGATATCTCCAACGTTCTACAGATGGCAGTGTAGATATTTCCACGTTTATACAGATGGCGGTGTAGATATTTCCATGTTTACACAGATGGTGGTGTAGATATATCAATGTTCATGCAGATGGCGGTGTAGATATTTCCATGTTTATAGAGATGGCGATGTAGATATTTCTATGTTTATAGAGATAGCGGTGTAGTTATTTCCATATTTATAGAGATGACGGTGTATTTACTTCCATGTTTATTACAGATAGCGGTGTAGATATTTCCATGTTTATACAGATTGTGGTGTAGATATTTCCGTGTTTATACCGATACCGTTGAAGATATTTCCATGTTTATACAGATACCGGTGTAGATATTTCCATGTTTATACAGATACCATTGTAGATATTTCATGTTTATACAGATAGCGGTGAAGATATTTCCATGTTTATACTGATGGCTTTGTAGATATTTCCATGTGTATACAGATGACAGTGTAGATATTTCCATGTCTATACAGATGGCAGTGTAGATATTTCCATCTTTATACAGATGACTGTGTACATATTTCCATGTTTTTACAGATGGCGTTGCAGATATTTCCATGTTTATACAGATAGCGGTGTGGATATTTCCATGATTATATATATGGCGGTGGTGACAATTCCATGTTTATACAGATAGCGTTGTAGATATTTCCATGTTTATACAGATGGGGGTGTAGATATTTCCATGTTGATACAGAGGGAGGTGTAGATATTTCCATGTTTATAGAGATAGCGGTGTAGATATTTCCGTGTTCATACTGATAGCGGTGTAGATATTTCCATGTTTATAGAGATAGCGGTGTAGATATTTCCATATTTATAAAGATAGCGGTGTAGATATTTCCATGTTTATTCAGATGGCTGTGTAGATATTTCCATGATTGTACAGATGGCGGTGTACATATTTCCCTGTTTATACAGATATCGGTGTAGATATTGCCATCTTTATTCAGATAGCTGTGTAAATATTTCCATGTTTATACAGATTGTGGTGTAGATATTTCCATGTTTATACAGATACTGTTGAAGGTATTTTCATGTTTATACAGATACCAGAGTAGATATTTCCATGTTTATACAGATACCGTTGTAAATATTTACATGTTTATAGAGATAGCGGTGAAGATATTTCCATGTTTATACTGATGGCTGTATAGATATTTCCAAGTGTATACAGATGGCAGTGTAGATATTTCCAGATCTATACAGATGGCAGTGTATATATTTCCATCTTTATACAGATGACTGTGTACATATTTCCATGTTTTTACAGATGGCGGTGCAGATATTTCCATGTTTATACACATAGCAGTGTAGATATTTCCATGTTTATGCAGATCATGTTGTAGATATTTCCATGTTTGTACAGATAGCTGTGTAGACAGTTCCATGTTTATACAGTAGCGGTGTAGAAATTTCCATGTTTATGCAGATCGTGGAGTAGATATTTCCAACTTTCTGCAGATGGCAGTGTAGATGTTTCCATGTTTATACAGATGGCGGTGGAGATATTTCCATGTTTATCAGATGGTGGTGTAGATATATCAATTTTCATGCAGATGGTGGTGTAGATATTTCCATGTTTATAGAGATGGCGATGTAGATATTTCTATGTTTATAGAGATAGCGGTGTAGATATTTCCATATTTATGGAGATGGCGGTGTAAGTACTTCCATGTTTATACAGATAGCGGTGTAGATATTTCCATCTTTATTCAGATGGCAGTGTAGATATTTCCATGCTTATACAGATGACTGTGTAGATATTTCCATGTTTATACAGATGGCGGTGTAGATATTTCCATGTTTATAGAGATAGCGGTGTAGATATTTCCGTGTTCATACTGATAGCGGTGTAGATATTTCCATGTTTATAGAGATAGCGGTGTAGTTATTTCCATATTTGTACAGATACCGGTGTAGATATTTCCATGTTTACACAGCTGGTGGTGTAGATATATCAATGTTCATGCAGATGGCGGTGTAGATATTTCCATGTTTATAGAGATGGCGATGTAGATATTTCTATGTTTATAGAGATAGCGGTGTAGATATTTCCATATTTATAGAGACGACGGTGTAAGTACTTCCATGTTTATACAGATAGCGGTGTAGATATTTCCATGTTTATACAGATTGTGGTGTAGATATTTCCATGTTTACACAGATGGTGGTGTAGATATATCAATGTTCATGCAGATGGCGGTGTAGATATTTCCATGTTTATAGAGATGGCGATGTAGATATTTCTATGTTTATAGAGATAGCGGTGTAGATATTTCCATATTTATAGAGATGACGGTGTATTTACTTCCATGTTTATTACAGATAGCGGTGTAGATATTTCCATGTTTATACAGATTGTGGTGTAGATATTTCCGTGTTTATACCGATACCGTTGAAGATATTTCCATGTTTATACAGATACCGGTGTAGATATTTCCATGTTTATACAGATACCATTGTAGATATTTCATGTTTATACAGATAGCGGTGAAGATATTTCCATGTTTATACTGATGGCTTTGTAGATATTTCCATGTGTATACAGATGACAGTGTAGATATTTCCATGTCTATACAGATGGCAGTGTAGATATTTCCATCTTTATACAGATGACTGTGTACATATTTCCATGTTTTTACAGATGGCGTTGCAGATATTTCCATGTTTATACAGATAGCGGTGTGGATATTTCCATGATTATATATATGGCGGTGGTGACAATTTCATGTTTATACAGATAGCGTTGTAGATATTTCCATGTTTATACAGATGGCGGTGTAGATATTTCCATGTTTATACAGAGGGCGGTGTAGATATTTCCATGTTTATAGAGATAGCGGTGTAGATATTTCCGTGTTCATACTGATAGCGGTGTAGATATTTCCATGTTTATAGAGATAGCGGTGTAGATATTTCCATATTTATAAAGATAGCGGTGTAGATATTTCCATGTTTATTCAGATGGCTGTGTAGATATTTCCATGATTGTACAGATGGCGGTGTACATATTTCCCTGTTTATACAGATATCGGTGTAGATATTGCCATCTTTATTCAGATAGCTGTGTAAATATTTCCATGTTTATACAGATTGTGGTGTAGATATTTCCATGTTTATACAGATACTGTTGAAGGTATTTCCATGTTTATACA
Organism: Pan paniscus; assembly: GCF_029289425.2. Lineage (NCBI taxonomy): Eukaryota > Metazoa > Chordata > Mammalia > Primates > Hominidae > Pan > Pan paniscus. The sequence continues at coordinate 465,435 of NC_073270.2, read as the reverse complement.
GACACCGTTGTAGATATTTACATGTTTATAGAGATAGCGGTGAAGATATTTCCATGTTTATACTGATGGCTGTGTAGATATTTCCAAGTGTATACAGATGGCAGTGTAGATATTTCCAGATCTATACAGATGGCAGTGTATATATTTCCATCTTTATACAGATGACTGTGTACATATTTCCATGTTTTTACAGATGGCGGTGCAGATATTTCCATGTTTATACACATAGCAGTGTAGATATTTCCATGTTTATGCAGATCATGGTGTAGATATTTCCATGTTTGTACAGATAGCTGTGTAGACAGTTCCATGTTTATACAGTAGCGGTGTAGAAATTTCCATGTTTATGCAGATGGTGGAGTAGATATTTCCAACTTTCTGCAGATGGCAGTGTAGACGTTTCCATGTTTATACAGATGGCGGTGGAGATATTTCCATGTTTATCAGATGGTGGTGTAGATATATCAATTTTCATGCAGATGGTGGTGTAGATATTTCCATGTTTATAGAGATGACGATGTAGATATTTCTATGTTTATAGAGATAGCGGTGTAGATATTTCCATATTTATGGAGATGGCGGTGTAAGTACTTCCATGTTTATACAGATAGTGGTGTAGATATTTCCATCTTTATTCAGATGGCATTGTAGATATTTCCATGCTTATACAGATGACTGTGTAGATATTTCCATGTTTATACAGATGGCGGTTTTGATATTTCCATGTTTATAGAGATAGCGGTGTAGATATTTCCGTGTTCATACTGATAGCGGTGTAGATATTTCCATGTTTATAGAGATAGCGGTGTAGTTATTTCCATATTTGTACAGATAGCGGTGTAGATATTTCCATGTTTACACAGCTGGTGGTGTAGATATATCAATGTTCATGCAGATGGCGGTGTAGATATTTCCATGTTTATAGAGATGGCGATGTAGATATTTCTATGTTTATAGAGATAGCGGTGTAGATATTTCCATATTTATAGAGACGACGGTGTAAGTACTTCCATGTTTATACAGATAGCGGTGTAGATATTTCCATGTTTATACAGATTGTGGTGTAGATATTTCCATGTTTATACAGATACCGTTGAAGATATTTCCATGTTTATACAGATACCGGTGTAGATATTTCCATGTTTATACAGATACCGTTGTAGTTATTTCCATGTTTATACAGATAGCGGTGAAGGTATTTCCATGTTTATACTGATGGCTGTGTAGATATTTCCATGTGTATACAGATGTCAGTGTAGATATTTCCATGTCTATACAGATGGCAGTGTAGATATCTCCATCTTTATACAGATGACTGTGTACATATTTCCACATTTTTACAGATGGCAGTGAAGATATTTCCATGTTTATACTGATAGCGGTGTAGATATTTCCATGTTTATACAGATCGTGGTGTAGATATTTCCATGTTTGTACAGATAGCGGTGTAGATAGTTCCATGTTTATACTGTAGCGGTGTAGAAATTTCCATGTTTATACAGATCACGGAGTAGATATTTCCAACTTTCTACAGATGGCAGTGTAGATATTTCCATCTTTATACAGATGGCGGTGTGGATATTTCCATGTTTACACAGATGGTGGTGTAGATATATCAATGTTCATTCAGATGGCGGTGTAGATATTTCCATGTTTATAGAGATGGCGATGTAGATATTTCTATGTTTATAGAAATAGCGGTGTAGATATTTCCATATTTATAGAGATGGCGCTGTAAGTACTTCCATGTTTATAGAGATAGTGGTGGAGATATTTCCATGTTTATACAGATTGTGGTGTAGATATTTCCATGTTTATACAGATACCGTTGAAGATATTTCCATGTTTATACAGATACCGGTGTAGATATTTCCATGTTTATACAGATACCGTTGTAGATATTTCCATGTTTATACAGATAGCGGTGAAGTTATTTCCATGTTTATACTGATGGCTGTGTAGATATTTCCATGTGTATACAGATGACAGTGTAGATATTTCCATGTCTATACAGATGGCAGTGTAGATATTTCCATCTTTATACAGATGACTGTGTACATATTTCCATGTTTTTACAGATGGCGGTGCAGATATTTCCATGTTTATACAGATAGCGGTGTGGATATTTCCTTGATAATACATATGGCGGTGTTGATAATTCCATCTTTATATAGATAGCGTTGTAGATATTTCCATGTTTATACAGAGAGCGGTGTAGACATTTCCATCTTTATACAGATGGCATTGTAGATATTTCCATGCTTATACAGATGACTGTGTAGATATTTCCATGTTTAGACAGATGGCGGTGTAGATATTTCCATCTTTATACAGATGGCAGTGTAGCTATTTCCATGCTTATACAGATGACTGTGTAGATATTTCCATGTTGATACAGATGTCGGGGTAGATATTTCCAAGTTTATAGAGAGAGCGGTGCAGATATTTCCATCTTTATTCAGATGGCAGTGTAGATATTTCCATGCTTATACAGATGACTGTGTAGATATTTCCATGTTTATACGGATGGCGGTGTAGATATTTCCATGTTTATAGGGATAGCGGTGTAGATATTTCCGTGTTCATACTGATATCTGTGTAGATATTTCCATGTTTATTCAGATGGCTGTGTAGATATTTCCATGATTGTACAGATGGCAGTGTACATATTTCCCTGTTTATACAGATATCGGTGTAGATATTGCCATCTTTATACAGATAGCTGTGTAGATATTTCCATGTTTATACAGATTGTGGTGTAGATATTTCCATGTTTATACAGATAATGTTGAAGTTATTTCCATGTTTATACAGATACCGGAGTAGATATTTCCATGTTTATACAGATACCGTTGTAGATATTTCCATGTTTATAGAGACAGCGGTGAAGATATTTCCATGTTTATACTGATGGCTGTGTAGATATTTCCAAGTGTATACAGATGGCAGTGTAGATATTTCCAGATCTATACAGATGGCAGTGTAGATATTTCCATCTTCATACAGATGACTGTGTACATATTTCCATGTTTTTACAGATGGCGGTGCAGGTATTTCCATGTTTATACACATAGCAGTGTAGATATTTCCATGTTTATACAGATCATGGTGTAGATATTTCCATGTTTGTACAGATAGCTGTGTAGACAGTTCCATGTTTATACAGTGGCGGTGTAGAAATTTCCATGTTTATACAGATGGTTGAGTAGATATTTCCAACTTTCTGCAGATGGCAGTGTAGATGTTTCCATGTTTATACAGATGGCGATGGAGATATTTCCATGTTTATCAGATGGTGGTGTAGATATATCCATTTTCATGCAGATGGTGGTGTAGATATTTCCATGTTTATAGAGATGGCGATGTAGATATTTCTATGTTTATAGAGATAGCGGTGTAGATATTTCCATATTTATAGAGATGGCTGTGTAAGTACTTCCATGTTTATACAGATATCGGTGTAGATATTTCCATCTTTATTCAGATGGCAGTGTTGATATTTCCATGCTTATACAGATGACTGTGTAGATATTTCCATGTTTATACAGATGGCAGTGTAGTTATTTCCATGTTTATCGAGATAGCGGTGTAGATATTTCCGTGTTCATACTGATAGCCGTGTAGATATTTCCATGTTTATAGAGATAGCGGTGTAGTTATTTCCATATTTATACAGATAGCGGTGTAGATATTTCCATGTTTACACAGCTGGTGGTGTAGATATTTCAATGTTCATGCAGATGGCGGTGTAGTTATTTCCATGTTTATAGAGATGGCGATGTAGATATTTCTATGTTTATAGAGATAGCGGTGTAGATATTTCCATATTTATAGAGATGGCGGTGTAAGTACTTCCATGTTTATACAGATAGCGGTGTAGATATTTCCATGTTTATACAGATTGTGGTGTAGATATTTCCATGTTTATACAGATACCGTTGAAGATATTTCCATGTTTATACAAATAGCGGTGTAGAGATTTCCATGTTCATACAGATACCGTTGTAGATATTTCCATGTTTATACAGATAGCGGTGAAGATATTTCCATGTTTATACTGATGGCTGTGTATATATTTCCAAGTGTTTACAGATGGCAGTGTAGATATTTCCATGTCTATACAGATGGCAGTGTAGATATTTCCATCATTATACAGATGACTGTGTACATATTTCCATGTTTTTACAGATGGCGGTGCAGATATTATCATGTTTACACTGATAGCGCTGTAGATATTTCCATGTTTATACAGATCGTGGTGTAGATATTTCCATGTTTGTACAGATAGCGGTGTAGATAGTTCCATGTTTATACAGAAGCGGTGTAGAAATTTCCATGTTTATACAGATCGTGGAGTAGATATTTCCAACTTTCTACAGATGGCAGCGTAGATATTTCCATGTTTATACAGATGGCGGTGTAGATATTTCCATGTTTACACAGATGGTGGTGTAGCTATATCAATGTTCATGCAGATGGCGGTGTGGATATTTCCATGTTTATAGAGATGGCGATGTAGATATTTCTATGTTTATAGAGATAGCGGTGTAGTTATTTCCATATTTATAGAGATGGCGGTGTAAATACTTCCATGTTTATAGAGATAGTGGTGTAGATATTTCCATGTTTATACAGATTGTGGTGTAGATATTTCCATGTTTATACAGATACCGCTGAAGATATTTCCATGTTTACAGATACCAGTGTAGATATTTCCATGTTTATACAGATACCGTTGTAGATATTTCCATGTTTATACAGATAGCGGTGAAGATATTTCCATGTTTATACTGATGGCTGTGTAGATATTTCCATGTGAATACAGATGGCAGTGTAGATATTTCCATGTGTATACAGATGGCAGTGTAGGAATTTCCATCTTTATACAGATGACTGTGTACATATTTCCATGTTTTTACAGATGGCGGTGCAGATATTTCCATGTTTATACAGATAACGGTGTGGATATTTCCATGATTATACATATGGCGGTGTTGATAATTCCATGATTATACAGATAGCGTCATAGATATTTCCATGTTTATACAGAGAGCGGTGTAGACATTTCCATCTTTATACAGATGGCATTGTAGATATTTCCATGCTTATACAGATGACTGTGTAGATATTTCCATGTTTATACAGATGGCGGTGTAGATATTTCCATGTTTATACAGAGAGCGGTGTAGATATTTCCATCTATATAAAGATGGCAGTGTAGATATTTCCATGCTTATACAGATGACTATGTAGATATTTCCTTGTTGATACAGATGTCGGTGTAGATATTTCCATTTTTATACAGAGAGCGGTGTAGATATTTCCATCTTTATTCAGATGGCAGTGTAGATATTTCCATGCTTATACAGATGACTGTATAGATATTTCCATGTTTATACAGATGGCGGTGTAGATATTTCCATGTTTATAGAGATAGCGGTGTAGGTATTTCCGTGTTCATACTGATAGCGGTGTAGATATTTCTATGTTTATGGAGATAGCGGTATAGATATTTCCATATTTATAAAGATAGCGGTGTAGATATTTCCTTGTTTATTCAGATGGCTGTGTAGATATTTCCACGATTGTACAGATGGCGTTGTACATATTTCCCTGTTTATACAGATATCGGTGTAGATATTGCCATCTTTATACAGATAGCGGTGTAGATATTTCCATGTTTATACAGATCGTGGTGTAGATATTTCCATGTTTGTACAGACAGCGGTGTAGATAGTTCCATGTTTATACAGTAGCGGTGTAGAAATTTCGATGTTTCTACAGATCGCGGAGTAGACATTTCCAACTTTCTACAGATGGCAGTGTAGATATTTCCACGTTTATACAGATGGCGGTGTAGATATTTCCATGTTTACACAGATGGTGGTGTAGATATATCAATGTTCATGCAGATGGCAGTGTAGGTATTTCCATGTTTATAGAGATGGCGATGTAGATATTTCTATGTTTATAGAGAAAGCGGTGTAGATATTTCCATATTTATAGAGATGGCTGTGTAAATACTTCCATGTTTATACAGATAGCGGTGTAGATATTTCCATGTTTATACAGATTGTGGTGTAGATATTTCCATGTTTCTGCAGATACCGTTGAAGATATTTCCATGTTTATACTGATAGCGGTGTAGGTATTTCCATGTTTATACAGATACCGTTGTAGATATTTCCATGTTTATACAGATAGCGGTGAAGATATTTCCATGTTTATACTGATGGCTGTGTCGATATTTCCAAGTGTATACAGATGGCAGTGTAGATATTTCCATGTCTATACAGATGGCAGTGTAGATATTTCCATCATTATACAGCTGACTTTGTACATATTTCCTTGTTTTTACAGATGGCGGTGCAGATATTTCTATGTTTATACTGATAGCGGTGTAGATATTTCCATGTTTATACAGATCGTGGTGTAGATATTTCCATGTTTGTACAGATAGCGGTGTAGATAGTTCAATGTTTATACAGCAGCGGTGTAGAAATTTCCATGTTTATACAGATACCGTTGAAGATATTTCCATGTTTATACAGACACCGGTGTAGATATTTCCATGTTTAAACAGATAACATTGTAGATATTTCCATGTTTATACAGATAGCGGTGAAGGTATTTCCATGTTTATACTGATGGCTGTGTAGATATTTCCATGTGTATACAGATGTCAGTGTAGATATTTCCATGTCTATACAGATGGCGGTGTAGATATTTCCATCTTTATACAGATGACTGTGTACATATTTCCATGTTTTTACAGATGGCGGTGAAGATATTTCCATGATTATACTGATAGCAGTGTAGATATTTCCATGTTTATACAGATCGTGGTGTAGATATTTCCATGTTTGCAGTGACACCGGTGTAGATATTTCCATGTTTAAACAGATAACGTTGAGGATATTTCCATGTTTATACAGATAGCGGTGGATGTATTTCCATGTTTATACTGATGGCTGTGTAGATATTTCCATGTGTAAACAGATGTCAGTGTAGATATTTCCATGTCTATACAGATCGCAGTGTAGATATTTCCATCTTTATACAGATGACTGTGTACATATTTCCATGTTTTTACAGATGGCGGTGCAGATATTTCCATGTTTATACTGATAGCGCTGTAGATATTTCCTTGTTTATACAGATCGTGGTGTAGATATTTCCATGTTTGTACAGATAGCGGTGTAGATAGTTCCATGTTTATACCGCAGCGGTGTAGAAATTTCCATGTTTATACAGATCGTGGAGTAGATATTTCCAACTTTCTACAGATGGCAGTGTAGATATTTCCATGTTTATAGAGATGGCGGTGTAGATATTTCCATATTTACACAGATGGTGGTTTAGATATATCAATGTTCATGCAGATGTCGGTGTAGATATTTCCATGTTTATAGAGATGGCGATGTAGATATTTCTATGTTTATAGAAATAGCTGTGTAGATATTTCCATATTTATAGAGATGGCGGTGTAAGTACTTCCATGTTTATAGAGATAGTGGTGGAGATATTTCCATGTTTATACAGATTGTGGTGTAGATATTTCCATGTTTATGCAGATATCGTTGAAGATATCTCCATGTTTATACAGATAGCGGTGTGGATATTTCCATGATTATACATATGGCGGTGTTGATAATTCCATGTTTATACAGATAGCGTCATAGATATTTCCATGTTTATACAGAGAGCGGTGTAGACATTTCCATCTTTATACAGATGGCATTGTAGATATTTCCATGCTTATACAGATGACTGTGTAGATATTTCCATGTTTATACAGATGGCGGTGTAGATATTTCCATGTTTATACAGAGAGCGGTGTAGATATTTCCATCTTTATTCAGATGGCAGTGTAGATATTTCCATGCTTATACAGATGACTGTGTAGATATTTCCATGTTTATACAGATGGCGGTGTAGATATTTCCATGTTTATAGAGATAGCGGTGTTGATATTTCCTTGTTTATTCAGATGGCTGTGTAGATATTTCCATGATTGTACAGATGGCGGTGTACATGTTTCCCTGTTTATACAGATATCGGTGTAGATATTGCCATCTTTATACAGATGGCGGTGTTGATATATCCATGTTTATACAGATCGTGGTGTAGATATTTCCATGTTTGTACAGATAGCGGTGTAGATAGTTCCATGTTTATACTGTAGCGGTGTAGAAATTTCCATGTTTATACAGATCGCAGAGTAGATATTTCCATCTTTCTACAGATGGCAGTGTAGATATTTCCACGTTTATACAGATGGCGGTGTAGATATTTCCATGTTTACACAGATGGTGGTGTAGATATATTAATGTTCATGCAGATGGTGGTGTAGATATTTCCATGTTTATAGAGATGGCGATGTAGATATTTCTATGTTTATAGAGATAGCGGTGTAGATATTTCCATATTTATAGAGATGGCGGTGTAAGTACATCCATGTTTATACAGATAGCGGTGTAGATATTTCCATGTTTATACAGATTGTGGTGTAGATATTTCCATGTTTATACAGATACCGTTGAAGATATTTCCATGTTTATACAGATACCGTTGTGGATATTTCCATGTTTATACCGATAGCGGTGAAGATATTTCCATGTTTATACTGATGGCTGTGTAGATATTTCCATGTGTATACCGATGACAGTGTAGATATTTCCATGTCTATAAAGACGGCAGTGTAGATATTTCCATCTTTATACAGATGACTGTGTACATATTTCCATGTTTTTACAGATGGCGGTGCAGATATTTCCACGTTTATACAGATAGCGGTGTGGATATTTCCATGATTATACTTATGGCGGTGTTGATAATTCCATGTTTATACAGATAGCATTGTAGATATTTCCATGTTTATACAGAGAGCGGTGTAGACATTTCCATCTTTATACAGATGGCATTGAAGATATTTCCATGCTTATACAGATGACTGTGTAGATATTTCCATGTTGATACAGATGTCGGTGAAGATATTTCCATGTTTATGCCGAGAGCGGTGTAGATATTTCCATCTTTATACAGATGGCAATGTAGATATTTCCATGTTTATACAGATGACTGCGTAGATATTTCCATGTTTATACGGATGGCGGTGTAGATATTTCCATGTTTATAGAGATAGCGGTGTAGATATTTCCATATTTATACAGATAGCGGTGTAGATATTTCCATGTTTATTCAGATGGCTGTGTAGATATTTCCATGATTATACAGATGGCGGTGTACCTATTTCCCTGTTTATACAGATATCTGTGTAGTTATTGCCATCTTTATACGGATAGTGGTGCAGATATTTCCATGTTTATACAGATTGTGGTGTAGATATTTCCATGTTTATACAGATGGTGGTGTAGATATTACACTGTTTTCCAGATAACGGTGTAGATATTTCCATGTTTGTAGAGACAGCAGTGTAGATATTTCCATGTTTATAGTGATGGCGGTGTAGATATTTCCATATTTATATTGATAGCAGTGTAGATATTTCCATGTTTATACTGATAGCGGTGGAGATATTTCCATGTTTATACAGATCGTGGTGTCGATATTTCCATGTTTCTACAGATAGCAGTGTAGATATTTCCATGTTGATACAGTAGCGGTGTAGAAATTTCCATGTTTATACAGATCGTGGAGTAGATATTTCCAACTTTCTACAGATGGCAGTGTAGATATTTCCATGTTTATACAGATGGCGGTGTAGATATTTCCTGTTTACACAGATGGTGGTGTAGATATATCAATGTTCATGCAGATGGCGGTGTAGATTTTTCCATGTTTATAGAGATGGCAATGTAGATATTTCTATGTTTATAGAGATAGCGGTGTAGATATTTCCATATTTATAGAGATGGTGGTGCAACTACTTCCATGTTTATAGAGATAGTGGTGTAGATATTTCCATGTTTATACAGATTGTGGTGTAGATATTTCCATGTTTATACAGATACCGTTGAAGATATTTCCATGTTTATACAGATACCGGTGTAGATATTTCCATGTTTATACAGATACCGTTGTAGATATTTCCATGTTTATACAGATAGCGGTGAAGATATTTCCATGATTATACTGATGGCTGTGTAGATATTTCCATGTGTATACAGATGGCAGTGTAGATATTTCCATGTCCATACAGATGGCAGTGTAGATATTTCCATGTTTATACAGATGACTCTGTACATATTTCCATGTTTTTACATATGGCGGTACAGATATTTCCATGTTTATACAGATAGCGGTGTGGATATTTCCATGATTAAACATATGGCGGTGTTGATAATTCCGTGTTTATACAGATAGCGTTGTAGATATTTCCATGTTTATACAGAGAGCGGTGTAGACATTTCCATCTTTATACAGATGGCATTATAGATATTTCCATGCTTATACAGATGACTGTGTAGATATTTCCATGTATATACAGATGGCCGTGTAGATATTTCCATGTCTATACAGAGAGCGGTGTAGATATTTCCATCTTTATACAGATGGCAGTGTAGATATTTCCATGCTTATACAGATGACTGTGTAGATATTTCCATGTTGATAAAAATGTCGGTGTAGATATTTCCATGTTTACACAGAGAGTGGTGTAGATATTTCCATCTTTACACAGATGGCAGTGTAGATATTTCCATGCTTATACAGATGACTCTGTAGATATTTCCATGTTTATACAGATGGCGGTGTAGATATTTCCAGGTTTATAGAGATAGCGGTGTAGATATTTCAGTGTTCATACTGATAGCGGCGTAGGTATTTCCATGTTTATTCAGATGGCTGTGTAGATATTTCCATGATTATACAGATGGCGGTGTACCTATTTCACTGTTTTTACAGATATCGGTGTAGATATTGCCATCTTTATACAGATGGCGGCGTAGATATTTCCATGTTTATACAGGGAGCGGTGTAGATATTTCCATCTTTATTCAGATGGCAGTGTAGATATTTCCATGCTTATACAGATGACTGTGTAGATATTTCCATGTTTATACAGATGGCGGTGTAGATATTTCCATGTTTATAGAGATAGCGGTGTAGTTATTTCCATATTTATAAAGATAGCGGTGTAGATATTTCCTTGTTTATTCAGATGGCTGTGTAGATATTTCCATGATTGTACAGATGGCGATGTACATATTTCCCTGTTTATTCAGATATCCGTGTAGATATTGCCATCTTTATACAGATAGCGGTGTAGATATTTCCATGTTTATACAGCTCGTTGTGTAGATATTTCCATGTTTGTACAGATAGCGGTGTAGATGGTTCCATGTTTATACAGTAGCGGTGTAGAAATTTCCATGTTTATACAGACCGCGGAGTAGATGTTTCCAACATTCTACAGATGGCAGTGTAGATATTTCCACGTTTATTCAGATGGCGGTGTAGATATTTCCATGTTTACACAGATGGTGGTGTAGATATATCAATGTTCATGCAGATGGCGGTTTAGATATTTCCATGTTTACAGAGATGGCGATGTGGATATTTCTATGTTTATAGTGATAGCGGTGTAGATATTCCCATATTTATAGGGATGGCGGTGTAACTACTTCCATGTTTATACAGATAGCGGTGTAGATATTTCCATGTTTATACAGATTGTGGTGTAGATATTTCCATGTTTATACAGATACCGTTGAAGATATTTCCATGTTTATACAGATACCGGTGTAGATATTTCCATGTTTATACAGATACCGTTGTAGATATTTCCATGTTTATACAGATAGCGGTGAAGATATTTCCATGTTTATACTAATGGCTGTGTAGATATTTCCATGTGTATACAGATGGCAGTGTAGATATTTCCATGTCTATACAGATGGCAGTGTTGATATTTCCATCTTTATACAGATGACTGTGTACATACTTCGACTTTTTTACAGATGGCGGTGCAGATATTTCCATGTTTATACTGTTAGCGGTGTAGATATTTTCATTTTTATACAGATCGTGGTTTAGATATTTCCATGTTTGTACAGATAGCGGTGTAGATAGTTCCATGTTTATACAGTAGCGGTGTAGAAATTTCCATGCTTATACAGATCGCGCAGTAGATATTTCCAACTTTCTACAGATGGCAGTGTAGATATTTCCATGTTTGTACAGATGGCGGTGTAGATATTAGCATGTTTACACAGATGGTGGTGTAGGTATATCAATGTTCATGCAGATGGCGGTGTAGATATTTCCATGCTTATAGAGATGGCGATGTAGATATTTCCATGTTTATAGTGATAGCGGTGTAGATATTTCCATATTTATAGAGATGGCGGTGTAAGTACCTCCATGTTTATAGAGATAGCGGTGTAGATGTTTCCATGTTTATACAGATTGTAGTGTAGATATTTCCATGTTTACACAGATACCGTTGAAGATATTTCCATGTTTATACAGATACCGGTGTAGATATTTCCATGATTACACATATGGCGGTGTTGATAATTCCATGTTTATACAGATAGCATTGTAGATATTTCCATGTTTATACAGGGAGCGGTGTAGATATTTCCATCTTTATACAGATGGCATTGTAGATATTTCCATGCTTATACAGATGACTGTGTAGATATTTCCATGTTTATACAGATGGCGGTGTAGATATTTCCATGTTTATACAGAGAGCGGTGTAGATATTTCCATCTTTATGCAGATGGCAGTGTACATATTTCCATGCTTATACAGATGACTCTGTAGATATTTCCATCTTGATACAGATGTCGGTGTAGGTATTTCCATGTTTATACAGAGCGGTGTATATATTTCCATCTTTATTCTGATGGCAGTGTAAATATTTACATGCTTATACAGATGACTGTGTAGATATTTCCATGTTTATACAGATGACGCTGTAGATATTTCCATGATTGTAGAGATGGCGGTGTACATATTTCCCTGTTTATGCAGATATCGGTGTAGATATTGCCATCTTTATACAGATAGCCGTGTAGATATTTCCATGTTTATACAGATCGTGGTGTAGATATTTCCATGTTTGTACAGATAGCGGTGTAGATAGTTCCATGTTTATACGGTAGCGGTGTAGTTATTTCCATGTTTATACAGATACCGTTGAAGATATTTCCATGTTTATACAGATACCGGTGTAGATATTTCCATGTTTATACAGATAGCGGAGAAGATATTTCCATGTTTATACTGATGGCTGTGTAGAAATTTCCATGTGTATACAGATGGCAGTGTAGATATTTCCATCTTTATACAGATGACTGTGTACATATTTCCATGTTTTTACAGATGGCGGTGCAGATATTTCCATGTTTATACTGATGGCTGTGTAGAAATTTCCATGTGTATACAGATGGCAGTGGAGATATTTCCATCTTTATACAGATGACTGTGTACATATTTACATGTTTTTACAGATGGCGGTGCAGATATTTCCATGTTTATACTGATAGCGGTGTAGATATTTCCATGTTTATACAGATCGTGGTGTAGATATTTCCATATTTGTAAACATAGCGGTGTAGATAGTTCCATGTTTATACGGTAGCAGTGTAGAAATTTCCATGTTTATACAGATCGCAGAGTAGATATTTCCATCTTTCTACAGATGGCAGTGTAGATATTTCCATGTTAATACAGATGGCGGTGTAGATATTTCCATGTTTACACAGATGGTGGTGTAGATATATCAATGTTCATGCAGATGGCGGGGTAGATATTTCCATGTTTATAGAGATGGCGATGTAGATATTTCTATGTTTATAGAGATAGCGGTGTAGATATTTCCATATTTATAGAGATGGCAGTGTAAGTACTTCCATGTTTATAGAGGTAGTGGTGTAGATATTTCCATGTTTATACAGATTGTGGTGTAGATATTTCCATGTTTATACAGATACCGTTGAAGATATTTCCATGTTTATACAGATACCGGTGTAGATATTTCCATGTTTATACCGATACCATTGTAGGTATTTCCATGTTTATACAGATATCGGTGAAGATATTTCCATGTTTATACTGATGGCTGTGTAGATATTTCCATGTCTATAGAGATGGCAGTGTAGATATTTCCATCTTTATACAGATGACTGTGTACATATTTCCATGTTTTTACAGATGGCAGTGCAGATATTTCCATGTTTATACAGAGAGCGGAGTAGATATTTCCATCTTTATTCAGATGGCAGTGTAGATATTTCCATGCTTATACAGATGACTGTGTAGATACTTCCATGTTTATACGGATGGCGGTGTAGATATTTCCATGTTTATAGAGATAGCGGTGTAGATATTTCCGTCTTCATACTGATAGCGGTGTAGATATTTCCATGTTTATAGAGATAGCGGTGTAGATATTTTCATATTTATAAAGATAGCGGTGTAGATATTTCCATTTTTATAAAGATTGCTGTGTAGATATTTCCATGATTGTACAAATGGCGGTGTACATATTTCCCTGTTTATACAGATATCGGTGTAGATATTGCCATCTTTATACAGACAGCGGTGTAGATATTTCCATGTTTATACAGATCGTGGTGTAGATATTTCCATGTTTGTACAGATAGCGGTGTAGATAGTTCCATGTTTCTACAGTAGGGGTGTAGAAATTTCCATGTTTATACAGATCACGGAGTAGATATTTCCAACTTTCTACAGATGGCAGTGTAGATATTTCCATGTCTATACAGATGGCAGTGTAGATATTTCCATCTTTATACACATGACTGTGTACATATTTCAATGTTTTTACAGATGGCGGTGCAGATATTTCCATGTTTATACTGATAGCGGTTTAGATATTTCCATGTTTATACAGATCGTGGTGTAGATATTTCCATATTTGTAAAGATAGCGGTGTAGATAGTTCCATGTTTATACAGTAGCGGTGTAGAAATTTCCATGTTTATACAGATCGCAGAGTAGATATTTCCATCTTTCTACAGATGGCAGTGTAGATATTTCCATGTTTATACAGATGGTGGTGTAGATATATCAATGTTCATGCAGATGGCGGTGTAGATATTTCCATGTTTATAGAGATGGCGATGTAGATAATTCTATGTTTATAGAGATAGCGGTGTAGATATTTCCATATTTATAGAGATGGCGGTGTAAGTACTTCCATGTTTATAGAGATAGTGGTGTAGATATTTCCATGTTTATACAGATTGTGGTATAGATATTTCCATGTTTATACAGATACCATTGAAGATATATCCATGTTTATACAGATACCGGTGTAGATATTTCCATGTTTATACCGATACCGTTGTAGGTATTTCCATGTTTATACAGATATCGGTGAAGATATTTCCATGTTTATACTGATGGCTGTGTAGATATTTCCATGTGTATACAGATGGCAGTGTAGAAATTTCCATGTCTATACAGATGGCATTGTAGATATTTCCATTTTATTCAGATGACTGTGTACATATTTCCATGTTTTTACAGATGGCGGTGCAGATATTTCCATGTTTATACAGAGAGCGGTGTAGATATTTCCATCTTTATTCAGATGGCCGTGTAGATATTTCCATGCTTATACAGATGACTGTGTAGATATTTCCATGTTTATATGGATGGCGGTGTAGATATTTCCATGTTTATAGAGATAGCGGTGTAGATATTTCCGTGTTCATACTGATAGCGGTGTAGATATTTCCATGTTTATAGAGATAGCGGTGTAGGTATTTCCATATTTATAAAGATAGCAGTGTAGATATTTCCATGTTTATTCAGATGGCTGTGTAGATATTTCCATGATTGTACAGATGGCGGTGTACATATTTCCCAGTTTATACGGATATCGGTGTAGATATTGCCATCTTTATACAGATAGCGGTGTAGATATTTCCATGTTTATACAGATCGTGGTGTAGATATTTCCATGTTTGTACAGATAGCGGTGTAGATAGTTCAATGTTTATACAGCAGCGGTGTAGAAATTTCCATGTTTATACAGATACCGTTGAAGATATTTCCATGTTTATACAGACACCGGTGTAGATATTTCCATGTTTAAACAGATAAGATTGTAGATATTTCCATGTTTATACAGATAGCGGTGAAGGTATTTCCATGTTTATACTGATGGCTGTGTAGATATTTCCATGTGTATACAGATGTCAGTGTAGATATTTCCATGTCTATACAGATGGCGGTGTAGATATTTCCATCTTTATACAGATGACTGTGTACATATTTCCATGTTTTTACAGATGGCGGTGAAGATATTTCCATGATTATACTGATAGCAGTGTAGATATTTCCATGTTTATACAGATCGTGGTGTAGATATTTCCATGTTTGCACTGACACCGGTGTAGATATTTCCATGTTTAAACAGATAACGTTGAGGATATTTCCATGTTTATACAGATAGCGGTGGATGTATTTCCATGTTTATACTGATGGCTGTGTAGATATTTCCATGTGTAAACAGATGTCAGTGTAGATATTTCCATGTCTATACAGATGGCAGTGTAGATATTTCCATCTTTATACAGATGACTGTGTACATATTTCCATGTTTTTACAGATGGCGGTGCAGATATTTCCATGTTTATACTGATAGCGCTGTAGATATTTCCTTTTTTATACAGATCGTGGTGTAGATATTTCCATGTTTGTACAGATAGCGGTGTAGATAGTTCCATGTTTATACAGTAGCGGTGTAGAAATTTCCATGTTTATACAGATCGTGGAGTAGATATTTCCAACTTTCTACAGATGGCAGTGTAGATATTTCCATGATTATACAGATGGCGGTGTAGATATTTCCATATTTACACAGATGGTGGTTTAGATATATCAATGTTCATGCAGATGGCGGTGTAGATATTTCCATGTTTATAGAGATGGCGATGTAGATATTTCTATGTTTATAGAAATAGCTGTGTAGATATTTCCATATTTATAGAGATGGCGGTGTAAGTACTTCCATGTTTATAGAGATAGTGGTGGAGATATTTCCATGTTTATACAGATTGTGGTGTAGACATTTCCATGTTTATGCAGATATCGTTGAAGATATCTCCACGTTTATACAGATAGCGGTGTGGATATTTCCATGATTATACATATGGCGGTGTTGATAATTCCATGTTTATACAGATAGCGTCATAGATATTTCCATGTTTATACAGAGAGCGGTGTAGACATTTCCATCTTTATACAGATGGCATTGTAGATATTTCCATGCTTATACAGATGACTGTGTAGATATTTCCATGTTTATACAGATGGCGGTGTAGATATTTCCATGTTTATACAGAGAGCGGTGTAGATATTTCCATCTTTATTCAGATGGCAGTGTAGATATTTCCATGCTTATACAGATGACTGTGTAGATATTTCCATGTTTATACAGATGGCGGTGTAGATATTTCCATGTTTATAGAGATAGCGGTGTAGATATTTCCGTGTTCATACTGATAGCAGTGTAGATATTTCCATGTTTATGGAGATAGCGGTGTAGATATTTCCATATTTATAAAGATAGCGGTGTAGATATTTCCTTGTTTATTCAGATGGCTGTGTAGATATTTCCATGATTGTACAGATGGCGGTGTACATGTTTCCCTGTTTATACAGATATCGGTGTAGATATTGCCATCTTTATACAGATGGCGGTGTAGATATTTCCATGTTTATACAGATCGTGGTGTAGATATTTCCATGTTTGTACAGATAGCGGTGTAGATAGTTCCATGTTTATACTGTAGCTGTGTAGAAATTTCCATGTTTATACAGATCGCAGAGTAGATATTTCCATCTTTCTACAGATGGCAGTGTAGATATTTCCACGTTTATACAGATGGCGGTGCAGATATTTCCATGTTTACACAGATGGTGGTGTAGATATATTAATGTTCATGCAGATGGTGGTGTAGATATTTCCATGTTTATAGAGATGGCGATGTAGATATTTCTATGTTTATAGAGATAGCGGTGTAGATATTTCCATATTTATAGAGATGGCGGTGTAAGTACTTCCATGTTTATACAGATAGCGGTGTAGATATTTCCATGTTTATACAGATTGTGGTGTAGATATTTCCATGTTTATACGGATACCGTTGAAGATATTTCCATGTTTATACAAATAGCGGTGTAGATATTTCCATGTTCATACAGATACCGTTGTAGATATTTCCATGTTTATACAGATAGAGGTGAAGATATTTCCATGTTTATACTGATGGCTGTGTAGATATTTCCAAGTGTATACAGATGGCAGTGTAGATATTTCCATGTCTATACAGATTTCAGTGTAGATATTTCCATCATTATACAGATGACTGTGTACATATTTCCATGTTTTTACAGATGGCGGTGCAGATATTTCCATGTTTATACTGATAGCGCTGTAGATATTTCCATGTTTATACAGATCGTGGTGTAGATATTTCCATGTTTGTACAGATAGCGGTGTAGATAGTTCAATGTTTATACAGCAGCGGTGTAGAAATTTCCATGTTTATACAGATACCGTTGAAGATATTTCCATGTTTATACAGACACCGGTGTAGATATTTCCATGTTTAAACAGATAACATTGTAGATATTTCCATGTTTATACAGATAGCGGTGAAGGTATTTCCATGTTTATACTGATGGCTGTGTATATATATTTCCATGTGTATACAGATGTCAGTGCAGATATTTCCATGTCTATACACATGGCAGTGTAGATATTTCCAACTTTATAAAGATGACTGTGTACATGTTTCCATGTTTTTACAGATGGCGGTGAAGATATTTCCATGTTTATACTGATAGCGGTGTAGATATTTCCATGTTTATACAGATCGTGGTGTAGATATTTCCATGTTTGTACTGACACCGGTGTAGATATTTCCATGTTTAAACAGATAACGTTGAGGATATTTCCATGTTTATAGAGATAGCGGTGAAGGTATTTCCATGTTTATACTGATGGCTGTGTAGGTATTTCCATGTGTATACAGATGTCAGTGTAGATATTTCCATGTCTATACAGATGACAGTGTAGATATTTCCATCTTTATACAGATGACTGTGTACATATTTCCATGTTTTTACAGATGGTGGTGCAGATATTTCCATGTTTATACTGATAGCGCTGTAGATATTTCCATGTTTATACAGATCGTGGTGTAGATATTTCCATGTTTGTACAGATAGCGGTGTAGATAGTTCCATGTTTATACAGCAGTGGTGTAGAAATTTCCATGTTTATACAGATCGTGGAGTAGATATTTCCAACTTTCTACAGATGGCAGTGTAGATATTTCCATGTTTATACAGATGGCGGTGTAGATATTTCCATGTTTACACAGATGGTGGTTTAGATATATCAATGTTCATGCAGATGGTGATGTAGATATATCCATGTATATAGAGATGGCGATGTAGATATTTCTATGTTTATAGAAATAGCGGTGTAGATATTGCCATATTTATAGAGATGGCGGTGTAAGTACTTCCATGTTTATAGAGATAGTGGTGGAGATATTTCCATGTTTATACAGATAGCGGTGTAGATATTTCCATGTTTATACAGATACCGTTGTAGATATTTCCATGTTTACACAGATAGGGGTGAAGATATTTCCATGTTTATACTGATGGCTGTGTCGATATTTCCAAGTGTATAGAGATGGCAGTGTAGATGTTTCCATGTCTATACAGATGGCAGTGTAGATATTTCCATCATTATACAGATGACTTTGTACATATTTCCTTGTTTTTACAGATTGCGGTGCAGATATTTCTATGTTTATACTGATAGCGGTGTAGATATTTCCATGTTTATACAGATCGTGGTGTAGATATTTCCATGTTTGTACAGATAGCGGTGTAGATAGTTCAATGTTTATACCGCAGCGGTGTAGAAATTTCCATGTTTATACAGATACAGTTGAAGATATTTCCATGTTTATACAGACACCGGTGTAGATATTTCCATGTTTAAACAGATAACATTGTAGATATTTCCATGTTTATACAGATAGCGGTGAAGGTATTTCCATGTTTATACTGATGGCTGTGTTGATATTTCCATGTGTATACAGATGTCAGTGTAGATATTTCCATGTCTGTAGAGATGGCAGTGTAGATATTTCCATCTTTATACAGATGACTGTGTACATATTTCCATGTTTTTACAGGTGGCGGTGAAGATATTTCCATGTTTATACTGATAGCGGTGTAGATATTTCCATGTTTATACAGATCGCGGTGTAGATATTTCCATGTTTGTACTGACACCGGTGTAGATATTTCCATGTTTAAACAGATAACGTTGAGGATATTTCCATGTTTATAGAGATAGCGGTGAAGGTATTTCCATGTTTATACTGATGGCTGTGTAGATATTTCCATGTGTATACAGATGGCGGTGTAGATATTTCCACGTTTACACAGATGGTGGTGTAGATACATCAATGTTCATGCAGATGGTGGTGTACATATTTCCATGTTTATAGAGATGGCGATGTAGATATTTCTATGTTTATAGAGATAGCGGTGTAGATATTTCCATATTTATGGAGATGGCAGTGTAAGTACTTCCATGTTTATAGAGGTAGTGGTGTAGATATTTCCATGTTTATACAGATTGTGGTGTAGATATTTCCATGTTTATACAGATACCGTTGAAGATATTTCCATGTTTATACAGATACAGGTGTAGATATTTCCATTTTTATACCGATACCATTGTAGGTATTTCCATGTTTATACAGATATCGGTGAAGATATTTCCATGTTTATACTGATGGCTCTGTAGATATTTCCATGTCTATACAGATGGCAGTGTAGATGTTTCCGTCTTTATACAGATGGCATTGAAGATATTTCCATGCTTATACAGATGACTGTGTAGATATTTCCATGTTGATACAGATGTCGGTGAAGATATTTCCATGTTTATGCCGAGAGCGGTGTAGATATTTCCATCTTTATACAGATGGCAATGTAGATATTTCCATGTTTATACAGATGACTGCGTAGATATTTCCATGTTTATACGGATGGCGGTGTAGATATTTCCATGTTTATAGAGATAGCGGTGTAGATATTTCCATATTTATACAGATAGCGGTGTAGATATTTCCATGTTTATTCAGATGGCTGTGTAGATATTTCCATGATTATACAGATGGCGGTGTACCTATTTCCCTGTTTATACAGATATCTGTGTAGTTATTGCCATCTTTATACGGATAGTGGTGCAGATATTTCCATGTTTATACAGATTGTGGTGTAGATATTTCCATGTTTATACAGATGGTGGTGTAGATATTACATTGTTTTCCAGATAACGGTGTAGATATTTCCATGTTTGTAGAGACATCAGTGTAGATATTTCCATGTTTATAGTGATGGCGGTGTAGATATTTCCATATTTATATTGATAGCAGTGTAGATATTTCCATGTTTATACTGATAGCGGTGGAGATATTTCCATGTTTATACAGATCGTGGTGTCGATATTTCCATGTTTCTACAGATAGCAGTGTAGATATTTCCATGTTGATACAGTAGCGGTGTAGAAATTTCCATGTTTATACAGATCGTGGAGTA
Organism: Pan paniscus; assembly: GCF_029289425.2. Lineage (NCBI taxonomy): Eukaryota > Metazoa > Chordata > Mammalia > Primates > Hominidae > Pan > Pan paniscus. The sequence continues at coordinate 443,853 of NC_073270.2, read as the reverse complement.
GATATTTCCAGCTTTCTACAGATGGCAGTGTAGATATTTCCATGTTTATACAGATGGCGGTGTAGATATTTCCTGTTTACACAGATGGTGGTGTAGATATATCAATGTTCATGCAGATGGCGGTGTAGATTTTTCCATGTTTATAGAGATGGCGATGTAGATATTTCTATGTTTATAGAGATAGCGGTGTAGATATTTCCATATTTATAGAGATGGTGGTGTAACTACTTCCATGTTTATAGAGATAGTGGTGTAGATATTTCCATGTTTATACAGATTGTGGTGTAGATATTTCCATGTTTATACAGATACCGTTGAAGATATTTCCATGTTTATACAGATACAGGTGTAGATATTTCCATGTTTATACAGATACCATTGTAGATATTTCCATGTTTATACAGATAGCGGTGAAGATATTTCCATGATTATACTGATGGCTGTGTAGATATTTCCATGTGTATACAGATGGCAGTGTAGATATTTCCATGTCCATACAGATGGCAGTGTAGATATTTCCATGTTTATACAGATGACTCTGTACATATTTCCATGTTTTTACATATGGCGGTACAGATATTTCCATGTTTATACAGATAGCGGTGTGGATATTTCCATGATTATACATATGGCGGTGTTGATAATTCCGTGTTTATACAGATAGCGTTGTAGATATTTCCATGTTTATACAGAGAGTGGTGTAGACATTTCCATCTTTATACAGATGGCATTATAGATATTTCCATGCTTATACAGATGACTGTGTAGATATTTCCATGTATATACAGATGGCCGTGTAGATATTTCCATGTCTATACAGAGAGCGGTGTAGATATTTCCATCTTTATACTGATGGCAGTGTAGATATTTCCATGCTTATACAGATGACTGTGTAGATATTTCCATGTTGATAAAAATGTCGGTGTAGATATTTCCATGTTTACACAGAGAGTGGTGTAGATATTTCCATATTTACACAGATGGCAGTGTAGATATTTCCATGCTTATACAGATGACTGTGTAGATATTTCCATGTTTATACAGATGGCGGTGTAGATATTTCCATGTTTATAGAGATAGCAGTGTAGATATTTCCGTGTTCATACTGATAGCGGCGTAGGTATTTCCATGTTTATTCAGATGGCTGTGTAGATATTTCCATGATTATACAGATGGCGGTGTACCTATTTCACTGTTTTTACAGATATCGGTGTATATATTGCCATCTTTATACAGATGGCGCCGTAGATATTTCCATGTTTATACAGGGAGCGGTGTAGATATTTCCATCTTTATTCAGATGGCAGTGTAGATATTTCCATGCTTATACAGATGACTGTGTAGATATTTCCATGTTTATACAGATGGCGGTGTAGATATTTCCATGTTTATAGAGATAGCGGTGTAGTTATTTCCATATTTATAAAGATAGCGGTGTAGATATTTCCTTGTTTATTCAGATGGCTGTGTAGATATTTCCATGATTGTACAGATGGCGATGTACATATTTCCCTGTTTATTCAGATATCCGTGTAGATATTGCCATCTTTATACAGATAGCGGTGTAGATATTTCCATGTTTATACAGCTCGTGGTGTGGATATTTCCATGTTTGTACAGATAGCGGTGTAGATTGTTCCATGTTTATACAGTAGCGGTGTAGAAATTTCCATGTTTATACAGACCGCGGAGTAGATGTTTCCAACATTCTACAGATGGCAGTGTAGATATTTCCACGTTTATTCAGATGGCGGTGTAGATATTTCCATGTTTACACAGATGGTGGTGTAGATATATCAATGTTCATGCAGATGGCGGTTTAGATATTTCCATGTTTACAGAGATGGCGATGTGGATATTTCTATGTTTATAGTGATAGTGGTGTAGATATTCCCATATTTATAGGGATGGCGGTGTAACTACTTCCATGTTTATACAGATAGCGGTGTAGATATTTCCATGTTTATACAGATTGTGGTGTAGATATTTCCATGTTTATACAGATACCGTGGAAGATATTTCCATGTTTATACAGATACCGGTGTAGATATTTCCATGTTTATACAGATACCGTTGTAGATATTTCCATTTTTATACAGATAGCGGTGAAGATATTTCCATGTTTATACTAATGGCTGTGTAGATATTTCCATGTGTATACAGATGGCAGTGTAGATATTTCCATGTCTATACAGATGGCAGTGTTGATATTTCCATCTTTATACAGATGACTGTGTACATACTTCGACGTTTTTACAGATGGCGGTGCAGATATTTCCATGTTTATACTGATAGCGGTGTAGATATTTTCATTTTTATACAGATCGTGGTTTAGATATTTCCATGTTTGTACAGATAGCGGTGTAGATAGTTCCATGTTTATACAGTAGCGGTGTAGAAATTTCCATGCTTATACAGATCGCGCAGTAGATATTTCCAACTTTCTACAGATGGCAGTGTAGATATTTCCATGTTTGTACAGATGGCGGTGTAGATATTAGCATGTTTACACAGATGGTGGTGTAGGTATATCAATGTTCATGCAGATGGCGGTGTAGATATTTCCATGCTTATAGAGATGGCGATGTAGATATTTCCATGTTTATAGTGATAGCGGTGTAGATATTTCCATATTTATAGAGATGGCGGTGTAAGTACCTCCATGTTTATAGAGATAGCGGTGTAGATGTTTCCATGTTTATACAGATTGTAGTGTAGATATTTCCATGTTTACACAGATACCGTTGAAGATATTTCCATGTTTATACAGATACCGGTGTAGATATTTCCATGATTACACATATGGCGGTGTTGATAATTCCATGTTTATACAGATAGCATTGTAGATATTTCCATGTTTATACAGGGAGCGGTGTAGATATTTCCATCTTTATACAGATGGCATTGTAGATATTTCCATGCTTATACAGATGACTGTGTAGATATTTCCATGTTTATACAGATGGCGGTGTAGATATTTCCATGTTTATACAGAGAGCGGTGTAGATATTTCCATCTTTATGCAGATGGCAGTGTACATATTTCCATGCTTATACAGATGACTCTGTAGATATTTCCATCTTGATACAGATGTCGGTGTAGGTATTTCCATGTTTATACAGAGCGGTGTATATATTTCCATCTTTATTCTGATGGCAGTGTAAATATTTACATGCTTATACAGATGACTGTGTAGATATTTCCATGTTTATACAGATGACGCTGTAGATATTTCCATGATTGTAGAGATGGCGGTGTACATATTTCCCTGTTTATGCAGATATCGGTGTAGATATTGCCATCTTTATACAGATAGCCGTGTAGATATTTCCATGTTTATACAGATCGTGGTGTAGATATTTCCATGTTTGTACAGATAGCGGTGTAGATAGTTCCATGTTTATACGGTAGCGGTGTAGTTATTTCCATGTTTATACAGATACCGTTGAAGATATTTCCATGTTTATACAGATACCGGTGTAGATATTTCCATGTTTATACAGATAGCGGAGAAGATATTTCCATGTTTATACTGATGGCTGTGTAGAAATTTCCATGTGTATACAGATGGCAGTGTAGATATTTCCATCTTTATACAGATGACTGTGTACATATTTCCATGTTTTTGCAGATGGCGGTGCAGATATTGCCATGTTTATACTGATGGCTGTGTAGAAATTTCCATGTGTATACAGATGGCAGTGTAGATATTTCCATCTTTATACAGATGACTGTGTACATATTTCCATGTTTTTACAGATGGCGGTGCTGATATTTCCATGTTTATAATGATAGCGGTGTAGATATTTCCATGTTTTTACAGATGGCGGTGCTGATATTTCCATGTTTATAATGATAGCGGTGTAGATATTTCCATGTTTATACAGATCGTGGTGTAGATATTTCCATATTTGTAAAGATAGCGGTGTAGATAGTTCCATGTTTATACGGTAGCAGTGTAGAAATTTCCATGTTTATACAGATCGCAGAGTAGATATTTCCATCTTTCTACAGATGGCAGTGTAGATATTTCCATGTTAATACAGATGTCGGTGTAGATATTACCATGTTTACACAGATGGTGGTGTAGATATATCAATGTTCATGCAGATGGCGGGGTAGATATTTCCATGTTTATAGAGATGGCGATGTAGATATTTCTTTGTTTATAGAGATAGCGGTGTAGATATTTCCATATTTATAGAGATGGCAGTGTAAGTACTTCCATGTTTATAGAGGTAGTGGTGTAGATATTTCCATGTTTATACAGATTGTGGTGTAGATATTTCCATGTTTATACAGATACCGTTGAAGATATTTCCATGTTTATTCAGATACCGGTGTAGATATTTCCATGTTTATACCGATACCATTGTAGGTATTTCCATGTTTATACAGATATCGGTGAAGATATTTCCATGTTTATACTGATGGCTGTGTAGATATTTCCATGTCTATACAGATGGCAGTGTAGATATTTCCATCTTTATACAGATGACTGTGTACATATTTCCATGTTTTTACAGATGGCGGTGCAGATATTTCCATGTTTATACAGAGAGCGGAGTAGATATTTCCATCTTTATTCAGATGGCAGTGTAGATATTTCCATGCTTATACAGATGACTGTGTAGATACTTCCATGTTTATACGGATGGCGGTGTAGATATTTCCATGTTTATAGAGATAGCGGTGTAGATATTTCCGTCTTCATACTGATAGCGGTGTAGATATTTCCATGTTTATAGAGATAGCGGTGTAGATATTTTCATATTTATAAAGATAGCGGTGTAGATATTTCCATTTTTATAAAGATTGCTGTGTAGATATTTAAATGATTGTACAAATGGCGGTGTACATATTTCCCTGTTTATACAGATATCGGTGTAGATATTGCCATCTTTATACAGACAGCGGTGTAGATATTTCCATGTTTATACAGATCGTGGTGTAGATATTTCCATGTTTGTACAGATAGCGGTGTAGATAGTTCCATGTTTATACAGTAGGGGTGTAGAAATTTCCATGTTTATACAGATCACGGAGTAGATATTTCCAACTTTCTACAGATGGCAGTGTAGATATTTCCATGTCTATTCAGATGGCAGTGTAGATATTTCCATCTTTATACACATGACTGTGTACATATTTCAATGTTTTTACAGATGGCGGTGCAGATATTTCCATGTTTATACTGATAGCGGTTTAGATATTTCCATGTTTATACAGATCGTGGTGTAGATATTTCCATATTTGTAAAGATAGCGGTGTAGATAGTTCCATGTTTATACAGTAGCGGTGTAGAAATTTCCATGTTTATACAGATCGCAGAGTAGATATTTCCATCTTTCTACAGATGGCAGTGTAGATATTTCCATGTTTATACAGATGGTGGTGTAGATATATCAATGTTCATGCAGATGGCGGTGTAGATATTTCCATGTTTATAGAGATGGCGATGTAGATAATTCTATGTTTATAGAGATAGCGGTGTAGATATTTCCATATTTATAGAGATGGCGGTGTAAGTACTTCCATGTTTATAGAGATAGTGGTGTAGATATTTCCATGTTTATACAGATTGTGGTATAGATATTCACATGTTTATACAGATACCATTGAAGATATATCCATGTTTATACAGATACCGGTGTAGATATTTCCATGTTTATACCGATACCGTTGTAGGTATTTCCATGTTTATACAGATATCGGTGAAGATATTTCCATGTTTATACTGATGGCTGTGTAGATATTTCCATGTGTATACAGATGGCAGTGTAGAAATTTCCATGTCTATACAGATGGCATTGTAGATATTTCCATTTTATTCAGATGACTGTGTACATATTTCCATGTTTTTACAGATGGCGGTGCAGATATTTCCATGTTTATACAGAGAGCGGTGTAGATATTTCCATCTTTATTCAGATGGCCGTGTAGATATTTCCATGCTTATACAGATGACTGTGTAGATATTTCCATGTTTATATGGATGGCGGTGTAGATATTTCCATGTTTATAGAGATAGCGGTGTAGATATTTCCGTGTTCATACTGATAGCGGTGTAGATATTTTCATGTTTATAGAGATAGCGGTGTAGGTATTTCCATATTTATAAAGATAGCAGTGTAGATATTTCCATGTTTATTCAGATGGCTGTGTAGATATTTCCATGATTGTACAGATGGCGGTGTACATATTTCCCAGTTTATACGGATATCGGTGTAGATATTGCCATCTTTATACAGATAGCGGTGTAGATATTTCCATGTTTATACAGATCGTGGTGTAGATATTTCCATGTTTGTACAGATAGCGGTGTAGATAGTTCCATGTTTATACAGTAGCGGTGTAGATATTTCCATGTTTATACAGATTGCGGAGTAGATATTTCCAACTTTCTACAGATGGCAGTGTAGATTTCTCCACGTTTATACAGATAGCGGTGTAGATATTTCCATGTTTACACAGATGGTGGTGTAGATATATCAATGTTCATGCAGATGGCAGTGTAGATATTTCCATGTTTATAGAGATGGCGATGTAGATATTTCTATGTTTATGGAGATAGCGTCATAGATATTTCCATATTTATAGAGATGGCGATGTAAGTACTTCCATGTTTATACAGATAGCGGTGTAGATATTTCCATGTTTATACAGATTGTGGTGTAGTTATTTCCATGTTTATAGAGATACCGTTGAAGATATTTCCATGTTTATACAGATACCGGTGTAGATATTTCCATGTTTATACAGATACCATTGTAGATATTTCCATGTTTATACAGATGGCGGTGTAGATATTAGCATGTTTCCACAGATGGTGGTGTAGATATATCAATGTTCATGCAGATGGCGGTGTAGATATTTCCATGTTTATAGAGATGGCGATGTAGGTATTTCTATGTTTATAGAGATAGCGGTGTAGATATTTCCATATTTATAGAGATGGCGGTGTAAGTACCTCCATGTTTATACAGATAGCGGTTTAGATATTTCCATGTTTATTCAGATTGTGGTGTAGATATTTCCATGTTTATACAGATACCGGTGTAGATATTTCCATGTTTATACCGATACCGTTGTAGGTATTTCCATGTTTATACAGATAGCGGTGAAGATATTTCCATGTTTATACTGATGGCTGTGTAGATATTTCTATGTGTATACAGATGGCAGTGTAGGTATTTCCATGTCTATACAGATGGCAGTGTAGATAATTCCATCTTTATACAGATGACTGTGTACATATTTCCATGTTTTTACAGATGGCGGTGCAGATATTTCCATTTTTATACCGATGGCGGTGTGGATATTTCCACAATTATACATATGGCAGTGTTGATAATTCCATGTTTATACAGATAGCGTTGTAGATATTTCCATGTTTATACAGAGAGCGGTGTAGATATTTCCATCTTTATACAGATGGCATTGTAGATATTTCCATGCTTATACAGATGTCTGTGTAGATATTTCCATGTTTACACAGATGGCGGTGTAGATATTTCCATGTTTATAAAGATCGCGGTGTAGATTTTTCCGTGTTCATACTGATAGCGGTGTAGATATTTCTATCTTTATAGAGATAGCTGTGTAGATATTTCCATATTTATAAAGATAGCGGTGTAGATATTTCCATGTTTATTCAGATGGCTGTGTAAATATTTCCATGATTGTACAGATGGCGGTGTACATATTTCCCTGTTTATACAGATATCGGTGTAGATATTGCCATCATTATACAGATAGCGGTGTAGATATATCCATGTTTATACAGATCGTGGTGTAGATATTTCCATGTTTGTACAGAGAGCGGTGTAGATAGTTCCATGTTTATACAGTAGCGTTGTAGAAATTTCCATGTTTATACAGATCGCGGAGTAGATATTTCCAACTTTCTACAGATGGCAGTGTAGATATTTCCATGTTTATACAGATGGCGGAGTAGATATTTCCATGTTTATAGAGATGGCAATGTTGATATTTCTATGTTTATAGAGATAGCGGTGTAGATATTTCCATATTTATACAGATTGTGGTGTAGATATTTCCATGTTTATACAGATACCGTTGAAGATATTTCCATGTTTATACAGATACCGTTGAAGATATTTACATGTTTATACAGATACCGTTGTAGATATTTCCATGTTTATACAGATACCGTTGTAGATATTTCCATATTTATACAGATAGCGGTGAAGTTATTTCCATGTTTATACTGATGACTGTGTAGATATTTCCATGTGTGTACAGATGGCAGTGTAGATATTTCCATGTCTATACAGATGGCAGTGTAGATATTTCCATCTTTTTACAGATGACTGTGTACATATTTCCATGTTTTTACAGATGGCGGTGCAGATATTTCCATGTTTATACTGATAGCGGTGTAGATATTTCCATGTTTATACAGATCGTGGTGAAGATATTTCCATGTTTGTACAGATAGCAGTGTAGATAGTTCCATGTTTATAGAGTAGCAGTGTAGAATTTGCCATGTTTATACAGATCGCGGAGTAGATATTTCCAACTTTCTACAGATGACAGTGTAGATATTTCCATGTATATACAGATGGCGGTGTAGATATTTCCATGTTTACACAGATGGTGGTGGAGATATATCAATGTTCATGCAGATGGCGGTGTAGATATTTCCATGTTTATAGAGATGGCTATGTAGATATTTCTATGTTTATAGAGATAGCAGTGTAGATATTTCCATATTTATAGAGATGGCGGTGTAAGTACTTCCATGTTTATACAGATAGCGGTGTAGATATTTCCATGTTTATACAGATTGTGGTGTAGATATTTCCATGTTTATACACATACCGTTGAAGATATTTCCATGTTTATACAGATACCGATGTAGATATTTCCATGTTTATACAGATACCGTTGTGGATATTTCCATGTTTATACAGATAGCGGTGAAGATATTTCCATGTTTATACTGATGGCTGTGTAGATATTTCCATGAGTATACAGATGGCAGTGTAGATAATTCCATGTCTATACAGATGGCAGTGTAGATATTTCCATCTTTATACAGATGACTGTGTACATATTTCCATGTTTTTACAGATGGCGGTGCAGATATTTCCATGTTTATACTGATAGCGGTGTAGATATTTCCATGTTTACACAGATCGTGATGTGGATATTTCCATGTTTGTACAGATAGCGGTGTAGATAGTTCCATGTTTATACAGTAGCGGTGTAGAAATTTCCATGTTTATACAGATCGCGGAGTAGATATTTCCAACTTTCTACAGATGGCAGTGTAGATATTTCCATGTTTATACAGATGGCGGAGTAGATATTTCCATGTTTATAGAGATAGCGGTGAAGATATTTCCGTGTTCATACTGATAGCGGTGTAGATATTTCCATGTTTATAGAGATAGCGGTGTAGAAACTTCCATATTATAAAGATAGCGGTGTAGATATTTCCATGTTTATTCAGATGGCTGTGTAGATATTTCCATGATTGTACAGATGGTGGTGTACATATTTCCGTGTTTATACAGATATCTGTGTAGATATTGCCATCTTTATACAGATAGCGGTGTAGATATTTCCATGTTTATACAGATCATGGTGTAGATATTTCAACGTTTGTACAGATAGCGTTGTGGATAGTTTCATGTTTATACAGTAGCGGTGTAGAAATTTCCATGTTTATACAGATCTCGGAGTAGATATTTCCAACTTTCTACAGATGGCAGTGGAGATATTTCCATGTTTATACACATGGCGGTGTAGATATTTCCATGTTTACACAGATGGTGGTGTAGATATATCAATGTTCATGCAGATGGCGTTGTAGGTATTTCCATGTTTATAGAGATGGCGATGTAGATATTTCTATGTTTATAGAAATAGCGGTGTAGATATTTACATATTCATAGAGAGGGCGGTGTAAGTACTTCCATGTTTACAGAGATAGTGGTGTAGATATTTCCATGTTTATACAGATTGTGGTGTAGACATTTCCATGTTTATACAGATACCGTTGAAGTTATTTCCATGTTTATACAGACACCGGTGTAGATATTTCCATGTTTATACAGATAACGTTGTTGATATTTCCATGTTTATACAGATAGCGGTGAAGATATTCCCATGTTTATACTGATGGCTGTGTAGATATTTCCGTGTGTATACAGATGGCAGTGTAGATATTTCCATGTCTATTGAGATGGCAGTGTAGATATTTCCATGTTTATACAGATGACTGTGTACATATTTCCATGTTTTTACAGATGGCAGTGCAGATATTTCCATGTTTATACAGATAGCGGTGTGGATATTTCCATGATTATACATATGGCGGTGTTGATAATTCCATGTTTATACAGATAGCGTTGTAGATATTTCCATGTTTATACAGAGAGCGGTGTAGACATTTCCATCTTTATACAGATGGCATTGTAGATATTTCCATGCTTATACAGATGGCTGTGTAGATATTTCCATGGTTATACATATGGCGGTGCAGATATTTCCATGTTTATACAGAGAGCGGTGTAGATATTTCCATCTTTATACAGATGGCAGTGTAGATATTTCCATGCTTATACAGATGACTGTGTAGATATTTCCATGTTGATACAGATGTCGGTGTAGATATTTCCATGTTTATACAGAGAGCGGTGTAGCTATTTCCATCTTTATTCAGATGGCAGTGTAGAAATTTCCATACTTATACAGATGACTGTGTAGTTATTTCCATGTTTATACAGATGGCTGTGTAGATATTTCCATGTTTATAGAGATAGCGGTGTAGATATTTCCGTGTTCATACTGATAGCGGTGTAGATATTTCCATGTTTATAGAGTTATCGGTGTAGATATTTCCATATTTATAAAGATAGCGGTGTAGATATTTCCATGTTTATAGAGATAGCGGTGTAGATATTTCCGTGTTCATACTGATAGCGGTGTAGATATTTCCATGTTTATAGAGATATCGGTGTAGATATTTCCATATTTATAAAGATAGCGGTGTAGATATTTCCATGTTTATTCAGATGGCTGTGTAGATATTTCCATGATTGTACAGATGGCGGTGTACATATTTCCCTGTTTATACGGATATCGGTGTAGATATTGCCATCTTTATACAGATAGCGGTGTAGATATTTCCATGTTTATACAGATCGTGGTGTAGATATTTCCATGTTTGTACAGATAGCGGTGTAGATAGTTCCATGTTTATACAGTTGCGGTGTAGAAATTTCCATGTTTATACAGATCGCGGAGTAGATATTTCCAACTTTCTACAGATGGCAGTGTAGATATTTCCACGTTTATACAGATGGCGGTGTAGATATTTCCATGTTTACACAGATGGTGGTGTAGATATATCAATGTTCATGCAGATGGCGGTGTAGATATTTCCATGTTTATAAAGATGGCGATGTAGATATTTCTATGTTTATAGAGATAGCGGTGCAGATATTTCCATATTTATAGAGATGGCGGTGTAAGTACTTCCATGTTTATACAGATAGCGGTGTAGTTATTTCCATGTTTATACAGATTGTGGTGTAGCTATTTCCATGTTTATACAAATACCGTTGAAGATATTTCCATGTTTATACAGATACCGGTGTAGATATTTCCATGTTTAGACAGATACCGTTGTAGATATTTCCATGTTTATACAGATAGCGGTGAAGATATTTCCATGTTTATACTGATGGCTGTGTAGATATTTCCATGTGTATACAGATGGCAGTGTAGATATTTCCATGTCTATACAGATGGCAGTGTAGATATTTCCATCTTTATACAGATGACTGTGTACATATTTCATTGTTTTTACAGATGGCGGTGCAGATATTTCCATGTTTATACTGATAGCGGTGTAGATATTTCCATGTTTATACAGATCGTGGTGTGGATATTTCCATGTTTGTAAGATAGCGGTGTAGATAGTTCCATGTTTATACAGTAGCGGTGTAGAAATTTCCATGATTATACAGATCGCGGAGTAGATATTTCCACTTTCTACAGATGGCAGTGTAGATATTTCCATGTTTATACAGATGGCGGAGTAGATATTTCCATGTTTATAGAGATAGCGGTGTAGATACTTCCATATTATAAAGATAGCGGTGTAGATATTTCCATGTTTATTCAGATGGCTGTGTAGATATTTCCATGATTGTACAGATGGTGGTGTACATATTTCCCTGTTTATACAGATATCTGTGTAGATATTGCCATCTTTATACAGATAGCGGTGTAGATATTTCCATGTTTATACAGATGGCGATGTAGATATTTCTATGTTTATACAGATAGCGGTGTAGATATTTCCATATTTATAGAGATGGCGGTGTAACTACTTCCATGTTTATAGAGATAGTGGTGTAGATATTTCCATGTTTATACAGACTGTGGTGTAGATGTTTCCATGTTTATACAGATACCGTTGAAGGTATTTCCATGTTTGTACAGATACCGGTGCAGTTATTTCCATGTTTATACAGATACCGTTGTAGATATTTCCATGTTTATACAGATAGCGGTGAAGATATTTCCATGTTTATACTGATGGCTGTGTAGATATTTCCAAGTGTATACAGATGGCAGTGTAGATATTTCCATGTCTATATAGATGGCAGTGTAGATATTTCCATCTTTATTCAGATGGCAGTGTAGATATTTCCACGCTTATACAGATGACTGTGTAGATATTTCCATGTTTATAGAGATGGCGGTGTAGATATTTCCATGTATATAGAGATAGCGGTGTAGATATTTCCATGCTTATACAGATGACTGTGTAGATATTTTCATGTTTACACAGATGGCGGAGTAGATATTTCCATGTTTATAGAGATAGCGGTGTAGATATTTCCGTGTTCATACTGATAGCGGTGTAGATATTTCCATGTTTATAGAGATAGCAGTGTAGATACTTCCATATTATAAAGATAGCGGTGTAGATATTTCCATGTTTATTCAGATGGCTGTGTAGATATTTCCATGATTGTACAGATGGTGGTGTACATATTTCCCTGTTTATACAGATATCTGTGTAGATATTGCCATCTTTATACAGATAGCGGTGTAGATATTTCCATGTTTATACAGATCATGGTGTAGATATTTCCATGTTTGTACAGATAGCGGTGTAGATAGTTTCATGTTTATACAGTAGCGGTGTAGAATTTTCCATGTTTATACAGATCGTGGAGTTGATATTTCCAACTTTCTACAGATGGCAGTGTAGATATTTCCACGTTTATACAGAAGGCGGTGTAGATATTTCCATGTTTACACAGATGGTGGTGTAGATATATCAATGTTCATGCAGATGGCGGTGTAGATATTTCCATGTTTATAGAGATGGCGATGTAGATATTTCTATGTTTATACAGATAGCGGTGTAGATATTTCCATATTTATAGAGATGGCGGTGTAACTACTTCCATGTTTATAGAGATAGTGGTGTAGATATTTCCATGTTTATACAGACTGTGGTGTAGATGTTTCCATGTTTATACAGATACCGTTGAAGATATTTCCATGTTTGTACAGATACCGGTGCAGTTATTTCCATGTTTATACAGATACCATTGTAGATACTTCCATGTTTATACAGATAGCGGTGAAGATATTTCCATGTTTATACTGATGGCTGTGTAGATATTTCCAAGTGTATACAGATGGCAGTGTAGATATTTCCATGTCTATACAGATGGCAGTGTAGATATTTCCATCTTTATAGAGATGACTGTGTACATATTTCCGTGTTTTTGCAGATGGCGGTGCAGATATTTCCATGTTTATACAGATAGCGGTGTGGATATTTCCATCATTATACATGTGGCGGTGTTGATAATTCCATGTTTATAAAGATAGCGTTGCAGATATTTCCATGTTTATACAGAGAGTGGTGTAGACATTTCCATCTTTATACAGCTGGCATTGTAGATATTTCCATGCTTATACAGATGACTGTGTAGATATTTCCATGTTTATGCAGATGGCGGTGTAGATATTTCCATGTTTATACAGAGAGCGCTGTAGATATTTCCATCTTTATACAGATGGCCTTGTAGATATTTCCATGCTTATACAGATGACTGTGTAGATATTTCCATGTTGATACAGATGTCGGTGTAGATATTTCCATGTTTATACTGAGAGCGGTGTAGATATTTCCATCTTTATTCAGATGGCAGTGTAGATATTTCCATGCTTATACAGATGACTGTGTAGATATTTCCATGTTTATAGAGATGGCGGTGTAGATATTTCCATGTATATAGAGATAGCGGTGTAGATATTTCCATGCTTATACAGATGACTGTGTAGATATTTCCATGTTTATACAGATGGCGGAGTAGATATTTCCATGTTTATAGAGATAGCGGTGTAGATATTTCCGTGTTCATACTGATAGCGGTGTAGATATTTCCATGTTTATAGAGATAGCGGTGTAGATACTTCCATATTATAAAGATAGCGGTGTAGATATTTCCATGTTTATTCAGATGGCTGTGTAGATATTTCCATGATTGTACAGATGGTGGTGTACATATTTCCCTGTTTATACAGATATCTGTGTAGATATTGCCATCTTTATACAGATGGCGGCGTAGATATTTCCATGTTTATACAGAGAGTGTTGTAGATATTTCCATCTTTACACAGATGGCAGTGTAGATATTTCCATGCTTATACAGATGACTGTGTAGATATTTCCATGTTTATACAGATGGCGGTGTAGATATTTCCATGTTTATAGAGATAGCGGTGTAGATATTTCCGTGTTCATACTGATAGCGGCGTAGGTATTTCCATGTTTATTCAGATGGCTGTGTAGATATTTCCATGATTATACAGATGGCGGTGTACCTACTTCACTGTTTTTACAGATATCGGTGTAGATATTGCCATCTTTATACAGATGGCGGCGTAGATATTTCCATGTATATACAGAGAGCGGTGTAGATATTTCCATCTTTATTCAGATGGCAGTGTAGATATTTCCATGCTTATACAGATGACTGTGTAGATATTTCCATGTTTATACAGATGGCTGTGTAGATAATTCCATGTTTATAGAGATAGCGGTGTAGTTATTTCCATATTTATAAAGATAGCGGTGTAGATATCTCCTTGTTTATTCAGATGGCTGTGTAGATATTTCCATGATTGTACAGATGGCGATGTACATATTTCCCTGTTTATTCAGATATCCGTGTAGATATTGCCATCTTTATACAGATAGCGGTGTAGATATTTCCATGTTTATACAGCTCGTGGTGTGGATATTTCCATGTTTGTACAGATAGCGGTGTAGATTGTTCCATGTTTATACAGTAGCGGTGTAGAAATTTCCATGTTTATACAGACCGCGGAGTAGATGTTTCCAACATTCTACAGATGGCAGTGTAGATATTTCCACGTTTATTCAGATGGCAGTGTAGATATTTCCATCTTTATAGAGATGACTGTGTACATATTTCCGTGTTTTTGCAGATGGCGGTGCAGATATTTCCATGTTTATACAGATAGCGGTGTGGATATTTCCATGATTATACATGTGGCAGTGTTGATAATTCCATGTTTATAAAGATAGCGTTGCAGATATTTCCATGTTTATACAGAGAGTGGTGTAGACATTTCCATCTTTATACAGCTGGCATTGTAGATATTTCCATGCTTATACAGATGACTGTGTAGATATTTCCATGTTTATGGAGATGGCGGTGTAGATATTTCCATGTTTATACAGAGAGCGCTGTATATATTTCCATCTTTATACAGATGGCCTTGTAGATATTTCCATGCTTATACAGATGACTGTGTAGATATTTCCATGTTGATACAGATGTCGGTGTAGATATTTCCATGTTTATACAGAGAGCGGTGTAGATATTTCCATCTTTATTCAGATGGCAGTGTAGATATTTCCATGCTTTTACAGATGACTGTGTAGATATTTCCATGTTTATAGAGATGGCGGTGTAGATATTTCCATGTATATAGAGATAGCGGTGTAGATATTTCCATGCTTATACAGATGACTGTGTAGATATTTCCATGTTTACACAGATGGCGGAGTAGATATTTCCATGTTTATAGAGATAGCGGTGTAGATATTTCCATGTTCATACTGATAGCGGTGTAGATATTTCCATGTTTATAGAGATAGCGGTGTAGATACTTCCATATTATAAAGATAGCGGTGTAGATATTTCCATGTTTATTCAGATGGCTGTGTAGATATTTCCATGATTGTACAGATGGTGGCGTACATATTTCCCTGTTTATACAGATATCTGTGTAGATATTGCCATCTTTATACAGATAGCGGTGTAGATATTTCCATGTTTATACAGATCATGGTGTAGATATTTCCATGTTTGTACAGATAGCGGTGTAGATAGTTTCATGTTTATACAGTAGCGGTGTAGAATTTTCCATGTTTATACAGATCGTGGAGTTGATATTTCCAACTTTCTACAGATGGCAGTGTAGATATTTCCACGTTTATACAGAAGGCGGTGTAGATATTTCCATGTTTACACAGATGGTGGTGTAGATATATCAATGTTCATGCAGATGGCGGTGTAGATATTTCCATGTTTATAGAGATGGCGATGTAGATATTTCTATGTTTATACAGATAGCGGTGTAGATATTTCCATATTTATAGAGATGGCGGTGTAACTACTTCCATGTTTATAGAGATAGTGGTGTAGATATTTCCATGTTTATACAGACTGTGGTGTAGATGTTTCCATGTTTATACAGATACCGTTGAAGATATTTCCATGTTTGTACAGATACCGGTGCAGTTATTTCCATGTTTACACAGATACCGTTGTAGATACTTCCATGTTTATACAGATAGCGGTGAAGATATTTCCATGTTTATACTGATGGCTGTGTAGATATTTCCAAGTGTATACAGATGGCAGTGTAGATATTTCCATGTCTATACAGATGGCAGTGTAGATATTTCCATCTTTATACAGATGACTGTGTACATATTTCCGTGTTTTTGCAGATGGCGGTGCAGATATTTCCATGTTTATACAGATAGCGGTGTGGATATTTCCATCATTATACATGTGGCGGTGTTGATAATTCCATGTTTATAAAGATAGCGTTGCAGATATTTCCATGTTTATACAGAGAGTGGTGTAGACATTTCCATCTTTATACAGCTGGCATTGTAGTTATTTCCATGCTTATACAGATGACTGTGTAGATATTTCCATGTTTATGCAGATGGCGGTGTAGATATTTCCATGTTTATACAGAGAGCGCTGTAGATATTTCCATCTTTATACAGATGGCCTTGTAGATATTTCCATGCTTATACAGATGACTGTGTAGATATTTCCATGTTGATACAGATGTCGGTGTAGATATTTCCATGTTTATACAGAGAGCGGTGTAGATATTTCCATCTTTATTCAGATGGCAGTGTAGATATTTCCATGCTTATACAGATGACTGTGTAGATATTTCCATGTTTATAGAGATGGCGGTGTAGATATTTCCATGTATATAGAGATAGCGGTGTAGATATTTCCATGCTTATACAGATGACTGTGTAGATATTTCCATGTTTATACAGATGGCGGAGTAGATATTTCCATGTTTATAGAGATAGCGGTGTAGATATTTCCGTGTTCATACTGATAGCGGTGTAGATATTTCCATGTTTATAGAGATAGCGGTGTAGATACTTCCATATTATAAAGATAGCGGTGTAGATATTTCCATGTTTATTCAGATGGCTGTGTAGATATTTCCATGATTGTAGAGATGGTGGTGTACATATTTCCCTGTTTATACAGATATCTGTGTAGATATTGCCATCTTTATACAGATGGCGGCGTAGATATTTCCATGTTTATACAGAGAGTGTTGTAAATATTTCCATCTTTACACAGATGGCAGTGTAGATATTTCCATGCTTATACAGATGACTGTGTAGATATTTCCATGTTTATACAGATGGCGGTGTAGATATTTCCATGTTTATAGAGATAGCGGTGTAGATATTTCCGTGTTCATACTGATAGCGGCGTAGTTATTTCCATGTTTATTCAGATGGCTGTGTAGATATTTCCATGATTATACAGATGACGGTGTACCTACTTCACTGTTTTTACAGATATCGGTGTAGATATTGCCATCTTTATACAGATGGCGGCGTAGATATTTCCATGTTTATACAGAGAGCGGTGTAGATATTTCCATCTTTATTCAGATGGCAGTGTACATATTTCCATGCTTATACAGATGACTGTGTAGATATTTCCATGTTTATACAGATGGCGGTGTAGATATTTCCATGTTTATAGAGATAGCGGTGTAGTTATTTCCATATTTATAAAGATAGCGGTGTAGATATTTCCTTGTTTATTCAGATGGCTGTGTAGATATTTCCATGATTGTACAGATGGCGATGTACATATTTCCCTGTTTATTCAGATATCCGTGTAGATATTGCCATCTTTATACAGATAGCAGTGTAGATATTTCCATGTTTACACAGCTCGTGGTGTAGATATTTCCATGTTTGTACAGATAGCGGTGTAGATTGTTCCATGTTTATACAGTAGCGGTGTAGAAATTTCCATGTTTATACAGACCGCGGAGTAGATGTTTCCAACATTCTACAGATGGCAGTGTAGATATTTCCACGTTTATTCAGATGGCGGTGTAGATATTTCTATGTTTATAGTGATAGCGGTGTAGATATTCCCATATTTATAGGGATGGCGGTGTAACTACTTCCATGTTTATACAGATAGCGGTGTAGATATTTCCATGTTTATACAGATTGTGGTGTAGATATTTCCATGTTTATACAGATACCGTTGAAGATATTTCCATGTTTATACAGATACCGGTGTAGATATTTCCATGTTTATACAGATACCGTTGTAGATATTTCCATGTTTATACAGATAGCGGTGAAGATATTTCCATGTTTATACTAATGGCTGTGTAGATATTTCCATGTGTATACAGATGGCAGTGTAGATATTTCCATGTCTATACAGATGGCAGTGTTGATATTTCCATCTTTATACAGATGACTGTGTACATACTTCGACGTTTTTACAGATGGCGGTGCAGATATTTCCATGTTTATACTGATAGCGGTGTAGATATTTTCATTTTTATACAGATCGTGGTTTAGATATTTCCATGTTTGTACAGATAGCGGTGTAGATAGTTCCATGTTTATACAGTAGCGGTGTAGAAATTTCCATGCTTATACAGATCGCGCAGTAGATATTTCCAACTTTCTACAGATGGCAGTGTAGATATTTCCATGTTTGTACAGATGGCTGTGTAGATATTAGCATGTTTACACAGATGGTGGTGTAGGTATATCAATGTTCATGCAGATGGCGGTGTAGATATTTCCATGCTTATAGAGATGGCGATGTAGATATTTCCATGTTTATAGTGATAGCGGTGTAGATATTTCCATATTTATAGAGATGGCGGTGTAAGTACCTCCATGTTTATAGAGATAGCGGTGTAGATGTTTCCATGTTTATACAGATTGTAGTGTAGATATTTCCATGTTTACACAGATACCGTTGAAGATATTTCCATGTTTATACAGATACCGGTGTAGATATTTCCATGATTACACATATGGCGGTGTTGATAATTCCATGTTTATACAGATAGCATTGTAGATATTTCCATGTTTATACAGGGAGCGGTGTAGATATTTCCATCTTTATACAGATGGCATTGTAGATATTTCCATGCTTATACAGATGACTGTGTAGATATTTCCATGTTTTTAAAGATGGCGGTGTAGATATTTCCATGTTTATACAGAGCGGTGTAGATATTTCCATCTTTATGCAGATGGCAGTGTACATATTTCCATGCTTATACAGATGACTCTGTAGATATTTCCATCTTGATACAGATGTCGGTGTAGGTATTTCCATGTTTATACAGAGCGGTGTATATATTTCCATCTTTATTCTGATGGCAGTGTAAGTATTTACATGCTTATACAGATGACTGTGTAGATATTTCCATGTTTATACAGATGACGCTGTAGATATTTCCATGATGGTAGAGATGGCGGTGTACATATTTCCCTGTTTATGCAGATATCGGTGTAGATATTGCCATATTTATACAGATAGCCGTGTAGATATTTCCATGTTTATACAGATCGTGGTGTAGATATTTCCATGTTTGTACAGATAGCGGTGTAGATAGTTCCATGTTTATACGGTAGTGGTGTAGTTATTTCCATGTTTATACAGATACCGTTGAAGATATTTCCATGCTTATACAGATACCGGTGTAGATATTTCCATGTTTATACAGATAGCGGAGAAGATATTTCCATGTTTATACTGATGGCTGTGTAGAAATTTCCATGTGTATACAGATGGCAGTGTAGATATTTCCATCTTTATACAGATGACTGTGTACATATTTCCATGTTTTTACAGATGGCGGTGCAGATATTTCCATGTTTATACTGATAGCGGTGTAGATATTTCCATGTTTATACAGATCGTGGTGTAGATATTTCCATATTTGTAAAGATAGCGGTGTAGATAGTTCCATGTTTATACGGTAGCAGTGTAGAAATTTCCATGTTTATACAGATCGCAGAGTAGATATTTCCATCTTTCTACAGATGGCAGTGTAGATATTTCCATGTTAATACAGATGGCGGTGTAGATATTTCCATGTTTACACAGATGGTGGTGTAGATATATCAATGTTCATGCAGATGGCGGGGTAGATATTTCCATGTTTATAGAGATGGCGATGTAGATATTTCTATGTTTATAGAGATAGCGGTGTAGATATTTCCATATTTATAGAGATGGCAGTGTAAGTACTTCCATGTTTATAGAGGTAGTGGTGTAGATATTTCCATGTTTATACAGATTGTGGTGTAGATATTTCCATGTTTATACAGATACCGTTGAAGATATTTCCATGTTTATACAGATACCGGTGTAGATATTTCCATGTTTATACCGATACCATTGTAGGTATTTCCATGTTTATACAGATATCGGTGAAGATATTTCCATGTTTATACTGATGGCTGTGTAGATATTTCCATGTCTATACAGATGGCAGTGTAGATATTTCCATCTTTATACAGATGACTGTATACATATTTCCATGTTTTTACAGATGGCGGTGCAGATATTTCCATGTTTGTACAGAGAGCGGAGTAGATATTTCCATCTTTATTCAGATGGCAGTGTAGATATTTCCATGCGTATACAGGTGACTGTGTAGATACTTCCATGTTTATACGGATGGCGGTGTAGATATTTCCATGTTTATAGAGATAGCGGTGTAGATATTTCCGTCTTCATACTGATAGCGGTGTAGATATTTCCATGTTTATAGAGATAGCGGTGTAGATATTTTCATATTTATAAAGATAGCGGTGTAGATATTTCCATTTTTATAAAGATTGCTGTGTAGATATTTCCATGATTGTACAAATGGCGGTGTACATATTTCCCTGTTTATACAGATATCGGTGTAGATATTGCCATCTTTATACAGACAGCGGTGTAGATATTTCCATGTTTATACAGATCGTGGTGTAGATATTTCCATGTTTGTACAGATAGCGGTGTAGACAGTTCCATGTTTATACAGTAGGGGTGTAGAAATTTCCATGTTTATACAGATCACGGAGTAGATATTTCCAACTTTCTACAGATGGCAGTGTAGATATTTCCATGTCTATACAGATGGCAGTGTAGATATTTCCATCTTTATACACATGACTGTGTACATATTTCAATGTTTTTACAGATGGCGGTGCAGATATTTCCATGTTTATACTGATAGCGGTTTAGATATTTCCATGTTTATACAGATCGTGGTGTTGATATTTCCATATTTGTAAAGATAGCGGTGTAGATAGTTCCATGTTTATACAGTAGCGGTGTAGAAATTTCCATGTTTATACAGATCGCGGAGTAGATATTTCCATCTTTCTACAGATGGCAGTGTAGATATTTCCATGTTTATACAGATGGTGGTGTAGATATATCAATGTTCATGCAGATGGCGGTGTAGATATTTCCATATTTATAGAGATGGCGATGTAGATAATTCTATGTTTATAGAGATAGCGGTGTAGATATTTCCATATTTATAGAGATGGCGGTGTAAGTACTTCCATGTTTATAGAGATAGTGGTGTAGATATTGCCATGTTTATACAGATTGTGGTATAGATATTTCCATGTTTATACAGATACCATTGAAGATATATCCATGTTTATACAGATACCGGTGAAGATATTTCCATGTTTATACCGATACCGTTGTAGGTATTTCCATGTTTATACAGATATCGGTGAAGATATTTCCATGTTTATACTGATGGCTGTGTAGATATTTCCATGTGTATACAGATGGCAGTGTAGAAATTTCCATGTCTATACAGATGGCATTGTAGATATTTCCATTTTATTCAGATGACTGTGTACATATTTCCATGTTTTTACAGATGGCGGTGCAGATATTTCCATGTTTATACAGAGAGCGGTGTAGATATTTCCATCTTTATTCAGATGGCCGTGTAGATATTTCCATGCTTATACAGATGACTGTGTAGATATTTCCATGTTTATATGGATGGCGGTGTAGATATTTCCATGTTTATAGAGATAGCGGTGTAGATATTTCCGTGTTCATACTGATAGCGGTGTAGATATTTCCATGTTTATAGAGATAGCGGTGTAGGTATTTCCATATTTATAAAGATAGCGGTGTAGATATTTCCATGTTTATTCAGATGGCTGTGTAGATATTTCCATGATTGTACAGATGGCGGTGTACATATTTCCCTGTTTATACGGATATCGGTGTAGATATTGCCATCTTTATACAGATAGCGGTGTAGATATTTCCATGTTTATACAGATCGTGGTGTAGATATTTCCATGTTTGTACAGATAGCGGTGTAGATAGTTCCATGTTTATACAGTAGCGGTGTAGAAATTTCCATGTTTATACAGATTGCGGAGTAGATATTTCCAACTTTCTACAGATGGCAGTGTAGATTTTTCCACGTTTATACAGATAGCGGTGTAGATATTTCCATGTTTACACAGATGGTGGTGTAGATATATCAATGTTCATGCAGATGGCAGTGTAGATATTTCCATGTTTATAGAGATGGCGATGTAGATATTTCTATGTTTATGGAGATAGCGTCATAGATATTTCCATATTTATAGAGATGGCGATGTAAGTACTTCCATGTTTATACAGATAGCGGTGTAGATATTTCCATGTTTATACAGATTGTGGTGTAGTTATTTCCATGTTTATAGAGATACCGTTGAAGATATTTCCATGTTTATACAGATACCGGTGTAGATATTTCCATGTTTATACAGATACCATTGTAGATATTTCCATGTTTATACAGATGGCGGTGTAGATATTAGCATGTTTACACAGATGGTGGTGTAGATATATCAATGTTCATGCAGATGGCGGTGTAGATATTTCCATGTTTATAGAGATGGCGATGTAGATATTTCTATGTTTATAGAGATAGCGGTGTACATATTTCCATATTTATAGAGATGGCGGTGTAAGTACCTCCATGTTTATACAGATAGCGGTTTAGATATTTCCATGTTTATTCAGATTGTGGTGTAGATATTTCCATGTTTATACAGATACCGGTGTAGATATTTCCATGTTTATACCGATACCGTTGTAGGTATTTCCATGTTTATACAGATAGCGGTGAAGATATTTCCATGTTTATACTGATGGCTGTGTAGATATTTCTATGTGTATACAGATGGCAGTGTAGGTATTTCCATGTCTATACAGATGGCAGTGTAGATAATTCCATCTTTATACAGATGACTGTGTACATATTTGCATGTTTTTACAGATGGCGGTGCAGATATTTCCATTTTTATACAGATGGCGATGTGGATATTTCCACAATTATACATATGGCAGTGTTGATAATTCCATGTTTATACAGATAGCGTTGTAGATATTTCCATGTTTATACAGAGAGCGGTGTAGATATTTCCATCTTTATACAGATGGCATTGTAGATATTTCCATGCTTATACAGATGTCTGTGTAGATATTTCCATGTTTACACAGATGGCGGTGTAGATATTTCCATGTTTATAAAGATCGCGGTGTAGATTTTTCCGTGTTCATACTGATAGCGGTGTAGATATTTCTATCTTTATAGAGATAGCTGTGTAGATATTTCTATATTTATAAAGATAGCGGTGTAGATATTTCCATGTTTATTCAGATGGCTGTGTAAATATTTCCATGATTGTACAGATGGCGGTGTACATATTTCCCTGTTTATACAGATATCGGTGTAGATATTGCCATCTTTATACAGACAGCGGTGTAGATATTTCCATGTTTATACAGATCGTGGTGTAGATATTTCCATGTTTGTACAGAGAGCGGTGTAGATAGTTCCATGTTTATACAGTAGGGGTGTAGAAATTTCCATGTTTATACAGATCACGGAGAAGATATTTCCAACTTTCTACAGATGGCAGTGTAGATATTTCCATGTATATACAGATGGCAGTGTAGATATTTCCATCTTTATACACATGACTGTGTACATATTTCAATGTTTTTACAGATGGCGGTGCAGATATTTCCATGTTTATACTGATAGCGGTTTAGATATTTCCATGTTTATACAGATCGTGGTGTTGATATTTCCATATTTGTAAAGATAGCGGTGTAGATAGTTCCATGTTTATACAGTAGCGGTGTAGAAATTTCCATGTTTATACAGATCGCGGAGTAGATATTTCCATCTTTCTACAGATGGCAGTGTAGATATTTCCATGTTTATACAGATGGTGGTGTAGATATATCAATGTTCATGCAGATGGCGGTGTAGATATTTCCATGTTTATAGAGATGGCGATGTAGATAATTCTATGTTTATAGAGATAGCGGTGTAGATATTTCCATATTTATAGAGATGGCGGTGTAAGTACTTCCATGTTTATAGAGATAGTGGTGTAGATATTTCCATGTTTATACAGATTGCGGTATAGATATTTCCATGTTTATACAGATACCATTGAAGATATATCCATGTTTATACAGATACCGGTGTAGATATTTCCATGTTTATACCGATACCGTTGTAGGTATTTCCATGTTTATACAGATATCGGTGAAGGTATTTCCATGTTTATACTGATGGCTGTGTAGATATTTCCATGTGTATACAGATGGCAGTGTAGAAATTTCCATGTCTATACAGATGGCATTGTAGATATTTCCATTTTATTCAGATGACTGTGTACATATTTCCATGTTTTTACAGATGGCGGTGCAGATATTTCCATGTTTATACAGAGAGCGGTGTAGATATTTCCATCTTTATTCAGATGGCCGTGTAGATATTTCCATGCTTATACAGATGACTGTGTAGATATTTCCATGTTTATATGGATGGCGGTGTAGATATTTCCATGTTTATAGAGATAGCGGTGTAGATATTTCCGTGTTCATACTGATAGCGGTGTAGATATTTCCATGTTTATAGAGATAGCGGTGTAGGTATTTCCATATTTATAAAGATAGCGGTGTAGATATTTCCATGTTTATTCAGATGGCTGTGTAGATATTTCCATGATTGTACAGATGGCGGTGTACATATTTCCCTGTTTATACGGATATCGGTGTAGATATTGCCATCTTTATACAGATAGCGGTGTAGATATTTCCATGTTTATACAGATCGTGGTGTAGATATTTCCATGTTTGTACAGATAGCGGTGTAGACAGTTCCATGTTTATACAGTAGCGGTGTAGAAATTTCCATGTTTATACAGATTGCGGAGTAGATATTTCCAACTTTCTACAGATGGCAGTGTAGATTTTTCCACGTTTATACAGATAGCGGTGTAGATATTTCCATGTTTACACAGATGGTCGTGTAGATATATCAATGTTCATGCAGATGGCAGTGTAGATATTTCCATGTTTATAGAGATGGCGATGTAGATATTTCTATGTTTATGGAGATAGCATCATAGATATTTCCATATTTATAGAGATGGCGATGTAAGTACTTCCATGTTTATACAGATAGCCGTGTAGATATTTCCATGTTTATACAGATTGTGGTGTAGTTATTTCCATGTTTATAGAGATACCGTTGAAGATATTTCCATGTTTATACAGATACCGGTGTAGATATTTCCATGTTTATACAGATACCATTGTAGATATTTCCATGTTTATACAGATGGCGGTGTAGATATTAGCATGTTTCCACAGATGTTGGTGTAGATATATCAATGTTCATGCAGATGGCGGTGTAGATATTTCCATGTTTATAGAGATGGCGATGTAGATATTTCTATGTTTATAGAGATAGCGGTGTAGATATTTCCATATTTATAGAGATGGCGGTGTAAGTACCTCCATGTTTATACATATAGCGGTTTAGATATTTCCATGTTTATTCAGATTGTGGTGTAGATATTTCCATGATTATACAGATACCGGTGTAGATATTTCCATGTTTATACCGATACCGTTGTAGGTATTTCCATGTTTATACAGATAGCGGTGAAGATATTTCCATGTTTATACTGATGGCTGTGTAGATATTTCTATGTGTATACAGATGGCAGTGTAGGTATTTCCATGTCTATACAGATGGCAGTGTAGATAATTCCATCTTTATACAGATGACTGTGTACATATTTGCATGTTTTTACAGATGGCGGTGCAGATATTTCCATTTTTATACAGATGGCGGTGTGGATATTTCCACAATTATACATATGGCAGTGTTGATAATTCCATGTTTATACAGATAGCGGTGTAGATATTTCCATCTTTATACAGATGGCATTGTAGATATTTCCATGCTTATACAGATGTCTGTGTAGATATTTCCATGTTTACACAGATGGCGGAGTAGATATTTCCATGTTTATAAAGATCGCGGTGTAGATTTTTCCGTGTTCATACTGATAGCGGTGTAGATATTTCTATCTTTATAGAGATAGCTGTGTAGATATTTCTATATTTATAAAGATAGCGGTGTAGATATTTCCATGTTTATTCAGATGGCTGTGTAAATATTTCCATGATTGTACAGATGGCGGTGTACATATTTCCCTGCTTATACAAATATCAGTGTAGATATTGCCATCATTATACAGACAGCGGTGTAGATATATCCATGTTTATACAGATCGTGGTGTAGATATTTCCATGTTTGTACAGAGAGCGGTGTAGATAGTTCCATGTTTATACAGTAGCGTTGTAGAAATTTCCATGTTTATACAGATCGCGGAGTAGATATTTCCAACTTTCTACAGATGGCATTGTAGATATTTCCATGTTTATACAGATGGCGGAGTAGATATTTCCATGTTTATAGAGATGGCAATGTAGATATTTCTATGTTTATAGAGATAGCGGTGTAGATATTTCCATATTTATACAGATTGTGGTGTAGATATTTCCATGTTTATACAGATACCGTTGAAGATATTTCCATGTTTATACAGATACCGTTGAAGGTATTTACATGCTTATACAGATACCGTTGTAGATATTTCCATGTTTATACAGATACCGTTGTAGATATTTCCATATTTATACAGATAGCGGTGAAGTTATTTCCATGTTTATACTGATGACTGTGTAGATATTTCCATGTGTGTACAGATGGCAGTGTAGATATTTCCATGTCTATACAGATGGCAGTGTAGATATTTCCATCTTTTTACAGATGACGGTGTACATATTTCCATGTTTTTACAGATGGCGGTGCAGATATTTCCATGTTTATACTGATAGCGGTGTAGATATTTCCATGTTTATACAGATCGTGGTGAAGGTATTTCCATGTTTGTACAGATAGCAGTGTAGATAGTTCCATGTTTATAGAGTAGCAGTGTAGAATTTGCCATGTTTATACAGATCGCGGAGTAGATATTTCCAACTTTCTACAGATGACAGTGTAGATATTTCCATGTATATACAGATGGCGGTGTAGATATTTCCATGTTTACACAGATGGTGGTGGAGATATATCAATGTTCATGCAGATGGCGGTGTAGATATTTCCATGTTTATAAAGATGGCTATGTAGATATTTCTATGTTTATAGAGATAGCAGTGTAGATATTTCCATATTTATAGAGATGGCGGTGTAAGTACTTCCATGTTTATACAGATAGCGGTGTAGATATTTCCATGTTTATACAGATTGTGGTGTAGATATTTCCATGTTTATACACATACCGTTGAAGATATTTCCATGTTTATACAGATACCGGTGTAGATATTTCCATGTTTATACAGATACCGTTGTGGATATTTCCATGTTTATACAGATAGCGGTGAAGATATTTCCATGTTTATACTGATGGCTGTGTAGATATTTCCATGAGTATACAGCTGGCAGTGTAGATAATTCCATGTCTATACAGATGGCAGTGTAGATATTTCCATCTTTATACAGATGACTGTGTACATATTTCCATGTTTTTACAGATGGCGGTGCAGATATTTCCATGTTTATACTGATAGCGGTGTAGATATTTCCATGTTTATACAGATCGTGATGTGGATATTTCCATGTTTGTACAGATAGCGGTGTAGATAGTTCCATGTTTATACAGTAGCGGTGTAGAAATTTCCATGTTTATACAGATCGCGGAGTAGATATTTCCAACTTTCTACAGATGGCAGTGTAGATATTTCCATGTTTATACAGATGGCGGAGTAGATATTTCCATGTTTATAGAGATAGCGGTGTAGATATTTCCGTGTTCATACTGATAGCGGTGTAGATATTTCCATGTTTATAGAGATAGCGGTGTAGATACTTCCATATTATAAAGATAGCGGTGTAGATATTTCCATGTTTATTCAGATGGCTGTGTAGATATTTCCATGATTGTACAGATGGTGGTGTACATATTTCCGTGTTTATACAGATATCTGTGTAGATATTGCCATCTTTATACAGATAGCGGTGTAGATATTTCCATGTTTATACAGATGGTGTAGATATTTCCACGTTTGTACATATAGCGTTGTGGATAGTTTCATGTTTATACAGTAGCGGTGTAGAAATTTCCATGTTTATACAGATCTCGGAGTAGATATTTCCAACTTTCTACAGATGGCAGTGGAGATATTTCCATGTTTATACACATGGCGGTGTAGATATTTCCATGTTTACACAGATGGTGGTGTAGATATATCAATGTTCATGCAGATGGCGTTGTAGGTATTTCCATGTTTATAGAGATGGCGATGTAGATATTTCTATGTTTATAGAAATAGCGGTGTAGATATTTACATATTCATAGAGAGGGCGGTGTAAGTACTTCCATGTTTACAGAGATAGTGGTGTAGATATTTCCATGTTTATACAGATTGTGGTGTAGATATTTCCATGTTTATACAGATACCGTTGAAGTTATTTCCATGTTTATACAGACACCGGTGTAGATATTTCCATGTTTATACAGATAACGTTGTTCATATTTCCATGTTTATACAGATAGCGGTGAAGATATTCCCATGTTTATACTGATGGCTGTGTAGATATTTCCGTGTGTATACAGATGGCAGTGTAGATATTTCCATGTCTATTGAGATGGCAGTGTAGATATTTCCATGTTTATACAGATGACTGTGTACATATTTCCATGTTTTTACAGATGGCAGTGCAGATATTTCCATGTTTATACAGATAGCGGTGTGGATATTTCCATGATTATACATATGGCCGTGTTGATAATTCCACGTTTATACAGATAGCGTTGTAGATATTTCCATGTTTATACAGATGACTGTGTACATATTTCCATGTTTTTACAGATGGCAGTGCAGATATTTCCATGTTTATACAGATAGCGGTGTGGATATTTCCATGATTATACATATGGCCGTGTTGATAATTCCACGTTTATACAGATGGCATTGTAGATATTTCCATGCTTATACAGATGGCTGTGTAGATATTTCCATGGTTATACATATGGCGGTGCAGATATTTCCATGTTTATACAGAGAGCGGTGTAGATATTTCCATCTTTATACAGATGGCAGTGTAGATATTTCCATGCTTATACAGATGACTGTGTAGATATTTCCATGTTGATACAGATGTCGGTGTAGATATTTCCATGTTTATACAGAGAGCGGTGTAGCTATTTCCATCTTTATTCAGATGGCAGTGTAGAAATTTCCATACTTATACAGATGACTGTGTAGTTATTTCCATGTTTATACAGATGGCTGTGTAGATATTTCCATGTTTATAGAGATAGCGGTGTAGATATTTCCGTGTTCATACTGATAGCGGTGTAGATATTTCCATGTTTATAGAGATAGCGGTGTAGATATTTCCATATTTATAAAGATAGCGGTGCAGATATTTCCATCTTTATTCAGATGGCAGTGTAGATATTTCCATGCTTATACAGATGACTGTGTAGATATTTCCATGTTTATACGGATGGCGGTGTAGATATTTCCATGTTTATAGGGATAGCGGTGTAGATATTTCCGTGTTCATACTGATATCTGTGTAGATATTTCCATGTTTATTCAGAAGGCTGTGTAGATATTTCCATGATTGTACAGATGGCAGTGTACATATTTCCCTGTTTATACAGATATCGGTGTAGATATTGCCATCTTTATACAGATAGCTGTGTAGATATTTCCATGTTTATACAGATTGTGGTGTAGATATTTCCATGTTTATACAGATAATGTTGAAGTTATTTCCATGTTTATACAGATACCGGAGTAGATATTTCCATGTTTATACAGATACCGTTGTAGATATTTCCATGTTTATAGAGACAGCGGTGAAGATATTTCCATGTTTAAACTGATGGCTGTGTAGATATTTCCAAGTGTATACAGATGGCAGTGTAGATATTTCCAGATCTATACAGATGGCAGTGTAGAAATTTCCATCTTTATACAGATGACTGTGTACATATTTCCATGTTTTTACAGATGGTGGTGCAGGTATTTCCATGTTTATACACATAGCAGTGTAGATATTTCCATGTTTATACATATCATGGTGTAGATATTTCCATGTTTGTACAGATAGCTGTGTAGACAGTTCCATGTTTATACAGTAGCGGTGTAGAAATTTCCATGTTTATACAGATCGTTGAGTAGATATTTCCAACTTTCTGCAGATGGCAGTGTAGATGTTTCCATGTTTATACAGATGGCGATGGAGATATTTCCATGTTTATCAGATGGTGGTGTAGATATATCCATTTTCATGCAGATGGTGGTGTAGATATTTCCATGTTTATAGAGATGGCGATGTAGATATTTCTATGTTTATAGAGATAGCGGTGTAGATATTTCCATATTTATAGAGATGGCTGTGTAAGTACTTCCATGTTTATACAGATATCGGTGTAGATATTTCCATCTTTATTCAGATGGCTGTGTAGATATTTCCATGATTGTACAGATGGTGGTGTACATATTTCCCAGTTTATAGTGATATCTGTGTAGATATTGCCATCTTTATACAGATAGCGGTGAAGATATTTCCATGTTTATACAGATAACGTTGTAGATATTTCCATGTTTATACTGATGGGTGTGTGGATATTTCCATGTGTATACAGATGGCAGTGTAGATATTTACATGTCTATACAGATGGCAGTGTAGCTATTTCCATGTTTATAGAGATGACTGTGTACATATTTCCATGTTTTCACAAATGGCGGTGCAGATATTTCCATGTTTATACAGATAGCGTTGTGGATATTTCCATGATTATACATATGGCGGTGTTGATAATTCCATGTTTATACAGATAGCGTTGTAGATATTTCCATGTTTATACAGAGAGCGGTGTAGACATTTCCATCTTTATACAGATGGCATTGTAGATATTTCCATGCTTTACAGTTGACTGTGTAGATATTTCCATGTTTATACAGAGAACGGTGTAGATATTTCCATCTTTATACAGATGGCAGTGTAGATATTTCCGGGCTTATACAGATGACTGTGTAGATATTTCCATGTTGATACAGAGAGCGGTGTAGTTACTTCCATCTTTATTCAGATGGCAGTGTAGATATTTCCATGCTTATACAGATGACTGTGTAGATATTTCCATGTTTATACAGATGGCGGTGTAGATATTTCCATGTTTATAGGGATAGCGGTGTAGATATTTCCATATTTATAAAGATAGCGGGGTAGATATTTCCATGTTTATTCAGATGGCTGTGTAGATATTTCCATGATTGTAAAGATGGCGGTGTACATATTTCCCTGTTTATACAGATATCTGTGTAGATATTGCCATCTTTATACAGATAGCGGTGTAGATATTTCCATGTTTATACAGATCGTGGTGTAGATATTTCCATGTTTGTACAGATAGCGGTGTAGATAGTTCCATGTTTATACAGTTGCGGTGTAGAAATTTCCATGTTTATACAGATCGCGG
The DNA here is from genome assembly GCF_029289425.2 of Pan paniscus. Taxonomy (NCBI): domain Eukaryota; kingdom Metazoa; phylum Chordata; class Mammalia; order Primates; family Hominidae; genus Pan; species Pan paniscus. The sequence goes on along the minus strand of NC_073270.2, from coordinate 411,305 downwards.
AGTAGATATTTCCAACTTTCTACAGATGGCAGTGTAGATATTTCCACGTTTATACATATGGCGGTGTAGATATTTCCATGTTTACACAGATGGTGGTGTAGATATATCAATGTTCATGCAGATGGCGGTGTAGATATTTCCATGTTTATAAAGATGGCGATGTAGATATTTCTATGTTTATAGAGATAGCGGTGCAGATATTTCCATATTTATAGAGATGGCGGTGTAAGTACTTCCATGTTTATACAGATAGCGGTGTAGTTATTTCCATGTTTATACAGATTGTGGTGTAGATATTTCCATGTTTATACACATACCGTTGAAGATATTTCCATGTTTATACAGATACCGGTGTAGATATTTCCATGTTTATACAGACAGCGGTGAAGATATTTCCATTTTTATACTGATGGCTGTGTAGATATTTCCATGTGTATACAGATGGCAGTGTAGATATTTCCATGTCTATACAGATGGCAGTGTAGATATTTCCATCTTTATACAGATGACTGTGTACATATTTCCATGTTTTTACAGATGGCGGTGCAGATATTTCCATGTTTATACTGATAGCGGTGTAGATATTTCCATGTTTATACAGATCGTGGTGTGGATATTTCCATGTTTGTAAGATAGCGGTGTAGATAGTTCCATGTTTATACAGTAGCGGTGTAGAAATTTCCATGTTTATACAGATCGCGGAGTAGATATTTCCAACTGTCTACAGATGGCAGTGTAGATATTTCCATGTTTATACTGATGGCGGTGTAGATATTTCCATGTTTATAGAGATAGCGGTGTAGATACTTCCATATTATAAAGATAGCGGTGTAGATATTTCCATGTTTATTCAGATGGCTGTGTAGATATTTCCATGATTGTAGAGATGGTGGTGTACATATTTCCCTGTTTATACAGATATCTGTGTTGATATTGCCATCTTTATACAGATAGCGGTGTAGATATTTCCATGTTTATGCAGATCATGGTGTAGATGTTTCCATGTTTGTACAGATAGCGGTGTAGATAGTTTCATGTTTATACAGTAGCGGTGTAGAATTTTCCATGTTTATACAGATCGTGGAGTTGATATTTCCAACTTTCTACAGATGGCAGTGTAGATATTTCCACGTTTATACAGAAGGCGGTGTAGATATTTCCATGTCTACACAGATGGTGGTGTAGATATATCAATGTTCATGCAGATGGCGGTGTAGATATTTCCAAGTTTATAGAGATGGCGATGTAGATATTTCTATGTTTATACAGATAGCGGTGTAGATTTTTCCATATTTATAGAGATGGCGGTGTAACTACTTCCATGTTTATAGAGATAGTGGTGTAGATATTTCCATGTTTATACAGACTGTGGTGTAGATGTTTCCATGTTTATACAGATACCGTTGAAGATATTTCCATGTTTGTACAGATACCGGTGCAGTTATTTCCATGTTTATACAGATACCGTTGTAGATATTTCCATGTTTATACAGATAGCGGTGAAGATATTTCCATGTTTATACTGATGGCTGTGTAGATATTTCCAAGTGTATACAGATGGCAGTGTAGATATTTCCATGTCTATACAGATGGCAGTGTAGATATTTCCATCTTTATACAGATGACTCTGTATATATTTCCGTGTTTTTGCAGATGGCGGTGCAGATATTTCCATGTTTATACAGATAGCGGTGTGGATATTTCCATGATTATACATGTGGCGGTGTTGATAATTCCAAGTTTATAAAGATAGCGTTGCAGATATTTCCATGTTTATACAGAGAGTGGTGTAGACATTTCCATCTTTATACAGCTGGCATTGTAGATATTTCCATGCTTATACAGATGACTGTGTAGATATTTCCATGTTTATGCAGATGGCGGTGTAGATATTTCCATGTTTATACAGAGAGCGCTGTATATATTTCCATCTTTATACAGATGGCCTTGTAGATATTTCCATGCTTATACAGATGACTGTGTAGATATTTCCATGTTGATACAGATGTCGGTGTAGATATTTCCATGTTTATACAGAGAGCGGTGTAGATATTTCCATCTTTATTCAGATGGCAGTGTAGATATTTCCATGCTTATACAGATGACAGTGTAGATATTTCCATGTTTATAGAGATGGCGGTGTAGATATTTCCATGTATATAGAGATAGCGGTGTAGATATTTCCATGCTTATACAGATGACTGTGTAGATATTTCCATGTTTACACAGATGGCGGAGTAGATATTTCCATGTTTATAGAGATAGCGGTGTAGATATTTCCGTGTTCATACTGATAGCGGTGTAGATATTTCCATGTTTATAGAGATAGCGGTGTAGATACTTCCATATTATAAAGATAGCGGTGTAGATATTTCCATGTTTATTCAGATGGCTGTGTAGATATTTCCATGATTGTACAGATGGTGGTGTACATATTTCCCTGTTTATACAGATATCTGTGTAGATATTGCCATCTTTATACAGATAGCGGTGTAGATATTTCCATGTTTATACAGATCATGGTGTAGATATTTCCATGTTTGTACAGATAGCGGTGTAGATAGTTTCATGTTTATACAGTAGCGGTGTAGAATTTTCCATGTTTATACAGATCGTGTAGTTGATATTTCCAACTTTCTACAGATGGCAGTGTAGATATTTCCACGTTTATACAGAAGGCGGTGTAGATATTTCCATGTTTACACAGATGGTGGTGTAGATATATCAATGTTCATGCAGATGGCGGTGTAGATATTTCCATGTTTATAGAGATGGCGATGTAGATATTTCTATGTTTATACAGATAGCAGTGTAGATATTTCCATATTTATAGAGATGGCGGTGTAACTACTTCCATGTTTATAGAGATAGTGGTGTAGATATTTCCATGTTTATACAGACTGTGGTGTAGATGTTTCCATGTTTATACAGATACCGTTGAAGATATTTCCATGTTTGTACAGATACCGGTGCAGTTATTTCCATGTTTATACAGATACCGTTGTAGATATTTCCATGTTTATACAGATAGCGGTGAAGATATTTCCATGTTTATACTGATGGCTGTGTAGATATTTCCAAGTGTATACAGATGGCAGTGTAGATATTTCCATGTCTATACAGATGGCAGTGTAGATATTTCCATCTTTATACAGATGACTGTGTACATATTTCCGTGTTTTTGCAGATGGCGGTGCAGATATTTCCATGTTTATACAGATAGCGGTGTGGATATTTCCATCATTATACATGTGGCGGTGTTGATAATTCCATGTTTATAAAGATAGCGTTGCAGATATTTCCATGTTTATACAGAGAGTGGTGTAGACATTTCCATCTTTATACAGCTGGCATTGTAGATATTTCCATGCTTATACAGATGACTGTGTAGATATTTCCATGTTTATGCAGATGGCGGTGTAGATATTTCCATGTTTATACGGAGAGCGGTGTAGATATTTCCATCTTTATTCAGATGGCAGTGTAGATATTTCCATGCTTATACAGATGACTGTGTAGATATTTCCATGTTTATAGAGATGGCGGTGTAGATATTTCCATGTATATAGAGATAGCGGTGTAGATATTTCCATGTTTATACAGAGAGCGGTGTAGACATTTCCATCTTTATACAGCTGGCATTGTAGATATTTCCATGCTTATACGGATGACTGTGTAGATATTTCCATGCTTATACAGATGGCGATGTAGATATTTCCATGTTTATACAGAGAGCGCTGTAGATATTTCCATCTTTATACAGATGGCCTTGTAGATATTTCCATGCTTATAGAGATGACTGTGTAGATATTTCCATGTTGATACAGATGTCGGTGTAGATATTACCATGTTTATACACAGAGCGGTGTAGATATTTCCATCTTTATTCAGATGGCAGTGTAGATATTTCCATGCTTCTACAGATGACTGTGTAGATATTTCCATGTTTATAGAGATGGCGGTGTAGATATTTCCATGTTTATAGAGATAGCGGTGTAGATATTTCCATGTTCATACTGATAGCGGTGTAGATATTTCCATGTTTATGGAGATAGCGGTGTAGATATTTCCATATTTATAAAGATAGCGGTGTAAATATTTCCATGTTTATTCAGACGGCTGTATAGATATTTCCATGATAGTACAGATTGCGGTGTACATATTTCCCTGTTTATACAGTTATCGGTGTAGATATTGCCATCTTTATACAGATAGCGGTGTAGATATTTCCATGTTTATACAGATCGTGGTGTGGATATTTCCATGTTTGTACAGATAGCGGTTTAGATAGTTCCATGTTTATATACTAGCGGTGTAGAAATTTCCATGTTTATACAGATCGCGGAGTAGATATTTCCAACTTTCTACAGATGGCAGTGGAAATATTTCCATGTTTATACACATGGCGGTGTAGATATTTCCATGTTTACACAGATGGTGGTGTAGATATATCAATGTTCATGAAGATGGCGGTGTAGTTATTTCCATGTTTATAGAGATGGCGATGTAGATATTTCTATGTTTATAGAAATAGCGGTGTAGATATTTCAATATTTATAGAGACGGCGGTGTAAGTACTTCCATGTTTACAGAGATAGTGGTGTAGATATTTCCATGTTTATACAGATTGTGGTGTAGATATTTCCATGTTTATACAGATACCGTTGAAGATATTTCCATGTTTATACAGATACCGGTGTAGATATTTCCATGTTTATACAGATACCGTTGTAGATATTTCCATGTTTATACAGATAGCGGTGAAGATATTTCCATGTTTATACTGATGGCTGTGTAGATATTTCCATGTGTATACAGATAGCAGTGTAGATATTTCCATGTCTATACAGATGGCAGTGTAGATATTTCCATGTTTATACAGATGACTGTGTACATATTTCCATGTTTTCACAGATGGCGGTGCAGATATTTACATGTTTATACAGATAGCGGTGTGGATATTTCCATGATTATACATATGGCGGTGTTGATAATTCCATGTTTATACAGATAGCGTTGTAGATATTTCCATGTTTATACAGAGAGCGGTGTAGACATTTCCATCTTTATACAGATGGCATTGTAGATATTTCCATGCCTATACAGATGACTGTGTAGATATTTCCATGTTTATACAGATGGCCGCGTAAACATTTCCATGTTTATACAGAGAGCAGTGTACATAATTCCATCTTTATACAGATGGCAGTGTAGATATTTCCATGCTGATACAGATGACTGTGAAGATATTTCCGTGTTGATACAGATGTCGGTGTAGATATTTCCATGTTTATACAGAGAGCGGTGTATATATTTCCATCTTTATTCAGATGGCAGTGTAGTTATTTCCATGCTTATACAGATGACTTTGTAGATATTTCCATGTTTATACAGATGGCTGTGTAGATATTTCCATGATTGTACAGATGGTGGTGTACAAATATCCCTGTTTATACAGATATCTGTGTAGATATTGCCATCTTTATACAGATAGCGGTGTAGATATTTCCATGTTTATACAGATCATGGTGTAGATATTTCCATGTTAGTACGGATAGCGATGTAGATAGTTCCATGTTTATACAGTAACGGTGTAGAAATTTCCATGTTTATACAGATCGTGGAGTAGATATTTCCAACTTTCTACAGATGGCAATGTAGATATTTCCACGTTTATACAGAAGGCGTTGTAGATATTTCCATGTTTACACAGATGCTGGTGTAGATATATCAATGTTCATGCAGATGGCGGTGTAGGTATTTCCATGTTTATAGAGATGGCGATGTAGATATTTCTATGTTTATAGAGATAGCGGTGTAGATATTTCCATATTTATAGAGATGGCGGTGTAACTACTTCCATGTTTATAGAGATATTGTTGTAGATATTTCCATGTTTATAGAGATATCGGTGTAGATATTTCCATATTTATAGAGATGGCGGTGTAACTACTTCCATGTTTATAGAGATATTGGTGTAGATATTTCCATGTTTATACAGATTGTGGTGTAGATATTTCCATGTTTATACAGATACCATTGAAGATATTTCCATGTTTATACAGATACCGGTGTAGATATTTCCACGTTTATACAGATACCGTTGTAGATATTTCCATGTTTATAGAGATAGCAGTGAAGATATTTCCATGTTTATACTGATGGCTGTGTAGATATTTCCATGTGTATACAGATGGCAGTGTAGATATTCCCATGTCTATACAGATGGCAGTGTAGATATTTCCATCTTCATACAGATGACTGTGTACATATTTCCGTGTTTTTACAGATGGCGGTGCAGATATTTCCATGTTTATACAGATCGTGGTGTGGATATTTCCATGTTTGTAAGATAGCGGTGTAGATAGTTCCATGTTTATACAGTAGCGGTGTAGAAATTTCCATGTTTATACAGATCGCTGAGTAGATATTTCCAACTGTCTACAGATGGCAGTGTAGATATTTCCATGTTTATACTGATGGCGGTGTAGATATTTCCATGTTTATAGAGATAGCGGTGTGGATACTTCCATATTATAAAGATAGCGGTGTAGATATTTCCATGTTTATTCAGATGGCTGTGTAGATATTTCCATGATTGTACAGATGGTGGTGTACATATTTCCCTGTTTATACAGATATCTGTGTTGATATTGCCATCTTTATACAGATAGCGGTGTAGATATTTCCATGTTTATACAGATCATGGTGTAGATATTTCCATGTTTGTACAGATTGCGGTGTAGATAGTTTCATGTTTATACAGTAGCGGTGTAGAATTTTCCATGTTTATACAGATCGTGGAGTTGATATTTCCAACTTTCTACAGATGGCAGTGTAGATATTTCCACGTTTATACAGAAGGCGGTGTAGATATTTCCATGTTTACACAGATGGTGGTGTAGATATATCAATGTTCATGCAGATGGCGGTGTAGATATTTCCAAGTTTATAGAGATGGCGATGTAGATATTTCTATGTTTATACAGATAGCGGTGTAGATTTTTCCATATTTATAGAGATGGCGGTGTAACCACTTCCATGTTTATAGAGATAGTGGTGTAGATATTTCCATGTTTATACAGACTGTGGTGTAGATGTTTCCATGTTTATACAGATACCGTTGAAGATATTTCCATGTTTGTACAGATACAGGTGCAGTTATTTCCATGTTTATACAGATACCGTTGTAGATATTTCCATGTTTATACAGATAGCGGTGAAGATATTTCCATGTTTATACTGATGGCTGTGTAGATATTTCCAAGTGTATACAGATGGCAGTGTAGATATTTCCATGTCTATACAGATGGCAGTTGAGATATTTCCATCTTTATACAGATGACTCTGTATATATTTCCGTGTTTTTGCAGATGGCGGTGCAGATATTTCCATGTTTATACAGATAGCGGTGTGGATATTTCCATGATTATACATGTGGCGGTGTTGATAATTCCAAGTTTATAAAGATAGCGTTGCAGATATTTCCATGTTTATACAGAGAGTGGTGTAGACATTTCCATCTTTATACAGCTGGCATTGTAGATATTTCCATGCTTATACAGATGACTGTGTAGATATTTCCATGTTTATGCAGATGGCGGTGTAGATATTTCCATGTTTATACAGAGAGCGCTGTATATATTTCCATCTTTATACAGATGGCCTTGTAGATATTTCCATGCTTATACAGATGACTGTGTAGATATTTCCATGTTGATACAGATGTCGGTGTAGATATTTCCATGTTTATACAGAGAGCGGTGTAGATATTTCCATCTTTATTCAGATGGCAGTGTAGATATTTCCATGCTTATACAGATGACAGTGTAGATATTTCCATGTTTATAGAGATGGCGGTGTAGATATTTCCATGTATATAGAGATAGCGGTGTAGATATTTCCATGCTTATACAGATGACTGTGTAGATATTTCCATGTTTACACAGATGGCGGAGTAGATATTTCCATGTTTATAGAGATAGCGGTGTAGATATTTCCGTGTTCATACTGATAGCGGTGTAGATATTTCCATGTTTATAGAGATAGCGGTGTAGATACTTCCATATTATAAAGATAGCGGTGTAGATATTTCCATGTTTATTCAGATGGCTGTGTAGATATTTCCATGATTGTACAGATGGTGGTGTACATATTTCCCTGTTTATACAGATATCTGTGTAGATATTGCCATCTTTATACAGATAGCGGTGTAGATATTTCCATGTTTATACAGATCATGGTGTAGATATTTCCATGTTTGTACAGATAGCGGTGTAGATAGTTTCATGTTTATACAGTAGCGGTGTAGAATTTTCCATGTTTATACAGATCGTGTAGTTGATATTTCCAACTTTCTACAGATGGCAGTGTAGATATTTCCACGTTTATACAGAAGGCGGTGTAGATATTTCCATGTTTACACAGATGGTGGTGTAGATATATCAATGTTCATGCAGATGGCGGTGTAGATATTTCCATGTTTATAGAGATGGCGATGTAGATATTTCTATGTTTATACAGATAGCGGTGTAGATATTTCCATATTTATAGAGATGGCGGTGTAACTACTTCCATGTTTATAGAGATAGTGGTGTAGATATTTCCATGTTTATACAGACTGTGGTGTAGATGTTTCCATGTTTATACAGATACCGTTGAAGATATTTCCATGTTTGTACAGATACCGGTGCAGTTATTTCCATGTTTATACAGATACCGTTGTAGATATTTCCATGTTTATACAGATAGCGGTGAAGATATTTCCATGTTTATACTGATGGCTGTGTAGATATTTCCAAGTGTATACAGATGGCAGTGTAGATATTTCCATGTCTATACAGATGGCAGTGTAGATATTTCCATCTTTATACAGATGACTGTGTACATATTTCCGTGTTTTTGCAGATGGCGGTGCAGATATTTCCATGTTTATACAGATAGCGGTGTGGATATTTCCATCATTATACATGTGGCGGTGTTGATAATTCCATGTTTATAAAGATAGCGTTGCAGATATTTCCATGTTTATACAGAGAGTGGTGTAGACATTTCCATCTTTATACAGCTGGCATTGTAGATATTTCCATGCTTATACAGATGACTGTGTAGATATTTCCATGTTTATGCAGATGGCGGTGTAGATATTTCCATGTTTATACAGAGAGCGGTGTAGATATTTCCATCTTTATTCAGATGGCAGTGTAGATATTTCCATGCTTATACAGATGACTGTGTAGATATTTCCATGTTTATAGAGATGGCGGTGTAGATATTTCCATGTATATAGAGATAGCGGTGTAGATATTTCCATGTTTATACAGAGAGCGGTGTAGACATTTCCATCTTTATACAGCTGGCATTGTAGATATTTCCATGCTTATACGGATGACTGTGTAGATATTTCCATGTTTATACAGATGGCGATGTAGATATTTCCATGTTTATACAGAGAGCGCTGTAGATATTTCCATCTTTATACAGATGGCCTTGTAGATATTTCCATGCTTATAGAGATGACTGTGTAGATATTTCCATGTTGATACAGATGTCGGTGTAGATATTACCATGTTTATACACAGAGCGGTGTAGATATTTCCATCTTTATTCAGATGGCAGTGTAGATATTTCCATGCTTCTACAGATGACTGTGTAGATATTTCCATGTTTATAGAGATGGCGGTGTAGATATTTCCATGTTTATAGAGATAGCGGTGTAGATATTTCCATGTTCATACTGATAGCGGTGTAGATATTTCCATGTTTATGGAGATAGCGGTGTAGATATTTCCATATTTATAAAGATAGCGGTGTAAATATTTCCATGTTTATTCAGACGGCTGTATAGATATTTCCATGATAGTACAGATTGCGGTGTACATATTTCCCTGTTTATACAGTTATCGGTGTAGATATTGCCATCTTTATACAGATAGCGGTGTAGATATTTCCATGTTTATACAGATCGTGGTGTGGATATTTCCATGTTTGTACAGATAGCGGTTTAGATAGTTCCATGTTTATATACTAGCGGTGTAGAAATTTCCATGTTTATACAGATCGCGGAGTAGATATTTCCAACTTTCTACAGATGGCAGTGGAAATATTTCCATGTTTATACACATGGCGGTGTAGATATTTCCATGTTTACACAGATGGTGGTGTAGATATATCAATGTTCATGAAGATGGTGGTGTAGTTATTTCCATGTTTATAGAGATGGCGATGTAGATATTTCTATGTTTATAGAAATAGCGGTGTAGATATTTCAATATTTATAGAGACGGCGGTGTAAGTACTTCCATGTTTACAGAGATAGTGGTGTAGATATTTCCATGTTTATACAGATTGTGGTGTAGATATTTCCATGTTTATACAGATACCGTTGAAGATATTTCCATGTTTATACAGATACCGGTGTAGATATTTCCATGTTTATACAGATACCGTTGTAGATATTTCCATGTTTATACAGATAGCGGTGAAGATATTTCCATGTTTATACTGATGGCTGTGTAGATATTTCCATGTGTATACAGATAGCAGTGTAGATATTTCCATGTCTATACAGATGGCAGTGTAGATATTTCCATTTTTATACAGATGACTGTGTACATATTTCCATGTTTTCACAGATGGCGGTGCAGATATTTACATGTTTATACAGATAGCGGTGTGGATATTTCCATGATTATACATATGGCGGTGTTGATAATTCCATGTTTATACAGATAGCGTTGTAGATATTTCCATGTTTATACAGAGAGCGGTGTAGACATTTCCATCTTTATACAGATGGCATTGTAGATATTTCCATGCCTATACAGATGACTGTGTAGATATTTCCGTGTTTATACAGTTGGCCGCGTAAACATTTCCATGTTTATACAGAGAGCAGTGTACATAATTCCATCTTTATACAGATGGCAGTGTAGATATTTCCATGCTGATACAGATGACTGTGAAGAAATTTCCGTGTTGATACAGATGTCGGTGTAGATATTTCCATGTTTATACAGAGAGCGGTGTATATATTTCCATCTTTATTCAGATGGCAGTGTAGATATTTCCATGCTTATACAGATGACTTTGTAGATATTTCCATGTTTATACAGATGGCTGTGTAGATATTTCCATGATTGTACAGATGGTGGTGTACAAATATCCCTGTTTATACAGATATCTGTGTAGATATTGCCATCTTTATACAGATAGCGGTGTAGATATTTCCATGTTTATACAGATCATGGTGTAGATATTTCCATGTTAGTACGGATAGCGATGTAGATAGTTCCATGTTTATACAGTAACGGTGTAGAAATTTCCATGTTTATACAGATCGTGGAGTAGATATTTCCAACTTTCTACAGATGGCAATGTAGATATTTCCACGTTTATACAGAAGGCGTTGTAGATATTTCCATGTTTACACAGATGCTGGTGTAGATATATCAATGTTCATGCAGATGGCGGTGTAGGTATTTCCATGTTTATAGAGATGGCGATGTAGATATTTCTATGTTTATAGAGATAGCGGTGTAGATATTTCCATATTTATAGAGATGGCGGTGTAACTACTTCCATGTTTATAGAGATATTGTTGTAGATATTTCCATGTTTATAGAGATATCGGTGTAGATATTTCCATATTTATAGAGATGGCGGTGTAACTACTTCCATGTTTATAGAGATATTGGTGTAGATATTTCCATGTTTATACAGATTGTGGTGTAGATATTTCCATGTTTATACAGATACCATTGAAGATATTTCCATGTTTATACAGATACCGGTGTAGATATTTCCACGTTTATACAGATACCGTTGTAGATATTTCCATGTTTATAGAGATAGCAGTGAAGATATTTCCATGTTTATACTGATGGCAGTGTAGATATTTCCATGTGTATACAGATGGCAGTGTAGATATTCCCATGTCTATACAGATGGCAGTGTAGATATTTCCATCTTCATACAGATGACTGTGTACATATTTCCGTGTTTTTACAGATGGCGGTGCAGATATTTCCATGTTTATACAGATAGCGGTGTGGATATTTCCATGATTATACATATGGCTGTGTTGACAATTCCATGTTTATACAGATAGCGTTGTAGATTTTTCCATGTTTATACAGAGAGCGGTGTAGTCATTTCCAAGTTTATACAGATGGCATTGTAGATATTTCCATGCTTATACAGATGACTGTAGATATTTCCATGTTTATACAGATGGCGGTGTAGATATTTCCATGTTTATAAAGAGAGCGGTGTAGATATTTCCATCTTTATACAGATGGCCGTGTAGATATTTCCATGCTTCTACAGATGACTGTGTAGTTATTTCCATGTTGATACAGATGTCGGTGTAGATATTTCCATGTTTATACAGAGAGCGGTGTAGATATTTCCATCTTTATTCAGATGGCAGTGTAGATATTTCCATGCTTATACAGACGACTGTGTAGATATTTCCATGTTTATACAGATGGCGGTGTAGATATTTCCATGTTTATAGAGATAGCGGTGTAGATATTTCCGTGTTCATACTGGTAGCGGTATAGATATTTCCATGTTTTAGAGATAGCGGTGTAGATATTTCCATATTTATAAAGATAGCGGTGCAGATATTTCCATGTTTATTCAGAGGGATGTGTAGATATTTCCATGATTGTACAGATGGTGGTGTACCTATTTCCCTGTTTTTACAGATATCTGTGTAGATATTGCCATCTTTATACAGATAGCGGTGTAGATATTTCCGTGTTTAGACAGATCATGTTGTAGATATTTCCATGTTTGTACAGATAGCGGTGTAGATAGTTCCATGTTTATACAGTAGCGGTGTAGAAATTTCCATGTTTATACAGATCGCGGAGTAGATATTTCCAACTTTCTACAGATGGCAGTGGAGATATTTCCATGTCTATACACATGGCGGTGTAGATATTTCCATGTTTACACAGATGGTGGTGTAGATATATCAATGTTCATGCAGATGGCGGTGTAGGTATTTCCATGTTTATAGAGATGGCGATGTAGATATTTCTATGTTTATAGAAATAGCAGTGTAGATATTTCCATATTTATAGAGATGGCGGTGTAAGTACTTCCATGTTTACAGAGATAGTGGTGTAGATATTTCCATGTTTATACAGATTGTGGTGTAGATATTTCCATGTTTATACAGATACCGTTGAAGATATTTCCATGTTTATTCAGATAACGGTGTAGATATTTCCATGTTTATAAAGATAACGTTGTAGATATTTCCATGTTAATACAGATAGCGGTGAAGATATTTCCATGTTTATACTGATGGCTGTGTAGATATTTCCATGTGTATACAGATGGCTGTGTAGATATTTCCATGTCTGTACAGATGGCCGTGTAGATATTTCCATGCTTATACAGATGACTGTGTAGATATTTCCATGTTGATACAGATGTCGGTGTAGATATTTCCATGTTTATACAGAGAGCGGTGTAGCTATTTCCATCTTTATTCAGATGGCAGTGTGGATATTTCCATGCTTATACAGATGACTGTGTAGTTATTTCCATGTTTATACAGATGGCTGTGTAGATATTTCCATGTTAATAGAGATAGCGCTGTAGATATTTCCGTGTTCATACTGATAGCGGTGTAGATATTTCCATGTTTATAGAGATAGCGGTGTAGATATTTCCATATTTATAAAGATAGCGGTGTAGATATTTCCATGTTTATTCAGATGGCTGTGTAGATATTTCCATGATTGTACAGATGGTGGTGTACATATTTCCCTGTTTATACAGATATCTGTGTAGATATTGCCATCTTTATACAGACAGCGGTGTAGATATTTCCATGTTTATAGAGATACCGTTGAAGATATTTCCATGTTTATACAGATACCGGTGTAGATATTTCCATGTTTATACAGATAACGTTGTAGATATTTCCATGTTTATACAGATAGCGGTGAAGATATTTCCATGTTTATACTGATGGCTGTGTAGATATTTCCATGTGTATACAGATGGCAGTGTGGATATTTCCATGTCTATACAGATGGCAGTGTAGCTATTTCCATGTTTATACAGATGACTGTGTACATTTTTCCATGTTTTCACAGATGGCGGTGCAGATATTTCCATGTTTATACAGATAGCGTTGTGGATATTTCCATGATTATACATATGGCGCTGTTGATAATTCCATGTTTATACAGATAGCGTTGTAGATATTTCCATGTTTTTACAGAGAGCGGTGTAGACATTTCCATCTTTATACAGATGGCATTGTAGATATTTCCATGCTTATACAGATGACTGTGTAGATATTTCCATGTTTATACAGATGGCGGTGTAGATATTTCCATGTTTATACAGAGAACGGTGTAGATATTTCCATCTTTATACAGATGGCACTGTGGATATTTCCGTGCTTATACAGATGACTGTGTAGATATTTCCATGTTGATAAAGATGTCGGTGTAGATATTTCCATGTTTATAGAGATGGCAATGTAGATATTTCTATGTTTATAGAGATAGCGGTGTAGATATTTCCATATTTATAGAGATGGCGGTGTAAGTACTTCCATGTTTATACAGATAGCGGTGTAGATATTTCCATGTTTATACAGATTGTGGTGTAGATATTTCCATGTTTATACACATACCGTGGAAGATATTTCCATGTTTATAGAGATACCGGTGTAGATATTTCCATGTTTATACATATACCGTTGTAGATTTTTCCATGTTTATACAGATAGCGGTGAAGATATTTCCATGTTTATACTGATGGCTGTGTAGATATTTCCATGTGTATACAGATGGCAGTGTAGATATTTCCATGTCTATACAGATGGCCGTGTAGATATTTCCATCTTTATACAGATGACTGTGTACATATTTCCATGTTTTTACGGAAGGCGGTGCAGATATTTCCAAGTTTATACTGATAGCGGTGTACATATTTCCATGTTTATACAGATCGTGGTGTGGATATTTCCATGTTCGTACAGATAGCGGTGTAGATAGTTCCATGTTTATACAGTAGCGGTGTAATAATTTCCATGTTTATACAGATCGCGGAGTAGATATTTCCAACTTTCTACAGATGGCAGTGTAGATATTTCCATGTTTATACAGATGGCGGAGTAGATATTTCCATGTTTATAGAGATAGCGGTGTAGATACTTCCATATTATAAAGATAGCGGTGTAGATATTTCCATGTTTATTCAGAAGGCTGTGTAGATATTTCCATGATTGTACAGATGGTGGTGTACATATTTCCGTTTTTATACAGATATCTGTGTAGATATTGCCATCTTTATACAGATAGCGGTGTAGATATTTCCATGTTTATACAGATCATGGTGTAGATATTTCCATGTTTGTACAGATAGCGGTGTAGATAGTTTCATGTTTATACAGTAGCGGTGTAGAAATTTCCATGTTTATACAGATCGTGGAGTTGATATTTCCAACTTTCTACTGATGGCAGTGTAGATATTTCCACGTTTATACAGAAGGCGGTGTAGATATTTCCATGTTTACACAGATGGTGGTGTAGATATGTCAATGTTCATGCAGATGGCGGTGTAGATATTTCCATGTTTATATAGATGGCGATGTAGATATTTCTATGTTTATACAGATAGCGGTGTAGATATTTCCATATTTATAGAGATGGCGGTGTAACTACTTCCATGTTTATAGAGATAGTGGTGTAGATATTTCCATGTTTATACAGATTGCGGTGTAGATATTTCCATGTTTATACAGATACCGTTGAAGATATTTCCATGTTTATACAGATAACGGTGCAGTTATTTCCATGTTTATACAGATACCGTTGTAGATATTTCCATGTTTATACAGATAGTGGTGAAGATATTTCCATGTTTATACTGATGGCTGTGTAGATATTTCCAAGTGTATACAGATGGCAGTGTAGATATTTCCATGTCTATACAGATGGCAGTGTAGATATTTCCATCTTTATACAGATGAATGTGTACATATTTCCGTGTTTTTACAGATGGCGGTGCAGATATTTCCATGTTTATACAAATAGCGTTGTGGATATTTCCATGATTATACATATGGCGGTGTTGATAATTCCATTTTTATACAGATAGCGTTGTAGATATTTCCATGTTTATACAAAGAGCGGTGTAGACATTTCCATCTTTATACAGATGGCATTGTAGATATTAACATGCCTATAGAGATGACTGTTTAGATATTTCCATGTTTATACAGAAGGCCGTGTAAACATTTCCATGTTTAAACAGAGAGCGGAGTACTTAATTCCATCCTTATGCAGATTGCAGTGTAGATATTTCCATGCTTATACAGATGACTGTGAAGATATTTCCATGTTGATACAGATGTCAGTGTAGATATTTCCATGTTTATACAGAGAGCGGTGTAGATATTTCCATCTTTATTCAGATGGCAGTGTAGATTTTTCCATGCTTATACAGATGACTTTGTAGATATTTCCATGTTTATACAGATGGCTGTGTAGATATTTCCATGATTGTACAGATGGTGGTGTACATATATCCCTTTTTATACAGATATCTGTGTAGATATTGCCATCTTTATACTGATAGCGGTGTAGATATTTCCATGTTTATTCAGATCATGGTGTAGATATTTCCATGTTTGTACAGATAGCGGTGAAGATAGTTCCATGTTTATACAGTAACGGTGTAGAAATTTCCATGTTTATACAGATCGTGGAGTAGATATTTCCAACTTTCTACAGATGGCAGTGTAGATATTTCCACGTTTATACAGAAGGCGTTGTAGATATTTCCATGTTTACACAGATGTTGGTGTAGATATATCAATGTTCATGCAGATGGCGGTGTAGGTATTTCCATGTTTATAGAGATAGCAGTGAAGATATTTCCATGTTTATACTGATGGCAGTGTAGATATTTCCATGTGTATACAGATGGCAGTGTAGATATTCCCATGTCTATACAGATGGCAGTGTAGATATTTCCATCTTCATACAGATGACTGTGTACATATTTCCGTGTTTTTACAGATGGCGGTGCAGATATTTCCATGTTTATACAGATAGCGGTGTGGATATTTCCATGATTATACATATGGCTGTGTTGACAATTCCATGTTTATACAGATAGCGTTGTAGATTTTTCCATGTTTATACAGAGAGCGGTGTAGTCATTTCCAAGTTTATACAGATGGCATTGTAGATATTTCCATGCTTATACAGATGACTGTAGATATTTCCATGTTTATACAGATGGCGGTGTAGATATTTCCATGTTTATAAAGAGAGCGGTGTAGATATTTCCATCTTTATACAGATGGCCGTGTAGATATTTCCATGCTTCTACAGATGACTGTGTAGTTATTTCCATGTTGATACAGATGTCGGTGTAGATATTTCCATGTTTATACAGAGAGCGGTGTAGATATTTCCATCTTTATTCAGATGGCAGTGTAGATATTTCCATGCTTATACAGACGACTGTGTAGATATTTCCATGTTTATACAGATGGCGGTGTAGATATTTCCATGTTTATAGAGATAGCGGTGTAGATATTTCCGTGTTCATACTGGTAGCGGTATAGATATTTCCATGTTTTAGAGATAGCGGTGTAGATATTTCCATATTTATAAAGATAGCGGTGCAGATATTTCCATGTTTATTCAGATGGATGTGTAGATATTTCCATGATTGTACAGATGGTGGTGTACCTATTTCCCTGTTTTTACAGATATCTGTGTAGATATTGCCATCTTTATACAGATAGCGGTGTAGATATTTCCGTGTTTAGACAGATCATGTTGTAGATATTTCCATGTTTGTACAGATAGCGGTGTAGATAGTTCCATGTTTATACAGTAGCGGTGTAGAAATTTCCATGTTTATACAGATCGCGGAGTAGATATTTCCAACTTTCTACAGATGGCAGTGGAGATATTTCCATGTTTATACACATGGCGGTGTAGATATTTCCATGTTTACACAGATGGTGGTGTAGATATATCAATGTTCATGCAGATGGCGGTGTAGGTATTTCCATGTTTATAGAGATGGCGATGTAGATATTTCTCTGTTTATAGAAATAGCAGTGTAGATATTTCCATATTTATAGAGATGGCGGTGTAAGTACTTCCATGTTTACAGAGATAGTGGTGTAGATATTTCCATGTTTATACAGATTGTGGTGTAGATATTTCCATGTTTATACAGATACCGTTGAAGATATTTCCATGTTTATTCAGATAACGGTGTAGATATTTCCATGTTTATAAAGATAACGTTGTAGATATTTCCATGTTAATACAGATAGCGGTGAAGATATTTCCATGTTTATACTGATGGCTGTGTAGATATTTCCATGTGTATACAGATGGCTGTGTAGATATTTCCATGTCTGTACAGATGGCCGTGTAGATATTTCCATGCTTATACAGATGACTGTGTAGATATTTCCATGTTGATACAGATGTCGGTGTAGATATTTCCATGTTTATACAGAGAGCGGTGTAGCTATTTCCATCTTTATTCAGATGGCAGTGTGGATATTTCCATGCTTATACAGATGACTGTGTAGTTATTTCCATGTTTATACAGATGGCTGTGTAGATATTTCCATGTTAATAGAGATAGCGCTGTAGATATTTCCGTGTTCATACTGATAGCGGTGTAGATATTTCCATGTTTATAGAGATAGCGGTGTAGATATTTCCATATTTATAAAGATAGCGGTGTAGATATTTCCATGTTTATTCAGATGGCTGTGTAGATATTTCCATGATTGTACAGATGGTGGTGTACATATTTCCCTGTTTATACAGATATCTGTGTAGATATTGCCATCTTTATACAGACAGCGGTGTAGATATTTCCATGTTTATAGAGATACCGTTGAAGATATTTCCATGTTTATACAGATACCGGTGTAGATATTTCCATGTTTATACAGATAACGTTGTAGATATTTCCATGTTTATACAGATAGCGGTGAAGATATTTCCATGTTTATACTGATGGCTGTGTAGATATTTCCATGTGTATACAGATGGCAGTGTGGATATTTCCATGTCTATACAGATGGCAGTGTAGCTATTTCCATGTTTATACGGATGACTGTGTACATTTTTCCATGTTTTCACAGATGGCGGTGCAGATATTTCCATGTTTATACAGATAGCGTTGTGGATATTTCCATGATTATACATATGGCGCTGTTGATAATTCCATGTTTATACAGATAGCGTTGTAGATATTTCCATGTTTTTACAGAGAGCGGTGTAGACATTTCCATCTTTATACAGATGGCATTGTAGATATTTCCATGCTTATACAGATGACTGTGTAGATATTTCCATGTTTATACAGATGGCGGTGTAGATATTTCCATGTTTATACAGAGAACGGTGTAGATATTTCCATCTTTATACAGATGGCACTGTGGATATTTCCGTGCTTATACAGATGACTGTGTAGATATTTCCATGTTGATAAAGATGTCGGTGTAGATATTTCCATGTTTATAGAGATGGCAATGTAGATATTTCTATGTTTATAGAGATAGCGGTGTAGATATTTCCATATTTATAGAGATGGCGGTGTAAGTACTTCCATGTTTATACAGATAGCGGTGTAGATATTTCCATGTTTATACAGATTGTGGTGTAGATATTTCCATGTTTATACACATACCGTGGAAGATATTTCCATGTTTATAGAGATACCGGTGTAGATATTTCCATGTTTATACATATACCGTTGTAGATTTTTCCATGTTTATACAGATAGCGGTGAAGATATTTCCATGTTTATACTGATGGCTGTGTAGATATTTCCATGTGTATACAGATGGCAGTGTAGATATTTCCATGTCTATACAGATGGCCGTGTAGATATTTCCATCTTTATACAGATGACTGTGTACATATTTCCATGTTTTTACGGAAGGCGGTGCAGATATTTCCAAGTTTATACTGATAGCGGTGTACATATTTCCATGTTTATACAGATCGTGGTGTGGATATTTCCATGTTCGTACAGATAGCGGTGTAGATAGTTCCATGTTTATACAGTAGCGGTGTAATAATTTCCATGTTTATACAGATCGCGGAGTAGATATTTCCAACTTTCTACAGATGGCAGTGTAGATATTTCCATGTTTATACAGATGGCGGAGTAGATATTTCCATGTTTATAGAGATAGCGGTGTAGATACTTCCATATTATAAAGATAGCGGTGTAGATATTTCCATGTTTATTCAGAAGGCTGTGTAGATATTTCCATGATTGTACAGATGGTGGTGTACATATTTCCGTTTTTATACAGATATCTGTGTAGATATTGCCATCTTTATACAGATAGCGGTGTAGATATTTCCATGTTTATACAGATCATGGTGTAGATATTTCCATGTTTGTACAGATAGCGGTGTAGATAGTTTCATGTTTATACAGTAGCGGTGTAGAAATTTCCATGTTTATACAGATCGTGGAGTTGATATTTCCAACTTTCTACTGATGGCAGTGTAGATATTTCCACGTTTATACAGAAGGCGGTGTAGATATTTCCATGTTTACACAGATGGTGGTGTAGATATGTCAATGTTCATGCAGATGGCGGTGTAGATATTTCCATGTTTATATAGATGGCGATGTAGATATTTCTATGTTTATACAGATAGCGGTGTAGATATTTCCATATTTATAGAGATGGCGGTGTAACTACTTCCATGTTTATAGAGATAGTGGTGTAGATATTTCCATGTTTATACAGATTGCGGTGTAGATATTTCCATGTTTATACAGATACCGTTGAAGATATTTCCATGTTTATACAGATAACGGTGCAGTTATTTCCATGTTTATACAGATACCGTTGTAGATATTTCCATGTTTATACAGATAGTGGTGAAGATATTTCCATGTTTATACTGATGGCTGTGTAGATATTTCCAAGTGTATACAGATGGCAGTGTAGATATTTCCATGTCTATACAGATGGCAGTGTAGATATTTCCATCTTTATACAGATGAATGTGTACATATTTCCGTGTTTTTACAGATGGCGGTGCAGATATTTCCATGTTTATACAAATAGCGTTGTGGATATTTCCATGATTATACATATGGCGGTGTTGATAATTCCATTTTTATACAGATAGCGTTGTAGATATTTCCATGTTTATACAAAGAGCGGTGTAGACATTTCCATCTTTATACAGATGGCATTGTAGATATTAACATGCCTATACAGATGACTGTTTAGATATTTCCATGTTTATACAGAAGGCCGTGTAAACATTTCCATGTTTAAACAGAGAGCGGAGTACTTAATTCCATCCTTATGCAGATTGCAGTGTAGATATTTCCATGCTTATACAGATGACTGTGAAGATATTTCCATGTTGATACAGATGTCAGTGTAGATATTTCCATGTTTATACAGAGAGCGGTGTAGATATTTCCATCTTTATTCAGATGGCAGTGTAGATTTTTCCATGCTTATACAGATGACTTTGTAGATATTTCCATGTTTATACAGATGGCTGTGTAGATATTTCCATGATTGTACAGATGGTGGTGTACATATATCCCTTTTTATACAGATATCTGTGTAGATATTGCCATCTTTATACTGATAGCGGTGTAGATATTTCCATGTTTATTCAGATCATGGTGTAGATATTTCCATGTTTGTACAGATAGCGGTGAAGATAGTTCCATGTTTATACAGTAACGGTGTAGAAATTTCCATGTTTATACAGATCGTGGAGTAGATATTTCCAACTTTCTACAGATGGCAGTGTAGATATTTCCACGTTTATACAGAAGGCGTTGTAGATATTTCCATGTTTACACAGATGTTGGTGTAGATATATCAATGTTCATGCAGATGGCGGTGTAGGTATTTCCATGTTTATAGAGATGGCGATGTAGATATTTCTATGTTTATAGAGATAGCGGTGTAGATATTTCCATATTTATAGAGATGGCGGTGTAAGTACTTCCATGTTTATACAGATAGCTGTGTAGATATTTCCATGTTTATACAGATTGTGGTGTAGATATTTCCAGTTTTCTACAGATACCTTTGAAGATATTTCCATGTTTATACAGATACCGGTGCAGTTATTTCCATGTTTATACGGATACCGTTGTAGATATTCCCATGTTTATACAGATAGCGGTGAAGATATTTCTATGTTTACACTGATGGCTGTGTAGATATTTCCAAGTGTATACAGATGGCAGAGTAGAAATTTCCATGTCTATACAGATGGCAGTGTAGATATTTCCATCTTTATACAGATAACTGTGTACATATTTCCATGTTTTTACAGATGGCGGTGCAGATATTTCCATGTATATACTGATAGCGGTGTAGATATTTTCATGTTTATACAGATCGTGGTGTAGATATTTCCATGTTTGTACAGATAACGGTGTAGATAGTTCCATGTTTATACAGTAGCGATGAAGAAATTTCCATGTTTATAGAGATCGCGGAGTAGATATTTCCAACTTTCTACAGATGGCAGTGTAGATATTTCCATGTATATACAGATGGCGGTGTAGATATTTCCATGTTTACACAGATGCTGGTGTAGATATATCAATGTTCATGCAGATGGCGGTGTAGATATTTCCATGTTTATAGAGAAGGCGATGTAGATATTTATATGTTTATAGAGAGAGCGGTGTAGATATTTCCATATTTATAGAGATGACGGTGTAACTACTTCCATGTTTATAGAGATATTGGTGTAGATATTTCCATGTTTATACAGATTGTGGTGTAGATATTTCCATGTTTATACAGATACCGTTGAAGATATTTCCATGTTTATACAGATACCGTTGTAGATATTTCCATGTTTATACAGATACCGTTGTAGATATTTCCATGTTTATAGAGATAGCGGTGAAGATATTTCCATGTTTATACTGATGGCAGTGTAGATATTTCCATGTGTATACAGATGGCAGTGTAGATATTTCCATGTCTATACAGATGGTAGTGTAGATATTTCCATCTTTATACAGATAACTGTGTACATATTTCCGTGTTTTTACAGATGGCGGTGCAGATATTTCCATGTTTACACAGATAGCGGTGTGGATATTTCCATGATTATACATATGGCGGTGTTGATAATTCCATGTTTATACAGATAGCGTCATAGATATTTCCATGTTTATGCAGAGAGCGGTGTAGACATTTCCATCTTTGTACAGATGGCATTGTAGATATTTCCATGCTTATACAGATGACTGTGTAGGTATTTCCATGTTTATACAGATGGCGGTGTAGATATTTCCATGTTTATACAGAGAGCGGTGTAGATATTTCCATCTTTATACAGATGGCAGTGTAGATATTTCCATGCTTATACAGATGTCTCTGTAGATATTTCCATGTTGATACAGATGTCGGTGTAGATATTTCCATGTTTATACAGAGAGCGGTGTAGATATTTCCATCTTTATTCAGATGGCAGTGTAGATATTTCCATGCTTATACAGATGACTGTGTAGATATTTACATGTTTATACAGATGGCAGTGTAGATATTTGCATGTTTATAGAGATAGCGGTGTAGTTATTTCCGTGTTCA
The DNA here is from genome assembly GCF_029289425.2 of Pan paniscus. NCBI lineage: Eukaryota > Metazoa > Chordata > Mammalia > Primates > Hominidae > Pan > Pan paniscus. Next base: position 387,670 of record NC_073270.2, on the reverse strand, counting down.
TACTGATAGCATTGTAGATATTTCCATGTTTATAGAGATAGCGGTACAGATATTTCCATATTTATAAAGATAGCGGTGTAGAAATTTCCATGTTTATTCAGATGGCTGTGTAGATATTTCCATGATTGTACAGATGTCGGTGTACATATTTCCCTGATTATACAGATATCGGTGTAGATATTGCCATCTTTATACAGAATAGCGGTGTAGATATTTCCATGTTTTTACAGATCGTGGTGAGGATATTTCCATGATTGTACAGATAGCGGTGTAGATATTTCCATGTTTATAGAGATAGCGGTGTAGATATTTCCATATTTATACAGATAGCGGCGTAGATATTTCATGTTTGTTCAGATGGCTGTGTAGATATTTCCATGATTATACAGATGGTGGTGTACATATTTCCCTGTTTATACAGATATCGGTGTAGATATTGCCATCTTTATACACATAGCGGTGTAGATATTTTCACCTTTATACAGATTGTGTTGTAGATATTTCCTTGTTTATACAGATGGTGGTGTAGATATTACCATGTTTTACAGATAATGGTGTAGATATTTCCATGTTTGTAGAGATAGCGGTATGGATATTTCCATGTTTATAGTGATGGTGGTGTAGATATTTCCATATTTATACTGATAGCAGTGTAGATATTTCCATGTTTATACTGATAGCGATGTAGATATTTCCATGTTTATACAAATCGTGGTGTCGATATTTCCATGTTTGAGCAGATAGCGGTGTAGATAGTTCCATGTTAATATAGTAGCGGTGTAGAAATTTCCATGTTTCTACAGATCGTGGAGTAGATATTTCCAACTTTCTACAGATTGCAGTGTAGATATTTCCATGTTTATACACATGGCGGTGTAGATATTTCCATGTTTACACAGATGGTGGTGTAGATATATCAATGTTCATGCAGATGGCGGTGTAGATATTTCCATGTTTATAGAGATGGCGATGTAGATATTTCTATGTTTATAGAGATAGCGGTGTAGATATTTCCATATTTATAGTGATGGCGGTGTAAGTACTTCCATGTTTATACAGATAGCGGTGTAGATATTTCCATCTTTATACAGATTGTGGTGTAGTTATTTCCATGTTAATACAGATACCGTTGAAGATATTTCCATGTTTATACAGATACCGGTGTAGATATTTCCATGTTTATACAGACACCATTGTAGATATTTCCATGTTTATACAGATAGCGGTGAAGATATTTCCATGTTTATACTGATGGCTGTGTAGATATTTCCATGTGTATACAGATGGCAGTGTAGATATTTCCATGTCTATACAAATGGCAGTGTAGATATTTCCATCTTTATACAGATGACTGTGTACATATTTCCATGTTTTTACAGACGGCGGTGCAGATATTTCCATGTTTATACTGATTGCGGTGTAGATATTTCCATTTTTATACAGATCGCGGTGTAGATATTTCCATGTTTGTACAGATAGCGGTGTAGATAGTTCCATGTTTATACAGTAGTGGTGTAGAAATTTCCATGTTTATACAGATCCCGGTGTAGATATTTCCAACTTTCTACAGATGGCAGTGTAGATATTTCCATGTTTATACAGATGGCGGTGTAGATATTTCCATGTTTACACAGATGGTGGTGTAGATATATCAATGTTCATGCAGATGGCCGTGTAGATATTTCCATGTTTATAGAGATGGCGATGTAGATATTTCTATGTTTATAAAGATAGCGGTGTAGAGATTTCCATATTTATAGAGATGGCGGTGTAAGTACTTCCATGTTTATAGAGATATCGGTTTAGATATTTCCATGTTTATACAGATTGTGGTGTAGATATTTCCATGTTTATACAGATACCGTTGAAGATATTTCCATATTTATACGGATACCGGTGTAGATATTTCCATGTTTATACAGATACAGTTGTAGATATTTCCATGTTTATACAGATAGCGTTGAAGATATTTCCATGTTTATACTGATGGCAGTGTAGATATTTCCATCTTTATACAGATGACTCTGTACATATTTCCATGTTTTAACAGATGGCGGTGCAGATATTTCCATGTTTATACAGATAGCGGTGTGGATATTTCCATCATTATACATATGGCGGTGTTGATAATTCCATGTTTATACAGATAGCGTCATAGATATTTCCATGTTTATGCAGAATGCGGTGTAGACATTTCCATATTTATACAGATGGCATTGTAGATATTTCCATGCTTATACAGATGACTGTCTAGATATTTCCATGTTTATACAGATGGCGGTGTAGATATTTCCATGTTTATACAGAGAGCGGTGTAGATATTTCCATCTTTATACAGATGGCAGTGTAGATATTTCCATGCTTATACAGATGTCTCTGTAGATATTTCCATGTTGATACAGATGTCGGTGTAGATATTTCCATGTTTAACAGAGAGCGGTGTAGATATTTCAATCTTTATTCATATGGCAGTGTAGATATTTCCATGCTTATACAGATGACTGTGTAGATATTTCCATGTTTATACAGATGGCGGTGTAGATACTGCCATATTATAAAGATAGCGGTGTAGAAATTTCCATGTTTATTCAGATGGCTGTGTAGATATTTCCATGATTGTACAGATGTCGGTGTACATATTTCCCTGTTTATACAGATATCGGTGTAGATATTGCCATCTTTATACAGATAGCGGTGTAGATATTTCCATGTTTATACAGATCGTGGTGTAGATATTTCCATGTTTGTACAGATAGCGGTGAAGATATTTCCATGTTTATACTGATGGCTGTGTAGATATTTCCATGTGTATACAGATGGCAGTGTAGATATTTCCATGTCTATACAGATGGCAGTGTAGATATTTCCATCTTTATACAGATGACTGTGTACATATTTCCATGTTTTTACAGATGGCGGTGCAGATATTTCCATGTTTATACTGATTGCGGTGTAGATATTTCCATTTTTATACAGATCGCGGTGTAGATATTTCCATGTTTGTACAGATAGCGGTGTAGATAGTTCCATGTTTATACAGTAGTGGTGTAGAAATTTCCATGTTTATACAGATCCCGGTGTAGATATTTCCAACTTTCTACAGATGGCAGTGTAGATATTTCCATGTTTATACAGATGGCGGTGTAGATATTTCCATGTTTACACAGATGGTGGTGTAGATATATCAATGTTCATGCAGATGGCCGTGTAGATATTTCCATGTTTATAGAGATGGCGATGTAGATATTTCTATGTTTATAAAGATAGCGGTGTAGAGATTTCCATATTTATAGAGATGGCGGTGTAAGTACTTCCATGTTTATAGAGATATCGGTTTAGATATTTCCATGTTTATACAGATTGTGGTGTAGATATTTCCATGTTTATACAGATACCGTTGAAGATATTTCCATATTTATACGGATACCGGTGTAGATATTTCCATGTTTATACAGATACAGTTGTAGATATTTCCATGTTTATACAGATAGCGTTGAAGATATTTCCATGTTTATACTGATGGCAGTGTAGATATTTCCATCTTTATACAGATGACTCTGTACATATTTCCATGTTTTAACAGATGGCGGTGCAGATATTTCCATGTTTATACAGATAGCGGTGTGGATATTTCCATCATTATACATATGGCGGTGTTGACAATTCCATGTTTATACAGATAGCGTCATAGATATTTCCATGTTTATGCAGAATGCGGTGTAGACATTTCCATATTTATACAGATGGCATTGTAGATATTTCCATGCTTATACAGATGACTGTCTAGATATTTCCATGTTTATACAGATGGCGGTGTAGATATTTCCATGTTTATACAGAGAGCGGTGTAGATATTTCCATCTTTATACAGATGGCAGTGTAGATATTTCCATGCTTATACAGATGTCTCTGTAGATATTTCCATGTTGATACAGATGTCGGTGTAGATATTTCCATGTTTAACAGAGAGCGGTGTAGATATTTCAATCTTTATTCATATGGCAGTGTAGATGTTTCCATGCTTATACAGATGACTGTGTAGATATTTCCATGTTTATACAGATGGCGGTGTAGATACTTCCATATTATAAAGATAGCGGTGTAGAAATTTCCATGTTTATTCAGATGGCTGTGTAGATATTTCCATGATTGTACAGATGTCGGTGTACATATTTACCAGTTTATACAGATATCGGTGTAGATATTGCCATCTTTATACAGATAGCGGTGTAGATATTTCCATGTTTATACAGATCGTGGTGTAGATATTTCCATGTTTGTACAGATAGCGGTGTAGATAGTTCCATGTTGATACAGTAGCGGTGTAGAAATTTCCATGTTTATACAGATCGCGGAGTAGATATTTCCAACTTTCTACAGATGGCAGTGTAGATATTTCCACGTTTATACAGATGGCGGTGTAGATATTTCCATGTTTACACAGATACCGGTGTAGATATTTCCATGTTTATACAGATACCGTTGTAGATATTTCCATGTTTATACAGATAGCGGTGAAGATATTTCCATGTTTATACTGATGGCTCTGTTGATATTTCCATGTGTATACAGATGGCAGTGTAGATATTTCCATGTCTATATAGATGGCAGTGTAGATATTTCCATCTTTATACAGATGACAGTGTAGATATTTCCATGTTTTTACAGATGGCGGTGCAGATATTTCCATGTTTATACTGATAGCGGTGTAGATATTTCCATGTTTATACAGATCGTGGTGTAGATATTTCCATGTTTGTACAGATAGCGGTGTAGATATTTCCATGTTTATAGAGATGGCGATGTAGATATTTCTATGTTTATAGAGATTGCGGTGTAGTCATTTCCATATTTATAGAGGTGACGGTGTAAGTACTTCCATGTTTATACAGATAGCGGTGTAGATATTTCCATGTTTATACTGATTGTGGTGTGGATATTTCCATGTTTATACAGATACCGTTGAAGATATTTCCATGTTTATACAGATACCGGTGTAGGTTTTCCATGTTTCTACAGATACCGTTGTAGATATTTCCATGTTTATACAGATAGCGGTGAAATTATTTCCATGTTTATACTGATGGCTGTGTAGATATTTCCATGTGTATACAGATGGCAGTGTAGATATTTCCATGTCTATACAGAAGGCAGTGTAGATATTTTCATCTTTGTACAGATGACTGTGTACATATTTCCATGTTTTTACAGATGGCGGTGCAGATATTTCCAGGTTTATACTGATAGCGGTGTAGATATTTCAATGTTTATACAGATCGTGGTGTAGATATTTCCATGTTTGTACAGATAGCGGTGTAGATAGTTCCATGTTGATACAGTAGCGGTGTAGAAATTTCCATGTTTATACAGATCGCGGAGTAGATATTTCCAACTTTCTACAGATGACAGTGTAGATATTTCCATGTTTATACAGATGGTGGTGTAGATATTTCCAAGTTTACACAGATGGTGGTGTAGATATGTCAATGTTCATGCAGATGGCTGTGTAGATATTTCCATGTTTATAGAGATGGCGATGTAGATATTTCTATGTTTATAGAGATAGCGGTGTAGATATTTCCATATTTATAGAGATGGCGGTGTAAGTACTTCCATGTTTATAGAGATAGTGGTGTAGATATTTCCATGTTTATACAGATTGTGGTGTAGATATTTCCATGTTTATACAGATACCGTTGAAGATATTTCTTGTTTATACAGATATCGGTGTAGATATTTCCATGTTTATACAGATACCGTTATAGATATTTCTATGTTTATACAGATAGAGTTGAAGATATTTCCATGTTTATACTGATGGCTGTGTAGATATTTCCATGTGTATACAGATGACAGTGTAGATATTTCCATGTCTATACAGAAGGCAGTGTAGATATTTCCATCTTTATACAGATGACTGTGTACATATTTCCATGTTTTTACAGATGGCGTTGCAGATATTTCCATGTTTATACAGATAGCGGTGTGGATATTTCCATGATTATACATATCGCAGTGTTGATAATTCCGTGTTTATACAGACAGCGTTGTAGATATTTCCATGTTTATACATAGAGCGGAGTAGACATTTCCATCTTTATACAGATGGCATTGTAGATGTTTCCATGCTTATGCAGATGACTGTGTAGAAATTTCCATCTATATACAGATGGCGGTGTAGATATTTCCATGTCTATACAGAGAGCGGTGTAGATATTTCCATCTTTATACAGATGGCAGTGTAGATATTTCCATGCTTATACAGATGACTGCGTAGATATTTCCATGATGATACAGATGTCGGTGTAGATATTTCCATGTTTATACAGAGAGCGGTGTAGATATTTCCATCTTTACACAGATGGCAATGTAGATATTTTGATGCTTATGCAGATGACTGTGTAGATATTTCCATGTTTTTACAGATGGCGGTGTAGGTATTTTGATGCTTATGCAGATGACTGTGTAGATATTTCCATGTTTTTACAGATGGCGGTGTAGATATTTCCATGTTTAGAGAGATAGCGGTGTAGATGTTTCCGTGTTCATACTGATAACGGTGTAGATATTTCCATATTTATAGAGATAGCAGTGTAGATATTTCCATATTTATACAGATAGGTGGGTAGATATTTCCATGTTTATTCAGATGGCTGTTTAGATATTTCCATGATTATACAGATGGCGGTGTACATATTTCCCTGTATATAGAGATATCGGTGTAGATATTGCCATCTTTATACAGAAAGCGGTGTAGATATCTTCATGTATATACAGATTGTGTTGTAGATATTTCCATGCTTATACAGATGGTGGTGTAGATATTACCATGTTTTACAGATAATGGTGTAGATATTTCCATGTTTGTAGAGATAGCGGTATAGATATTTCCATGTTTATAGTGATGGCGGTGTAGATATTGCCATATTTATACTGATAGCAGTGTAGATATTTCCATGTTTATACTGATAGCGATGTTGATATTTCCAAGTTTATACAGATCATGGTGTCGATATTTCCATGTTTGTACAGATAGCGGTGTAGATAGTTCCATGTTGATACAGTAGCGGTGTAGAAATTTCCATGTTTATACAGATCGCGGAGTAGATATTTCCAACTTTCTACAGATGACAGTGTAGATATTTCCATGTTTATACAGATGGTGGTGTAGATATTTCCAAGTTTACACAGATGGTGGTGTAGATATGTCAATGTTCATGCAGATGGCTGTGTAGATATTTCCATGTTTATAGAGATGGCGATGTAGATATTTCTATGTTTATAGAGATAGCGGTGTAGATATTTCCATATTTATAGAGATGGCGGTGTAAGTACTTCCATGTTTATAGAGATAGTGGTGTAGATATTTCCATGTTTATACAGATTGTGGTGTAGATATTTCCATGTTTATACAGATACCGTTGAAGATATTTCTTGTTTATACAGATATCGGTGTAGATATTTCCATGTTTATACAGATACCGTTATAGATATTTCTATGTTTATACAGATAGAGTTGAAGATATTTCCATGTTTATACTGATGGCTGTGTAGATATTTCCATGTGTATACAGATGACAGTGTAGATATTTCCATGTCTATACAGAAGGCAGTGTAGATATTTCCATCTTTATACAGATGACTGTGTACATATTTCCATGTTTTTACAGATGGCGTTGCAGATATTTCCATGTTTATACAGATAGCGGTGTGGATATTTCCATGATTATACATATCGCAGTGTTGATAATTCCGTGTTTATACAGACAGCGTTGTAGATATTTCCATGTTTATACATAGAGCGGAGTAGACATTTCCATCTATATACAGATGGCGGTGTAGATATTTCCATGTCTATACAGAGAGCGGTGTAGATATTTCCATCTTTATACAGATGGCAGTGTAGATATTTCCATGCTTATACAGATGACTGCGTAGATATTTCCATGATGATACAGATGTCGGTGTAGATATTTCCATGTTTATACAGAGAGCGGTGTAGATATTTCCATCTTTACACAGATGGCAATGTAGATATTTTGATGCTTATGCAGATGACTGTGTAGATATTTCCATGTTTTTACAGATGGCGGTGTAGATATTTCCATGTTTAGAGAGATAGCGGTGTAGATATTTCCGTGTTCATACTGATAACGGTGTAGATATTTCCATTTTTATAGAGATAGCAGTGTAGATATTTCCATATTTATACAGATAGGTGGGTAGATATTTCCATGTTTATTCAGATGGCTGTTTAGATATTTCCATGATTATACAGATGGCGGTGTACATATTTCCCTGTATATAGAGATATCGGTGTAGATATTGCCATCTTTATACAGAAAGCGGTGTAGATATTTTCATGTATATACAGATTGTGTTGTAGATATTTCCATGTTTATACAGATGGTGGTGTGGATATTACCATGTTTTACAGATAATGGTGTAGATATTTCCATGTTTGTAGAGATAGCGGTATAGATATTTCCATGTTTATAGTGATGGCGGTGTAGATATTGCCATATTTATACTGATAGCAGTGTAGATATTTCCATGTTTATACTGATAGCGATGTTGATATTTCCAAGTTTATACAGATCATGGTGTCGATATTTCCATGTTTGTACAGATAGCGGTGTAGATAGTTCCATGTTGATACAGTAGCGGTGTAGAAATTTCCATGTTTATACAGATCGCGGAGTAGATATTTTCAACTTTCTACAGATGGCAGTGTAGATATTTCCATGTTTATACAGATGGCGGTGTAGATATTTCCATGTTTACACAGATGGGGGTGTAGATATATCAATGTTCATGCAGATGGCGGTGTAGATATTTCCATGTTTATAGAGATGGCGATGTAGATATTTCTATGTTTATAGAGATAGCGGCGTAGATATTTCCATATTTATAGAGATGGCGGTGTAACTACTTCCATGTTTATACAGATAGCGGTGTATATATTTCCATGTTTATACAGATTGTGGTGTAGATATTTCCATGTTTATACAGATATCATTGAAGATATTTCCATGTTTATGCAGATGGCGGCGTAGATATTTCCATGTTTATAGAGATAGCGGTGTAGACATTTCCATATTTATAAAGATAGCGGTGTAGATATTTCCATGTTTATTCAGATGGCTGTGTAGATATTTCCAAGATTGTACAGATGGCGGTGTACATATTTCCCTGTTTATACAGATATCGGTGTAGATATTGCCATCTTTATACAGATAGCGGTGTAGATATTTCCATGTTTATACAGATCGGGGTGTATATATTTCCATGTTTGTACAGATAGCGGTGTAGATAGTTCCATGTTTAAACAGTAGCGGTGTAGAAATTTCGATGTTTATACAGATCGCGGAGTAGATATTTCCAACTTTCTACAGATGGCAGTGTAGACATTTCCACGTTTATACAGATGGCGGTGTAGATATTTCCATGTTTACACAGATGGTGGTGTAGATATATCAATGTTCATGCACATGGCGGTGTAGATATTTCCATGTTTATAGAGATGACGATGTAGTTATTTCTATGTTTATAGAGATAACGGTGTAGTTATTTCCATACTTATAGAGATGGCCGTGTAAGTACTTCCATGTTTATACAGATTGCGGTGTAGATATTTCCATGTTTATACAGATTGCGGTGTAGATATTTCCATGTTTATACAGATACCGTTGAAGATATTTCCATGTTTATACAGATACCGGTGTAGATATTTCCATGTTCATACAGATACCGTTGTAGATATTTCCATGTTTATACAGATAGCGGTGAAGATATTTCCATGTTTATACTGATGGCTGTGTAGATATTTCCATGTGTATACAGATGACAGTGTAGATATTTCCAAGTCTATACAGAAGGCAGTGTAGATATTTCCATCTTTATACAGATGACTGTGTACATATTTCCATGTTTTTACAGATGGCGTTGCAGATATTTCCATGTTTATACAGATAGCGGTGTGGATATTTCCATGATTATACATATCGCAGTGTTGATAATTCCGTGTTTATACAGAGAGCGTTGTAGATATTTCCATCTTTATTCAGATGGCAGTGTAGATATTTCCATGCTTATACAGATGACTGTGTAGATATTTCCATGTTTATACAGATGGCGGTGTAGATATTTCCATTTTTAGAGAGATAGCGGTGTAGATATTTCCATGTTCATACTGATAGCGGTGTAGATATTTCCATGTTTATAGAGATAGCGGTGTAGATATTTCCATATTTATAAAGATAGCGGTGTACATATTTACATGTTTATTCAGATGGCTCTTTAGATATTTCCATGATTGTACAGATGGCGGTGTACATATTTCCCTGTTTATACAGATTTCGGTGTAGATATTTCCATCTTTACACACATAGCTGTGTAGATATTTGCAAGTTTACACAGATATCTATGTTGGTATTTCCATGTTCACACAGATAGCTTTGTAGATATTTCCATGTTTATACAGATTGCGTTGTACATATTTCCATGTTTATACAGATAGCATTGTAGTTATTTCCATATTTATACAGATAGTGGTGTAGATATTTACATGTTTATACTGATAGCGGTGGAGATATTTCCATATTTATACAGAGAGCGATGTAGATATTTCCATGTTTATAGAGATGACGGTGTAGTTATTTCCATGTTTATACAGCTAGTGGTGTAGATTTTTCCTTGTTTATTCAGATAACGGTGTAGATATTTCCATGTTTATACAGAAAGCGGTGTGGATATTTCCATGTTTACAGAGATAGCGCTTTAGATATTTCCATCTTTGCACAGATTGCAGTGTAGATATTTCGATCTTTACACAGATTGCTGTGTAGATATTTCCAAGTTTACACAGATAGCTCTGTAGATATTTGCACGTTTACACTGATAGCGTTATAGATATTTCCATGTTTATACAGATAGCGTGGTAGATATTTCCATATTTATACAGATAGCGGTGTAGATATTTCCATGTTTATCCAGAGAGCTGTGTAGATAGGTCCATGTCTATACAGATAGCGGTGGAGGTATTTCCATGTTTATACAGATGGCGGTGTAGATAGTTCCATGTTTCTGGAGATGGCGGTGTAGATATTTTCATGTTTATAGAGATGGCGGTATAGATATTTCCATGTTTATTGAGATTGCGGTGTAGATATTTCCATGTTTCTAGAGATAGCGGTATAGGTATTTCCATGTTTATAGCGATAGCGGTGTAGTTACTTCCACGTTTCTACCGATGGCTTTGTAGATATTTCCATGTGTATACTGATGGCAGTGTTTATATTTCCATGTTTATAGATATGGTGGTGTAGATATTTCTATGTTTATACAGATGACTGTGTAGATATTTGCATGTTTATACACCTGGCGGTGTAGGTATTTCCATGTTTATAGAGATAACAGTGTAGATATTTCCATGTTTATAAAGATAGCGGTGTAGATATTTCCATGTTTATGGAGATAGCGGTGTAGATAATTGCATATTTATGCTGATAGCGCTGTAGATATTTCCATGTTTATACAGATGGCGGTGTAGATAATTCCATGTTTATACAGATGGTGGTTTAGATATTTCCTTGTTTAAACAGATAGCGGTGTAGATATTTCCGTATTGATACAGACAGCTGTGTAGATATTTCCAAGTTTACAGAGATAGCGGTGTAGATATTTCCATCTTTGCACAGATTGCCCTGTAGATATTTACATCTTTACACAGACAGCTTGTAGATATTTGCAAGTTTACACAGATATCTGTCTAGAGATTTCCACGTTTACACAGATAGCATTGTAGACATTTCCATGTTTATACAGATAGCGTTGTACATATTTTCATGTTTATACCGATAGCATTGTAGATATTTCCATGTTTATATAGATAGCGGTGTAGATATTGCCATGTTTATACAGATAGTGGTGTAGATATTTCCATGTTTATACTGATAGTGGGGGAGAAATTTCCATGTTTATACAGATAGCGATCTAGACTTTTCCATGTTTATAGAGATAGAGGTGTAGGTATTTCTATGTTTATACAGATAGCGGTGTAGTTATTTCCATGTTTATACAGATAGCAGTGTTGCTATTTCCATGTTTATACAGATAGTGGTGGAGATATTTCCTCGTTTATACAGATCTTGGTGGAGATACTTCCATGTTTATATAGATAGTGGTGTAGATATTTTCATATTTATACAGGTAGCGGTGTAGATATTTCCATGTTTATTCAGATCATGGTGTAGATATTTCCATCTTTCCACAGATGGCAGTGTAGATATTTCCATTTTTATATAGATGGCGGTGTAGATATTACCATGTTTATAGAGATAGCGGTGTAGATATTTCCATGTTCATGCAGATGGCAGTGTAGATATTTCCATGTTTATAGAGATTTCGGTGTAGATATTTCTATGTTTGTAAAGAAAGCGGTGTAGATATTTCCATGTGTATAGAGATGGCGGTGTAGGTATTTCCATGTTTATAGAGATAGTGGTGAAGGTATTTCCATGTTTATAAAGATAGCGGTGTAGATATTTCCATGCTTATACAGATGACTGTGTAGATATTTGCATGTTTATATAGACGGCATTGTAGATATTTCCATGCTTGTAGAGATAACAGTGTAGATAATTCCATGTTTATAAAGATAGCGTTGTAGATATTTCTGTGTTTACAGAGATAGCGGTGTGGATAGTTCCATGTTTATACAGATAGAGGTGTAGATATTTCCATGTTTATAGAGATGGTGGTATAGATATTTCCATGTTAATACAGATGACTGTGTAGGTATTTGCATGTTTCTATAGATGGCAGTGTAGATATTTCCATGTTTATAGAGATAAGAGTGTAGATATTTCCATGTTTATAAAGATAACGGTGTAGATATTTCTGTGTTTACAGAGATAACGCTGTAGATATTTCCATATTGATACAGATAGCGGTGTAGATATTTCCATGATTACAGAGATAGTGGTGTAGATATTTCCATCTTTGCAGTGATTGCGGTGTAGATATTTCCATCTTTAAACAGATAGCTTTGTAGATATTTCCAAGTTTACACAGATAGCTGTGTAGATATTTCCACGTTTACACAGATAGCATTGTAGTTATTTCCATGTTTATACAGATAGCGGTGCAGATATTTCGAAGTTTACAAAAATAGCGGAGGTGGTATTTCCATGTTTATACAGATAGCGGTGTAGATATTTCCATGTTTATACAGCTCGCGGTGTAGGTATTTCCATGTTTATACTGATAGCGGTGGAGATATTTCCAGGTTTATACAGTTAACGATGTAGATATTTCCATGTTTATAGAGATGGCGATGTAGATATTTCCATGTTTATAGAGATTTCGGTGTAGATATTACCATGTTTATAGAGATAGCCGTGTAGGTGTTTCCATGTTTATAGAGATAGCGGAGTAGGTATTTCCATGTTTACACAGATGACTGTGTAGGTATTTCCATGGGTATACAGATGGCAGTGTAGATATTTCCACGTTTATACAGATGGTGGTGTGGATATTTCCATGTTTATACAGATAGCGGTGTTGGTATTTCCATGTTTATACTGATAGCGGTGTAGATATTTCCATGTTTATTCAGATAGCTTTGTAGATATTTCTGTGTTTACAGAGATAGCGGTGTTGATATTTCCATCTTTGCACAGATTGCGTTGTAGATATTTCCATCTTTGCACAGATTGCGGTGTAGATATTTCCAAGTTTACACAAATAGCTGTGTAGACATTTCCATGTTTACACAGATAGCGTTGTAGTTATTTCCATGTTTATCCAGATAGCGGTGTGGATATTTCCATGTTTATACTGATTGCGGTGTTGGTAATTCCATGTTTATACAGTAGTGGTGTAGAAATTTCCATGTTTATACAGATCCCGGTGTAGATATTTCCAACTTTCTACAGATGGCAGTGTAGATATTTCCATGTTTATACAGATGGCGGTGTAGATATTTCCATGTTTACACAGATGGTGGTGTAGATATATCAATGTTCATGCAGATGGCCGTGTAGATATTTCCATGTTTATAGAGATGGCGATGTAGATATTTCTATGTTTATAAAGATAGCGGTGTAGAGATTTCCATATTTATAGAGATGGCGGTGTAATTACTTCCATGTTTATAGAGATATCGGTTTAGATATTTCCATGTTTATACAGATTGTGGTGTAGATATTTCCATGTTTATACAGATACCGTTGAAGATATTTCCATATTTATACGGATACCGGTGTAGATATTTCCATGTTTATACAGATACAGTTGTAGATATTTCCATGTTTATACAGATAGCGTTGAAGATATTTCCATGTTTATACTGATGGCAGTGTAGATATTTCCATCTTTATACAGATGACTCTGTACATATTTCCATGTTTTAACAGATGGCGGTGCAGATATTTCCATGTTTATACAGATAGCGGTGTGGATATTTCCATCATTATACATATGGCGGTGTTGATAATTCCATGTTTATACAGATAGCGTCATAGATATTTCCATGTTTATGCAGAATGCGGTGTAGACATTTCCATATTTATACAGATGGCATTGTAGATATTTCCATGCTTATACAGATGACTGTCTAGATATTTCCATGTTTATACAGATGGCGGTGTAGATATTTCCATGTTTATACAGAGAGCGGTGTAGATATTTCCATCTTTATACAGATGGCAGTGTAGATATTTCCATGCTTATACAGATGTCTCTGTAGATATTTCCATGTTGATACAGATGTCGGTGTAGATATTTCCATGTTTAACAGAGAGCGGTGTAGATATTTCAATCTTTATTCATATGGCAGTGTAGATATTTCCATGCTTATACAGATGACTGTGTAGGTATTTCCATGTTTATACAGATGGCGGTGTAGATACTTCCATATTATAAAGATAGCGGTGTAGAAATTTCCATGTTTATTCAGATGGCTGTGTAGATATTTCCATGATTGTACAGATGTCGGTGTACATATTTCCCTGTTTATACAGATATCGGTGTAGATATTGCCATCTTTATACAGATAGCGGTGTAGATATTTCCATGTTTATACAGATCGTGGTGTAGATATTTCCATGTTTGTACAGATAGCGGTGAAGATATTTCCATGTTTATACTGATGGCTGTGTAGATATTTCCATGTGTATACAGATGGCAGTGTAGATATTTCCATGTCTATACAGATGGCAGTGTAGATATTTCCATCTTTATACAGATGACTGTGTACATATTTCCATGTTTTTACAGATGGCGGTGCAGATATTTCCATGTTTATACTGATTGCGGTGTAGATATTTCCATTTTTATACAGATCGCGGTGTAGATATTTCCATGTTTGTACAGATAGCGGTGTAGATAGTTCCATGTTTATACAGTAGTGGTGTAGAAATTTCCATGTTTATACAGATCCCGGTGTAGATATTTCCAACTTTCTACAGATGGCAGTGTAGATATTTCCATGTTTATACAGATGGCGGTGTAGATATTTCCATGTTTACACAGATGGTGGTGTAGATATATCAATGTTCATGCAGATGGCCGTGTAGATATTTCCATGTTTATAGAGATGGCGATGTAGATATTTCTATGTTTATAAAGATAGCGGTGTAGAGATTTCCATATTTATAGAGATGGCGGTGTAAGTACTTCCATGTTTATAGAGATATCGGTTTAGATATTTCCATGTTTATACAGATTGTGGTGTAGATATTTCCATGTTTATACAGATACCGTTGAAGATATTTCCATATTTATACGGATACCGGTGTAGATATTTCCATGTTTATACAGATACAGTTGTAGATATTTCCATGTTTATACAGATAGCGTTGAAGATATTTCCATGTTTATACTGATGGCAGTGTAGATATTTCCATCTTTATACAGATGACTCTGTACATATTTCCATGTTTTAACAGATGGCGGTGCAGATATTTCCATGTTTATACAGATAGCGGTGTGGATATTTCCATCATTATACATATGGCGGTGTTGATAATTCCATGTTTATACAGATAGCGTCATAGATATTTCCATGTTTATGCAGAATGCGGTGTAGACATTTCCATATTTATACAGATGGCATTGTAGATATTTCCATGCTTATACAGATGACTGTCTAGATATTTCCATGTTTATACAGATGGCGGTGTAGATATTTCCATGTTTATACAGAGATCGGTGTAGATATTTCCATCTTTATACAGATGGCAGTGTAGATATTTCCATGCTTATACAGATGTCTCTGTAGATATTTCCATGTTGATACAGATGTCGGTGTAGATATTTCCATGTTTAACAGAGAGCGGTGTAGATATTTCAATCTTTATTCATATGGCAGTGTAGATATTTCCATGCTTATACAGATGACTGTGTAGGTATTTCCATGTTTATACAGATGGCGGTGTAGATACTTCCATATTATAAAGATAGCGGTGTAGAAATTTCCATGTTTATTCAGATGGCTGTGTAGATATTTCCATGATTGTACAGATGTCGGTGTACATATTTCCCTGTTTATACAGATATCGGTGTAGATATTGCCATCTTTATACAGATAGCGGTGTAGATATTTCCATGTTTATACAGATCGTGGTGTAGATATTTCCATGTTTGTACAGATAGCGGTGAAGATATTTCCATGTTTATACTGATGGCTGTGTAGATATTTCCATGTGTATACAGATGGCAGTGTAGATATTTCCATGTCTATACAGATGGCAGTGTAGATATTTCCATCTTTATACAGATGACTGTGTACATATTTCCATGTTTTTACAGATGGCGGTGCAGATATTTCCATGTTTATACTGATTGCGGTGTAGATATTTCCATTTTTATACAGATCGCGGTGTAGATATTTCCATGTTTGTACAGATAGCGGTGTAGATAGTTCCATGTTTATACAGTAGTGGTGTAGAAATTTCCATGTTTATACAGATCCCGGTGTAGATATTTCCAACTTTCTACAGATGGCAGTGTAGATATTTCCATGTTTATACAGATGGCGGTGTAGATATTTCCATGTTTACACAGATGGTGGTGTAGATATATCAATGTTCATGCAGATGGCCGTGTAGATATTTCCATGTTTATAGAGATGGCGATGTAGATATTTCTATGTTTATAAAGATAGCGGTGTAGAGATTTCCATATTTATAGAGATGGCGGTGTAAGTACTTCCATGTTTATAGAGATATCGGTTTAGATATTTCCATGTTTATACAGATTGTGGTGTAGATATTTCCATGTTTATACAGATACCGTTGAAGATATTTCCATATTTATACGGATACCGGTGTAGATATTTCCATGTTTATACAGATACAGTTGTAGATATTTCCATGTTTATACAGATAGCGTTGAAGATATTTCCATGTTTATACTGATGGCAGTGTAGATATTTCCATCTTTATACAGATGACTCTGTACATATTTCCATGTTTTAACAGACGGCGGTGCAGATATTTCCATGTTTATACAGATAGCGGTGTGGATATTTCCATCATTATACATATGGCGGTGTTGATAATTCCATGTTTATACAGATAGCGTCATAGATATTTCCATGTTTATGCAGAATGCGGTGTAGACATTTCCATATTTATACAGATGGCATTGTAGATATTTCCATGCTTATACAGATGACTGTCTAGATATTTCCATGTTTATACAGATGGCGGTGTAGATATTTCCATGTTTATACAGAGAGCAGTGTAGATATTTCCATCTTTATACAGATGGCAGTGTAGATATTTCCATGCTTATACAGATGTCTCTGTAGATATTTCCATGTTGATACAGATGTCGGTGTAGATATTTCCATGTTTAACAGAGAGCGGTGTAGATATTTCAATCTTTATTCATATGGCAGTGTAGATATTTCCATGCTTATACAGATGACTGTGTAGATATTTCCATGTTTATACAGATGGCGGTGTAGATACTTCCATATTATAAAGATAGCGGTGTAGAAATTTCCATGTTTATTCAGATGGCTGTGTAGATATTTCCATGATTGTACAGATGTCGGTGTACATATTTCCCAGTTTATACAGATATCGGTGTAGATATTGCCATCTTTATACAGATAGCGGTGTAGATATTTCCATGTTTATACAGATCGTGGTGTAGATATTTCCATGTTTGTACAGATAGCGGTGTAGATAGTTCCATGTTGATACAGTAGCGGTGTAGAAATTTCCATGTTTATACAGATCGCGGAGTAGATATTTCCAACTTTCTACAGATGGCAGTGTAGATATTTCCACGTTTATACAGATGGCGGTGTAGATATTTCCATGTTTACACAGATACCGGTGTAGATATTTCCATGTTTATACAGATACCGTTGTAGATATTTCCATGTTTATACAGATAGCGGTGAAGATATTTCCATGTTTATACTGATGGCTCTGTTGATATTTCCATGTGTATACAGATGGCAGTGTAGATATTTCCATGTCTATATAGATGGCAGTGTAGATATTTCCATCTTTATACAGATGACAGTGTAGATATTTCCATGTTTTTACAGATGGCGGTGCAGATATTTCCATGTTTATACTGATAGCGGTGTAGATATTTCCATGTTTATACAGATCGTGGTGTAGATATTTCCATGTTTGTACAGATAGCGGTGTAGATATTTCCATGTTTATAGAGATGGCGATGTAGATATTTCTATGTTTATAGAGATAGCGGTGTAGTTATTTCCATATTTATAGAGGTGACGGTGTAAGTACTTCCATGTTTATACAGATAGCGGTGTAGATATTTCCATGTTTATACTGATTTTGGTGTGGATATTTCCATGTTTATACAGATACCGTTGAAGATATTTCCATGTTTATACAGATACCGGTGTAGGTTTTCCATGTTTCTACAGATACCGTTGTAGATATTTCCATGTTTATACAGATAGCGGTGAAATTATTTCCATGTTTATACTGATGGCTGTGTAGATATTTCCATGTGTATACAGATGGCAGTGTAGATATTTCCATGTCTATACAGAAGGCAGTGTAGATATTTTCATCTTTGTACAGATGACTGTGTACATATTTCCATGTTTTTACAGATGGCGGTGCAGATATTTCCAGGTTTATACTGATAGCGGTGTAGATATTTCAATGTTTATACAGATCGTGGTGTAGATATTTCCATGTTTGTACAGATAGCGGTGTAGATAGTTCCATGTTGATACAGTAGCGGTGTAGAAATTTCCATGTTTATACAGATCGTGGAGTAGATATTTCCAACTTTCTACAGATGACAGTGTAGATATTTCCATGTTTATACAGATGGTGGTGTAGATATTTCCAAGTTTACACAGATGGTGGTGTAGATATGTCAATGTTCATGCAGATGGCTGTGTAGATATTTCCATGTTTATAGAGATGGCGATGTAGCTATTTCTATGTTTATAGAGATAGCGGTGTAGATATTTCCATATTTATAGAGATGGCGGTGTAAGTACTTCCATGTTTATAGAGATAGTGGTGTAGATATTTCCATGTTTATACAGATTGTGGTGTAGATATTTCCATGTTTATACAGATACCGTTGAAGATATTTCTTGTTTATACAGATATCGGTGTAGATATTTCCATGTTTATACAGATACCGTTATAGATATTTCTATGTTTATACAGATAGAGTTGAAGATATTTCCATGTTTATACTGATGGCTGTGTAGATATTTCCATGTGTATACAGATGACAGTGTAGATATTTCCATGTCTATACAGAAGGCAGTGTAGATATTTCCATCTTTATACAGATGACTGTGTACATATTTCCATGTTTTTACAGATGGCGTTGCAGATATTTCCATGTTTATACAGATAGCGGTGTGGATATTTCCATGATTATACATATCGCAGTGTTGATAATTCCGTGTTTATACAGACAGCGTTGTAGATATTTCCATGTTTATACATAGAGCGGAGTAGACATTTCCATCTATATACAGATGGCGGTGTAGATATTTCCATATCTATACAGAGAGCGGTGTAGATATTTCCATCTTTATACAGATGGCAGTGTAGATATTTCCATGCTTATACAGATGACTGCGTAGATATTTCCATGATGATACAGATGTCGGTGTAGATATTTCCATGTTTATACAGAGAGCGGTGTAGATATTTCCATCTTTACACAGATGGCAATGTAGATATTTTGATGCTTATGCAGATGACTGTGTAGATATTTCCATGTTTTTACAGATGGCGGTGTAGATATTTCCATGTTTAGAGAGATAGCGGTGTAGATATTTCCGTGTTCATACTGATAACGGTGTAGATATTTCCATTTTTATAGAGATAGCAGTGTAGATATTTCCATATTTATACAGATAGGTGGGTAGATATTTCCATGTTTATTCAAATGGCTGTTTAGATATTTCCATGATTATACAGATGGCGGTGTACATATTTCCCTGTATATAGAGATATCGGTGTAGATATTGCCATCTTTATACAGAAAGCGGTGTAGATATTTTCATGTATATACAGATTGTGTTGTAGATATTTCCATGTTTATACAGATGGTGGTGTAGATATTACCATGTTTTACAGATAATGGTGTAGATATTTCCATGTTTGTAGAGATAGCGGTATAGATATTTCCATGTTTATAGTGATGGCGGTGTAGATATTGCCATATTTATACTGATAGCAGTGTAGATATTTCCATGTTTATACTGATAGCGATGTTGATATTTCCAAGTTTATACAGATCATGGTGTCGATATTTCCATGTTTGTACAGATAGTGGTGTAGATAGTTCCATGTTGATACAGTAGCGGTGTAGAAATTTCCATGTTTATACAGATCGCGGAGTAGATATTTTCAACTTTCTACAGATGGCAGTGTAGATATTTCCATGTTTATACAGATGGCGGTGTAGATATTTCCATGTTTACACAGATGGGGATGTAGATATATCAATGTTCATGCAGATGGCGGTGTAGATATTTCCATGTTTATAGAGATGGCGATGTAGATATTTCTATGTTTATAGAGATAGCGGCGTAGATATTTCCATATTTATAGAGATGGCGGTGTAACTACTTCCATGTTTATACAGATAGCGGTGTATATATTTCCATGTTTATACAGATTGTGGTGTAGATATTTCCATGTTTATACAGATATCATTGAAGATATTTCCATGTTTATACAGATGGCGGTGTAGATATTTCCATGTTTATAGAGATAGCGGTGTAGACATTTCCATATTTATAAAGATAGCGGTGTAGATTTTTCCATGTTTATTCAGATGGCTGTGTAGATATTTCCAAGATTGTACAGATGGCGGTGTACATATTTCCCTGTTTATACAGATATCGGTGTAGATATTGCCATCTTTATACAGATAGCGGTGTAGATATTTCCATGTTTATACAGATCGGGGTGTATATATTTCCATGTTTGTACAGATAGCGGTGTAGATAGTTCCATGTTTATACAGTAGCGGTGTAGAAATTTCGATGTTTATACAGATCGCGGAGTAGATATTTCCAACTTTCTACAGATGGCAGTGTAGACATTTCCACGTTTATACAGATGGCGGTGTAGATATTTCCATGTTTACACAGATGGTGGTGTAGATATATCAATGTTCATGCACATGGCGGTGTAGATATTTCCATGTTTATAGAGATGATGATGTAGTTATTTCTATGTTTATAGAGATAACGGTGTAGATATTTCCATACTTATAGAGATGGCCGTGTAAGTACTTCCATGTTTATACAGATTGCGGTGTAGATATTTCCATGTTTATACAGATTGCGGTGTAGATATTTCCATGTTTATACAGATACCGTTGAAGATATTTCCATGTTTATACAGATACCGGTGTAGATATTTCCATGTTCATACAGATACCGTTGTAGATATTTCCATGTTTATACAGATAGCGGTGAAGATATTTCCATGTTTATACTGATGGCTGTGTAGATATTTCCATGTGTATACAGATGAGAGTGTAGATATTTCCAAGTCTATACAGAAGACAGTGTAGATATTTCCATCTTTATACAGATGACTGTGTACATATTTCCATGTTTTTACAGATGGCGTTGCAGATATTTCCATGTTTATACAGATAGCGGTGTGGATATTTCCATGATTATACATATCGCAGTGTTGATAATTCCGTGTTTATACAGAGAGCGTTGTAGATATTTCCATCTTTATTCAGATGGCAGTGTAGATATTTCCATGCTTATACAGATGACTGTGTAGATATTTCCATGTTTATACAGATGGCGGTGTAGATATTTCCATTTTTAGAGAGATAGCGGTGTAGATATTTCCATGTTCATACTGATAGCGGTGTAGATATTTCCATGTTTATAGAGATAGCGGTGTAGATATTTCCATATTTATAAAGATAGCGGTGTACATATTTACATGTTTATTCAGATGGCTCTTTAGATATTTCCATGATTGTACAGATGGCGGTGTACATATTTCCCTGTTTATACAGATTTCGGTGTAGATATTTCCATCTTTACACACATAGCTGTGTAGATATTTGCAAGTTTACACAGATATCTATGTTGATATTTCCATGTTCACACAGATAGCTTTGTAGATATTTCCATGTTTATACAGATTGCGTTGTACATATTTCCATGTTTATACAGATAGCATTGTAGTTATTTCCATATTTATACAGATAGCGGTGTAGATATTTACATGTTTATACTGATAGCGGTGGAGATATTTCCATATTTATACAGAGAGCGATGTAGATATTTCCATGTTTATAGAGATGACGGTGTAGTTATTTCCATGTTTATACAGCTAGTGGTGTAGATTTTTCCTTGTTTATTCAGATAACGGTGTAGATATTTCCATGTTTATACAGAAAGCGGTGTGGATATTTCCATGTTTACAGAGATAGCGCTGTAGATATTTCCATCTTTGCACAGATTGCAGTGTAGATATTTCGATCTTTACACAGATTGCTGTGTAGATATTTCCAAGTTTACACAGATAGCTCTGTAGATATTTGCATGTTTACACTGATAGCGTTATAGATATTTCCATGTTTATACAGATAGCGTGGTAGATATTTCCATATTTATACAGATAGCGGTGTAGATATTTCCATGTTTATCCAGAGAGCTGTGTAGATAGGTCCATGTCTATACAGATAGCGGTGGAGGTATTTCCATGTTTATACAGATGGCGGTGTAGATAGTTCCATGTTTCTGGAGATGGCGGTGTAGATATTTTCATGTTTATAGAGATGGCGGTATAGATATTTCCATGTTTATTGAGATTGCGGTGTAGATATTTCCATGTTTCTAGAGATAGCGGTATAGGTATTTCCATGTTTATAGCGATAGCGGTGTAGTTACTTCCACGTTTCTACCGATGGCTTTGTAGATATTTCCATGTGTATACTGATGGCAGTGTTTATATTTCCATGTTTATAGATATGGTGGTGTAGATATTTCTATGTTTATACAGATGACTGTGTAGATATTTGCATGTTTATACACCTGGCGGTGTAGGTATTTCCATGTTTATAGAGATAACAGTGTAGATATTTCCATGTTTATAAAGATAGCGGTGTAGATATTTCCATGTTTATGGAGATAGCGGTGTAGATAATTGCATATTTATGCTGATAGCGCTGTAGATATTTCCATGTTTATACAGATGGCGGTGTAGATAATTCCATGTTTATACAGATGGTGGTTTAGATATTTCCTTGTTTAAACAGATAGCGGTGTAGATATTTCCGTATTGATACAGACAGCTGTGTAGATATTTCCAAGTTTACAGAGATAGCGGTGTAGATATTTCCATCTTTGCACAGATTGCCCTGTAGATATTTACATCTTTACACAGACAGCTTGTAGATATTTGCAAGTTTACACAGATATCTGTCTAGAGATTTCCACGTTTACACAGATAGCATTGTAGACATTTCCATGTTTATACAGATAGCGTTGTACATATTTTCATGTTTATACAGATAGCATTGTAGATATTTCCATGTTTATATAGATAGCGGTGTAGATATTGCCATGTTTATACAGATAGTGGTGTAGATATTTCCATGTTTATACTGATAGTGGGGGAGAAATTTCCATGTTTATACAGATAGCGATCTAGACTTTTCCATGTTTATAGAGATAGAGGTGTAGGTATTTCTATGTTTATACAGATAGCGGTGTAGTTATTTCCATGTTTATACAGATAGCAGTGTTGCTATTTCCATGTTTATACAGATAGTGGTGGAGATATTTCCTCGTTTATACAGATCTTGGTGGAGATACTTCCATGTTTATATAGATAGTGGTGTAGATATTTTCATATTTATACAGGTAGCAGTGTAGATATTTCCATGTTTATTCAGATCATGGTGTAGATATTTCCATCTTTCCACAGATGGCAGTGTAGATATTTCCATTTTTATATAGATGGCGGTGTAGATATTACCATGTTTATAGAGATAGCGGTGTAGATATTTCCATGTTCATGCAGATGGCAGTGTAGATATTTCCATGTTTATAGAGATTTCGGTGTAGATATTTCTATGTTTGTAAAGAAAGCGGTGTAGATATTTCCATGTGTATAGAGATGGCGGTGTAGGTATTTCCATGTTTATAGAGATAGTGGTGAAGGTATTTCCATGTTTATAAAGATAGCGGTGTAGATATTTCCATGCTTATACAGATGACTGTGTAGATATTTGCATGTTTATATAGACGGCATTGTAGATATTTCCATGCTTGTAGAGATAACAGTGTAGATAATTCCATGTTTATAAAGATAGCGTTGTAGATATTTCTGTGTTTACAGAGATAGCGGTGTGGATAGTTCCATGTTTATACAGATAGAGGTGTAGATATTTCCATGTTTATAGAGATGGTGGTATAGATATTTCCATGTTAATACAGATGACTGTGTAGGTATTTGCATGTTTCTATAGATGGCAGTGTAGATATTTCCATGTTTATAGAGATAAGAGTGTAGATATTTCCATGTTTATAAAGATAACGGTGTAGATATTTCTGTGTTTACAGAGATAACGCTGTAGATATTTCCATATTGATACAGATAGCGGTGTAGATATTTCCATGATTACAGAGATAGTGGTGTAGATATTTCCATCTTTGCAGTGATTGCGGTGTAGATATTTCCATCTTTAAACAGATAGCTTTGTAGATATTTCCAAGTTTACACAGATAGCTGTGTAGATATTTCCACGTTTACACAGATAGCATTGTAGTTATTTCCATGTTTATACAGATAGCGGTGCAGATATTTCGAAGTTTACAAAAATAGCGGAGGTGGTATTTCCATGTTTATACAGATAGCGGTGTAGATATTTCCATGTTTATACAGCTCGCGGTGTAGGTATTTCCATGTTTATACTGATAGCGGTGGAGATATTTCCAGGTTTATACAGTTAACGATGTAGATATTTCCATGTTTATAGAGATGGCGATGTAGATATTTCCATGTTTATAGAGATTTCGGTGTAGATATTACCATGTTTATAGAGATAGCCGTGTAGGTGTTTCCATGTTTATAGAGATAGCGGAGTAGGTATTTCCATGTTTACACAGATGACTGTGTAGGTATTTCCATGGGTATACAGATGGCAGTGTAGATATTTCCACGTTTATACAGATGGTGGTGTGGATATTTCCATGTTTATACAGATAGCGGTGTTGGTATTTCCATGTTTATACTGATAGCGGTGTAGATATTTCCATGTTTATTCAGATAGCTTTGTAGATATTTCTGTGTTTACAGAGATAGCGGTGTTGATATTTCCATCTTTGCACAGATTGCGTTGTAGATATTTCCATCTTTGCACAGATTGCGGTGTAGATATTTCCAAGTTTACACAAATAGCTGTGTAGACATTTCCATGTTTACACAGATAGCGTTGTAGTTATTTCCATGTTTATCCAGATAGCGGTGTGGATATTTCCATGTTTATACAGATAGCAGTGTTGGTAATTCCATGTTTATACAGTAGTGGTGTAGAAATTTCCATGTTTATACAGATCCCGGTGTAGATATTTCCAACTTTCTACAGATGGCAGTGTAGATATTTCCATGTTTATACAGATGGCGGTGTAGATATTTCCATGTTTACACAGATGGTGGTGTAGATATATCAATGTTCATGCAGATGGCCGTGTAGATATTTCCATGTTTATAGAGATGGCGATGTAGATATTTCTATGTTTATAAAGATAGCGGTGTAGAGATTTCCATATTTATAGAGATGGCGGTGTAAGTACTTCCATGTTTATAGAGATATCGGTTTAGATATTTCCATGTTTATACAGATTGTGGTGTAGATATTTCCATGTTTATACAGATACCGTTGAAGATATTTCCATATTTATACGGATACCGGTGTAGATATTTCCATGTTTATACAGATACAGTTGTAGATATTTCCATGTTTATACAGATAGCGTTGAAGATATTTCCATGTTTATACTGATGGCAGTGTAGATATTTCCATCTTTATACAGATGACTCTGTACATATTTCCATGTTTTAACAGATGGCGGTGCAGATATTTCCATGTTTATACAGATAGCGGTGTGGATATTTCCATCATTATACATATGGCGGTGTTGATAATTCCATGTTTATACAGATAGCGTCATAGATATTTCCATGTTTATGCAGAATGCGGTGTAGACATTTCCATATTTATACAGATGGCATTGTAGATATTTCCATGCTTATACAGATGACTGTCTAGATATTTCCATGTTTATACAGATGGCGGTGTAGATATTTCCATGTTTATACAGAGAGCGGTGTAGATATTTCCATCTTTATACAGATGGCAGTGTAGATATTTCCATGCTTATACAGATGTCTCTGTAGATATTTCCATGTTGATACAGATGTCGGTGTAGATATTTCCATGTTTAACAGAGAGCGGTGTAGATATTTCAATCTTTATTCATATGGCAGTGTAGATATTTCCATGCTTATACAGATGACTGTGTAGGTATTTCCATGTTTATACAGATGGCGGTGTAGATACTTCCATATTATAAAGATAGCGGTGTAGAAATTTCCATGTTTATTCAGATGGCTGTGTAGATATTTCCATGATTGTACAGATGTCGGTGTACATATTTCCCTGTTTATACAGATATCGGTGTAGATATTGCCATCTTTATACAGATAGCGGTGTAGATATTTCCATGTTTATACAGATCGTGGTGTAGATATTTCCATGTTTGTACAGATAGCGGTGAAGATATTTCCATGTTTATACTGATGGCTGTGTAGATATTTCCATGTGTATACAGATGGCAGTGTAGATATTTCCATGTCTATACAGATGGCAGTGTAGATATTTCCATCTTTATACAGATGACTGTGTACATATTTCCATGTTTTTACAGATGGCGGTGCAGATATTTCCATGTTTATACTGATTGCGGTGTAGATATTTCCATTTTTTACAGATCGCGGTGTAGATATTTCCATGTTTGTACAGATAGCGGTGTAGATAGTTCCATGTTTATACAGTAGTGGTGTAGAAATTTCCATGTTTATACAGATCCCGGTGTAGATATTTCCAACTTTCTACAGATGGCAGTGTAGATATTTCCATGTTTATACAGATGGCGGTGTAGATATTTCCATGTTTACACAGATGGTGGTGTAGATATATCAATGTTCATGCAGATGGCCGTGTAGATATTTCCATGTTTATAGAGATGGCGATGTAGATATTTCTATGTTTATAAAGATAGCGGTGTAGAGATTTCCATATTTATAGAGATGGCGGTGTAAGTACTTCCATGTTTATAGAGATATCGGTTTAGATATTTCCATGTTTATACAGATTGTGGTGTAGATATTTCCATGTTTATACAGATACCGTTGAAGATATTTCCATATTTATACGGATACCGGTGTAGATATTTCCATGTTTATACAGATACAGTTGTAGATATTTCCATGTTTATACAGATAGCGTTGAAGATATTTCCATGTTTATACTGATGGCAGTGTAGATATTTCCATCTTTATACAGATGACTCTGTACATATTTCCATGTTTTAACAGACGGCGGTGCAGATATTTCCATGTTTATACAGATAGCGGTGTGGATATTTCCATCATTATACATATGGCGGTGTTGATAATTCCATGTTTATACAGATAGCGTCATAGATATTTCCATGTTTATGCAGAATGCGGTGTAGACATTTCCATATTTATACAGATGGCATTGTAGATATTTCCATGCTTATACAGATGACTGTCTAGATATTTCCATGTTTATACAGATGGCGGTGTAGATATTTCCATGTTTATACAGAGAGCGGTGTAGATATTTCCATCTTTATACAGATGGCAGTGTAGATATTTCCATGCTTATACAGATGTCTCTGTAGATATTTCCATGTTGATACAGATGTCGGTGTAGATATTTCCATGTTTAACAGAGAGCGGTGTAGATATTTCAATCTTTATTCATATGGCAGTGTAGATATTTCCATGCTTATACAGATGACTGTGTAGATATTTCCATGTTTATACAGATGGCGGTGTAGATACTTCCATATTATAAAGATAGCAGTGTAGAAATTTCCATGTTTATTCAGATGGCTGTGTAGATATTTCCATGATTGTACAGATGTCGGTGTACATATTTCCCAGTTTATACAGATATCGGTGTAGATATTGCCATCTTTATACAGATAGCGGTGTAGATATTTCCATGTTTATACAGATCGTGGTGTAGATATTTCCATGTTTGTACAGATAGCGGTGTAGATAGTTCCATGTTGATACAGTAGCGGTGTAGAAATTTCCATGTTTATACAGATCGCGGAGTAGATATTTCCAACTTTCTACAGATGGCAGTGTAGATATTTCCACGTTTATACAGATGGCGGTGTAGATATTTCCATGTTTACACAGATACCGGTGTAGATATTTCCATGTTTATACAGATACCGTTGTAGATATTTCCATGTTTATACAGATAGCGGTGAAGATATTTCCATGTTTATACTGATGGCTCTGTTGATATTTCCATGTGTATACAGATGGCAGTGTAGATATTTCCATGTCTATATAGATGGCAGTGTAGATATTTCCATCTTTATACAGATGACAGTGTAGATATTTCCATGTTTTTACAGATGGCGGTGCAGATATTTCCATGTTTATACTGATAGCGGTGTAGATATTTCCATGTTTATACAGATCGTGGTGTAGATATTTTCATGTTTGTACAGATAGCGGTGTAGATATTTCCATGTTTATAGAGATGGCGATGTAGATATTTCTATGTTTATAGAGATAGCGGTGTAGTTATTTCCATATTTATAGAGGTGACGGTGTAAGTACTTCCATGTTTATACAGATAGCGGTGTAGATATTTCCATGTTTATACTGATTATGGTGTGGATATTTCCATGTTTATACAGATACCGTTGAAGATATTTCCATGTTTATACAGATACCGGTGTAGGTTTTCCATGTTTCTACAGATACCGTTGTAGATATTTCCATGTTTATACAGATAGCGGTGAAATTATTTCCATGTTTATACTGATGGCTGTGTAGATATTTCCATGTGTATACAGATGGCAGTGTAGATATTTCCATGTCTATACAGAAGGCAGTGTAGATATTTTCATCTTTGTACAGATGACTGTGTACATATTTCCATGTTTTTACAGATGGCGGTGCAGATATTTCCAGGTTTATACTGATAGCGGTGTAGATATTTCAATGTTTATACAGATCGTGGTGTAGATATTTCCATGTTTGTACAGATAGCGGTGTAGATAGTTCCATGTTGATACAGTAGCGGTGTAGAAATTTCCATGTTTATACAGATCGCGGAGTAGATATTTCCAACTTTCTACAGATGACAGTGTAGATATTTCCATGTTTATACAGATGGTGGTGTAGATATTTCCAAGTTTACACAGATGGTGGTGTAGATATGTCAATGTTCATGCAGATGGCTGTGTAGATATTTCCATGTTTATAGAGATGGCGATGTAGATATTTCTATGTTTATAGAGATAGCGGTGTAGATATTTCCATATTTATAGAGATGGCGGTGTAAGTACTTCCATGTTTATAGAGATAGTGGTGTAGATATTTCCATGTTTATACAGATTGTGGTGTAGATATTTCCATGTTTATACAGATACCGTTGAAGATATTTCTTGTTTATACAGATATCGGTGTAGATATTTCCATGTTTATACAGATACCGTTATAGATATTTCTATGTTTATACAGATAGAGTTGAAGATATTTCCATGTTTATACTGATGGCTGTGTAGATATTTCCATGTGTATACAGATGACAGTGTAGATATTTCCATGTCTATACAGAAGGCAGTGTAGATATTTCCATCTTTATACAGATGACTGTGTACATATTTCCATGTTTTTACAGATGGCGTTGCAGATATTTCCATGTTTATACAGATAGCGGTGTGGATATTTCCATGATTATACATATCGCAGTGTTGATAATTCCGTGTTTATACAGACAGCGTTGTAGATATTTCCATGTTTATACATAGAGCGGAGTAGACATTTCCATCTATATACAGATGGCGGTGTAGATATTTCCATGTCTATACAGAGAGCGGTGTAGATATTTCCATCTTTATACAGATGGCAGTGTAGATATTTCCATGCTTATACAGATGACTGCGTAGATATTTCCATGATGATACAGATGTCGGTGTAGATATTTCCATGTTTATACAGAGAGCGGTGTAGATATTTCCATCTTTACACAGATGGCAATGTAGATATTTTGATGCTTATGCAGATGACTGTGTAGATATTTCCATGTTTTTACAGATGGCGGTGTAGATATTTCCATGTTTAGAGAGATAGCGGTGTAGATATTTCCGTGTTCATACTGATAACGGTGTAGATATTTCCATTTTTATAGAGATAGCAGTGTAGATATTTCCATATTTATACAGATAGGTGGGTAGATATTTACATGTTTATTCAGATGGCTGTTTAGATATTTCCATGATTATACAGATGGCGGTGTACATATTTCCCTGTATATAGAGATATCGGTGTAGATATTGCCATCTTTATACAGAAAGTGGTGTAGATATTTTCATGTATATACAGATTGTGTTGTAGATATTTCCATGTTTATACAGATGGTGGCGTAGATATTACCATGTTTTACAGATAATGGTGTAGATATTTCCATGTTTGTAGAGATAGCGGTATAGATATTTCCATGTTTATAGTGATGGCGGTGTAGATATTGCCATATTTATACTGATAGCAGTGTAGATATTTCCATGTTTATACTGATAGCGATGTTGATATTTCCAAGTTTATACAGATCATGGTGTCGATATTTCCATGTTTGTACAGATAGCGGTGTAGATAGTTCCATGTTGATACAGTAGCGGTGTAGAAATTTCCATGTTTATACAGATCGCGGAGTAGATATTTTCAACTTTCTACAGATGGCAGTGTAGATATTTCCATGTTTATACAGATGGCGGTGTAGATATTTCCATGTTTACACAGATGGGGATGTAGATATATCAATGTTCATGCAGATGGCGGTGTAGATATTTCCATGTTTATAGAGATGGCGATGTAGATATTTCTATGTTTATAGAGATAGCGGCGTAGATATTTCCATATTTATAGAGATGGCGGTGTAACTACTTCCATGTTTATACAGATAGCGGTGTATATATTTCCATGTTTATACAGATTGTTGTGTAGATATTTCCATGTTTATACAGATATCATTGAAGATATTTCCATGTTTATACAGATGGCGGTGTAGATATTTCCATGATTATAGAGATAGCGGTGTAGACATTTCCATATTTATAAAGATAGCGGTGTAGATATTTCCATGTTTATTCAGATGGCTGTGTAGATATTTCCAAGATTGTACAGATGGCGGTGTACATATTTCCCTGTTTATACAGATATCGGTGTAGATATTGCCATCTTTATACAGATAGCGGTGTAGATATTTCCATGTTTATACAGATCGGGGTGTATATATTTCCATGTTTGTACAGATAGCGGTGTAGATAGTTCCATGTTTATACAGTAGCGGTGTAGAAATTTCGATGTTTATACAGATCGCGGAGTAGATATTTCCAACTTTCTACAGATGGCATTGTAGACATTTCCACGTTTATACAGATGGCGGTGTAGATATTTCCATGTTTACACAGATGGTGGTGTAGATATATCAATGTTCATGCACATGGCGGTGTAGATATTTCCATGTTTATAGAGATGATGATGTAGTTATTTCTATGTTTATAGAGATAACGGTGTAGATATTTCCATACTTATAGAGATGGCCGTGTAAGTACTTCCATGTTTATACAGATTGCGGTGTAGATATTTCCATGTTTATACAGATTGCGGTGTAGATATTTCCATGTTTATACAGATACCGTTGAAGATATTTCCATGTTTATACAGATACCGGTGTAGATATTTCCATGTTCATACAGATACCGTTGTAGATATTTCCATGTTTATACAGATAGCGGTGAAGATATTTCCATGTTTATACTGATGGCTGTGTAGATATTTCCATGTGTATACAGATGACAGTGTAGATATTTCCAAGTCTATACAGAAGACAGTGTAGATATTTCCATCTTTATACAGATGACTGTGTACATATTTCCATGTTTTTACAGATGGCGTTGCAGATATTTCCATGTTTATACAGATAGCGGTGTGGATATTTCCATGATTATACATATCGCAGTGTTGATAATTCCGTGTTTATACAGAGAGCGTTGTAGATATTTCCATCTTTATTCAGATGGCAGTGTAGATATTTCCATGCTTATACAGATGACTGTGTAGATATTTCCATGTTTATACAGATGGCGGTGTAGATATTTCCATTTTTAGAGAGATAGCGGTGTAGATATTTCCATGTTCATACTGATAGCGGTGTAGATATTTCCATGTTTATAGAGATAGCGGTGTAGATATTTCCATATTTATAAAGATAGCGGTGTACATATTTACATGTTTATTCAGATGGCTCTTTAGATATTTCCATGATTGTACAGATGGCGGTGTACATATTTCCCTGTTTATACAGATTTCGGTGTAGATATTTCCATCTTTACACACATAGCTGTGTAGATATTTGCAAGTTTACACAGATATCTATGTTGATATTTCCATGTTCACACAGATAGCTTTGTAGATATTTCCATGTTTATACAGATTGCGTTGTACATATTTCCATGTTTATACAGATAGCATTGTAGTTATTTCCATATTTATACAGATAGCGGTGTAGATATTTACATGTTTATACTGATAGCGGTGGAGATATTTCCATATTTATACAGAGAGCGATGTAGATATTTCCATGTTTATAGAGATGACGGTGTAGATATTTCCATGTTTATACAGCTAGTGGTGTAGATTTTTCCTTGTTTATTCAGATAACGGTGTAGATATTTCCATGTTTATACAGAAAGCGGTGTGGATATTTCCATGTTTACAGAGATAGCGCTGTAGATATTTCCATTTTTGCACAGATTGCAGTGTAGATATTTCGATCTTTACACAGATTGCTGTGTAGATATTTCCAAGTTTACACAGATAGCTCTGTAGATATTTGCATGTTTACACTGATAGCGTTATAGATATTTCCATGTTTATACAGATAGCGTGGTAGATATTTCCATATTTATACAGATAGCGGTGTAGATATTTCCATGTTTATCCAGAGAGCTGTGTAGATAGGTCCATGTCTATACAGATAGCGGTGGAGGTATTTCCATGTTTATACAGATGGCGGTGTAGATAGTTCCATGTTTCTGGAGATGGCGGTGTAGATATTTTCATGTTTATAGAGATGGCGGTATAGATATTTCCATGTTTATTGAGATTGCGGTGTAGATATTTCCATGTTTCTAGAGATAGCGGTATAGGTATTTCCATGTTTATAGCGATAGCGGTGTAGTTACTTCCACGTTTCTACCGATGGCTTTGTAGATATTTCCATGTGTATACAGATGGCAGTGTTTATATTTCCATGTTTATAGATATGGTGGTGTAGATATTTCTATGTTTATACAGATGACTGTGTAGATATTTGCATGTTTATACACCTGGCGGTGTAGGTATTTCCATGTTTATAGAGATAACAGTGTAGATATTTCCATGTTTATAAAGATAGCGGTGTAGATATTTCCATGTTTATGGAGATAGCGGTGTAGATAATTGCATATTTATGCTGATAGCGCTGTAGATATTTCCATGTTTATACAGATGGCGGTGTAGATAATTCCATGTTTATACAGATGGTGGTTTAGATATTTCCTTGTTTAAACAGATAGCGGTGTAGATATTTCCGTATTGATACAGACAGCTGTGTAGATATTTCCAAGTTTACAGAGATAGCGGTGTAGATATTTCCATCTTTGCACAGATTGCCCTGTAGATATTTACATCTTTACACAGACAGCTTGTAGATATTTGCAAGTTTACACAGATATCTGTCTAGAGATTTCCACGTTTACACAGATAGCATTGTAGACATTTCCATGTTTATACAGATAGCGTTGTACATATTTTCATGTTTATACAGATAGCATTGTAGATATTTCCATGTTTATATAGATAGCGGTGTAGATATTGCCATGTTTATACAGATAGTGGTGTAGATATTTCCATGTTTATACTGATAGTGGGGGAGAAATTTCCATGTTTATACAGATAGCGATCTAGACTTTTCCATGTTTATAGAGATAGAGGTGTAGGTATTTCCATGTTTATACAGATAGCGGTGTAGTTATTTCCATGTTTATACAGATAGCAGTGTTGCTATTTCCATGTTTATACAGATAGTGGTGGAGATATTTCCTCGTTTATACAGATCTTGGTGGAGATACTTCCATGTTTATATAGATAGTGGTGTAGATATTTTCATATTTATACAGGTAGCGGTGTAGATATTTCCATGTTTATTCAGATCATGGTGTAGATATTTCCATCTTTCCACAGATGGCAGTGTAGATATTTCCATTTTTATATAGATGGCGGTGTAGATATTACCATGTTTATAGAGATAGTGGTGTAGATATTTCCATGTTCATGCAGATGGCAGTGTAGATATTTCCATGTTTATAGAGATTTCGGTGTAGATATTTCTATGTTTGTAAAGAAAGCGGTGTAGATATTTCCATGTGTATAGAGATGGCGGTGTAGGTATTTCCATGTTTATAGAGATAGTGGTGAAGGTATTTCCATGTTTATAAAGATAGCGGTGTAGATATTTCCATGCTTATACAGATGACTGTGTAGATATTTGCATGTTTATATAGACGGCATTGTAGATATTTCCATGCTTGTAGAGATAACAGTGTAGATAATTCCATGTTTATAAAGATAGCGTTGTAGATATTTCTGTGTTTACAGAGATAGCGGTGTGGATAGTTCCATGTTTATACAGATAGAGGTGTAGATATTTCCATGTTTATAGAGATGGTGGTATAGATATTTCCATGTTAATACAGATGACTGTGTAGGTATTTGCATGTTTCTATAGATGGCAGTGTAGATATTTCCATGTTTATAGAGATAAGAGTGTAGATATTTCCATGTTTATAAAGATAACGGTGTAGATATTTCTGTGTTTACAGAGATAACGCTGTAGATATTTCCATATTGATACAGATAGCGGTGTAGATATTTCCATGATTACAGAGATAGTGGTGTAGATATTTCCATCTTTGCAGTGATTGCGGTGTAGATATTTCCATCTTTAAACAGATAGCTTTGTAGATATTTCCAAGTTTACACAGATAGCTGTGTAGATATTTCCACGTTTACACAGATAGCATTGTAGTTATTTCCATGTTTATACAGATAGCGGTGCAGATATTTCGAAGTTTACAAAAATAGCGGAGGTGGTATTTCCATGTTTATACAGATAGCGGTGTAGATATTTCCATGTTTATACAGCTCGCGGTGTAGGTATTTCCATGTTTATACTGATAGCGGTGGAGATATTTCCAGGTTTATACAGTTAACGATGTAGATATTTCCATGTTTATAGAGATGGCGATGTAGATATTTCCATGTTTATAGAGATTTCGGTGTAGATATTACCATGTTTATAGAGATAGCCGTGTAGGTGTTTCCATGTTTATAGAGATAGCGGAGTAGGTATTTCCATGTTTACACAGATGACTGTGTAGGTATTTCCATGGGTATACAGATGGCAGTGTAGATATTTCCACGTTTATACAGATGGTGGTGTGGATATTTCCATGTTTATACAGATAGCGGTGTTGGTATTTCCATGTTTATACTGATAGCGGTGTAGATATTTCCATGTTTATTCAGATAGCTTTGTAGATATTTCTGTGTTTACAGAGATAGCGGTGTTGATATTTCCATCTTTGCACAGATTGCGTTGTAGATATTTCCATCTTTGCACAGATTGCGGTGTAGATATTTCCAAGTTTACACAAATAGCTGTGTAGACATTTCCATGTTTACACAGATAGCGTTGTAGTTATTTCCATGTTTATCCAGATAGCGGTGTGGATATTTCCATGTTTATACAGATAGCAGTGTTGGTAATTCCATGTTTATACAGTAGTGGTGTAGAAATTTCCATGTTTATACAGATCCCGGTGTAGATATTTCCAACTTTCTACAGATGGCAGTGTAGATATTTCCATGTTTATACAGATGGCGGTGTAGATATTTCCATGTTTACACAGATGGTGGTGTAGATATATCAATGTTCATGCAGATGGCCGTGTAGATATTTCCATGTTTATAGAGATGGCGATGTAGATATTTCTATGTTTATAAAGATAGCGGTGTAGAGATTTCCATATTTATAGAGATGGCGGTGTAAGTACTTCCATGTTTATAGAGATATCGGTTTAGATATTTCCATGTTTATACAGATTGTGGTGTAGATATTTCCATGTTTATACAGATACCGTTGAAGATATTTCCATATTTATACGGATACCGGTGTAGATATTTCCATGTTTATACAGATACAGTTGTAGATATTTCCATGTTTATACAGATAGCGTTGAAGATATTTCCATGTTTATACTGATGGCAGTGTAGATATTTCCATCTTTATACAGATGACTCTGTACATATTTCCATGTTTTAACAGATGGCGGTGCAGATATTTCCATGTTTATACAGATAGCGGTGTGGATATTTCCATCATTATACATATGGCGGTGTTGATAATTCCATGTTTATACAGATAGCGTCATAGATATTTCCATGTTTATGCAGAATGCGGCGTAGACATTTCCATATTTATACAGATGGCATTGTAGATATTTCCATGCTTATACAGATGACTGTCTAGATATTTCCATGTTTATACAGATGGCGGTGTAGATATTTCCATGTTTATACAGAGAGCGGTGTAGATATTTCCATCTTTATACAGATGGCAGTGTAGATATTTCCATGCTTATACAGATGTCTCTGTAGATATTTCCATGTTGATACAGATGTCGGTGTAGATATTTCCATGTTTAACAGAGAGCGGTGTAGATATTTCAATCTTTATTCATATGGCAGTGTAGATATTTCCATGCTTATACAGATGACTGTGTAGGTATTTCCATGTTTATACAGATGGCGGTGTAGATACTTCCATATTATAAAGATAGCGGTGTAGAAATTTCCATGTTTATTCAGATGGCTGTGTAGATATTTCCATGATTGTACAGATGTCGGTGTACATATTTCCCTGTTTATACAGATATCGGTGTAGATATTGCCATCTTTATACAGATAGCGGTGTAGATATTTCCATGTTTATACAGATCGTGGTGTAGATATTTCCATGTTTGTACAGATAGCGGTGAAGATATTTCCATGTTTATACTGATGGCTGTGTAGATATTTCCATGTGTATACAGATGGCAGTGTAGATATTTCCATGTCTATACAGATGGCAGTGTAGATATTTCCATCTTTATACAGATGACTGTGTACATATTTCCATGTTTTTACAGATGGCGGTGCAGATATTTCCATGTTTATACTGATTGCGGTGTAGATATTTCCATTTTTTACAGATCGCGGTGTAGATATTTCCATGTTTGTACAGATAGCGGTGTAGATAGTTCCATGTTTATACAGTAGTGGTGTAGAAATTTCCATGTTTATACAGATCCCGGTGTAGATATTTCCAACTTTCTACAGATGGCAGTGTAGATATTTCCATGTTTATACAGATGGCGGTGTAGATATTTCCATGTTTACACAGATGGTGGTGTAGATATATCAATGTTCATGCAGATGGCCGTGTAGATATTTCCATGTTTATAGAGATGGCGATGTAGATATTTCTATGTTTATAAAGATAGCGGTGTAGAGATTTCCATATTTATAGAGATGGCGGTGTAAGTACTTCCATGTTTATAGAGATATCGGTTTAGATATTTCCATGTTTATACAGATTGTGGTGTAGATATTTCCATGTTTATACAGATACCGTTGAAGATATTTCCATATTTATACGGATACCGGTGTAGATATTTCCATGTTTATACAGATACAGTTGTAGATATTTCCATGTTTATACAGATAGCGTTGAAGATATTTCCATGTTTATACTGATGGCAGTGTAGATATTTCCATCTTTATACAGATGACTCTGTACATATTTCCATGTTTTAACAGACGGCGGTGCAGATATTTCCATGTTTATACAGATAGCGGTGTGGATATTTCCATCATTATACATATGGCGGTGTTGATAATTCCATGTTTATACAGATAGCGTCATAGATATTTCCATGTTTATGCAGAATGCGGTGTAGACATTTCCATATTTATACAGATGGCATTGTAGATATTTCCATGCTTATACAGATGACTGTCTAGATATTTCCATGTTTATACAGATGGCGGTGTAGATATTTCCATGTTTATACAGAGAGCGGTGTAGATATTTCCATCTTTATACAGATGGCAGTGTAGATATTTCCATGCTTATACAGATGTCTCTGTAGATATTTCCATGTTGATACAGATGTCGGTGTAGATATTTCCATGTTTAACAGAGAGCGGTGTAGATATTTCAATCTTTATTCATATGGCAGTGTAGATATTTCCATGCTTATACAGATGACTGTGTAGATATTTCCATGTTTATACAGATGGCGGTGTAGATACTTCCATATTATAAAGATAGCAGTGTAGAAATTTCCATGTTTATTCAGATGGCTGTGTAGATATTTCCATGATTGTACAGATGTCGGTGTACATATTTCCCAGTTTATACAGATATCGGTGTAGATATTGCCATCTTTATACAGATAGCGGTGTAGATATTTCCATGTTTATACAGATCGTGGTGTAGATATTTCCATGTTTGTACAGATAGCGGTGTAGATAGTTCCATGTTGATACAGTAGCGGTGTAGAAATTTCCATGTTTATACAGATCGCGGAGTAGATATTTCCAACTTTCTACAGATGGCAGTGTAGATATTTCCACGTTTATACAGATGGCGGTGTAGATATTTCCATGTTTACACAGATACCGGTGTAGATATTTCCATGTTTATACAGATACCGTTGTAGATATTTCCATGTTTATACAGATAGCGGTGAAGATATTTCCATGTTTATACTGATGGCTCTGTTGATATTTCCATGTGTATACAGATGGCAGTGTAGATATTTCCATGTCTATATAGATGGCAGTGTAGATATTTCCATCTTTATACAGATGACAGTGTAGATATTTCCATGTTTTTACAGATGGCGGTGCAGATATTTCCATGTTTATACTGATAGCGGTGTAGATATTTCCATGTTTATACAGATCGTGGTGTAGATATTTTCATGTTTGTACAGATAGCGGTGTAGATATTTCCATGTTTATAGAGATGGCGATGTAGATATTTCTATGTTTATAGAGATAGCGGTGTAGTTATTTCCATATTTATAGAGGTGACGGTGTAAGTACTTCCATGTTTATACAGATAGCGGTGTAGATATTTCCATGTTTATACTGATTATGGTGTGGATATTTCCATGTTTATACAGATACCGTTGAAGATATTTCCATGTTTATACAGATACCGGTGTAGGTTTTCCATGTTTCTACAGATACCGTTGTAGATATTTCCATGTTTATACAGATAGCGGTGAAATTATTTCCATGTTTATACTGATGGCTGTGTAGATATTTCCATGTGTATACAGATGGCAGTGTAGATATTTCCATGTCTATACAGAAGGCAGTGTAGATATTTTCATCTTTGTACAGATGACTGTGTACATATTTCCATGTTTTTACAGATGGCGGTGCAGATATTTCCAGGTTTATACTGATAGCGGTGTAGATATTTCAATGTTTATACAGATCGTGGTGTAGATATTTCCATGTTTGTACAGATAGCGGTGTAGATAGTTCCATGTTGATACAGTAGCGGTGTAGAAATTTCCATGTTTATACAGATCGCGGAGTAGATATTTCCAACTTTCTACAGATGACAGTGTAGATATTTCCATGTTTATACAGATGGTGGTGTAGATATTTCCAAGTTTACACAGATGGTGGTGTAGATATGTCAATGTTCATGCAGATGGCTGTGTAGATATTTCCATGTTTATAGAGATGGCGATGTAGATATTTCTATGTTTATAGAGATAGCGGTGTAGATATTTCCATATTTATAGAGATGGCGGTGTAAGTACTTCCATGTTTATAGAGATAGTGGTGTAGATATTTCCATGTTTATACAGATTGTGGTGTAGATATTTCCATGTTTATACAGATACCGTTGAAGATATTTCTTGTTTATACAGATATCGGTGTAGATATTTCCATGTTTATACAGATACCGTTATAGATATTTCTATGTTTATACAGATAGAGTTGAAGATATTTCCATGTTTATACTGATGGCTGTGTAGATATTTCCATGTGTATACAGATGACAGTGTAGATATTTCCATGTCTATACAGAAGGCAGTGTAGATATTTCCATCTTTATACAGATGACTGTGTACATATTTCCATGTTTTTACAGATGGCGTTGCAGATATTTCCATGTTTATACAGATAGCGGTGTGGATATTTCCATGATTATACATATCGCAGTGTTGATAATTCCGTGTTTATACAGACAGCGTTGTAGATATTTCCATGTTTATACATAGAGCGGAGTAGACATTTCCATCTATATACAGATGGCGGTGTAGATATTTCCATGTCTATACAGAGAGCGGTGTAGATATTTCCATCTTTATACAGATGGCAGTGTAGATATTTCCATGCTTATACAGATGACTGCGTAGATATTTCCATGATGATACAGATGTCGGTGTAGATATTTCCATGTTTATACAGAGAGCGGTGTAGATATTTCCATCTTTACACAGATGGCAATGTAGATATTTTGATGCTTATGCAGATGACTGTGTAGATATTTCCATGTTTTTACAGATGGCGGTGTAGATATTTCCATGTTTAGAGAGATAGCGGTGTAGATATTTCCGTGTTCATACTGATAACGGTGTAGATATTTCCATTTTTATAGAGATAGCAGTGTAGATATTTCCATATTTATACAGATAGGTGGGTAGATATTTACATGTTTATTCAGATGGCTGTTTAGATATTTCCATGATTATACAGATGGCGGTGTACATATTTCCCTGTATATAGAGATATCGGTGTAGATATTGCCATCTTTATACAGAAAGCGGTGTAGATATTTTCATGTATATACAGATTGTGTTGTAGATATTTCCATGTTTATACAGATGGTGGCGTAGATATTACCATGTTTTACAGATAATGGTGTAGATATTTCCATGTTTGTAGAGATAGCGGTATAGATATTTCCATGTTTATAGTGATGGCGGTGTAGATATTGCCATATTTATACTGATAGCAGTGTAGATATTTCCATGTTTATACTGATAGCGATGTTGATATTTCCAAGTTTATACAGATCATGGTGTCGATATTTCCATGTTTGTACAGATAGCGGTGTAGATAGTTCCATGTTGATACAGTAGCGGTGTAGAAATTTCCATGTTTATACAGATCGCGGAGTAGATATTTTCAACTTTCTACAGATGGCAGTGTAGATATTTCCATGTTTATACAGATGGCGGTGTAGATATTTCCATGTTTACACAGATGGGGATGTAGATATATCAATGTTCATGCAGATGGCGGTGTAGATATTTCCATGTTTATAGAGATGGCGATGTAGATATTTCTATGTTTATAGAGATAGCGGCGTAGATATTTCCATATTTATAGAGATGGCGGTGTAACTACTTCCATGTTTATACAGATAGCGGTGTATATATTTCCATGTTTATACAGATTGTTGTGTAGATATTTCCATGTTTATACAGATATCATTGAAGATATTTCCATGTTTATACAGATGGCGGTGTAGATATTTCCATGATTATAGAGATAGCGGTGTAGACATTTCCATATTTATAAAGATAGCGGTGTAGATATTTCCATGTTTATTCAGATGGCTGTGTAGATATTTCCAAGATTGTACAGATGGCGGTGTACATATTTCCCTGTTTATACAGATATCGGTGTAGATATTGCCATCTTTATACAGATAGCGGTGTAGATATTTCCATGTTTATACAGATCGGGGTGTATATATTTCCATGTTTGTACAGATAGCGGTGTAGATAGTTCCATGTTTATACAGTAGCGGTGTAGAAATTTCGATGTTTATACAGATCGCGGAGTAGATATTTCCAACTTTCTACAGATGGCATTGTAGACATTTCCACGTTTATACAGATGGCGGTGTAGATATTTCCATGTTTACACAGATGGTGGTGTAGATATATCAATGTTCATGCACATGGCGGTGTAGATATTTCCATGTTTATAGAGATGATGATGTAGTTATTTCTATGTTTATAGAGATAACGGTGTAGATATTTCCATACTTATAGAGATGGCCGTGTAAGTACTTCCATGTTTATACAGATTGCGGTGTAGATATTTCCATGTTTATACAGATTGCGGTGTAGATATTTCCATGTTTATACAGATACCGTTGAAGATATTTCCATGTTTATACAGATACCGGTGTAGATATTTCCATGTTCATACAGATACCGTTGTAGATATTTCCATGTTTATACAGATAGCGGTGAAGATATTTCCATGTTTATACTGATGGCTGTGTAGATATTTCCATGTGTATACAGATGACAGTGTAGATATTTCCAAGTCTATACAGAAGACAGTGTAGATATTTCCATCTTTATACAGATGACTGTGTACATATTTCCATGTTTTTACAGATGGCGTTGCAGATATTTCCATGTTTATACAGATAGCGGTGTGGATATTTCCATGATTATACATATCGCAGTGTTGATAATTCCGTGTTTATACAGAGAGCGTTGTAGATATTTCCATCTTTATTCAGATGGCAGTGTAGATATTTCCATGCTTATACAGATGACTGTGTAGATATTTCCATGTTTATACAGATGGCGGTGTAGATATTTCCATTTTTAGAGAGATAGCGGTGTAGATATTTCCATGTTCATACTGATAGCGGTGTAGATATTTCCATGTTTATAGAGATAGCGGTGTAGATATTTCCATATTTATAAAGATAGCGGTGTACATATTTACATGTTTATTCAGATGGCTCTTTAGATATTTCCATGATTGTACAGATGGCGGTGTACATATTTCCCTGTTTATACAGATTTCGGTGTAGATATTTCCATCTTTACACACATAGCTGTGTAGATATTTGCAAGTTTACACAGATATCTATGTTGATATTTCCATGTTCACACAGATAGCTTTGTAGATATTTCCATGTTTATACAGATTGCGTTGTACATATTTCCATGTTTATACAGATAGCATTGTAGTTATTTCCATATTTATACAGATAGCGGTGTAGATATTTACATGTTTATACTGATAGCGGTGGAGATATTTCCATATTTATACAGAGAGCGATGTAGATATTTCCATGTTTATAGAGATGACGGTGTAGATATTTCCATGTTTATACAGCTAGTGGTGTAGATTTTTCCTTGTTTATTCAGATAACGGTGTAGATATTTCCATGTTTATACAGAAAGCGGTGTGGATATTTCCATGTTTACAGAGATAGCGCTGTAGATATTTCCATTTTTGCACAGATTGCAGTGTAGATATTTCGATCTTTACACAGATTGCTGTGTAGATATTTCCAAGTTTACACAGATAGCTCTGTAGATATTTGCATGTTTACACTGATAGCGTTATAGATATTTCCATGTTTATACAGATAGCGTGGTAGATATTTCCATATTTATACAGATAGCGGTGTAGATATTTCCATGTTTATCCAGAGAGCTGTGTAGATAGGTCCATGTCTATACAGATAGCGGTGGAGGTATTTCCATGTTTATACAGATGGCGGTGTAGATAGTTCCATGTTTCTGGAGATGGCGGTGTAGATATTTTCATGTTTATAGAGATGGCGGTATAGATATTTCCATGTTTATTGAGATTGCGGTGTAGATATTTCCATGTTTCTAGAGATAGCGGTATAGGTATTTCCATGTTTATAGCGATAGCGGTGTAGTTACTTCCACGTTTCTACCGATGGCTTTGTAGATATTTCCATGTGTATACAGATGGCAGTGTTTATATTTCCATGTTTATAGATATGGTGGTGTAGATATTTCTATGTTTATACAGATGACTGTGTAGATATTTGCATGTTTATACACCTGGCGGTGTAGGTATTTCCATGTTTATAGAGATAACAGTGTAGATATTTCCATGTTTATAAAGATAGCGGTGTAGATA
The DNA here is from genome assembly GCF_029289425.2 of Pan paniscus. Classification (NCBI taxonomy): domain Eukaryota; kingdom Metazoa; phylum Chordata; class Mammalia; order Primates; family Hominidae; genus Pan; species Pan paniscus. The sequence goes on along the minus strand of NC_073270.2, from coordinate 342,755 downwards.
TTTCCATGTTTATGGAGATAGCGGTGTAGATAATTGCATATTTATGCTGATAGCGCTGTAGATATTTCCATGTTTATACAGATGGCGGTGTAGATAATTCCATGTTTATACAGATGGTGGTTTAGATATTTCCTTGTTTAAACAGATAGCGGTGTAGATATTTCCGTATTGATACAGACAGCTGTGTAGATATTTCCAAGTTTACAGAGATAGCGGTGTAGATATTTCCATCTTTGCACAGATTGCCCTGTAGATATTTACATCTTTACACAGACAGCTTGTAGATATTTGCAAGTTTACACAGATATCTGTCTAGAGATTTCCACGTTTACACAGATAGCATTGTAGACATTTCCATGTTTATACAGATAGCGTTGTACATATTTTCATGTTTATACAGATAGCATTGTAGATATTTCCATGTTTATATAGATAGCGGTGTAGATATTGCCATGTTTATACAGATAGTGGTGTAGATATTTCCATGTTTATACTGATAGTGGGGGAGAAATTTCCATGTTTATACAGATAGCGATCTAGACTTTTCCATGTTTATAGAGATAGAGGTGTAGGTATTTCCATGTTTATACAGATAGCGGTGTAGTTATTTCCATGTTTATACAGATAGCAGTGTTGCTATTTCCATGTTTATACAGATAGTGGTGGAGATATTTCCTCGTTTATACAGATCTTGGTGGAGATACTTCCATGTTTATATAGATAGTGGTGTAGATATTTTCATATTTATACAGGTAGCGGTGTAGATATTTCCATGTTTATTCAGATCATGGTGTAGATATTTCCATCTTTCCACAGATGGCAGTGTAGATATTTCCATTTTTATATAGATGGCGGTGTAGATATTACCATGTTTATAGAGATAGTGGTGTAGATATTTCCATGTTCATGCAGATGGCAGTGTAGATATTTCCATGTTTATAGAGATTTCGGTGTAGATATTTCTATGTTTGTAAAGAAAGCGGTGTAGATATTTCCATGTGTATAGAGATGGCGGTGTAGGTATTTCCATGTTTATAGAGATAGTGGTGAAGGTATTTCCATGTTTATAAAGATAGCGGTGTAGATATTTCCATGCTTATACAGATGACTGTGTAGATATTTGCATGTTTATATAGACGGCATTGTAGATATTTCCATGCTTGTAGAGATAACAGTGTAGATAATTCCATGTTTATAAAGATAGCGTTGTAGATATTTCTGTGTTTACAGAGATAGCGGTGTGGATAGTTCCATGTTTATACAGATAGAGGTGTAGATATTTCCATGTTTATAGAGATGGTGGTATAGATATTTCCATGTTAATACAGATGACTGTGTAGGTATTTGCATGTTTCTATAGATGGCAGTGTAGATATTTCCATGTTTATAGAGATAAGAGTGTAGATATTTCCATGTTTATAAAGATAACGGTGTAGATATTTCTGTGTTTACAGAGATAACGCTGTAGATATTTCCATATTGATACAGATAGCGGTGTAGATATTTCCATGATTACAGAGATAGTGGTGTAGATATTTCCATCTTTGCAGTGATTGCGGTGTAGATATTTCCATCTTTAAACAGATAGCTTTGTAGATATTTCCAAGTTTACACAGATAGCTGTGTAGATATTTCCACGTTTACACAGATAGCATTGTAGTTATTTCCATGTTTATACAGATAGCGGTGCAGATATTTCGAAGTTTACAAAAATAGCGGAGGTGGTATTTCCATGTTTATACAGATAGCGGTGTAGATATTTCCATGTTTATACAGCTCGCGGTGTAGGTATTTCCATGTTTATACTGATAGCGGTGGAGATATTTCCAGGTTTATACAGTTAACGATGTAGATATTTCCATGTTTATAGAGATGGCGATGTAGATATTTCCATGTTTATAGAGATTTCGGTGTAGATATTACCATGTTTATAGAGATAGCCGTGTAGGTGTTTCCATGTTTATAGAGATAGCGGAGTAGGTATTTCCATGTTTACACAGATGACTGTGTAGGTATTTCCATGGGTATACAGATGGCAGTGTAGATATTTCCACGTTTATACAGATGGTGGTGTGGATATTTCCATGTTTATACAGATAGCGGTGTTGGTATTTCCATGTTTATACTGATAGCGGTGTAGATATTTCCATGTTTATTCAGATAGCTTTGTAGATATTTCTGTGTTTACAGAGATAGCGGTGTTGATATTTCCATCTTTGCACAGATTGCGTTGTAGATATTTCCATCTTTGCACAGATTGCGGTGTAGATATTTCCAAGTTTACACAAATAGCTGTGTAGACATTTCCATGTTTACACAGATAGCGTTGTAGTTATTTCCATGTTTATCCAGATAGCGGTGTGGATATTTCCATGTTTATACAGATAGCAGTGTTGGTAATTCCATGTTTATACAGTAGTGGTGTAGAAATTTCCATGTTTATACAGATCCCGGTGTAGATATTTCCAACTTTCTACAGATGGCAGTGTAGATATTTCCATGTTTATACAGATGGCGGTGTAGATATTTCCATGTTTACACAGATGGTGGTGTAGATATATCAATGTTCATGCAGATGGCCGTGTAGATATTTCCATGTTTATAGAGATGGCGATGTAGATATTTCTATGTTTATAAAGATAGCGGTGTAGAGATTTCCATATTTATAGAGATGGCGGTGTAAGTACTTCCATGTTTATAGAGATATCGGTTTAGATATTTCCATGTTTATACAGATTGTGGTGTAGATATTTCCATGTTTATACAGATACCGTTGAAGATATTTCCATATTTATACGGATACCGGTGTAGATATTTCCATGTTTATACAGATACAGTTGTAGATATTTCCATGTTTATACAGATAGCGTTGAAGATATTTCCATGTTTATACTGATGGCAGTGTAGATATTTCCATCTTTATACAGATGACTCTGTACATATTTCCATGTTTTAACAGATGGCGGTGCAGATATTTCCATGTTTATACAGATAGCGGTGTGGATATTTCCATCATTATACATATGGCGGTGTTGATAATTCCATGTTTATACAGATAGCGTCATAGATATTTCCATGTTTATGCAGAATGCGGTGTAGACATTTCCATATTTATACAGATGGCATTGTAGATATTTCCATGCTTATACAGATGACTGTCTAGATATTTCCATGTTTATACAGATGGCGGTGTAGATATTTCCATGTTTATACAGAGAGCGGTGTAGATATTTCCATCTTTATACAGATGGCAGTGTAGATATTTCCATGCTTATACAGATGTCTCTGTAGATATTTCCATGTTGATACAGATGTCGGTGTAGATATTTCCATGTTTAACAGAGAGCGGTGTAGATATTTCAATCTTTATTCATATGGCAGTGTAGATATTTCCATGCTTATACAGATGACTGTGTAGGTATTTCCATGTTTATACAGATGGCGGTGTAGATACTTCCATATTATAAAGATAGCGGTGTAGAAATTTCCATGTTTATTCAGATGGCTGTGTAGATATTTCCATGATTGTACAGATGTCGGTGTACATATTTCCCTGTTTATACAGATATCGGTGTAGATATTGCCATCTTTATACAGATAGCGGTGTAGATATTTCCATGTTTATACAGATCGTGGTGTAGATATTTCCATGTTTGTACAGATAGCGGTGAAGATATTTCCATGTTTATACTGATGGCTGTGTAGATATTTCCATGTGTATACAGATGGCAGTGTAGATATTTCCATGTCTATACAGATGGCAGTGTAGATATTTCCATCTTTATACAGATGACTGTGTACATATTTCCATGTTTTTACAGATGGCGGTGCAGATATTTCCATGTTTATACTGATTGCGGTGTAGATATTTCCATTTTTTACAGATCGCGGTGTAGATATTTCCATGTTTGTACAGATAGCGGTGTAGATAGTTCCATGTTTATACAGTAGTGGTGTAGAAATTTCCATGTTTATACAGATCCCGGTGTAGATATTTCCAACTTTCTACAGATGGCAGTGTAGATATTTCCATGTTTATACAGATGGCGGTGTAGATATTTCCATGTTTACACAGATGGTGGTGTAGATATATCAATGTTCATGCAGATGGCCGTGTAGATATTTCCATGTTTATAGAGATGGCGATGTAGATATTTCTATGTTTATAAAGATAGCGGTGTAGAGATTTCCATATTTATAGAGATGGCGGTGTAAGTACTTCCATGTTTATAGAGATATCGGTTTAGATATTTCCATGTTTATACAGATTGTGGTGTAGATATTTCCATGTTTATACAGATACCGTTGAAGATATTTCCATATTTATACGGATACCGGTGTAGATATTTCCATGTTTATACAGATACAGTTGTAGATATTTCCATGTTTATACAGATAGCGTTGAAGATATTTCCATGTTTATACTGATGGCAGTGTAGATATTTCCATCTTTATACAGATGACTCTGTACATATTTCCATGTTTTAACAGACGGCGGTGCAGATATTTCCATGTTTATACAGATAGCGGTGTGGATATTTCCATCATTATACATATGGCGGTGTTGATAATTCCATGTTTATACAGATAGCGTCATAGATATTTCCATGTTTATGCAGAATGCGGTGTAGACATTTCCATATTTATACAGATGGCATTGTAGATATTTCCATGCTTATACAGATGACTGTCTAGATATTTCCATGTTTATACAGATGGCGGTGTAGATATTTCCATGTTTATACAGAGAGCGGTGTAGATATTTCCATCTTTATACAGATGGCAGTGTAGATATTTCCATGCTTATACAGATGTCTCTGTAGATATTTCCATGTTGATACAGATGTCGGTGTAGATATTTCCATGTTTAACAGAGAGCGGTGTAGATATTTCAATCTTTATTCATATGGCAGTGTAGATATTTCCATGCTTATACAGATGACTGTGTAGATATTTCCATGTTTATACAGATGGCGGTGTAGATACTTCCATATTATAAAGATAGCAGTGTAGAAATTTCCATGTTTATTCAGATGGCTGTGTAGATATTTCCATGATTGTACAGATGTCGGTGTACATATTTCCCAGTTTATACAGATATCGGTGTAGATATTGCCATCTTTATACAGATAGCGGTGTAGATATTTCCATGTTTATACAGATCGTGGTGTAGATATTTCCATGTTTGTACAGATAGCGGTGTAGATAGTTCCATGTTGATACAGTAGCGGTGTAGAAATTTCCATGTTTATACAGATCGCGGAGTAGATATTTCCAACTTTCTACAGATGGCAGTGTAGATATTTCCACGTTTATACAGATGGCGGTGTAGATATTTCCATGTTTACACAGATACCGGTGTAGATATTTCCATGTTTATACAGATACCGTTGTAGATATTTCCATGTTTATACAGATAGCGGTGAAGATATTTCCATGTTTATACTGATGGCTCTGTTGATATTTCCATGTGTATACAGATGGCAGTGTAGATATTTCCATGTCTATATAGATGGCAGTGTAGATATTTCCATCTTTATACAGATGACAGTGTAGATATTTCCATGTTTTTACAGATGGCGGTGCAGATATTTCCATGTTTATACTGATAGCGGTGTAGATATTTCCATGTTTATACAGATCGTGGTGTAGATATTTTCATGTTTGTACAGATAGCGGTGTAGATATTTCCATGTTTATAGAGATGGCGATGTAGATATTTCTATGTTTATAGAGATAGCGGTGTAGTTATTTCCATATTTATAGAGGTGACGGTGTAAGTACTTCCATGTTTATACAGATAGCGGTGTAGATATTTCCATGTTTATACTGATTATGGTGTGGATATTTCCATGTTTATACAGATACCGTTGAAGATATTTCCATGTTTATACAGATACCGGTGTAGGTTTTCCATGTTTCTACAGATACCGTTGTAGATATTTCCATGTTTATACAGATAGCGGTGAAATTATTTCCATGTTTATACTGATGGCTGTGTAGATATTTCCATGTGTATACAGATGGCAGTGTAGATATTTCCATGTCTATACAGAAGGCAGTGTAGATATTTTCATCTTTGTACAGATGACTGTGTACATATTTCCATGTTTTTACAGATGGCGGTGCAGATATTTCCAGGTTTATACTGATAGCGGTGTAGATATTTCAATGTTTATACAGATCGTGGTGTAGATATTTCCATGTTTGTACAGATAGCGGTGTAGATAGTTCCATGTTGATACAGTAGCGGTGTAGAAATTTCCATGTTTATACAGATCGCGGAGTAGATATTTCCAACTTTCTACAGATGACAGTGTAGATATTTCCATGTTTATACAGATGGTGGTGTAGATATTTCCAAGTTTACACAGATGGTGGTGTAGATATGTCAATGTTCATGCAGATGGCTGTGTAGATATTTCCATGTTTATAGAGATGGCGATGTAGATATTTCTATGTTTATAGAGATAGCGGTGTAGATATTTCCATATTTATAGAGATGGCGGTGTAAGTACTTCCATGTTTATAGAGATAGTGGTGTAGATATTTCCATGTTTATACAGATTGTGGTGTAGATATTTCCATGTTTATACAGATACCGTTGAAGATATTTCTTGTTTATACAGATATCGGTGTAGATATTTCCATGTTTATACAGATACCGTTATAGATATTTCTATGTTTATACAGATAGAGTTGAAGATATTTCCATGTTTATACTGATGGCTGTGTAGATATTTCCATGTGTATACAGATGACAGTGTAGATATTTCCATGTCTATACAGAAGGCAGTGTAGATATTTCCATCTTTATACAGATGACTGTGTACATATTTCCATGTTTTTACAGATGGCGTTGCAGATATTTCCATGTTTATACAGATAGCGGTGTGGATATTTCCATGATTATACATATCGCAGTGTTGATAATTCCGTGTTTATACAGACAGCGTTGTAGATATTTCCATGTTTATACATAGAGCGGAGTAGACATTTCCATCTATATACAGATGGCGGTGTAGATATTTCCATGTCTATACAGAGAGCGGTGTAGATATTTCCATCTTTATACAGATGGCAGTGTAGATATTTCCATGCTTATACAGATGACTGCGTAGATATTTCCATGATGATACAGATGTCGGTGTAGATATTTCCATGTTTATACAGAGAGCGGTGTAGATATTTCCATCTTTACACAGATGGCAATGTAGATATTTTGATGCTTATGCAGATGACTGTGTAGATATTTCCATGTTTTTACAGATGGCGGTGTAGATATTTCCATGTTTAGAGAGATAGCGGTGTAGATATTTCCGTGTTCATACTGATAACGGTGTAGATATTTCCATTTTTATAGAGATAGCAGTGTAGATATTTCCATATTTATACAGATAGGTGGGTAGATATTTACATGTTTATTCAGATGGCTGTTTAGATATTTCCATGATTATACAGATGGCGGTGTACATATTTCCCTGTATATAGAGATATCGGTGTAGATATTGCCATCTTTATACAGAAAGCGGTGTAGATATTTTCATGTATATACAGATTGTGTTGTAGATATTTCCATGTTTATACAGATGGTGGCGTAGATATTACCATGTTTTACAGATAATGGTGTAGATATTTCCATGTTTGTAGAGATAGCGGTATAGATATTTCCATGTTTATAGTGATGGCGGTGTAGATATTGCCATATTTATACTGATAGCAGTGTAGATATTTCCATGTTTATACTGATAGCGATGTTGATATTTCCAAGTTTATACAGATCATGGTGTCGATATTTCCATGTTTGTACAGATAGCGGTGTAGATAGTTCCATGTTGATACAGTAGCGGTGTAGAAATTTCCATGTTTATACAGATCGCGGAGTAGATATTTTCAACTTTCTACAGATGGCAGTGTAGATATTTCCATGTTTATACAGATGGCGGTGTAGATATTTCCATGTTTACACAGATGGGGATGTAGATATATCAATGTTCATGCAGATGGCGGTGTAGATATTTCCATGTTTATAGAGATGGCGATGTAGATATTTCTATGTTTATAGAGATAGCGGCGTAGATATTTCCATATTTATAGAGATGGCGGTGTAACTACTTCCATGTTTATACAGATAGCGGTGTATATATTTCCATGTTTATACAGATTGTTGTGTAGATATTTCCATGTTTATACAGATATCATTGAAGATATTTCCATGTTTATACAGATGGCGGTGTAGATATTTCCATGATTATAGAGATAGCGGTGTAGACATTTCCATATTTATAAAGATAGCGGTGTAGATATTTCCATGTTTATTCAGATGGCTGTGTAGATATTTCCAAGATTGTACAGATGGCGGTGTACATATTTCCCTGTTTATACAGATATCGGTGTAGATATTGCCATCTTTATACAGATAGCGGTGTAGATATTTCCATGTTTATACAGATCGGGGTGTATATATTTCCATGTTTGTACAGATAGCGGTGTAGATAGTTCCATGTTTATACAGTAGCGGTGTAGAAATTTCGATGTTTATACAGATCGCGGAGTAGATATTTCCAACTTTCTACAGATGGCATTGTAGACATTTCCACGTTTATACAGATGGCGGTGTAGATATTTCCATGTTTACACAGATGGTGGTGTAGATATATCAATGTTCATGCACATGGCGGTGTAGATATTTCCATGTTTATAGAGATGATGATGTAGTTATTTCTATGTTTATAGAGATAACGGTGTAGATATTTCCATACTTATAGAGATGGCCGTGTAAGTACTTCCATGTTTATACAGATTGCGGTGTAGATATTTCCATGTTTATACAGATTGCGGTGTAGATATTTCCATGTTTATACAGATACCGTTGAAGATATTTCCATGTTTATACAGATACCGGTGTAGATATTTCCATGTTCATACAGATACCGTTGTAGATATTTCCATGTTTATACAGATAGCGGTGAAGATATTTCCATGTTTATACTGATGGCTGTGTAGATATTTCCATGTGTATACAGATGACAGTGTAGATATTTCCAAGTCTATACAGAAGACAGTGTAGATATTTCCATCTTTATACAGATGACTGTGTACATATTTCCATGTTTTTACAGATGGCGTTGCAGATATTTCCATGTTTATACAGATAGCGGTGTGGATATTTCCATGATTATACATATCGCAGTGTTGATAATTCCGTGTTTATACAGAGAGCGTTGTAGATATTTCCATCTTTATTCAGATGGCAGTGTAGATATTTCCATGCTTATACAGATGACTGTGTAGATATTTCCATGTTTATACAGATGGCGGTGTAGATATTTCCATTTTTAGAGAGATAGCGGTGTAGATATTTCCATGTTCATACTGATAGCGGTGTAGATATTTCCATGTTTATAGAGATAGCGGTGTAGATATTTCCATATTTATAAAGATAGCGGTGTACATATTTACATGTTTATTCAGATGGCTCTTTAGATATTTCCATGATTGTACAGATGGCGGTGTACATATTTCCCTGTTTATACAGATTTCGGTGTAGATATTTCCATCTTTACACACATAGCTGTGTAGATATTTGCAAGTTTACACAGATATCTATGTTGATATTTCCATGTTCACACAGATAGCTTTGTAGATATTTCCATGTTTATACAGATTGCGTTGTACATATTTCCATGTTTATACAGATAGCATTGTAGTTATTTCCATATTTATACAGATAGCGGTGTAGATATTTACATGTTTATACTGATAGCGGTGGAGATATTTCCATATTTATACAGAGAGCGATGTAGATATTTCCATGTTTATAGAGATGACGGTGTAGATATTTCCATGTTTATACAGCTAGTGGTGTAGATTTTTCCTTGTTTATTCAGATAACGGTGTAGATATTTCCATGTTTATACAGAAAGCGGTGTGGATATTTCCATGTTTACAGAGATAGCGCTGTAGATATTTCCATTTTTGCACAGATTGCAGTGTAGATATTTCGATCTTTACACAGATTGCTGTGTAGATATTTCCAAGTTTACACAGATAGCTCTGTAGATATTTGCATGTTTACACTGATAGCGTTATAGATATTTCCATGTTTATACAGATAGCGTGGTAGATATTTCCATATTTATACAGATAGCGGTGTAGATATTTCCATGTTTATCCAGAGAGCTGTGTAGATAGGTCCATGTCTATACAGATAGCGGTGGAGGTATTTCCATGTTTATACAGATGGCGGTGTAGATAGTTCCATGTTTCTGGAGATGGCGGTGTAGATATTTTCATGTTTATAGAGATGGCGGTATAGATATTTCCATGTTTATTGAGATTGCGGTGTAGATATTTCCATGTTTCTAGAGATAGCGGTATAGGTATTTCCATGTTTATAGCGATAGCGGTGTAGTTACTTCCACGTTTCTACCGATGGCTTTGTAGATATTTCCATGTGTATACAGATGGCAGTGTTTATATTTCCATGTTTATAGATATGGTGGTGTAGATATTTCTATGTTTATACAGATGACTGTGTAGATATTTGCATGTTTATACACCTGGCGGTGTAGGTATTTCCATGTTTATAGAGATAACAGTGTAGATATTTCCATGTTTATAAAGATAGCGGTGTAGATATTTCCATGTTTATGGAGATAGCGGTGTAGATAATTGCATATTTATGCTGATAGCGCTGTAGATATTTCCATGTTTATACAGATGGCGGTGTAGATAATTCCATGTTTATACAGATGGTGGTTTAGATATTTCCTTGTTTAAACAGATAGCGGTGTAGATATTTCCGTATTGATACAGACAGCTGTGTAGATATTTCCAAGTTTACAGAGATAGCGGTGTAGATATTTCCATCTTTGCACAGATTGCCCTGTAGATATTTACATCTTTACACAGACAGCTTGTAGATATTTGCAAGTTTACACAGATATCTGTCTAGAGATTTCCACGTTTACACAGATAGCATTGTAGACATTTCCATGTTTATACAGATAGCGTTGTACATATTTTCATGTTTATACAGATAGCATTGTAGATATTTCCATGTTTATATAGATAGCGGTGTAGATATTGCCATGTTTATACAGATAGTGGTGTAGATATTTCCATGTTTATACTGATAGTGGGGGAGAAATTTCCATGTTTATACAGATAGCGATCTAGACTTTTCCATGTTTATAGAGATAGAGGTGTAGGTATTTCCATGTTTATACAGATAGCGGTGTAGTTATTTCCATGTTTATACAGATAGCAGTGTTGCTATTTCCATGTTTATACAGATAGTGGTGGAGATATTTCCTCGTTTATACAGATCTTGGTGGAGATACTTCCATGTTTATATAGATAGTGGTGTAGATATTTTCATATTTATACAGGTAGCGGTGTAGATATTTCCATGTTTATTCAGATCATGGTGTAGATATTTCCATCTTTCCACAGATGGCAGTGTAGATATTTCCATTTTTATATAGATGGCGGTGTAGATATTACCATGTTTATAGAGATAGTGGTGTAGATATTTCCATGTTCATGCAGATGGCAGTGTAGATATTTCCATGTTTATAGAGATTTCGGTGTAGATATTTCTATGTTTGTAAAGAAAGCGGTGTAGATATTTCCATGTGTATAGAGATGGCGGTGTAGGTATTTCCATGTTTATAGAGATAGTGGTGAAGGTATTTCCATGTTTATAAAGATAGCGGTGTAGATATTTCCATGCTTATACAGATGACTGTGTAGATATTTGCATGTTTATATAGACGGCATTGTAGATATTTCCATGCTTGTAGAGATAACAGTGTAGATAATTCCATGTTTATAAAGATAGCGTTGTAGATATTTCTGTGTTTACAGAGATAGCGGTGTGGATAGTTCCATGTTTATACAGATAGAGGTGTAGATATTTCCATGTTTATAGAGATGGTGGTATAGATATTTCCATGTTAATACAGATGACTGTGTAGGTATTTGCATGTTTCTATAGATGGCAGTGTAGATATTTCCATGTTTATAGAGATAAGAGTGTAGATATTTCCATGTTTATAAAGATAACGGTGTAGATATTTCTGTGTTTACAGAGATAACGCTGTAGATATTTCCATATTGATACAGATAGCGGTGTAGATATTTCCATGATTACAGAGATAGTGGTGTAGATATTTCCATCTTTGCAGTGATTGCGGTGTAGATATTTCCATCTTTAAACAGATAGCTTTGTAGATATTTCCAAGTTTACACAGATAGCTGTGTAGATATTTCCACGTTTACACAGATAGCATTGTAGTTATTTCCATGTTTATACAGATAGCGGTGCAGATATTTCGAAGTTTACAAAAATAGCGGAGGTGGTATTTCCATGTTTATACAGATAGCGGTGTAGATATTTCCATGTTTATACAGCTCGCGGTGTAGGTATTTCCATGTTTATACTGATAGCGGTGGAGATATTTCCAGGTTTATACAGTTAACGATGTAGATATTTCCATGTTTATAGAGATGGCGATGTAGATATTTCCATGTTTATAGAGATTTCGGTGTAGATATTACCATGTTTATAGAGATAGCCGTGTAGGTGTTTCCATGTTTATAGAGATAGCGGAGTAGGTATTTCCATGTTTACACAGATGACTGTGTAGGTATTTCCATGGGTATACAGATGGCAGTGTAGATATTTCCACGTTTATACAGATGGTGGTGTGGATATTTCCATGTTTATACAGATAGCGGTGTTGGTATTTCCATGTTTATACTGATAGCGGTGTAGATATTTCCATGTTTATTCAGATAGCTTTGTAGATATTTCTGTGTTTACAGAGATAGCGGTGTTGATATTTCCATCTTTGCACAGATTGCGTTGTAGATATTTCCATCTTTGCACAGATTGCGGTGTAGATATTTCCAAGTTTACACAAATAGCTGTGTAGACATTTCCATGTTTACACAGATAGCGTTGTAGATATTTCCATGTTTATCCAGATAGCGGTGTGGATATTTCCATGTTTATACAGATAGCAGTGTTGGTAATTCCATGTTTATACAGATAGTGGTGTAGATACTTCCATGTTTACTCAGCTCATGGTGTAGATATTTCCACCTTTATACAGATGGCAGTGTAGATATTTCCATGTTTATACAGATAGTGCTGTAGATATTTCCATGTTTATACAGATGGCCGTGTACGTAGTTCCATGTTTGTGGAGATGGCGGTGTCGATATTTTCATGTTTATAAGGATGGCAGTGAAGATATTTCCATGTTTATAGAGATTGCGGTGTAAATATTTCCATGTTTATAGAGATAGCGGTGGAGGTATTTCCATGTTTATAGAGATAGTGGTGTAGATATTTCCATGTTTATACAGATGGCAGTGTAGGTATTTCCATGTTTGTAGAGACGGTGTTGTAGATATTTCCATGTTTATAGAGATGACTGTGAAGATATTTGCATATTTATACAGGTGGCGGGGTAGATATTTCCATGTTTACACAGATAGCGTTGTAGATATTTCCATGTTTATACAGATAGCGTTGTAGATATTTCCATGTTTATACAGATAGCGGTGTAGAAATTTTCATGTTTATACAGATAGTGGTGTAGATATGTCCATGTTTATACAGATAGCGGTGGAGATATTTCCATGTTTATACAGATGGCGGTGTAGATAGTTCCATGTTCCAGGAGATGGCGGTGTAGATATTTTCATGCTTATAGAGATGGCGGTAAAGATATTTCCATGTTTATAGAGATTGCGGTGTAGATATTTCCATGTTTCTAGAGATAGCGGGGTAGGTATTTCCATGTTTATAGAGATAGCGGTGTATGTATTTCCACGTTTCTACAGATGTCTTTGTAGATATTACCGTGTGTATAGAGATATCGGTGTATATATTTCCATGTTTATAGATATGGTAGTGTAGATATTTCCATGTTTATACAGATGACTTTGTAGATATTTGCATGTTTATACAGATGGCGGTGTAGATATTTCCATCTTTATAGAGATAACAATGTAGATATTTCCATGTTTATAAAGATAGCGGTGTAGATATTTCCATATTTATAGAGATAGCGGTATAGATATTTCCATGTTTACACAGATAGCTGTGTAGATATTTTCAAGTTTACACAGATATCTGTGTAGATATTTCCATGTTTACACAGATAGCGTTGTAGATATTTCCATGTTTACACAGACAGCGTTGTACATATTTCCATGTTTATAAAGATCGCGGTGTAGATATTTCCATCTTTCTACTGATGGCAGTGTAGAAATTAACATTTTTATAGAGAGAGCGGTTTAGATATTTCCATGTTTCTACAGTTAGCGGTGTAGATATTTCCATGTTTATAGAGATAGCGGTGTAGATATTTCCATGTTTGTACAGATAGCGGTGTAGTTACTTCCATGTTTATAGAGATAGCGGTGTAGATGTTTCCATCTTTATAGAGATTGCGGTGTAGATATTTCCATGTTTATACAGATCGCGTTGTAGATATTTCCATGTTTATACAGATGGCGTTGTGGATATTTCCGTGTTTATACAGATTGCTGTGTAGATATTTCCAGGTTTATACAGACGGCGGTGTGTATATTTCCATATTTGTACTGATGACTGTGTTGATATTTCCATGTTTATAAACGTGGCGGTGTAGATATTTCCATGTTTATAGAGACAGCGGTGGAGATATTTACTTGTTTATACAGATCGTGGTGTAGATATTTCCATGTTTATACAGACAGTGGTGTAGTTATTTCCAACTTTACACAGGTAGTGGCGTAGATATTTCCATGTTGATACACATAGCGGTGTAGATATTTCCATGTTTATACAGATGGTGGTGTAGATATTTCCATGTTTATAGAGATAGCGTTGTAGATATTTCCATGTTTATACAGAGGGCTGTGTAGATATTTCCATGTGTATACAGATGGTAGTGTAGATATTTCCATGTTTATAGAGATAGTGGTGTAGATATTTCCATGTTTATACAGATGACTGCGTAAATATTTCCATGTTTATACAGATGGCGTTGTAGATATTTCCATGTTTATAGAGATAGCGGTGTAGATATTTCCAAGTTTATACTGATAGCGGTGTAGATATTTCCATGATTAAAGAGATAGCGGTGTAGATATTACCATATTTATACAGATAGCGGTGTAGTTATTGCCATGTTTATACAGATGGTGATGTAGATATTTCCATGTTTATACAGATGGCGGTGTAGATATTTCCATGTTCATACAGAAAGCAGTGTAGATATTTCCATATTTATACAGATAGCGGTGAAAATATTTAAATGTTACAGAGACAGCGGTGTTGGTATTTCCATATTTGCGCAGATTGCAGTGTAGACATTTCCATCCTTACACAGATAACGGTGTAGATATTTCCATGTTTACACAGATATCTGTGTAGACATTTCCATGTTTACACAGATAGCGTTGTAGTTATTTCCATGTTTATATATATAGTGGTGTAGATATTTCCATGTTTATAAAGATAGCGGTGTAGGTATTTCCGTGATTATACAGATGGCTGTGTAGATATTTCCATGTGTATACAGATGGCAGTGTAGATATTTCCATGTGTATTTAAATGGAGGTATAGATATTTCCATGTTTATACAGATGACTGTGTAGATATTTCCATGTTTTTAGAGATGGCAGTGTAGTTATTTCCATGTTTATACAGATAGAGGTGTGGCTATTTCCATGTTTATACAGATAGCGGTGTAGATATTTCCATGTTTATAGAGATGGCTTTGTAGATATTTCCATGTTTATACAGATGTCAGTGTAGATATTTCCATGTTTATACAGATGATGGTGCACATATTTCCATGTTTATACAGATGACTGTGTAAATATTTCAAAGTTTATAGAGATGGCGCTGTAGATATTTCCATGTTTATAGAGATAGCCATGTAGATATTTCCATGTTTATACAGATAGCGTTTTAGACATTTCCGTGTTTATAGAGATAGTACGTGTGGATATTTCCATATTTATACAGAGAGCAGAGTACATATTTCCATCTTTATGCAGACAGCGTTGTAGATATTTCCATGTTTATACTGACAGCGGTGTACATATTTCCATGTTTATACAGATAGTGGTGAAGATATTTCCATGTTTATACAGATAGCGGTGTAGATATTTCCATGTTTATAGAGACAGTGGTGTAGATGTTTCCATGTTTATAGAGATAGCGGTGTAGTTATTCCCATGTTTGTAGAGACAGTGGTGTAGATATTTCCATGTTTATACAGATGGCAGTGCAGATATTTCCATGTGTATAAAGATGGCATTGTAAATATTTCCATATTTATGCACATGGCGGTGTAGAGATTTCCATGTTTATAGAGATGGCGGTGTAGATATTTCCATGTTTATAGAGATAGCGGTGTAGATATTTCCATGTTTATACAGATTGTGATGTAGATATTTCCATGTTTATACAGATCACGTTGTAGATATTTCCATGTTTATACAGATAGCTCTGTGGATATTTCCATGTTTATACAGATGGCTGTGTAGATATTTCCAGGTTTACACAGGTGGCGGTGTGGATATTTCCATGTTTCTACAGATGGCTGTGTAGATATTTCCATGTTTATACAGGTGGCGGTGTAGATATTTCCATGCTTATAGAGACAGCGGTGAAGATATTTCATTGTTTATACAGATGGCAGTGTAGATATTTCCAAGTGTATACAAATGGAGGTGTAGATATTTCCATGTTTATACAGATGATTGTGTAGATAATTCCATGTTTTTACAGATAGAGCTGTGGCTATTTCCATGTTTATACAGATAGCGGTGTAGATATTTCCATGTTTATAGAGTTGGCTGTGTAGATATTTCCTTGTTTATACAGATGGCATTGTAGATATTTCCATGTTTATACAGACGGTGGTGTAGATATTTCCATGTTTATACAGACGACTGTGTAAGTATTTACAAGTTTATACAGATGGCGTTGTAGATATTTCCATGTTTATAGAGATAGCGGTGTAGATATTTCCAAGTTCATACAGATAGCGGTGTAGATATCTCCATGTTTATTCAGATCGTGGTGAAGATATTTCCATGTTTATACAGATAGCGGTGTAGATATTTCTATGATTATAGAGATAGTGGTGTAGTTATTTCCATGTTTACAGAGATAGCGGTGTAGATATTTCCAAGTTTATACAGATGGCTGCGTAGATATTTCCATGGTTATGCAGAAGGCGGTGTAGATACTTCCAAGTTTATAGAGATTTCCATGTTTATACAGATAGTGGTGTAGATATTTCCATGTTTCCGGAAATAGTGGTGTATGTATTTCCATATTTATACAGATGACTCTGTAGATATTTGCATGTTTATACAGATGGTGGTGTAGATATTTCCATGTTTATAGAGATAGCTGTGTAGGTATTTCCATGTTTATACAGATAGAGGTGCAGCCATTTCCATGTTTATACAGATAGCGGTGTTGATATTTCCATGTTTATACAGATAGTGGTGGAGATATTTCCTTGTTTATACAGATCCTGGTGTAGATATTTCCATGTTTATACATAGAGCGGTGTAGATATTTCCATATTTATACAGGTAGCGGTGTAGATATTACCATGTTTTTACAGATCGTGGTGTAGATATTTCCATCTTTCCACAGATGGCAGTGTAGATATTGCAATGTTTATACAGATGGTGGTGTACATATTTCCATGTTTATAGAGATAGCGGTGTAGATATTTCCATGTTTTTACAGATAGCAGTGTAGATATTTCCATATTTACACATGTAGCGGTGTAGATATTTCCAAGATTATACAGATCGCATTGTAGATATTTCCATCTTTCCACAGATTGCAGTGTAGACATTTCCATGTTTATACAGATTGCGGTGTAGATATTTCCATGTTTATACAGATAGCAGTGTTGCTATTTCCATCTTCATGCAGATGGCGGTGTAGATATTTGCATGTTTATAGAGATAGCCGTGTAGATATTTCCATGTGTATAGAGATGGCGGTGAAGGTATTTCCATGTTTATAGAGATAGTGGTGAAGATATTTCCATGTTTATACAGATAGTGGTGTAGATATTTCCATGTTTATACAGATAGCGATGTTGGTATTTCCATGTTTATACTGATAGCGGTGTAGATATTTCCATGTTTATTCAGATAGCTTTGTAGATATTTCTGTGTTTACAGAGATAGCGGTGTAGATATTTCCATCTTTGCACAGATTGCGTTGTAGATATTTCCATCTTTGCACAGATTGCGGTGTAGATATTTCCAAGTTTACACAAATAGCTGTGTAGACATTTCCATGTTTACACAGATAGCGTTGTAGATATTTCCATGTGTATCCAGATAGCGGTGTGGATATTTCCATGTTTATACAGATAGCAGTGTTGGTATTTCCATGTTTATACAGATAGTGGTGTAGATATTTCCATGTTTACTCAGCTCATGGTGTAGATATTTCCACCTTTATACAGATGGCCGTGTAGATATTTCCATGTTTATACAGATAGTGCTGTAGATATTTCCATGTTTATACAGATGGCCGTGTAGATAGTTCCATGTTTGTGGAGATGGCGGTGTCGATATTTTCATGTTTATAAGGATGGCGGTGAAGATATTTCCATGTTTATAGAGATTGCGGTGTAAATATTTCCATGTTTATAGAGATAGCGGTGGAGGTATTTCCATGTTTATAGAGATAGTGGTGTAGATATTTCCATGTTTATACAGATGGCAGTGTAGGTATTTCCATGTTTGTAGAGATGGTGTTGTAGATATTTCCATGTTTATAGAGATGACTGTGAAGATATTTGCATATTTATACAGGTGGCGGGGTAGATATTTCCATGTTTACACAGATAGCTTTGTAGATATTTCCATGTTTAAACAGATACCGATGTAGATATTTCCATGTTTATACAGATGGCTGTGTAGATATTTCCAGGTATATACAGATGGCAGTGTCGATATTTCCATGTTTAAAGAAACAGTGGTGTAGATATTTCCATGTTTACACAGATGTCTGTGTAGATATTTGCATGTTTATACAGATGGCGGTGTAGATATTTCCATGATTATAGAGATACCGATGTAGATATTTCCAGGTAGCGGTGTAGATATTTCCATGTTTATAGAGATGGTCGTGTACACATTTCCATGTGTATACAGATATCGGTGTATATATTTCCATATTTATGCAGAAAGTGGTGTAGATATTTCCATGTTTACAGAGATAGCGGTGTAGATTTTCCATCTTTACACAGATAGCGGTATAGATATTTCCAAGTTTACACAGATATCTGTGTAGATATTTCCATGTTTACACACATAGCATTGTTGATATTTCCATGTTTATAAAGATAGCGGCATAGATATTTCCATGTTTATACAGATAGCGATGTAGATATTTCCATGTTTACACAGAGAGCTGTGTAGATATTTCCATTTGTGTACAGATGGCCGTTTAGATATCTCCATGTTTATACAGAAGTTGTTGTTGATGTTTAAATGTTTATACAGATGACTCTGTATATATTTCCATGTGGATACATATGGCGGTGTAGATGTTTCCATGTTTCTATAGATAGGGTTGTAGATATTTCCATGTTTACAGAGATAGCGGGGTAGATATTTCCACCTTTGCACAGATTGCAGTATAGATATTTCAATCTTTACACAGATAGCGGTGAAGGTATTTCCAAGTTTACACAGATAGCTGTGTAGATATTTCCATTTTTACACAGATAGCATTGTAGATATTTCCATGTTTACACAGATCACGGTGTAGACATTTCCATCCTTCTAGAAATGGCAGTGTAGATATTTCTATGTTTAAACAGTTGGCGGTGTAGATATTTCCATTGTTACACGGATGGCGATGTTGGTATTTCCATGTTTATAAAGATAGCGGTGTAGATATTTCCATGTTTATACAGCTGGCGGTGTAGACATTTCCATCTTTAAATAGATGACAGTGTAGATATTTCCATGTTTATACAGATAGCGGTGTAGATATTTCCATTTTACACAGATGGTGGTGTAGATAGTTCCATGTTTATGGAGATGGTGGTGTAGATATTTTCATGTTTATACAGCTGGCGTTGTAGATATTTCCATGTTTAGAGAGATGGTGGTGTAGATATTTCCATGATTATAGAGATAACGGTGTAAGGATTTCCATGTGTTTAGAGACAGCGGTGAAGATATTTCCATGTTTATAAAGATGACTATGTAGATATTTCCATGTTTATAGAGATGGCAGTGTAGATATTTCCATGTTTATACAGAAGGTGTTGTAGATATTTCCATGTTTATACAGATGACTATGTTGTTATTTCCATGTTTATACAGATGGCGGTGTAGATATTTCCATGTTTATTGTGATAGCGGTCTAGATATTTCCATACTTATACACATAGCAGAGTAGATATTTCCATGTTTATTCAGATGGCGGTGTAGATATTTCCATGTTTATACAGATAGCGGTGCGGCTATTTCCATGTTTATACAGATAGCGGTGTTGTTATTTCCATGTTTATGCAGATGACTGGGAAGTTATTTCTATGTTTGTACAGTTGGCGGTGTAGATATATCCATGTTTATAGAGATAACCATGTACATAATTCCATGTTTATACAGATAGCCGTGTAGGTATTTACATACTTATACAGATAGCGGTGTAGATATTGCCATGTTTATACAGATAGCGGTGTAGATATTTCCATTTTTATGCAGATTGCGGTGTAGATATTTACAATTTATACAGATTGTGGTGTAGATATTTCCATATTTATACAGGTAGCGATGTAGATATTTCCATGTTTATACAGATCACTGTGTACACATTTCCATCTTTCTAAAGATGGCTTTGTAGATATTTCTATGTTTATACAGATTGCGGTGTAGATATTTCCATGTTTATACAGATGTCGGTGTGGATATTTCCATGTTTATGCAGATGGCCGTGTAGATAGTTCCATGTTTGTGGAGATGGCGGTGTCGATATTTTCATGTTTATAAGGATGGCGGTGTAGATAATTCCATGTTTATAGCCATGGTGGTGTACATATTTCCATCTTTATTGAGATAGAGGTTTAGATATTTCCATGTTTATACAGATAGCGGTGTAGATATTTCCATGTTTACACGGATGGCAATGTTGGTATTTCCATGTTTATACAGATAGCGTTGTAAGTATTTCCCTGTTTATACAGATAGCAGTGTAGATATGTCTATGTTTATACAGATCGTGGTGTAGATATTTCCATGATTATACAGATAGCTGTGTAGATATTTCCATGTGTATACAGATAACGGTTTAGATATTTCCATGTTTACAGAGATAGCGGTGTAGATATTTCCATGTTTGCCTAGATTGCAGGGTTGATACTTCCATCTTTACACAGATAGTGGTGTACATATTTCCATGTTTACACAGATAGATGTGTAGATATTTCCATGTTTACACAGATAGTTTTGTAGATATTTCCATGTTTATACATATAGCGGTGTAGATATTTCCATTTTTATAAAGAGAACGGTGTAGATATTTCCATGTTTATAGAGATAGCGGTGGAGATATTTCCATGTTTATAGAGATTGCGGTGTAGGTATTTCCATGTGTATAGTGATAGCGCTGCAGATCTTTCCATGTTCACACTGATGGCTGTGTAGATATTTCCATGTGTATACAGATGGCATTGTAGATATTTCCCTGTTTATAGAGGTGGTGGTGTAGATATTTCAATATATATTCAGTTGACTGTGTAGAAATTTCCATCTTTATACAGATGGCGGTGTAGATATTTCCATGTTTATAGAGATAGCGATGTAGTTATTTCCATATTTATGCAGAGAGCAGTGCAGACATTTCCATGTTTATACAGATAGCGGTGTAGATATTTTCATCTTTGCACAGATTGCGGTGTAGATATTTCCAAATTTACACAGATAGCGGTGTAGATATTTCCAGGTTTACACAGAGAGCGTTGTAGATATTTCCATGTTTATACAGATAGGGGTGTAGATATTTCCATCTTTGTACAGATAGCAGTGTAGGTGTTCCATGTTTATACAGATATCTGTGGAGATATTTCCATGTTTCTACAGATAGTGGTGTAGTTATTTCCATGTTTTAAGAGATAGCTGTGTAGATATTTCCATCTTTATACAGAGAGCGGTGTAGATATTTCCATGTTTATTCAGAAGGCGGTGTAGTTATTTCCAAGTTTATACAGATGGCAGTGTTGATATTTCCATGCTTTTGCAGATAGCAGTGTAGATATTTCCATGATTATACAGATAGCGGTGTAGGTACTACCATGTTTACACAGATAGCGGTGTAAATATTTCCATCTTTGCACAGATTGTGGTATAGATATTTCCAATTTTACACAGTAAGTGGTGTAGATATTTCCATTTTTGCACAAATTTCGGTGTAGATATTTCCATTTTTACCCAGATTGCGGGGTAGATATTTGCATGTTTATACAGATAGCAGTGTAGATATTTCCATGTTTATACAGATAGCGATGTAGATGTTTCCATGTTTTTACAGATAGCGGTGGAGATATTTCCATGGTTTTACAGATATCGGTGTAGATATTTCCATGTTTATACAGATAGTGGTGTAGATATTTCCATGTTTATACAGATAGCGGTGGAGATATTTCCATGTTTAAACAGATATCGGTGGAGATATTTCCATGTTTATACTGATGGCGGTGTAAGTATTTCCATGTTTATACAGATGATGGTGTAGAGATTTCCATGTTTATACAGAGGACTGTGTAGTCATTTCCATGTTTGTACAGATGGTGGTTTAGATATTTCCATTTTTATAGAGATAGCCGTGTAGTTATTTCCATGTTTATACAGATAGCGGTGTAGATATTTCCATGTTTATAGAGATTACGATTTAGATATTTCCATATTTATAGAGATAGCGAGGTAGATATTTCCATGTTATTCAGATGGCAATGTAGTTATTTCCGTGTTTATACAGATGGCGGTGTAGATATTTCCATGTTTATACAGATAGCAGTGAAGTTGTTTCCCTGTTTATACAGAGAGTGGTGTAGATATTACCATGTTTACCCAGACAGCGGTGTAGATATTTCCATCTTTGCATAGACATTGGTGTAGACATTTCCATCTTTGCACAGATTGTGGTGTAGATATTTCCAACTTTACACAGAGAGCGGTGTAGATATTTCCCTGTATACACAGATAGCAGTGTATATATTTCCATGTTTACACAGATATCATTGTAGATATTTGCAAGTTTATACAGATAGCGGTGTAGATATTTCCATGTTTATACACATAGCGATGTAGATGTTTCCATGTTTATAAAGATAGCGGTGTAGATATTTCCATGTTTATAGAGATAGAGGTGGAGACATTTCCATGTTTATGAAGATAGCAATGTAGATATTTCCAAGTTTATACAGATAGCGGTGTAGGTATTTCCATGTTTATACAGGTAGCGGTGTAGATATTTCCATGTTTATACAGATAGCGGTGTAGATATTTCCATGTTTATACAGATAGCATTGAAGATGTTTCCATGTTTATACAGATAGCGGTGGAGATATTTCCATGTTTATACAGATGGTGGTGTAGATATTTCCAAGTTTATACAGATAGAGGTGTAGTTATTTCCATATTTATACAGAAAGCGGTGTAGGTATTTCCATGTTTATACAGATAGCGGTGTAGGTATTTCCATGTTTATATAGATGGTTCTGTAGATATTTCCATGTGTATACAGATGGTAGTGTAGATATTTCCATGTTTATACAGATGGAGGTGTAGACATTTCCAAGTTTATACAGAAGGCAGTGTAGAGATTTCCATGTTTATACAGATGGCGCTGTAGATATTTCCATGTTTTTACAGACGGCGGTGTAGATATTTCCATGTTTATACAGATAGCCGTGTGGATATTTCCATGTTTATACAGATAGCGGTGTAGATATTGACATGTTTATACAAATGGCTGTGTAGATATTTCCATGTTTATACAGATGTCAGTGTAGATGTTTCCATGTTTATACAGATGACTGTGAAGCTATTACCATGTTTATAAAGATGGCGGTGTAGATATTTCCATGTTTATAGAGATAGCCATGTGGATATTTCCATGTTTATACAGATGGTGGTGTAGACATTTCCACGTTTATAGAGATGGCCATGTAGATATTTCCATGTTTATAGAGATTGCGGTGTAGATATTTCCATCTTTATACAAATAGCGGTGTATATATTTCCATGTTTATTCACATGGTGGTGTAGATATTTCCATGTTTATACAGATGGCTGTGTAGGTATTTCCATGTATATACAGATAGCAGTGTAGATACTTCAAAGTTTATACAGATAGTGGTGTAGATATTACCATGTTTACACAGATAGCGGTGTAGATGTTTCCAGGTTTACACAGACAGCATTCTAGATATTTGCATGTTTATACAGATAGCGGTGTAGGTATTTCCAAGTTTATAGAGATAGCGGTGTAGATGATTCCATGTTTATACAGATAGCGGTGTAGCTATTTCCATGTCTATACAGATAGCAGTGAAGATATTTCCATGTTTACACAGATACCATTGTAGATATTTCCAAGTTTATACAGATAGCGGTGTAGATATTTCCATGTTTATACTGGTGGTGGTGTAGATATTTCCATGTTTATACAGATGACCGTGTAGATTATTTCCATGTTTATACAGATGGCGGTGTAGATATTTCCATGTTTATAGAGATAGCCGTGTTGATATTTCAATTTTTATACAGATAGCGGTGTACATATTTCCATGTTTACAGAGATAGCAGTGTTGATATATCCATATTTATACTGATAGTGGTGTAGGTGTTTCCATGTGTATTCAAATGGCAGTGTAGATATTTCCGGGATTATAGAGATGGCGGTGCAGATATATCCATGCTTATACAGATAGCGTTGTATATATTTCCATGTTTATACAGATAGCGGTGTAGATATTACCATGTGTAAACAGAGAGAGATGTAGATATTTCCATCTTTGCACAGATTGCAGTGAATATATTTCCATATTTACACAGATAGTGGTGTAGATATTTCCACCTTGGCACAGATTACGGTGTAGATATTTCCATCTTTACACAGATAGCGGTGTCGATATTTCCATGTTTACACAGACAGCTGTGTAGATATTTCCATGTTTACATAGATATCATTGTAGATATTTGCGTCTTAATACAGATAGCGGTGTAGACATTTCCATGTTTATACAGATAGCGGTGTAGATGTTTCAATGGTTATACAGATAGCGGTGTAGATATTTCCATGTTTATACAGATAGCGGTGTAGGTATTTCCATGTTTATACAGATAGCGGTGTAGATATTTCCATGTTTATACAGATAGCGGTGGAGATATTTCCATGTTTATACAGATGTCGGTGTGGATATTTCCATGTTTATGCAGATGGCGAGGTAGATATTTCCATGTTTATAGAGATGGCGGTATAGTTATTTCTATGTTTATAGAGATAGCGGTGTAGATAATTCCATGTTTATAGCCATGGTGGTGTACATATTTCCATCTTTATTGAGATAGTGGTTTAGATATTTCCATGTTTATACAGATAGCAGTGTAGATATTTCCATGTTTACACGGATGGCAATGTTGGTATTTCCATGTTTATACAGATAGCATTGTAAGTATTTCCCTGTTTATACAGATAGCAGTGTAGATATGTCTATGTTTATACAGATCGTGGTGTAGATATTTCCATGATTATACAGATAGCTGTGTAGATATTTCCATGTGTATACAGATAACGGTTTAGATATTTCCATGTTTACAGAGATAGCGGTGTAGATATTTCCATGTTTGCCTAGATTGCAGGGTTGGTACTTCCATCTTTACACAGATAGTGGTGTACATATTTCCATGTTTACACAGATAGATGTGTAGATATTTCCATGTTTACACAGATAGTTTTGTAGATATTTCCATGTTTATACATATAGCGGTGTAGATATTTCCATTTTTATAAAGAGAACGGTGTAGATATTTCCATGTTTATAGAGATAGCGGTGGAGATATTTCCATGTTTATAGAGATTGCGGTGTAGGTATTTCCATGTGTATAGTGATAGCGCTGCAGATCTTTCCATGTTCATACTGATGGCTGTGTAGATATTTCCATGTGTATACAGATGACATTGTAGATATTTCCTTGTTTATAGAGGTGGTGGTGTAGATATTTCAATATATATTCAGTTGACTGTGTAGAAATTTCCATCTTTATACAGATGGCGGTGTAGATATTTCCATGTTTATAGAGATAGCGATGTAGTTATTTCCATATTTATGCAGAGAGCAGTGCAGACATTTCCATGTTTATACAGATAGCGGTGTAGATATTTTCATCTTTGCACAGATTGCGGTGTAGATATTTCCAAATTTACACAGATAGCGGTGTAGATATTTCCAGGTTTACACAGAGAGCGTTGTAGATATTTCCATGTTTATACAGATAGGGGTGTAGATATTTCCATGTTTGTACAGATAGCAGTGTAGGTGTTCCATGTTTATACAGATATCTGTGGAGATATTTCCATGTTTCTACAGATAGTGGTGTAGTTATTTCCATGTTTTAAGAGATAGCTGTGTAGATATTTCCATCTTTATACAGAGAGCGGTGTAGATATTTCCATGTTTATTCAGAAGGCGGTGTAGTTATCTCCAAGTTTATACAGATGGCAGTGTTGATATTTCCATGCTTTTGCAGATAGCAGTGTAGATATTTCCATGTTTATACAGATAGCGGTGTAGTTAGTACCATGTTTACACAGATAGCGGTGTAAATATTTCCATCTTTGCACAGATTGTGGTATAGATATTTCCAATTTTACACAGTAAGTGGTGTAGATATTTCCATTTTTGCACAGATTTCGGTGTAGATATTTCCATTTTTACCCAGATTGCGGGGTAGATATTTGCATGTTTATACAGATAGCAGTGTAGATATTTCCATGTTTATACAGATAGCGATGTAGATGTTTCCATGTTTTTACAGATAGCGGTGGAGATATTTCCATGGTTTTACAGATATCGGTGTAGATATTTCCATGTTTATACAGATAGTGGTGTAGATATTTCCATGTTTATACAGATAGCAGTGGAGATATTTCCATGTTTAAACAGATATCGGTGGAGATATTTCCATGTTTATACTGATGGCGGTGTAAGTATTTCCATGTTTATACAGATGATGGTGTAGAGATTTCCATGTTTATACAGAGGACTGTGTAGTCATTTCCATGTTTGTACAGATGGTGGTTTAGATATTTCCATTTTTATAGAGATAGCCGTGTAGTTATTTCCATGTTTATACAGATAGCGGTGTAGATATTTCCATGTTTATAGAGATTACGATTTAGATATTTCCATATTTATAGAGATAGCGAGGTAGATATTTCCATGTTATTCAGATGGCAATGTAGTTATTTCCGTGTTTATACAGATGGCGGTGTAGATATTTCCATGTTTATACAGATAGCAGTGAAGTTGTTTCCCTGTTTATACAGATAGTGGTGTAGATATTACCATGTTTACCCAGACAGCGGTGTAGATATTTCCATCTTTGCATAGACATTGGTGTAGACATTTCCATCTTTGCACAGATTGTGGTGTAGATATTTCCAACTTTACACAGAGAGCGGTGTAGATATTTCCCTGTATACACAGATAGCAGTGTATATATTTCCATGTTTACACAGATATCATTGTAGATATTTGCAAGTTTATACAGATAGCGGTGTAGATATTTCCATGTTTATACACATAGCGATGTAGATGTTTCCATGTTTATAAAGATAGCGGTGTAGATATTTCCATGTTTATAGAGATAGAGGTGGAGACATTTCCATGTTTATGAAGATAGCAATGTAGATATTTCCAAGTTTATACAGATAGCGGTGTAGGTATTTCCATGTTTATACAGGTAGCGGTGTAGATATTTCCATGTTTATACAGATAGCGGTGTAGATATTTCCATGTTTATACAGATAGCATTGAAGATGTTTCCATGTTTATACAGATAGCGGTGGAGATATTTCCATGTTTATACAGATGGTGGTGTAGATATTTCCAAGTTTATACAGATAGAGGTGTAGTTATTTCCATATTTATACAGAAAGCGGTGTAGGTATTTCCATGTTTATACAGATAGCGGTGTAGGTATTTCCATGTTTATATAGATGGTTCTGTAGATATTTCCATGTGTATACAGATGGTAGTGTAGATATTTCCATGTTTATACAGATGGAGGTGTAGACATTTCCATGCGTATACAGATGACTGTGTAGATATTTCCATGTTTTTACAGATGGCGGTGTAGATATTTCCATGTTTATACAGATAGCCGTGTGGATATTTCCATGTTTATACAGATAACCTTGTAGATATTTCTGTGTTTATACAGATGCCGGTGTAGACATTTCCAAGTTTATACAGAAGGCAGTGTAGAGATTTCCATGTTTATACAGATGGCGCTGTAGATATTTCCATGTTTTTACAGACGGCAGTGTAGATATTTCCATGTTTATACAGATAGCCGTGTGGATATTTCCATGTTTATACAGATAGCGGTGTAGATATTGACATGTTTATACAAATGGCTGTGTAGATATTTCCATGTTTATACAGATGTCAGTGTAGATGTTTCCATGTTTATACAGATGACTGTGAAGCTATTACCATGTTTATAAAGATGGCGTTGTAGATATTTCCATGTTTATAGAGATAGCCATGTGGATATTTCCATGTTTATACAGATGGTGGTGTAGACATTTCCACGTTTATAGAGATGGCCATGTAGATATTTCCATGTTTATAGAGATTGCGGTGTAGATATTTCCATCTTTATACAAATAGCGGTGTATATATTTCCATGTTTATTCACATGGTGGTGTAGATATTTCCATGTTTATACAGATGGCTGTGTAGGTATTTCCATGTATATACAGATAGCAGTGTAGATACTTCAAAGTTTATACAGATAGTGGTGTAGATATTACCATGTTTACACAGATAGCGGTGTAGATGTTTCCAGGTTTACACAGACAGCATTCTAGATATTTGCATGTTTATACAGATAGCGGTGTAGGTATTTCCAAGTTGATACAGATAGCGGTGTAGATGATTCCATGTTTATACAGATAGCGGTGTAGCTATTTCCATGTCTATACAGATAGCGGTGTAGATATTTCCATGTTTATACTGGTGGTGGTGTAGATATTTCCATGTTTATACAGATGACCGTGTAGATTATTTCCATGTTTATACAGATGGCGGTGTAGATATTTCCATGTTTATAGAGATAGCCGTGTTGATATTTCAATTTTTATACAGATAGCGGTGTACATATTTCCATGTTTACAGAGATAGCAGTGTTGATATATCCATATTTATACTGATAGTGGTGTAGGTGTTTCCATGTGTATTCAAATGGCAGTGTAGATATTTCCGGGATTATAGAGATGGCGGTGCAGATATATCCATGCTTATACAGATAGCGGTGTATATATTTCCATGTTTATACAGATAGCGGTGTAGATATTACCATGTGTAAACAGAGAGCGATGTAGATATTTCCATCTTTGCACAGATTGCAGTGAATATATTTCCATATTTACACAGATAGTGGTGTAGATATTTCCACCTTGGCACAGATTACGGTGTAGATATTTCCATCTTTACACAGATAGCGGTGTCGATATTTCCATGTTTACACAGACAGCTGTGTAGATATTTCCATGTTTACATAGATATCATTGTAGATATTTGCATCTTAATACAGATAGCGGTGTAGACATTTCCATGTTTATACAGATAGCGGTGTAGATGTTTCAATGGTTATACAGATAGCGGTGTAGATATTTCCATGTTTATACAGATAGCGGTGTAGGTATTTCCATGTTTATACAGATAGCGGTGTAGATATTTCCATGTTTATACAGATAGCGGTGGAGATATTTCCATGTTTATACAGATGGCTGTGTAGATTTTTCCATGTTTATACAGATTGTGGTGTAGATATTTCCATGTTTACACAGATGACTGTGTATTTATTTCCATGTTTATAGAGATGGTGAGTTAGATATATCCATGTTTATAGAGATAGCCGTGTAGATATTTCCATGTTTATACACATCACGGTGTAGCTATTTCCATTTTTCTAGAGATAGCGGTGTAGATATTTCCACGTTTATAGAGATAGCGGTGTAGATATTTCCATGTTTATAGGGATAGTGGTGTAGATATTTGCATGTTTATAAAGATAGCATTGTAGATATTTCCATGTTTATAGAGACAGTGGTGTAGACATTTCCATGTTTATACAGATAGAGGTGTAGATATTTCCATGTTTATAGAGACAGCGGTGTAGATATTTCCTTGTTTATACAGTTAGCGGTGTTGATATTTCCTTGCTTATAGAGACAGCGGTGTAGATATTTCCATGTTTTTACAGATAGCGGTGTAGATATTTCCATGTTTATAGAGATAGTGGTGTAGATATTTCCATGTTTATAGAGATAGCTGTTTACATATTTCCATGTTTATACAGATAGCGGTTTAAGTGTTTCCATGTTTATAGAGATAGCAGTGTAGATATTTCCATGTTTATAGAGACGGCGGTGTAAATAGTTGCATGTTTATACAGATAGCATTGTAAATGTTTACACATTTACAGAGATAGCGGTGTAGATGTTTCCACGTTTATACAGAAAGCGGTGTAGATATTTCCACGTTTACAGAGATTTTATGAAAAGTTATTTTATGAAGACGAAACAAGTCATTGGGGTACCTACCTTATGGCATTTTTTACATTGAGAGTGTTAAAAATACCCCTCCCCTAACCAAAACCCTGACAAATAGAGCCGGGGAAAGCCATGCAAAAAAGTATTCTTGAGCTTGTATGCCTGATAACAAAAACTTATCACAGAAGACTGCAAAAAACACAATCTTGCAGAAAGCCCATTGCAACTTTGCACACAACAATGCTTCTGAAGGATATTTGCCCAAAAACTGCCTGTCCAACCTGGGCCTGGCATCACCTTTGATATTGATCTTTGTAGCCAAGGATAATCATTTCCAAATGATCATATAATCTTCCTCATTTTTTCTTTTGTCTTCCTTTACCTCCGTGAATATGCATATAGTTTACTCTGGCTTGCCTGTTTCTATTGCAAGGCTCTGTTTCCAAACGAATATCTTTTTCTTGTGGAGAGCCTCTCTCTGTTTGTTATTTAGGTTGATAAGAGAAATGTGAACATTTGAGAGCTCAGGTAAAAGGCCTTAGTTTACAGTGAAACTTTTTTGCACCCTTAGATGCTTACTTCCACTACAACTTGCAGGTGGGCCTTGAAAAGTTCTTGGAATAAGTTTGAGTTTTGGTCTTCTCCGATTCATTTAGCATAGATTCTCAAAATGTGGTCCCTGGACCCACAGCATCAGCATCACCTGGAGATTTTTAGAAATGGAAATCATCAGGCCTCATTCCAGACCCTCAGCTGGAAACTCTAGGGGCATGGCCAGACCCTCTGTAGCTGAACAAGCCATCCAGGTGGTTTTGATGCAGCTAAAGTTCTGGAACAACTAATGTAGCCCCATTTGGAAAACTTGGCTCTACAGGCCTCCCTAGCTGGTAAGCTGCTAGCATTTTTTGTTTGCTTATTAGTTTGTTTTGATACAGGGTCTTGCTCTGCTGACCAGACCGTGACCTCCTGGGTTCAAGTGAAGACTCAGCCTCCTGAGTAGCCGGGACTACAGGTATGTGCCACCACCATGCCCAACTACTTTTTGTATTTTTTTTTTGTAGGGATGGGGTTTTAGCCCAGGCTAGTCTCAAACTCCTGGACTCAAGCAATCTGCCCACTTTGGCCTCACGAAGTGCTGGGATTATAGGCATGAGCCACTGTGCCCGGCCCTGCCAGCTTTGTATAAGCTGAGGAGTTTTTAAAAATACCTAGACTCAGGGCAAACCCCAGACACTTAAGTCAGATTCTCTGGGAGGTGAAGCCCAGGCACTGGTATTTTTAAAGTCTCTACAGATGGTTCTAATGTGCTGCTAAGTTAGAGAACCGCTGATCTATACCAGGCCTTTTCAAACTTAATGTGCACGTGAATTACCTGGACCTTGTTAAAATGCAGATTCAGTCTGCATAGGCCTGGGGTGGAGCCTGAGCTTCTCCATTTTTAACAAGTCTCTAGAGGATGCTGCTGCATCTGGGCTGCTAACTACACTTGGAGATAGGAGGTTCTGGAGAGCAGAGGAAAGAGCATGAACCATAACCTAGGGGCTGGTAGTCCTGACTTCTGAGCCAAGGTTTGCCTTTATGTGGCTGGCAACTTGCTTGGACTCCTGCCTCAATTCTTTGGGCCCAAGGTTTGTCCTGCCTCAGAAGGATGTCAAGAAAATTGAGTGAGTAATGCAGAATTATTTCTTAAAGTGTGTGCAGATGCTCCATGAATTTAGAGACTATGTGGATGCACATTAGTAAATTTTAATAATTGTGAACATGTTGTTATGAGTACTTAGAACAAGTAATAATGGCTTTTGATGTATAGTAGAAAGAAAGCTTCCTTTAAAAGGCATGTATTTAAGTTTCAAAAGTGGAGCTATTTAAAAATATATGAAATAAATAATAGTAGAGGTAATTGACAGAGCAAAATTAGGAAGGCAGGATGAGAATGACTCAAGTTTGGGAAATGCTGAGAAAGCAGATGCCCAAGGGCTATGAAAACTTAAAAAAATAGGTAGCACTCGATTTTGATTGGCTGAATGAGATGATGTGTTTGATCATTTATGGGGTTGGCATTTGGCAACATGCACTGTGTGTCTGGGATCAGTGTTTATTAAAAAATATTTGAGTCTCTACTTTGCACTAGATACTCTTTTAGTCTCTTGGAAAAGGGATTGGGGGGCAGGCAGGATAAAAACAAATCATTTATGCCCACAAGAAAATTGCAGGAAGATAAAAGTCATGAAATAAACTCTATGCTTCTAATTTAATTTTTTTATAGATTATTAGAAAAAAAGTTTTGCTCACTATCAGCTAGGAAAGCTGTCTTAGCACAACCATTCATTCTTGCACAAATCAAAATCAAGACGAGCCAGATTTAATTTAATATTTTTTCACAGATTATGAGAAAAAAATTCTAATTTAATTTTTTTATAGATGATGAGAAAAAAGTTTCGCTCTCTATCAGCTAGGAAAGCTGTCTTAGCACAACCATTCATTCTTGCACAAATCAAAATCAA
Organism: Pan paniscus; assembly: GCF_029289425.2. NCBI lineage: Eukaryota > Metazoa > Chordata > Mammalia > Primates > Hominidae > Pan > Pan paniscus. The sequence continues at coordinate 309,398 of NC_073270.2, read as the reverse complement.
GATGAGCCAGAAGGCTCCATTCTGACAGCTTCTAATGGAGAAGCTACATTTACTGGACATGGGGAAAGTTGCTGGGCTCTAAGGACTGTGCTCATTTCTTGAACTAGATAAATGGTCTTGGTGTAGCATAATACCAAAACTTCTTGTCGCAGCCCGTAAGGACAGAACTCAATCAGCCTGAAAAGGAAGTCAGTGACTCCGACTCAACACAGGAATGTTCTGTGATTCCTAAAGAAGGATGTAGGAGTGTGGCACAATTCAACCACAGTCTGTGGCCCTGTGCCTCTGCCTTGACATGAGTGGGATTTCCCAGCTGGTCATTTTCTTCTTATCTAAGACATTGGGAAGAAATTACTTGACCTCCTCTGGGCTTCAGTACTCCCACTCATCAAATTAGAGGACTGGGCAGTCGCTAGGCTCTCTTTAGGCATCATATTTTAGTTTCTGTGATTTTAAATTTGAGAAGGGGTGTCTAAGGGAGAATACATAGGGGAGGGGGAAAGGCTTATTAAAAGTGTAGTTAGACACTGAATTTTTAAGAATTGCATTTTGTAATAATACCTTTACCTAATCAGGACTGACAATCTTACCTGATGACAGCACATGGAGGAATGGCTGCATTCAAAAATAAAAATGAAATAAAACAAGACCTTATTTGAACTTAGCAATAATGCTGATTCCTCTTTTTGATTTGAGGAGGTTATAGCTGTTGTAAATGCTTGAATTGGGTCTGCTCAGGCAAAACGGAGTCAAGAGTCCATGTCGGATGAATTTTAACAATGTAGACAATAGAAAGGGTTGCTTAAACTGCCCCTCTTTTACCAAAACACATTTACAAATGAAAGAACAACACTTCCATTTTTTAAAACATTTTTTGAGATGAAGTCTTCCTATGTCACCCAGAGTGGAGTGCAGTGGTGCGATCTTGGCTCACTGCAAACTTTGCCTCCCAGGTTCAAGTGATTCTCCTGCCTCATCCTCCCGAGTAGCTGGGACTACAGGCGCCCACCACCATTCCTAGCTAATTTTTGTATTTTTAGTAGAGACAGGGTTTCACCATGTTGGCCAGGCTGGTCTCGAACTCCTGACCCCAGGTGATCCGCCGACCTCGGCCTCTGAAAGTGCTGGGATTACAGGCGTGAGCCAACAGGCGTGGCCAAAAAATTTCCATTTTTAATTGCAGGGTCTGGGGAATTAAAATGCTTCCATAATTTCTTGCATCTCTCCGCTCGGGCTTGCATGAATGCAGAGGGATGGGGAGGACTTCTTGAGGCAAGCATCCCCCTCTTGTCGCCTGCCATCTGGAGAGAGAGGGCTGTGATTTATCTCACTTTAATCAGGAAGGACCCGATTGGTGGATGGAGAGGTCTGACGGCTTTGTTGCTCCATGTAGGAAAGAAACGGACAGAGTGAATTTGTGTATGATTCCCTAAGGAGAAAGCGTCTTTGTGCTCTATTTCTTTTTGACCTGGAGCCCCTGAAAGCAAGCTAGTTACAAGTTGAAATAGGCCGTTTCTAAAGTGTGATTTGTTTGTGTATGAGCCTTGACTACAAAGGGGAAAAAAACCCGCTTAATTTACATACACCACATGTAGTGCAGGATCCCCTGGGCTGTCTTTTCAGGTATCAGGAAACTTTGATGAAAGTCGCTTGTCTCATCTAGGAGTCATTTCATATTGTTTAGCAGAGCCTGGTATTAACATTTCCTTCCAACTGTTTACTGGAATCTGTGTGTTCCCTTCAAGTGATGCATACTAGGTGCACAGGCTTCCTGCCACTGTCATCCTAATCTTTCCGTGCAGACAGGAGCAGAGGGGAGGGCGCTGAGCCAGGCCTCAGCTTGCTTTTCTTTCCTGACACAGCCCGGCTCCGCTGCACTTCTCAGCTCTTGCTCTAGGTGGTGCTGTTTGACCATTTTCTTCATGTGACCCTCCACTCGGTAATATAAATTCATTCGGAGGATGACCTGATATCAAAAAAAATTCCTTTTGATTAGTAGAATCAACTTGTTTCTTCACACGATACTCTTCCCACTGAGACACATGGAGACAATTCTGACTCCAGGTTTGCAACCTTGAGATTTCTCTCAGATGCAATAAAAAAAACAAAAAACCATTTTGAGTGGCACAGTGATGCCTAGTGCATGACCATGTTTGTCTGCTCAAACATTAAAGGGAAACTTGTGGGTTTGAGTATGCCCAGCAGCACGACAGCTGCCAATGTAAATGAGCCGTATAGAGAGAGAGGGGGCGGGAGGGGACTACAAACTTCAGAATATGAGCTGATCGTTTATAAGTTAAAAAAAAAAAAACAAGTCAAAAGGGAGCCCAGGATGGTGCAAGAAAGAGGAGAAAGGAAGATTTTCCTTGCAGCTAATCAGGAGAGTTCATAAGGGCTGATTACATGAGTGGAAGCCTTAAGTTCTTTTTTTAAAAAAAGTGAAAGTTTGCATGTATGTATGTATGTATGTATGTATGTATGTATAGCTTCGTGTATTACCATTATTATTGCAATCAGCAAATGGATTTACTTCCTTTATCTCATGGGCTCCTTCCCACTCACTTCTGGCAGCACATTTTCCTTTCTCCTTCATCCCAGAACACCAAAGAACAGATGCGCTTCCTAACCCTGGCTCCAGGGGACTTTATACAATGTAAACAGTGCACCTCTAACATGGTTCACTGCTTAGAGAACGTGTGTCCCATTTTAAAACTGTGACTCCTTTATATTTTGCAGTGCTTATTTTAATAAGAGACATTGGACTTGTGACTTATTTTTCATGGAGGAGTGAGCTTAATGGTTGAAAGTAATCGATAAACTTGTTTTTCCTCTGATGCCATCAGCCAAGATCCTATGGCAATAGTAAGAGGATGACACTGGGCTGGCACCCCCTCCATAACATATTTGGACAACGTTTTTCCCCCAGAATGCACATGCAATAGCTTTGGTTTGGTAAGAGAGAGATGGTGTACTTGGTTTCCTTCTGTCACACTTTTGGTGAAAGGAATTAGACTTTTAAATCAGGAAATTCAGCGAGATGAGTTAGATTTTTACACAAGAGCAGTGGAGGACTTCCAGCTGGTTGGGGGAATGATACGGAAATATCTTGCTAAATCAGGGTCTGGTGGAATGCTGCTCCCCTGGCAGGCTCCTCTTCACAGGGAGCAATCTGTGGGTTGCTTATAGAACAGAGCGAGCAGGAGGCATAGCATGGTCTTGCTCATGAGAAGACCCGGTGTTCAGATGTTTGTCATTAGGAACTGGGTGTGGGCTTTTTCAAGTTAAACTGAAGCAGCAGTCCTATTAGGAAGAGCCTCCCAGATCAGCATCTTCTGTTTCTGGATACTCTCCCTTTGAAAAGCCAGATTTCAGCAAAAAGCTTTGCTAATGGTGAAATTGCACAACTGAAACCCTATGGGAGCAATGGGGAAGATGGTGAAAGAGGTGGTTATATCATGTACTTCAACAGTTTATTTAGAGGCTGTTGACGTTAGAATAACAAGCCAAGACAAACAAAAATACTCATTTTGGATGAAAATATTGTCTTTTCATGTTATTATAGATAGCTGAGTCCTAAGACTTCTACAGAAACACATTTTCCTAATGAGTGGCTGATTTTTCTGGTTGTGCAAGTAATATGCAAATTATTGTACAAATTTTTGGCTCAGGAGCAAACATTGTATTGCATATTGAGCTAATCACTTGCCCTTTCTAAGGTAAGCCCTTACCTCTGCTTTCCCTTCATCTTGTCATTTCTGTTTGTTGGGTACATGTTTCCTGTTGGTTCTTTCTGTTGGCTCTGATGTAACATGAATGAAGTTCTTAACATCCTTTCAGACATAAACACAACTTAGCTCATTTTTTCTGAGTTCATATAGAGGTTTTCTTGCCCCTGAAACTTTCGTGTCAGACAGCTGGATGTTGCTGTGTTCAAGGCTCTATATGTTGATTTTGTATCTTACAACTTTACTGATTTCACCTATCAGTTCAGTTCTAACAGTTTTCAAATTTTATTTATTTGTTTTTGTTTTTTAAATATTGTATGTTTCATTTTAGAGTCAGGAGGGTAGATGTACAGGTTTCTTAAACAGGTATATTGCATGGTGCTGAGGTTTGGGCTTCTAATGATCCCACCACCCAAGCAGTGAGCATAGTAATCGATAGGTAGTTTTTCAACCCTTTCTCCCACCATCCTTCCCTCCCACCTTTGGAGTCCCCCAGTGTCTATTGTTCCCTTCTTTGTGTTGAGTTCTAACCTTTTTTTAGTGAAGTTTGTAGGGTTTTCTATATATAACAAGATCATGCCGTCAGTAGAGACAGTTTCACTTCTTCCTTTCCTATTAGGATGCCTTTTATTTCTTTCTTTTGCCTAATTACCCTGAGAAGTGGTGTCTGTGGGCATCCTTGTCTTGTTCCTGATGGTAGAGGAAAAGTTTCAACTTTTCACCATTGATCATGGTGTTAGCTATGGGTTTGTCATATATGGCCTTTATTTTGTTGGGATACAGTCCCTCAATACGTGATCTGTTGGGTGTTTATTTTTCACCATGAAAGGGTTTTGAATTTTGTCAAAAGCTTTTTCTATATCTATTGTGATGGCCATATAGTTTCTATCCTTTATTTTTCTAATATGGTATATTATATGTATTGATTTGCTTATGTTGAACCATGACATGATCATGGTGAATGATTCTTTCAATGTGCTATTGAATTTGGTTTGCTAGGATTTTGTTGAGGATTTTTGCATCTATGTAGATCAAGGATATTGGCCTGTCATTTTCCTTTTTTGTAGTGTTCTTGTCTGGCTTTGGAATCAGGGTAATGCTGGCCCTGTAAGATGAGTTTGGAAGTATTCCCTCCACTTCAGCTTTTTGGAAGAGTTTGAGAAAGACTGGTATTAGTTCTTCTTAAAATATTTGGTAGAATTAAACTGGGAAGCCATCTGGTTTGGGGTTTTTCATTGATAGGAGACATTTTCTTACTGATTCAACCTCCTTGCTTGCTATTAGTCTGTTCAGATTTTTAAATTTCTTCATGAGTCAATCTTGGTAGGTTTTATGTGTCTGGGAATTTATCCATTTCTTCTAGATGATCCAATTAGTTAGTGTGTAATTATACCTAGCAGTTTCTTAGGATCCTTTGTATTTCTGTGATATTGGCTATGATGTTTCATCTTTCATTTCTGATTTTATGCTCTATTGAAAACATGAGGCATAGCAGGTAGGGGGCACTGGTCAGGACTTGGGGTATAAACTGGCAGATGTTAAGGTGTGTGATTCTGGTTAACTCAGAAACTCCGAAGTCCCGTGTGGAAGAATTAACTGCCTGTACTCACCTAGTAATGTATATCCTTGGTCAAAAAAGATCCAGCTGAGAATGTTGGATGAAGGGACCAAATCAATATTCATCATTATATTGAAAACAAGTCAGATTGGCTGTGGTCTTTTGACAGCAGGTCAGTGGCTAAGTCTATTTGAACAAAGTTAGGGCAGGTTCAAGGGAGAATCCTGAGATCGGTATTCTTTGTTCCATACGAACTTGCCTTTCAGTTTCTTCTCCCCATGCCTCCAGGATGTCCCTGCACAGCCCGTAGGGCCCCCTCCTTCAGTACCTTGCCTTACGAAGGGGAGAAAATGAGTTTTCCAATGTTAGCATATATTTAGCCTTCCAAAATTTTCTATTTCTATTTTAGGGGAGCTCTAGGAAAACAGCAGATTACTCTAAATCCCCAGGTAAAAATCTGAAATGGTGGAATTTCATATGACCAGGAGACTTATTTTGGGCAAGTGGGCTTTTCACAATCACTTGGACATGAAGGCATCTGCTTCTTCTATGCCTAAAATAGTCCTTCAATTTAGTAGTTTAATTCCTCTTCCTCTTTTTCAAATTTCAAGACAATACATGTAGTGACTGAACAATTTGGATCCAAGTTTCACTATTTAACTGCCAGTGTGACCTTGGGCCAGTCACTTAATCTTTTCAAGGCTCAATTTAATCATGTAAAGTAGAAGTACAAACAATCCCTGACTTAGAATATTTTGACTTATGATTTTTCAACTTTAAGATAGTTTGAAAGCAATACACCTTCAGCAGAAGCTGTACTTTGAGTACTCATACAACCATTCTGTTTTCCACTTTCAGTACAGTATTCATTATATTACATGAGATATTCAAAGCCCACTTTATTATAAAATGGGCTTTCTGTTAGATGATTTTGCCTAACTGTAGGTTAATGTGAGTGTTTAAGGTAGGCCGAGCTAAGCTATGATGTTTAGTAGGTTAAGTGTATTAAATGCATTTTCAGCTTACAATATTTTCATAAGTTTATTGGAATATAACCCCATTGTAATTTGAGGGGTATTTGTAATAATAATATCTCTTCAAGGAGACTTTGTGAGCCTCTCATAGGAAAATGCATACACAGATGCATATAAATATATAATCTTTCTTTTCTATACATATGATATTCTTTATGGATATTCAAAAATCTGGAAACAGTTGCCTCCAGGGAGATAAATGGTAGTGGGTTGGGAAACTTTTAACTGTATACGCTTTTGTACCTTTTGCATTTTGAATCAGATAAATGTATAATCTACATAAAATGTTAAGATTAAAACATCACCGAATAACTTATCAGGAGTTTGGTGAACATAAGGGAAGGCCACCTATGGTGGCTGTATTTTATTCAGTGTTGGTCACTGTTGGGCACTTCATAGAGCTTATTTCATTTCATCCTCACAAGCGCCGTAAGAGGAAGGGGCCCCAGAGGGATTCATGGTTAGAATAGCAGAGTAGGAGCATTTGGCAGCTATATTCTGTGTAGATGATAACTTTAAAGATATTTTTGTCATAAAATGTTTCAAACATACAAAAAATATAGAGAAGCAGTTTTCTATAGTTATTAAATATTCTTAATGGGTAGTCACAGAAATTATCATCCAAAGTGGGATATTCTTGAGAGAAAAAGGAGGTTCTATTTAATTATGGTGGGATAACAAACTTAAGATGAACAGCTCTGGACAAACTGGGTTGTATGGTCCCTGGAAAACAAGGATTACTGTAAATGTGAGTCCCGCCTTGTGCTTCTCTCTGTCCCACCAAGAAAATATGATCTTGATACAGATGTTCATAGTGTCAAGGCAACCATGGCAACCATGATCTAGATACACTGTTCAAGTTTTATGCTGATCCTACCTATATATGTCTCAGGAACTTTCCAGAGTTTCCTTTGAGTGCTTCTAAATTTTGCATAAATGGTATGTTGTCCCTTGTCTCTTTTTAAAACCAGTAAGCCATTTTCCCTTCTTTTCCTGGAAAATTGAAGGAACAAAGACCAGGAAATAACAATGTATTAGCTAAGGTTCTGTTGATTGAAAGCAACAGAACCTAATTCTGGCTAGCTTAAACCATGCTAGGATTTAATGAAGAATACTGCAGAATCTTAGATATCTTATGACTGGGAAAGAGGAGGTTCAGGCAGTTCCTGGGATGTCAGCAACAGGTAGCTGTCAATTAACTGCCCCCACACCACCCACTGCTGCCGTCATCAATATAGCACACCACGATGGCTCCCAGCCTCTGTACGTCTGGGTTCCCGTGTTCAAATTCTAGAGACAGCAAGAGAAATCCCATTGAGTCAGGGATCCTTCCCTGGGTCACACTCCCTGCATATAGTCAGAAATGCAGGATTATGTACTAAAGACACAGCTAAAGAGGACCCACTTCACTGTTTTGGGACCATTTGCAGGGGAGGCAAAATTGTGAGCTACTCACTTAAAGAGGTGATAACCATAAGTTTGCAGGAAAAAAAAAATTGGAGAAGAGAAGGATAACACTATCCTACGGTTTCTTCTGAAAATGGACGAAGGGAACAGCATTTCCATTTGGAAATTCTCTCCTGGCATTTCAATATTTATGGATTCTGAATTCTGAGAAAAATCAGTTGAGAAATTAGGAAAATGGGAAGGAACATTCTAATTTTCCTGTGAAAATTACAGCTTAATAGTCAGTATAGAGAACTTACTGGCTTGAAGAAATGCACTGACTTCAAGTCAAGCAAGATGAGGAAGCACTGACATGTGGAGATGAAAGTTAAGGTGAACAGGACAGGAGGAGTAAAGGAGCCTCAGTCAGACTTTCTTGTATCTGTTGCTGTGTTACAAGTGTGTGTTCATGGCCTTGTCCACTGCTAACAGTGAACCATTTCTGCAAATAAATATTAATGTGTTCATAGGCATAGTATATGTTTTACAAATCCTATGAGAGGTTTTCTAAGAAATGCCAAGTTTTAGAAACAAAATATGCCCTTAAATCGGCAATTTTGACAGTTGCTTCTTTCTAGTGCTATTCATCTTGCCAGGAGATCAGAATGTTATGTTATTTAAATGGTATTGGAGGGGATGATTGATGCCTTGTTTAACAATGTCATGTAAACAATGATTAAAGCATTAAGTATTTGTGGTGTTACCTTTCAATCTTTAAAGGACTTTTCTTTAGCATTTATTTTGTGATAATATTCATTTCTTTTTAATGTTTTCTCTATTAATGCTATTGGATTTTATAATCTTGTTACAATATGTTGGCTCATAATAATAATAAATCATCATTTGTTATCATATCTTTTTAAAACAAGACTACTAAAACTTTTCATATAATCCTGTTACAGAAAAAAAGACTATTTGCTTGTTATTATAGTCACTTATTATTTTTCAAAAACTTGTAAGTGAAGTGTTATGAAAATCATATGAATTTGGGAATTCCCAAGCATTCTCAGAAATTCTATTTCCTTGTTCCCAAATCCCAATGATTAATATCTGCCAGGAGTCGGAAAACAGTGAAAGGAAGTAACATCCTATGTTGGATACCTGGTAGGGTTAGTGAAGAAACGTTATTGCTGAGCTCTGTGTTACGCTCACGAATGATGCCATTGAGGAAGTCACGCTTGTTGAAAGGAACGCAGATACACAAAGAGTTTTGCTGCTGTCTGTTGGATAAGAACCCCCTGGTCGATTTCAGCTCCTACTGCAAGTTACAAAAATCAATCCAATGATAAATGAAAAGTGACCAGTGTGCTGGGAAATAACTTATTTTTTGGCTTCAGAGGAAATTTTAGAAACAGTGCCAAGTGAAACGTAAAAACAAACTACGAAGACGTTCATGAATTTCCCTCTGAAGCTGACAGCCGTATTTTAGCAGATGGAACTCCTACTATTAGCCCAACTCTTGGGTTGAAACAGTGTGTCCAGGAAACCATATGTTAAAATGCAATGTGTTGGGGATATTGTTCCTCTATTTGCTTGAGTTAATTTTCAAATTAGTGTACTCTTGCTTAGCTGTGCTCTGAGGGAATGAACAAAAGATTGGTAAACTCTAATGGAGAACACTGGTCAGGCAGGGCACATAGAATCCCTGGGGATGGTGGTTCCTGACAAATGGGGGAGGAGGACCTGAGCCAGGCTTGGGCTGGGCTGGAGGAACATGAAGATGGGATCTACTCACAACCCCCAAAACTGAGGGGTCCTGGTAACACATTATTTCACCCTCAGCCATGCAAATTCATTATTTTTATGGATAAAATAGCTTTAAAAAACTAATTTACATTGAAATGTTAAAATATTTATATAGAGATTAGAAATATTTATATAGAGATTATTGGGAATCCCCTCCTAAAGCCCAAACATAAAAACTACCAAAAAAAAAAAATTCCGTGTAGGCTAAGATTGCAAATGACTGATGGAATGTAATTTAAATTAAACATGGAAAATATATTTCCTCTTTAATAAAGATCTAAATTCTATTCTTTTTAGGAGCCTTCAGAAATGAAATTCAACTATTAAAAGAAGTATAGAGAAGCCTTTAGAAAAGAAACTTTTCTTTTGCTGTATTATATATTAAAGAACTTTGATGAGAATAGTTCTAAAGTGTTTAATAATCGATTCCACTGATGTTTCTAGGTATTGTGGGGAACACTTAGAAATTAAATCTTCATCTTTGGCAGATCAGAGGCCTATTATTTTTAGGTAAAACAATTAAAATCTGCTTTTAATAAATCACAAATTTTGCAAGTTAGCCATTAATAGTAAGTGCTTTTCAAAGTTTGGCCCAATACATGAAAAAGCCAGAAAAACATACCTGCATTAGTTTTGCCCATCACCTTCTTATGCTGGCCTCAGGAGATTTATTAACAGCATTCAATATTTTAGGTAGGCTGGATGTGGTGGCTCATGCATGTAATCCCAGCACTTTGGGAGGCTGAGGTGGGAGGATGGCTTGAGACCAGGAGTTCAAGACCAGCCTGGTCAACCTAGTGAGCCCCTCGGTCTCTCTGAAAAGAAAAAAATTTAGGTATCCTGTGGCTACCTCCAAAAACAAACTCCAGAGGAACTGAATTTTTTTTTAATTTCATGTGTTGGGATTATGGCTTCTTTTGCAGTTACTTACGAAGAATTTAAGGGTCAGTAAAAATATTTTTTCATCCTTAATAACATGAATTCTCTAATTTGTGTGTGATATAATGCTAGATATTGTGCCAAAAGTGTTACATAGACATAATCCATGCCCATTTCCAAAGATAATACTAATATAGAGAATAAGAATCATTATTATTGTAGTAATTATTATTTTAGTAATAGTAGTAATAATCAAAACAATTACATCAAACACTTATTAAACCCTTATTATGTGATAGGTACTGTGTAAGCAATTTCCACATATTAGCTCCTTAAATGTGATCACTAACCCCATGAGGTAGGTAGCATTATGTCCATTTAATAGATGCAGAAACTGAGCTTTGAAGAGGGAAAGCAACTTGCCCAAGGCCATGCAGGCAGTCATTGATAAGGGTGGGGAGCGAGAAGTTGAAGTCTGAGATGTAAATTCACAGACACGAGTACACAAACACGTACAAGATACTCGTATGACATGTGGGGTTGCTTGAAATATGTAATTGACTTTCCCCAGCACAAGAAAGTGTTTGGACAGATTTCAAAGGGATCTAACACTTCCTCAGAGGACTGCCCTACGACATTTTTCCATGTGCTTTTCTGCCTCTTGTCCTATACTTTTGGCATTTCTTCTGCTCTTAGAGGCAATGAGTCAACAGCATATTTTTAGCACCTCCTGTGTGCATAGAAGTGGCCCCTGACTCAATGGGAGTGTATAACTACCATGGGCCAAATCAGTCTGCTTTCCTGTTAGCCAGGGGATTATAGAAGAACACGCTCCCCTGATTCCAACAGAACTTGCTGCCACTCTGATGTCTTCATTGTAAGGCCTCTAAATGAATGTTCAAGAAATTCATGTTAAAGGCACGTGTCATATGTGTAACTTGTAAACATTTGTGTACTTGTCTCTGTGTCCTTACACCTCAGGCTTCAACTCTTGTTTTTACCTTTATCAATGACTACCTGTGTGCTGTGTGGCTTTGGACCAATTGCTCACCCCCTCTAAAGCTCAGTTTCTGCATCTGTAAAATGGATATAATGCCATATATACATAGATATAGATATACATACACCAATATATATACACACATATATATGTGTGTATATACATATATATATATAATATACAAATTGAAATATATAGTTATATAAATATTTCAGTTTAAGTTTCAAAAATCACTGGAGGGTATTTTTATAATACCCTTCAGCAATTTTACCTGCTGTCTTTGCACATTCTGGTGAATTTCTAAATGGAAGTCTGATAGAGATTAATCTTTTAATGCATCATAAATAAAAAAGAAAATCACAGAATGATGTAGCTGGAGAGGACCCTGGGGATGTAGTGTTTCATGAAAGATTAATGTCCTTGATCTGTTTGTAAGTGTTTTGGAAAAATCTTCCGTGGTCAAATAAAACTTGGCAATGTTGGATTAAAGTTAAATAGGTTTTTTTTTTTCCTGCAGAAATTCATAGTCTTTAATATGCTAATATGCTTTGTGAATCTACAATGAATGAAGTGTTTCAATGCTTATTTTACCCAGATTCTCATTTTGGGACAGGCTGGTCAAGCTGAGTCAGCTAGTATATTCTCTAGATGGAGATGATGGCTGATTCCTTTTTGAGAGCAAGAGAGTCCCCAGGGGAAGCAAGGGTATATCAGTTGCTCCATTTCATGCCAAGGATCCTCAGTCTTTAGAGGCTCAGAGAAGGCTGAAAGGCTACTCTAGGCTATCAGGGCTACCATTCATTGTGACCCATGCTACAGAGAAGCTTTGAGCTCAGTGCAAAGGAGTGACCAGCCCTTGAGAATCAGGAAAATTTATTTATTCCTGACCTAGTCCACTGAGGACATACAAGGAATGGGGCAGGGGAGTGTCACCAGCTATGGTTACAAGCTAGTCTGATTCTCTTTCATTAAGAAAACTGGTCCCTGTGAGTTTAGATTGGGAAGCACCAGGTTAAAAAAATTTTAGGCCAGGAGTGGTGGCCACTGTACTCCAGCCTGGGTGACAGAGTGAGAATCTGTCTTAAAAAACAAAAAAAAAAGTTAAGTGATGTCTTCTGTTGAGGACCTCTCAGAACTTTTAATATGAAAGTGTGCATTGTGAAGAATGGGAGTAGAGTGTACAGGAGTTTTAAAAGCTACTTGGTCATGAAACTCTTGCTTTGTGCAGGATTCGAGTGGCACTAACATTCTGAGGAAAATATTTTGGGAAACATTGATCTAATCCAAACTTCTCATTTTACCAGCAAACAACTGTGGGGCCCTCTAAGTTTCCTTTCTCCATCATTGTGACAAATTCACTGGAATTAATTCAATTAAACCTGGGGTCAGCTTTGAAGAGATTTATTTAGCAGGTAAATCTGTTTTGTACATTCTGAGGGAGTTCTGAGTTTCCATAGTCAAAAACCACAGATCAATTTAACCAACCTTTATGGAATATCACCTATGGCCCAAAGACCCTTTAGCTACAGTGATGGTCTACAAAAATATAAACTGTAATTCTTGCAATACAGGAGATTAGTAATAATGGTAAATATAATGATGATGACACCATGAATAGCTAACATTTATTGAATGCCTTTCTATTAGTCAGGCACTTTACTAAGTATTTTAATCCTCCCAACAATTTATGAGGTAGGGATTATAATAATTCCCATCTTATAGTGAGGACACTGAGGTTAGGAAATTATCCTAGCCTAAATGTTAAGTATAAGCATGAATAGAAAGGTGTTATCAGCCTATAAGACATTCCTTTATGAGTGATACAAAGTCCTATATAAATTCAGAGAAAAGAAAAGTGGTTTTAGAAATCCTTGATCAGTGAGTGTGAAGCATGTGGTGGCCCGGTTACTGTTTGGTTGCCCATCTGTTCTCCCTCTGGGGATCAGCACCCCCTTACTTTGGAAGAATTGTTCTCCTTTTCACTGTAAGGTTCTTTCTGGCTATGCGATGGGGCACATTGCCTCAAACTAGCCCTGTTCCAGTCTTTGAGAACCTTGAAATTGGAACCAAGGGTAGAGGATTGCCTCTTGAATGGTAATTCTCTAAAATCTAGTCTGAGGTGCTGGTGCCTAATCCCTGGGTCTGTGGAAGGAGCTGGGCTGTGAGAGGGGAGAATGATGTTGATGTCAAGAGAGAGGCAGGTGCTAGGAGCAGAGAGATGGAGACCTGGAGGGTTTCTGGGCTTCTCTGAGGCTTAGGGTTTGGATCATTGTCTTCGTTACTGGAACAAAGGATTTACCATACCTGCTCTTCTGGGAATGAAACTGTCCTGCTTTGCAAAATAAAGTGTCATTAGAAAGAGATCTTAAAAACCCCACACCATAGACAGGTGCACAGATCCATAGAAGTGTTAAAGTTCTGTCTGTTGGATGCTAAGCCAAGACTCTTAAGTATGTTCTAAAGAGAAACTGGTGTGTGTAGGCTGTGCACTCCCAGGGAGATAAAAAGTTAGGAACTTTATGGGTTGGGCTTGGTGGCTCCCACCTGTAATCCCAGCACTGTGGGAGGCTAAAGTGGGCAGATTGATTGAGCTGAGGAGTTCGAGACCAGCCTAGGCAACATGATGAAACCCCATGTCTACAAAAACTACAAAAATTAGCTGGGCGTGGTGGCATGTACCTGTAGGCGGGAGGATCGCTTGAGCCCAAGAGGGAGAGGGTGCAGTGAGCCATGATTGTGCCACTGCACTCCACCTGGGTGACAGGAATTTTATGGGGAATGGGATCTTGGAGACTGAGTAGAGACTAGAGGAAAAAAAAAAAAACTACCTCCCCAACTGGCCACACTATTCTTTTAAAAAAATGTTAATTGACAAATTAAAATTGTATGTATTTACGGAGGTATAATGTGATGTTATGATATATGTATACATTGTGGAATAATTAAATCCAGAGAATTAATAGATTCATCACCTCAAAACCTATCTTTTTTGTGGTGAGAACATTTGAAATTTATTGTCTTAGCAATTTTGAAATACACAATACTTCATTGTTAACTACAGTCACCATGCTGTGCTGTAGATCTCAACAAAATGTATTCTTCCTGTCTCAACTAAAACATTGTACTCTTTGACAACATTTCCCCTTTCCTCTCACCCCCTCCAAAAACACCCATTCTTTATGTTGAAGAGAATGGCTAAAAAGTCCCAGCAGGTTTCAACTGACGGCTTCAGTGGTTGTCCCATCACATTTCAATGTTATTAATAGAAAGCGGAGGGGCAATACATAATTCGGAAAGGTGGAAAGTACCATTGTAACCACTTTCCTGACTTCACAGAAAAGTCCTCTTGTTTTCATCTGTAAAATGGGAACTGCGTGAATACCATTCTTCTTTTCTTCAGCCTCCAAAGAAAAAACAGATGCAAAGCCTTTTATCAATTGCAAAACAGTATACAATGTGTGTTATTACTCACAGTTGTCTTACTGTGACCAAACACTTTATAAGCCTGCGGCAAGTCAGCCTTACTCTCAGGAAGTGGACAATATTTGGGGAAGGAGAAGCAGCAGGATCTTTCAGGACAGTAACCTTGGTGGGTCCAAAAATTCCTTGAGCGAAATGGGAGACAAAACTTTCTTCCTGCTTTGGGGTTTATCCTGTTAGTCTTTTCTCTCTTCACTCCTATTTTCTATGGAGAATTTCCTGGTTTTGGAGTTTCGGTGCGTTTTATGGAGAGGCGGCAGAACATCTTTAGCTCCAGCAGAATGAAAGGATACATGCAAAGGAACCTAGCACAGTATGTGGTACCCAGTTCCCCTTTAACTTGGCTTTATTCATTCACTCCTGGTAGGGCATTAATAAGGGATTTAGCCCCCTCCTATTGAAAACGATTAATTCAGGGAAGAGTTCAGGCAGTGTGGACAGATACAGTGTAGGCCAAGCCTGTTTCTAAGGCAGGAGCTGGGTAGGGAGGGTGAGAAGGGCGAGCAGGATAGGGAAATATGTGTCGTCTGTGTTGCTGCTGTTGCAACCACCACAACAAACAAACAAGTGAAAAAAAAAAAAAAAAGAATTGTCCATACCGGAAAGTGTGCTGTTTTGGAGGAGGCTGGGGAAAGTGTGGATGGCTCGAGTGAGTCCTGTTGGATTGAAGTCTGACAGTGGTGATTCCCTTCAACAAATGGTCGGGGTGGGAGGGTACACACACACATACACACACACACACACCCCACACGCAGCGCCCAGCCTCCGATTTCAGCGCTGGCAGGAGATAACCATTCTTAGCTCGCCTTTCCAGGGTTATTTTTGGCTGAGGCTGTTCGCTGATGGCAAAAGGTTTCAGCCCCCTCCCAAATCCCTCCCCGTGCTTGTTCTAAAGAGAAACTGGTGCGTGTAGGCTGCGCACTCCCAGGGAGACAGGGAGACGGGCCTGGCGCCGGAGAGGAACCCGGACTCTGCCCAAAGTCTCGCCGCTCGCCGGCTGTTTTCTGGCAGAGGGTGTGCCCCGGAGGGCGGCGATCGCGCATGAAGGCTGGGGCCAGGCACGGGTGCAGGCGTCACTGGGGTTGGGCTAGCAGGCCCTGGAATCAGGCTTTTGGGACACCCCGAAAGTGAGTCCAACTTGGGGAGAAACTGAGGGCACCTCGGGCGGTCTGGCAGCGGAGAAGGTGGGCGGGAGAAAACTTTACAGGAAGGCAGAAGCAATCTCCGCCGAGGGAGTCAGCGAGAGGCCGCGTGGAGAGGAGGGGCGGGCGGTCCCCAGGCAGGCGGGCGCAGGGCGCAGGGTGCCGACCTGCCGGAGAGGGGGCTCGGGTGCGAGGCGGAGTCCCGCACGCGGCCAGGCTGGCGGAGGCCCCCGGCAGGCTGCAGATTCCCTCCGGCCCCGGGAGCCTCAGCAGGACTGGCCAGGAGGCACCACGGAGGGGAGCCCCATCCCGGTGCTGACAGTGCCCACCGTGCCCTACGAGGACTCGCGGCCGGCCGGCGGCGGGGGTCTGCGGCGACCTACCGGCCTCTTCGAGGGCCAGCGCAACTACCTGCCCAAATTCATCCAGAGCGTGATGTCGTCCATCGACCTGCGCAACCGTCGGGGCTGCACCACGGTGGTGGGCAGCGACGGCAGGTACTTTAGCAGGACGGCCATCGAGATCGTGGTGCAGATGGCCGCGGCCAACGGGGTGAGTGTCCGGATGCCCCTCGCTTCCCGCCGCGCCGCCGCCATGCCCTCTCCTAGCCCTTGTCCCCCTGCTGCCTCCGGGCCCAGCTGGGAGGCCCCTGCCCGGCCCAGGCTTTGCTTCCTCACTCCCGCGTCCTCACCCTCCAGCGCCCCACTCCCGCCGTGCTCGCAGCCTCCCCAGCACACCCCAGACACTGGGTTCTATTAGTACCCACCGCCCCCAAAATCCTTGAGGGGTGTCCGTCATTCCTGGAGCCACTCCAGGCACCCTGGACTCTTCTCCGACTCTGCACACATCCCGCACCTGCTCATTTTTCTTTCGGACATTCTCTTACCCGGCCCTGTAGATTCCAAGGCAGCTCCCAGTTTTCCATATTGTTCCCAACGCGTTCACTGCCCACAGTCCCCACACAAACTTCTTTCCCAGGCTCACAACATAGTCCCTCTGCCCCGTGCCCTTTTTGCAATAATCTGCCAGTCCCCTAAGTCTTAGCTCTGCCTATTTAACAGTAGTGGTGCCTCAGAACACACACACACACACACACACACACACACACACACACACACACAATCCCTGACATATTTGGCAAGAGTAGGCCCTGAAGGTTTTTAATATTTTGGTTCTTTAACCCAGTGGAATTACTGAATGATTTATTTAATTAGGGTAGGGATGGAGTGGATCCATTTGTTTGATGCTAAACAGCCTGAGCTCGCAGTTCCCAGGGGGCATATCTCTAAATGGTCTGAAATGAGATTTGCAGTGGTTTTCTTAATGCAATTCCCAACTTCTCTCCAAATGCCTTTTGACATTTGACAACATTTCATGCCTCTTCCCCTTTCGCTTTTCATCCTTGTTTTCTCTCCCTTCTCCTACGACCTCGGTAGTCTTCTGCAATCCAGATTCTCAGACTTTGGGTTTTTCTCCCTCTGCCCCTTTCCTCTCTGTCCTATAACTAGAAGCACCTTTTGGCATAGACCCGTATCCCAGTTTCCTCTTTCCCAGGTCCAGCAGCATCTCAAGGACATCTACAAGAGGGATACCTAACTTCAGGGGTCTCTGAATGATATGTGGGAAACATCGTCTAAAAAAGTAATTTTATCCTTATTCATGCAACCAGACCCACACTCATAGAACTTTTCTTTAAGGGGAGTGTCTTGCAGATGTATAAATGAGTGTTAACATCTTTAAAAGTGAAACTGAACAATTCCCTGGCATTTGAATTCCGTCCGTCCTTCCCAACCCTCTCCTTTTCATTTTCTCATTTATTATTAAAACATTTTTAAAGGATCTCCATGCTTCATATTTATCTACTATAATTCCTCCTTCTTGGTGTTGCAGGGATGGGGAAAGAGGATTTTTAAAAACACAATAAAAAGCAATTGGGAGAAACCGGGCCAGTGGTGTTGGGGTGGGTAGTGGAATTGTGATTTTTGACTCCAGTAGACAATGATGCTGGATATATGGGGTTTGATTTCTCTCTGGCTCCTCACTTGAGATTGATGATGTTTGGCTAGAATCAGGGAGTTGAAGAGAGGTTGACAAATGGTCTTTCACTCTTCTCTGACAGGCTGTTCCTGTGGAGTGATGGAGAATAATGAGCCTTGGGAGAGCTATGGGAGCTCTCATACTCCTTCCCGAGCCAATTTTTTAGGGAGTGAGAGAAACATGGCCTGTCCAATACTTGTTGTGGGTCAAGATATTTTTGAAGCTACGGTTGTTGATTTGCATGGGAAAATTATTATGTCTTATTATTTCTTGTCCCACTTTACCATAAGGGCTCCTCAGCTTCTTACTTCAATGGGTCTTCCATGACAAACACACTTTATTAACTCTAAGAGTGGAATTTATTTTAACAGATAATTAGCATAGGTCAATATATGCTTAAAATAGAGTCAAATTAAACCTACTAGCTGTTATAAAGGACAGATGACAAAATCCACATAGAAGCATCGACTCTTAAATAATCTGAAAGTACTACTTCTAAGAGGGGCGGGCATGGGTGAAGGGAATGGTGGACATGTTTCAGAATTTCAAATGTCAACTGTAACCAATCGTTTCCTCATTTTGTTCACCTTCTTGGGGGCTTATGCTAAAGTGAAGTGAATAGCCATAAGGCTGGCTTCAGGAGAAAGGTGGTCTAAAAGAACTGGATAATTATAAGCAAAATTGGTCTCGAATGATTGAAAATTGATGAGAATGTGCTTGTCTCCTGATTTGGCATCCTGAGTTAGACTCAGGAATACTGAACATGGATACCAAAGGCTTTGGTTTTTTTTGATATCCTATTGGATAATCATAAGCAGGCTAGAAAAATAGGAAACTAGAATTTATTCTCTTTGAACTGACAAATCTGACCAGTGGGCTGCATTCTCTATATCTGAAAAATCTTGGTTTTGATTGAAAAAGTTAATTTTACAAAGCAATTTTCTTTTTTTAAATTAAATTTCATTTTTTTTTTTGACACAGGGTCTCACTTTGTTGCCCAGGCTGGAGTGCAATGGTACAGTCTTGGCTCACTGTAGCCTTAACCTCCCCAGATTCAGGTGATCTTCCCACCTCAGCCTCCTGAGTAGCTGGGGCTATAGGTGCACGCCACTACGCACAGCTGATTTTTGTGTTTTTACTACTCATAGGGTTTCTCTGTGTTGCCCAGTCTAGTCTCAAACTCCTGATCTCAAGAGATCTGCCTGCCTTGGCCTCCTAAATTGTCATGAACCACCATGCCCAGCCTACAAAGCAATGTTCTAGGAAAAACTACAGTTACTCTTTGATTATGTAATTGCTGGAGAAGAAAAGCATGGCATTTCTAAAATGATGAACTATATTACTTATATTTTAATATCTCATAAAGTTTGAAATAGACATTTCAAACATAAACATGTATAAAAATTTTTATAAATTATAAAATCAAAAACATTTTACAATTATTTTATTATAAAATTATTATAGAATCAAAAACATTATAAATTTAAACAACTTTTTAAAAAATTTATTTTGGGATTTCCCATGGAATGATGGAGAATAATGAGCCTTGGGAGAGCTATGGCAGCTCTCATACTCCTTCCTGGGCCAACTTTTTTAGGAAATGGGAGAAATATACCGTGTTCAATGTTTATTGTGTGTCAGGATATTTTTGAAGCTATAGTTGTTGATTTGTTTCAAACTTTAAAAAATTTATTATAAAATTATGGGATGTAAAAAAATTTATTATAAAACTTTGAAATTTTCAAACTTTCAGAAAAGCAGAGAGATGAGATTAATGGCACTCACAGGCAAGCATAGAACATAGATTGTAAATATTTTGCTATATTTGTGTCATGACTATTTTTTGCCTTTGTTTGAAAGTATATTAAAGAAAATGATATTTTACCCCTAAATTCTTTAGTACAGATTTCTAAAAAAATAAGAACATTTTCCTGTATAGTTACAAAATCATCTTTTCAAACAAAATAAAAAATGGCTTTTTTATATCATTTATTACCCAGTCCACATTCAGATTTCCTCAATTATTATGAAATGTCCTTTTATTTTTTTGAGACAAAGTCTTGCTCTTTCACACAGCCTGAAGTGCAGTGAAACAATCATAGCTCATTGCAGCCTCAAACTCCTGGGCTCAAGTGATCTTCCTGCCTCAGCTTCCTGAGTAGCTAGGACTATAGGTGCACACCACCATGCCCAGCTAATTTATTGTTTTTGTAGAGATGGAGGTCTTACTACATTGCCCAGGCTGGTCTCAAACTCCTGGCCTCAAGTGATCCTTCCAGCTTGGTCTCCCTGAAATATCTTTTGTGGCTGGTTTGTTCAAATTAGTTTCTTCTAATCAAGGGACACACATTGCATTTGATTATTTAGCTCAAGACTTTTTTAACCTGGAAAATACCCATACTCTTTGTTTATGTATTTATTTAGTGAAATTGACTTGTTGAAAAACTAGTCAGTTGTCCTGTAGAATATTTCCCCTTCTGGAATTTTCTGGTTGCTTTTTATGGTGTCATTTAACTTTTCACTCTGTTTTTTCCTGGTTAACTGGAAGTTAGTTCTAAAGGCTTTTAGGCCTGCTATAACAAAATACCAAAAACTGGATGACTTATAAAGAACAGAAATTTATTTCTCACAGTCCTAGAGGCTAGCAAGTTTAAAATCAAGGAGCATGTGGTTTTGATATCTGGTTAGGACCAACTTTCTGGTTCATAGATTGGCCTTCTTGCTGGGCCCTCACGTAGTGGGAGAGACTAGCTAGCTCTCTGGGGCCTCTTTTATAAGGGCACTAATTTCAATCACGAAGCCTCTGTCCTTATGATCTAATGACCCCCTAAAGGCCCCACCTTTTAATACCAGCACCTTTGGGGTTAGGATGTCAACATATTAATTTTGGGAAGACATACACGTTCAGCCCTTTGCAAGGTTTAGTTACATTCAGGTTCAACTTCTTTTTTTAAAGACTATTTCATAGGCAATAATGGGTATTCACATCCCATCATTAGTGATGGTGAAATGATCGCAAGGTTAGGGTGATCACTGCCTATCTCCTCTGCTATATTCCCCCTTGGGTCAAGCCAGTAGTCTGTGACGTGAACTTTGTACCATGTGTATATTCAGTTATATTCTGTATCAATAGTTACTTGATTGTTTTAGCATTTATTAATGATCCTTGCTTGAGTTGATTATTTCATTAGGGGTTTCAAAATGGTGAATTTCTAATTCTCTAATTCTATCTACATGTTTTAGCTGGCATTTTTCTATAAGCAGACCATTTTCTTCACAACTGGGTTATTTGGCTACCCTGAAACACAGTTCCTTCCGGGAAGGCAGAACATATATTTATTTCTGTCTTTTAAAAATTACTGGTGTTTGGAGTGAAGATTAGGTGAGTTAACTACCTCCACAAGTGACAAATGAATTTTGTTTTGTCTCACTTCTGCTTTTTTGAATATCACTGTGGCTGCTTGGATTTTTATATTTCATTTGAATGGATTAGGGAATAAATGAGAAGATAGGTTTTATCTGTTTCTGTAGTTTTTATGTGGCTGTGTGAACTTACTTTTAAAAATTCCCAGAAATATTTTAATTCCCCTTTAAAGATATAAACTATGTCATACTATAAAGCAAAAGAAAAACCAATCATGTGAAGAGTAAATAGTATCGTTTAAACGAATTGTGGTTAAGCTTAGTTTGTAACTAGTTTTTTATTTTCTTTCTACTTTTATCTGCTTCAGAGCCTCTTCAGTGGTTTAGATCTTCTATGTGTCAAATTATTCTAATCTCTTAAAAAGTTTAAGAGCTAAAATACAACACAATGACTACAAGAATGCCTTTGTCCTTTTCTGGGTAGGTACACCTAAGGCAACTTCTTTTTCTCTTCTTTGTTCTCTTCTTCTTTCTTATTCTTAAATCATCTTCAATATTGGACAGATGACAGCACTATGCCTGCCTCAAGATGTTTCTGACTTGTTCTTTTTCTTTTTTTTTTTTTTTTGAGATGGAGTCTTGCTCTGTCACCCAGGCTAGAGTGCAGTGGCACAATCTTGGCTCACTACAACTTCTGCCTCCTGGGTTCCAGTGATTCTCCCAACTCAGCCTCCTGAGTAGCTGGGGTTACAGTCATGCACCACCACGCCTAGCTAATTTTTTGTATTTTTACTAGAGACGGGGTTTCACCATGTTGGCCAGGCTGGTCTTGAAGTCCTGACCTCAAGGGATCTGCCTGCCTTGGCCTCCCAAAGTGCTGGGATTACACGTGTGAGCCACTGCGCCCAGCCGTTTCTGACTTTTTCTAAAGTCTTCTTTCTCTGGAGGTGACATTATATAATAGCACAGTTCAATAGAAGTTTCTTTGATGATGGAACTGTTCTATAATCTGCATTGTCCCAGCCACCAGCCATATGTGACTACTGTAACACTTGAAATGTGGCTAGAGCAACTGAAGAACTGAATTTTGCATTTTACTGAATTTTAATTAATTAAAATAGAAATGCAAATAACCATAAGTGGTTAGTAGCTACCATACTGGTCAGCAAAGATCTATAATTCAGCATTTAAAATCGATTTTGTTTTGTTTTCAAAAATGGAGTCTGACTGTTACAACCCAAAAGAACTGTAGGTTAAATTAAGGTAAATCACCAAATACTACATACACATTTGGGAAATACAAACCAGATTTTTTCATGTGATAACCACACCCTCTTTTGACTTTAGCCTTGGAGGTAATGCAGTATGGCAGAAAAAACCCTGTATCAGCAGCTGGAAGACTCATCTTCTTTTCCTAGCTCTGCCATATATTGACCAAAAGAGTCAAAGTCCATTCAGATGGTTGAGGGGCCTTGGAATTTTGTTTTTGGTTTTCACACACAAGTTGGAGGGAAGATGCGTTAGCCTCTTGAAATACCCAGAAACCACTTGTTTCCTCATCTAAAAATCAGGTATGACAGGATCATTTAATTATCCTGGAAATCAGATGAAGCACTGCATATGAAAGCACTTTGTAACATCGATAGCACTGGGAAATGTAAAGACCTTTTACTGAAATATAAAGGTGTATGGTCAACTGAATATATCTCAGATAGTTATGATTTGACTGTATATATTGAATATAACCTGTAGTGGGCCCCTTGGTAAACAGCTTACAGTTTTGTTGCAAGTTTTAGCCAAGAGAAAATTTATTTGTTGACTAGTCATGCCCTTTATTGGCCACATGATGAGCAGCAAAGATATTAACACACAGTGCACCTTGCAGAATTCAAGAATGTCTCAGTGTCTTGTGAACTAGGAAGCTGAAATGCAGTGGTATGCAGAAGGCTGGCTCAATAGGAGCCTTGGGAGTGTCCTCGAGATAGATGTTTGTGCAGGTTGTATTTGATTCCAGTTGGCCATGAAAAGCTGGTTGCTCTAAAGAATGAGAATATACTTGGTTTTGCATTTACTAGAACTATCTGGGGAACAAATCTTGGGGTGGAAGAAAGAAGGGAGGGAGGGAAAGCTGTGCTTCAATACCTAGGGCTTCTTTCCTGGAATGGATCTGAGAATCTGGGATTGGGTGGCTAATAGCTCATCTCTAGAAGGGAGAAAGAACTGGGTGGTGATGGCTTTGTATTTTCTATTGGAGTTCACTACAGAATAGGTGAATGGAATGGGCTGCTATGATCCAGACATTAGGGAGGACAGGTTTGTGATACATTAGAAAACTTGAATGAGCCCTTCTATGATTCTCTCTTCCCTCTTTCTGCTTCCCGTTCTTAATCACCATCCGCAGGTTGTGGAATTAGCAAATCTATTATGTGAGCAATAGCAAACTTACAGGAGCCCTTGGCTCCATCTAGCTCCCTGTTTGTGTCAGTTCCTTCTGGATGCTTTTAGTCTGTGGTCTTCATTCACTCTTTTTATGGGGAAGTAAAAGGAGTGGGACAGATTATGAGAACAGCTGGGTCCTCCCAGTTGCTGGGGTGGTTATTTTAAGCTTTGTTTAATGTGTCCAGAGACCCAGATGGCATTTTTAACTAAGCTGCTTTATTAAATCTTGTGATAAAGCATAGTGATGTTTATTGAAAAGGCAGACACGCATTAGCAACATTATGCGTGAAACTTGCTCTAAGAATTTTCTATAAAACATCTGTTCTCTTTGAGCCTTTTGTGAACTCTGGAAGTTTGCTAGTTTCTATACAAACTTGAGGACAAGAAGTTGGAACCCACTTTTGGAGATGTCCAAGCATAGGTATTGGAATCATTAATCCTAACCCTCTCAGTTTTAAGGCCCCGGATACCCTTCTGTTAGACAACAGTAACATGAGCAAGTACTGTAATAACATTTAAACAAGATTATTTGGAAATAATGGACAAGAAAAATTAGTATAAATTGTTTGGGGATTTTAAAATTAAAGATAAAAAGCTAGGGCTTCAATGACCTGTGCCAGCCTATAGCCTTAAGAGTCAATTTGCAAACACTCAAGATTTGGCCAATATGCCTCTACTACTTCTACTTAACACAGTCAAAGGGAAATTTTTAGATTCTTTCATCTGATTTGACTCTCTTAGTTACGAATAAGAGGATAACTAGAATATATATGTGACTTGTTAAAATGAAAATCCACCTTCTCTGAGTCTTCAAATATCTTTCATATCTTACATTTTTAGTAACATCAACTTTTGAAGTCATGTCCGTAGTTGTATGAAAAGAAAAATTTCAGGAACATTCAACCTCAAAAGTTCTTTTTCTTAGTCTGAAGTCATAGAAGCATTTGACTTTTACTTTCTCTTTTTAAGTTTGTACTAGTAGGTATTTTGTATAAATATAATATTTAATTATTGCCTTTGTATTCTTTTTCTCTAGTAAACATCCTGGTTTTAGCTATCAATATGTAGTTTTACATTTAGGGATTTCTAATGGAAAGAGAAAGGAATCTGAAATCAGAGGACGAGAGTTTATTCTACTTGACCAAACACATACAAAATACTGGAAGGAGAGTTTTACAACAAATATTTAATATGTATGACATGTAAAACGTTTTTTGAAATCAAGAAAATTCAAACAATTCAATACAAATATCATCAATAATAACACATGAACAGGTGGCCAACCTTATTGATAACCAGAGAAATATAAATTAAAACAATCCATCAACTTGTAAAAAAGATGAAATTACCCAGAGTTGGTGTAGGTGATGGAAAATTGTCATGTTTGTATACTGTTCATAGAAGTTAAATTGACATAACTTTTTGGTCAGGCAATTTGGAAGTATATATCTAAATTAATAGAGTAGTTTTCTAATAACCTGGGAATCTCTTAATCTAAGAATCTTTACTGTAGATTTTTCTAGAACAAATGTACAAACATCTGTGTACAAGGGTACTCACTGCAGCATTTTGCTAAGGAAAAACTCAGAAAAAATCTATATGTTCAACAGAGAACAGGTACATAATTTATGACACAACTGCACAATATACACCACTAAAATAAAGGATATAAATTTATATGTAGTATGAAAAAGATGTGAATGATAGCTTGTTGGTGAAAAACAGCAATGACTGGAATATTGTGTGTAACGTAATCCTGCTTTTCTGTATATAATGTAGGCATAGGAAATAGGATTGAAAGGACATACTCTAGTCAACAGTGTATATAGCTTGGGTGGAGGGGGTGTATAATGGGGAAGGAGAGTCCCTTTTCCTATCTATTCCATATACATCTCTGGATTTAAAAGATCATACATGCATATGCATTACCTTCAAAATTAAAATGATAAAGACAAAAGGAGAAGCTTTGGATTAGAATCATGATACTACTGTTTGCAACTTCTATGACCGTGGGGAAGTCGCCTAGCCTCCTGGGGTTTATTTCCTCATTTATAAAAATAGGGAAAGTAATAATAGTTGTCTACATATCTTCTAGGGTTTTTGGGAGGATTGAATGTGATAATGGGTTACAGCATTATGAATTATTTATTCATATAACACAATTATTATAAAAATATTTTGCTCTGATTAAAATAAAAGAAGGACGAGATCGTGTATGTCTTTCAGTCCCAGTAGCTTTACTAACCAGAAAGCGCCTGCTGATGTGGTGACCACAGTTGCTTTGGTGCAGCTTCCTCTTGACTTTTGGCAATTCTCCTCGCTGCTAACTAAGGCTGAGGTGGCGACTGTGGAAGGTGTGATCTCCTCCCCCTCCCAGCACACATTTGTGTGCATACTCACACACATGCACACACAAACACACACATGCACACTCTATCACAGTACATGTGGTGGCAGCAGCTGCTCCAGCATAGACTTTCACACAACATAAAGGGCTTTTTTGGTGTGGTCTGTGCATTATTTCCTGTTAAGCATGAGCTGAGTCAGTGCCATGCTTTTCCATCTGAAACCTTTCTGAGGCTCAGGCTGTGTTAAGAGAAAACCCTCTCCCCTCCATGCCCACCCCACGGCCCTCTACTGAAGCCAGATCATAATCTGCTCATTTCATGAGGATTTTCAAACCGAATGGACTGGGCCATGTGAGAGATCACTGAAAGGAACAGACCAAGCAGAGGCTAAGAGACTCCACGCTAATCTGCTGAGTCATCTGAAAATGCACAGCTGTGGGAGCTCACGGTGCTTTAAAGTACTTTGGCAGGATGTTTGTTCAGGGGAACTGTTCCTGCAGCCCTGCTGAATGTTTGGTTAGGAGGCATAATCATTTTTTGGACAGGATCTCCCAAATGTAAAGTGATAGATGCTAATGTGGAATATAATACAGAAGATCCAGCTTGGATGACATAAATAACAATAAATTGTTTAATCTTGCTGAGTTGTAAATCTATGATTGCCAGAGGTCTTTAGTTCACTGGAACATAGTATGGGGGCAGGGGCACATAGCAAATAGGCAGTTATTATTTTCCAACCAGACAGAAACTGGTCTGATGGAATTTATCTAAAAAGGCATACACATGTATTTTAATTAATTGTGACAATTACTCAGAGAAAACACATGGCCCTAAAGAGGCTGAGGGGTTTTTTTGTTCTACCTATAAATGTATATGTATATTCACCTATATTCTACCTATGTATAAGTAAGAGAATGAGTTTTTGTTTTAGGGATATATATTTATATGTATCTATACAGACAGATATACACATACTTAATTTCTGTCTACCTATTAAGGTGCGGTGCCAGATGGAAAGTATTTTTAAGCATTTAGATAGCTTATTCTATAGCATATGTGTGCATATAGCCCACCCACAAAGCTTTGTCTCTTTTCTGGATATATTTAACAAGAGGCTAGAACAGAGTCCAAAATGTCAGAAATGTTTGAACATTCCATAGAAATGAACAGGTGTTTCCAAATGACCTAT
The DNA here is from genome assembly GCF_029289425.2 of Pan paniscus. Taxonomy (NCBI): domain Eukaryota; kingdom Metazoa; phylum Chordata; class Mammalia; order Primates; family Hominidae; genus Pan; species Pan paniscus. The sequence goes on along the minus strand of NC_073270.2, from coordinate 282,012 downwards.
GTTTCTATGGCAATAAATAGAACTTGTGCTGCGTTGGATGGGTCAGGAGTAAGGAATATAAACAGTGTAAGTATGGCTATTCCAGGCAGAAATCTACCTTGTATGAACAGATTTGTGCAGTGAGCTCAACAACATTGATCAGTTAGCAGTCCGGTTCAGTACAACATTGATCAGGTAGCAAGCCGGTTCGGCAGAGCCAGTCAGAGACACAGATGGGGACAATCAAAGAAGATGCAGGTCAGGACAAGGATGCAGACATGTACCTGTCACTACCATGGACTTCAGCAGCTTCTTAGTGAGCAGGTTTATGATCAAAGAAGAAAGACATCGTTGATATGTAAGCATGTTACAATTAATTTGCTGTTTAGTTACTAGCAAACTACATCCAGTTTTTAGTTTTTAGGTTTTTTTTCTTTTTTCTTTTTTGAAACAGGTTCTTGTTCTGTCATCCAGGCTGAGTGCAGTCGTTATCCAAGCTCACTGCAGCCTTAAACTCCTGGGATCCGTGGATCCTCCCACCTAAGCTTCCCAAGAAGCTGGGACTACAGGTGCACGCCACCATGACCAGCTAATTTTTCTTATTTTTTTTTTGTAGAGATGAGGTCTTGCTGTATTGCCCAGGCTGCTCTTGAGCTCCTGGCAGTGTAGATATTTCCATGTTTAAACAGATGGTGGTGTAGATATTTCCATGTTTATACAGATGAGTGTGTAGATATTTCCATGTTTTTAAAGATGGCGGTGTAGATATTTCCATGTTTATAGAGATGGCGGTGTAGATATTTCCATGTTTATACAGAAAGAGGTGTAGATATTTCCATGTTTATAGAGATAGCAGTGTAGATATTTCCATATATATACAGATAGCGGTGCAGATATTTCCATGATTATACAGATAGCGGTGTAGATATTTCCATGTTTACACAGACCGTGGTGTAGATATTTTGATGTTTATACAGATAGCGGTGTAGATATTTTGATGTTTATACAGATAGCGGTGTAGATATCTCCATGTTTATACAGATAGCGGTGTAGATATTTCTATGTTTATACAGATGGCGGTGTAGATACTTCCATGTTTATAGAGATGGCTGTGTAGATATATCCATGTTTATACAGATGGCAGTGTAGATATTTCCATGTTTATACAGATGGCGGTGTAGCTATTTCCATGTTTATACAGATGGCGGTGTAGATATTTCCATGTTTATACAGAGGGCGGTGTAGATATTTCCATATTTATATAGATGACGTTGTAGATAGTTCTATGTTTATGGAGATGGCAGTGTAGATATTTTCATGTATATAGAGATGTCGGTGTAGATATTTCCATATTTATACAGATTGCGGTGTAGATATTTCCATGTTTTTAGAGATAGCGGCGTAGGTAATTTCATGTTTATAGAGATAGCGGTGAATATATTTCCATGTTTATACAGATGACTGTGTAGATATTTCCATGTGTATACAGGTGGCAGTGTAGATATATCCATGTTTACACAGATGGTGGTGTAGATATTTCCATGTTTATACAGATGATTGTGTAGATGTTTCCTTGTTTGTACTGATGGTGGCCTAGATATTTCCATGTTTATAGAGATAGCATTGTAGATATTTCCATGTTTATATAGATGGCGGTGTAGATATTTCCTTGTTTATGTAGATGGCAGTATAGATATTTCCATTTTTATACAGATAGCGGTGTAGATATTTCCATGTTTATACAGATAATGCTGTTGGTATTTCCAACAGAAAGTGTAGATACTTTCATGTTTATGCAGGTCGCAATGTAGATATTTACATCTTTATACAGATGGCGGTGTAGCTATTACCATGTTTATACAGATGGTGGTGTAGATATTTCCATGTTTATGGAGATGGCAGTGTGGATATTGTCATGTTTATAGAGATAACGGTGTAGTTTTTTCCATGTTTACAGAGATAGCGGTGTAGGTTTTTCCATGTTTATAGAGATAGCAGTGTAGATATTTCCATGTTTATACGGATCATGGTGTAGATATTTCCATGTTTATGCAGTTGGCGGTGTAGATATTTCCATGTTTTTGCAGATGGCGGTGTTGATATTTCCAGGTTTATGGAGATGGCGGTGTAGATATTTCAATGTTTATAGAGATAGTAGTGTTGTTATTTACATGTTTACACAGATAGCGGTGGAGATATATCCATGTTTATACAGATGGCGGTGTACATTTATCCATGTTTATAGAGATGGTGGTGTACGTATTTCCATGTTTACACAGATGACTGTATAGTTATTCCCATGTTTATACAGATGGTGGTTTAGATATTTCCATGTTTATAGAGATAGCCGTGTAGATATTTCCATGTTTATACAGATAACGGTGTAGCTATTTCCATGTTTATACAGATAGCGGTTTAGATATTTCCATGTTTATGCAGATGGTGGTGTAGATATTTCCATGTTTATAGAGATGGCGGTGTAGATATTTTTATGTTTATAGAGATACCGGTGTAGATAATTCCATGTTTATAGAGAAGGCGCTGTAGGTATTTTCACGTTTACAGAGATAGTGGTGTAGATATTTCCATGTTTACACAGATAGCGGTGTAGATATTTCAATGTTTACACAGATGGTGGAGTAGATATTTCCATGTTAATGGAGATGACGGTGAAGATATTTTCAAGTTTATAGAGATGGCGGTGCAGATATTTCCATGTTTATGGACATGGCGGTGTAGTTATTTCCATGTTTATAGTGATAGCGGTGTAGGTATTTCCATGTGTATAGAGATAGCGGTGTAGATATTTCCATATTTATACAGATCACAGTGTAGATATTTCCATCTTTCTACAGATTGCAGTGTAGATATTTCCATGTTTATAAAGATAGCGGTAGAGATATTTCCATGTTTATACATATATCAGTGTAGATATTTCCATGTTTATAGAGATAGCGGTGTAGATATTTCCATATTTATACAGATAGCGGTGTAGATATTTCCATGTTTATACAGATAGCGGTGTTGATATTTCCATGTTTATAGGGATAGCGGTGCCAATATTTCCATGTTTATGCAGATAGCGGTGTAGTAATTTCCATGTTTATACAGATAACGGTGTAGACATTTCCATGTTTATACAAATGGCTGTGTGAATATTTCCATGTTTATACAGATGGGGGTGTAGATATTTCCATGTTTATACAGATAGTGGTGTAGATATTTCCATGTTTATACAGATGACTGTGTTGGTATTTCCATGTTTATATGGATGGCGGTGTAGATATTTCCATGTTTATAGAGATAGCAGGGTAGATACTCCCATGTTTATACAGACAGCAGTGTAGATATTTCCATGTTTACCCAGACCACGGTGTAGATATTTCCATGTTTATACAGATAGCGGTGTAGATATTTCCATGTTTATACAGGTAGCGGTGTAAATATTTCCATATTTATACAGAACACGGTATAGATATTTCCATCTTTCTACAGATTGCAGTGTAGATATTTCCATGTTTATAAAGATAGCGGTAGAGGTATTTCCATGTTTATACATATAGCGGTGTAGATATTTCCATGTTTATAGAGATAGCGGTGTGGATATTTCCATATTTATACAGATAGCGGTGTAGATATTTCCATGTTTATACAGGTCGCGGTGAATATATTTCGATGTTTATAGAGATAGCATTGTAGATATTTCCATATTTACACAAATTGCGGTGCACATATTTCCATGTTTATACAGATAGCCGTGTAAACATTTCCATGTTTATACAGCTCACGGTGTAGATATTTACATCTTTATACAGACGGCGGTGTAGATATATCCATGTTTATACTGATGGCTGTGAAGATATTTCCATGTTTATGGAGATGGCAGTGTAGATATTTTCATGTTTATAGAGATGGCGGTTTAGGTATTCCCATGTTTGTATAGATAGCGTAGATTTCTCCATGTTTACAGTGATAGCGGAGTAGGTATTTCCATGTTTATACAGATAGCGTTGTAGATATTTACATGTTTATACAGATAGCGGTGTAGATATTTCCATGTTTATACAAATCGCGGTGTAGATATTTCCATCTTTCTACAGATGGCAGTGTAGATATTTTCATGTTTATACAGATGGCGGTGTGGATATTTCCATGTTTATATAGACGGCGGTGTAGGTTTTTCTTTGTTTATGTAGATGGCGGTGTAGATATTTCCATGTTGATAGAGATTGCTGTGTAGATATTTGCATGTTTATGCAGACGGCGGTGTAGATATTTCCACGTTTATGCAGATGGCGGTGTCGATATTTCCAAGTTTATAGAGACGGCGGTGTAGATATTTCCATGTTTATAGAGATGGCGGTGCAGATATTTCCATGTATATAGAGATAGCCGTGTAGATATTTCCATGTTTATAGTGAAATCGGTGAAGATATTTCCATGTTTATAGAGATGGCAGTGTAGATATTTCCATGTTTATAGAGATAGCCGTGTAGGTATTTCCATGTTTATAGTGAAAGCGGTGTAGATATTTCCTTGTTTGTACAGATAGCGATGTACATATTTCCATGTTTATACAGATAGCGGTGTAGTAATTTCCATGTTTATACAGATAATGGTGTAGATATTTCCATGTTTATTGAGATAGCCGTGTAGTTATTTCCATTTTATAGTGAAAGCGTTGTAGATATTTACATGTTTATACAGATAGCGATGTACATATTTCCATGTTTATACAGATAGCGGTGTAGAAATTTCCATGTTTATACTGATAATGGTGTAGATATTTCCATGTTTATACAGATGGCTGTGTAGATATTTCCACGTTTATACAGATGGCAGTGTAGATATTTCCATGTTTATACACATAGTGGTGTAGATATTTCCAAGTTTATACAGATGACGTTGTAGGTATTTCCATGTTTATACAGATGGCGGTGTAGATATTTCCATGTTTATAGAGATAGCGGTGTAGATATTTCCATGTTTATACAGATGGCGGTGTAGGAATTTCCATGTTTATAGAGATAGCGGTGTAGATATTTCCATATTTATACAGATTGCAGTGTAGCTATTTCCATGTTTATACAGATGGTGGTGTAGGTAATTCCATGTTTATACAGATAGCATTGTAGCTATTTCCATGTTTATACAGCTCGCGGTTAAGATATTTCCATGTTTATACAGATGGCGGTGTAGATATTTCCATGTTTATACAGAAGCTGGGTAGATATTTCCATGTTTATACAGATGGCAGTGTAGATAGTTCCATGTATATGCAGATGGCGGTGTAGATATTTTCATATTTATAGAGATGGCGGTGTAGATATTTCCATGTTTATAAAGATAGCGGTGAGGATATTTCCATGTTTATAGAGATAGCGGTTAGGTATTTTTGAGTTTATAGTGATTGCGGTGTAGATATTTCCATGTTTATAGAGGTATCGGTGTAGATAATTCCATGTCTATACAGATGGCGGTGTAGGTATTTCCATATTTATAGTCATAGCGGTGTAGATATTTCCATGTTTATACAGATCATGCTGTAGATACTTCCATGTTTATAGAGATAGCATTGTAGATATTTCCTGGTTTATACAGATGGCGGTGTAGATATTTCCAAGTTTATACAGATGGCGGTGTAGATATTTCCTTGTTTATAGAGATAGCGGTGTAGATATTTCCATGTTTATACAGATAGCGGTGAAGATAATTCCATGTTCATGCAGATGGCGGTGTAGATACTTCCATGTTTACAGAGATGGCAGTGTAGATATTTCTATGTTTAGAGAGATAGCAGTGTAGATATTTCCATGTGTATAGAGATGGCGGTGTAGGTATTTCCATGTTTATAGAGGTAGTGGTGTAGATATTTACATGTTTACAGATAGCGGTGTAGATATTTCCATCTTTATACAGATAGTGGTATTGGCATTTCCATGTTTATACAGATAGCGGTGAAGATATTTCCATGTTTTTACCGCTCACGGTGTATATATTCCATCTTTATAAAGATGGTAGTGTAGATATTTCCATACTTACATAGATAGCGGTGTAGATATTTCCATGTTTATACAGATGGCAGTGTAGATAGTGCCATGTTTATGGAGATGTTGATGTAATTATTTTCATGTTTATAGAGATGGCGGTGTAGATATTTCCATGTTTATAGAGATAGCGGTGGAGATATTTCCATGTTTACAGAGATAGCGGTGTATATATTTCCATGTTCATACAGATGGCTGTGGAGATATTTCCATGTGTATACGGATGGCAGTGTAGATATTTCCATGTTTATACAGATGACTGTATAGATATTTCCCCGTTTTTACAGATGGATTTGTAGATATTTTCATGTTTATAGAGATACCGGTGTAGATATTTCCATGGTTATACATATAGCGGTGTAGATATTTCCATGTTTATAGAGATAGCGGTGTAGATATTTCCATGTTTATACAGATAGTGGTGTAGATATTTCCATGTTTATACAGATAGTGGTGTAGGTATTTCCATGTTTATAGAGCTAGCCGTGTAGTTATTTCCTTGTTTATACAGATGGATTTGTACATATTTCCATGTGTATACAGATGGCAGTGTAGTTATGTCCACGTTTATACAGATGGTGGTGTTGATATTTCCATGTTTATACAGATGACGGTGTAATTGTTTCCATGTTTTTACAGATCGCGGTGTAGATATTTCCATGTTTATAGAGATAGCGATGTAGATATTTCCATGTTTATAGAGATAGCAGTGTAAATATTTCCATGTTTATAGTGATAGCGGAGTAGATATTTGCATGTTTATACAGATAGCGGTGTAGATATTTCAACGTTTATACAGATAGCGGGGTTGATATTCTCATTTTTATGGGGATAGCGGTGTAGGTATTTCCATGTTTATAGAAATAGCATTGTATATATTTCCATGTTTGTACAGATAATGGTGCAGATACTTCCATGTTTATACAGACGGCTGTTGAAATGTTTCCATGTTTATAGAGATCGCGGTGTAGATATTTACATGTTTATACAGATGGTGGTGTAGATATTTCCCTGTTTATACACATGACTGTGTAGGTATTTCCCTGTTTACACGGATGGCGGTTTAGATATTTCCATGTTTATGGAGATCACGGTGTAGATAATTCCATGTTTATAGAGATAGCGGTGTAGTTATTTCCATGATTACACAGATCGCGGTGAAGACACTTCCATGTTTATACAGGTAGCGGTGTAGATATTTCCATGTTTATACAGATCGCAGTGTATATATTTCCATCTTTCTACAGGTGGCAGTGTAGATATTTCCATGTTTATAGAGATAGAGGTTGAGATATTTCCATGTTTATACAGATAGCGGTGTAGATATTTCCATGTTTATACAGATAGCGGTGCAGATATTTCCATGTTTATACAGATCATGGTGTAGATAATTCCATGTTTATACAGATAGCTTTGTAGATATTTCCATGTTTATACAGATGGCGGTGTAGATATTTCCATGTTTATACATATGGCAGTGTAGATAGATCCATGTTTATGCAGATGGTGGTGTAGATATTTTCATGTTTATAGAAACGGCAGTGGCGATATTTCCATGTTTATAGAGATAGTGGTGTCGATATTTCCATGTTTATAGAGATAGCGGTGTAGGTATTTCCAAGTTTATAGAGATAGCGTTGTAGATATTTCCATGTTTATACAGATCCTGTGTAGATATTTCCATGTGTATACAGATGGCAGTGTAGATATTTCCAGGTTTATACAGATGGTGGTGTAGATATTTCCATGTTTATACAGATGACTGTGTAGATATTTCCATGGTTTAACAGGTGGCGGCATAATTATTTCCATGTTTATAGAGATAGTGGTGTAGATATTTCCCTGTTCATAGAGATAGCGATTTATATATTTCCATGTTTATTCAGATGCCTGCGTAGATATTTCCATGTTTATACAGATGACTGTGTAGGTATTTCCATGTTTATACAGATGGCAGTGTAGATATTTCCATGTTTATACAGATGACATTGTTGGTATTTCCATGTTTATACAGACGGCAGTGTAGATATTTCCATGTTTATAGTGATGGTGGTTTAGATATTTCCATGTTTATAATGATAGCATTGTAGATATTTCTATGTTTATAGAGATAGCGGTGTAGATATTTCCATATTTATAGAGATGGCAGTGTGTTTATTTCCATGTTTATAGATATAGCGGTGTAGACATTTCCATGTTTATACAGATAGCGGTGTAGGTATTTCCATGTTTGTAGTGATAGCCGTATTGGTATTTCCATGTTTATACAGATAGCTGTGTAGATATTTAAATGTTTATAAAGTTCACTTTGTAGATATTTCCATGTTTATACAGATAGCTTTGTAGATATTTCCATGTTTATACTGACAGCGGTGTAGATATTTCCATGTTTATAGAGACAGCGTTGTTGATATTTCCATGTATATAGAGATAGCGGTGTAGATATTTCCATGTTTATACAGACAGCATTGTTGATATTTCCATGTATATAGAGATAGCGGTGTAGATGTTTCCCTGTTTATACAGATTCTGTGTAGATATTTCCAAGTGTATACAGATGGCAGTGTAGGTATTTCCATGTTTATACAGACGTTTGTGTAGATAGTTCCATGTTTATGGAGATGGCAGTGTAGACATTTTCATGTTTATAGAGATGGCGGTGTTGATAATTCTATGTTTATAGAGATAGCGGTGTAGATATTTCCTTGTTTATAGAGATAGCGGTGTATATATTTCCATATTTATACAGATGGCTGTGGAGATATTTCCATGTGTATACAGATTGCTGTGAAGATATTTCCATGTTTATACAGATGACTGTGAAGATATTTCCAGGTTTTTACTGATGGCGTTGTAGATATTTCCATGTTTATAGAGATAGCGGTGTAGATATTTCCATGTTTATACAGATAGCAGTGTAGGTATTTCCATATTTATATAGATAGCGGTGTAGATATTTCCATGTTATACAGATAGCTGTGTAGATATTTCCATGTTTATACAGATAGCGGTGTTTGTATTTCCATGTTTATACAGATAGCGGTGTAGATATTTCCACATTTATACAGCTCACGGTGTAGATATTTCCATGTTTATACAGATGGCGGTGTAGATATTTCCCTGTTTATACTGATGGCATTGTAGATATTTCCATGTTTATGCAGATGGCGGTGTAGATATTTTCATATTTATAGAGATGGCGGTGTAGGCATTTCCATGTTTATACAGATAGCGGTGTAGATATTTGCATGTTTATAGAGATAGCTGTGTAGGTATTTCCATGTTTATAGAGATAGCAATGTAGGTATTTCCATGTTTATACAGATGACACTGTAGATATTTCCATTTTTATATAGATGACATCATATGTATTTCCATATTTATAGAGATGGAGATGTAGATATTTCTATGTTTATACTGATAGCGGTGTAGATATTTCTATGTTTATAGAGATAGCAGTGTAGATATTTCCATGTTTATAGAGATGGCGGTTTTTTATTTCCAAGTTTATAGATATAGCGGTTTAGATATTTCCATGTTTATACAGATAGATGTGTAGGTATCTCCATGTTTGTAGAGATAGCGGTGTTGGTATTTCCATGTTTATACGGATAGCGGTGTATATATTTCCTTGTTTATGCAGTTGGCGGTGTAGATATTTCCATGTTTATTTAGATGGCGGTGTATATATTTCCTAGTTTAGAGAGATGGTAGTGTACATATTTCCATCTTTATAGAGATAGCACTGTAGATATTTCCATGTTTATACAGATGGCGGTGGAGGTATTTCCATGTTTATAGTCATAGCGGTGTAGATATTTCCATGTTTATTGAGATAGCGGTGCAGACATTTCCATGTTTATACAGATCATGGTGTAGATACTTCCATGTTTATACTGATAGCGTTGTAGATATTTCCAGGTTTATACAGACAGCGTTGTAGATATTTCCAAGTTTATACAGATCACGGTATAGATATTTCCATCTTTCTACAGTTGGCAGTGTAGATACTTCCATGTTTATACTGATGACGGTGTAGATAATTCCATGTTTATATAGAAGGTGGTGTAGATGATTCCTTGTTTATGTAGATGGCGGTGTAGACATTTCCTTGTTTATAGAGATGGGAGTGTAGATATTTCCATGTTTATACAGATAGCCGTGTAGATATTTCCATGTTTATACAGATCGTGGTGTAGATATTTCCATGTTATACAGATAGTGGTGTAGATATTTCCATGTTTATACAAATAGCGGTGTGGGTATTTCCATGTTTATACAGATAGCGTTGTAGATATTTCCACGTTTATACAGCTCACGGTGTAGTTATTTCCATGTTTATGCAGATGGCGGTGTACATATTTTCAAATTTATAAAGACGGCGTTGTAGACATTTCCATGTTTATAGAGATGGCGGAGTAGATATTTCCATGTTTATAGAGATAGCGGTGTAGGTATTTCCATGTTTATAGAGATAGCAGTGTAGGTGTTTCCATGTTTATACAGATCCTGTATAGATAATTCCATGTGTATACAGATGGCAGTGTAGACATTTCCATGTTTATAAAGATGGTGGTGTAGATATTCCCTTGTTTATTCAGATATCTTTGTAGATATTTCCATGTTTTAACAGATGGCGGCATAATTATTTCCATGTTTATAGAGATAGTGGTGTAGATATTTCCATGTTTAAAGAGATAGCGGTGTAGATACATCCAAGTTTATAGAGATAGCGATTTATATATTTCCATGTTTATTCTGATGGCTGTGTAGATATTTCCATGTTTACACAGATGGCTGTGTAGGTATTTCCATATTCATACATATCGCGGTGTAGATATTTCCATGTTTATACAGATAGCGGTGTAGATATTTCCATGTTCATGCAGATGGTGGTGTAGATTTTTCTATTTTTATAGAAATGGCCGTGTAGATGTTTCCATGTTTATACAGATGGCGGTGTAGATCTTTCCATGTTTATACAGATGGCGGTGAAGATATTTCCATGTTTACACAGATAGCGTTGTAGATATTTCCATGTTTACTCAGACAGCTGTGCAGATATTTCCATGTTTACAAAGATAGAGTTGTATATATTTTCATATTTATACAGACGGCGGTGTAGATATTTCCATGTTTATACAGATAGCGGTGTACATAATTCCATGTATATACAGATAGCGGTGTAGAGATTCCCAAGTTTATACAGTTATCAGTCAAGATATTTCCACGATTATACAGATACCATTGGAGATATTTCCATGTTTATACAGATGCCGGTGTAGATATTTCCACGTTTATACAGATAGCGGTGTAGATATTTCCATGTTTATACAGATAACGCTGAAGATATTTCCATGTTTATAAACATAGAGGTGTAGGTATTTCGAAGTTTATAGAGATAGCAGTGTAGATATTTCCATGTTAATACAGATGGCTCTGTAGATATTTCCATGTTTACCCAAATAGCTGTGTAGATATTTCCATGTTTACTCAGATAGCGTTGTAGATATTTCCATGTTTATACAGATAGCGGTGTACATATTTCCAAGTTTTTACAGATAGCCTTGTAGATATTTCCATGTTTATACAGATAGCGGTGTAGATATTTCCATGTTTATACACATAGCAATGTGGATATTTTCATGTTTGTTCAGATAGCGGTGTAGATATTTCCTTGTTTATAAAGATAGCGGTGGAGATATTTCCACGTTTATGCTGATAGCGGTGGAGATATTTTCATGTTTATAGAGATGGTGGTGTAGGTATTTCCATATTTAAAGAGATTGCGGTGTAGGTAATTCCAAGTTTATAGATATAGCGGTGTAGGTATTTCCATGTTTATTGAGATAGCGGTGTAGATATTTCCATCTTTATACACTTGGCGGTGTAGACAGTTCCATGTTTACAGATATAGCGGTGTAGATGTATCCATCTTTGCACAGATTGCGGTGAAAATACTTCCATGTTTACACAGATAGCGGTGTAGATATTTCCATGTTTATACAGATAGCGGTGTTTGTATTTCCATGTTTTTACAGATAGCGGTGGAAATATTTCCATGTTTATACAGATGGCTGCGTAGATATTTCCATGTGTATACAGTTGGCAGTGTAGATATTTCCAAGTTTACAGAGAGGGTAGTGAAGATATTTCCAAGTTTATACAGATGACTGTGAAGATGTTTCCATGTTTACAGAGATGGCGGTGTAGATATTTCCATGTTGATAGAGATAGAGTTATAGATATTTCCATGTTTATACAGATAGCGGTGTAGATATTTGCATGATTATAGAGATAGCTCTGTAGATATTTCCATATTTATACAGATAGCGGTGTGGATATTTCCATGTTTATACAGATAGCGGTGTAGATATTTCCATGTTTATACAGATAGTGGTGTTGATATTTGCATGTTTATACAGATGGTGGTGGAGATATTTCCTTGTTTATACAGATCGTGGTGTAGATATTTCCATGTTTATACAGATAGCGGTGTAGATATTTCCATCTTTATAGAGATAGCGGTGTAGATATTTACATATTTATACAGATAGCGGTGTAGATATTTCCAGGTTTATACAGGTGGAGTTGTAGACATTTCCATGTTTACAGAGATAGTGGTGTAGATATTTCCATATTCATACAGATAGCGGTGCAGATATTTCCATTTTTATACAGATAACGGTGTAGATATTTCCATGTTTATACAGGTCATGGTGTAAATATTTCCATGTTTATATGGATAGCGGTGTACGTATTTCCATGTTTATACATATGGCAGTGAAGATATTTCCATATTTATACAGATAGCGGTGTAGATATTTCCATGTTTATACAGATAGCGTTGTAGATATTTCCATGTTTAGAGAGATGGCGGTGAAGATATTTCCATGTTTATAGAGATAGTGGTGTAGATACTTCCATGTTTATAGAGATAGTGGTGTAGTCATTTCCATGTTTATACACATAGCGGTGTAGATATTTCCATGTTTATTCAGCTCCTAGTGTACGTATTTCCATCATTATACAGATGGCATTGTAGGTATTTCGATGTTTATACAGATAGTGGTGTAGATATTTTCATGTTTATAGAGATGGTTGTGTAGATATTTCCATGTTTATAGAGATTGCGGTGTAGATATTTCCACGTTTGTAGAGATGGCAGTGTAGGTATTTCCATGTTTATAGAGATAGCGGTGTAGATACTTCTATGTTTCTACAGATGACTTTGTAGATATTTCCACGTGTATACAGATGGCAGTGCAGATATTTCCATGTTTATAGATATGGAGGTGTAGATATTTCCATGTTTATGCAGATGACTGTGTAGATATTTGCATGTTTATACAGATGGCAGTGTAGATATTTCCATGTTTATAGAGATAACAGTGTAGATATTTCCATGTTTATAAAGATAGTGGTGTAGATATTTCCATGTTTATACAGATAGCGGTGTAGATAATTGCATATTTAAATTGATAGCGATGTAGATATTTCCATGTTTATAGAGATGGCAGTGTGGATATTTCCATATTTATACAGATTGAGGTGTAGATATTTCCTTGTTTATACAGATAGTGTTGTAGATATTTTCATGTTTATAGAGATGGTGGTTTAGATAATTCCATGTTTACAGAGATAGCGGTGTAGATATTTTCATCTTTGCACAGATTGCAGTGTAGTTATTTCCATCTTTACACAGATACCTGTGTAGATATTTGCAAGTTTACACAGATATCTGTGTAGATATTTCCATGTTTGCACAGATAGCGTTGTAGATATTTCCGTGTTTATACAGATGGCATTGTACACATTTCCATGTTTATACAGATAGTGGTGTAGATATTTCCATGTTTATACAGATAGCGGTGTAGATATTTCCAGGTTTATACATATAGCGGTGTAGATATTTCCATGTTTATATTGATAGCGGTGGAGATATTTCCATGTTTTTGCAAATAGTGATGTAGATATTTCCATGTTTATAGAGATGGCGGTGTAGATATTTCCATGTTTATAGAGATTGCAATGTAGATATTTCCATGTTTATAGATATAGCATTGTAGGTATTTCCATGTTTATAGAGATAGCGGAGTAGATATTTCCGTGTTTACACAGATGGCTGTGTAGGTATTTCCATGTGTATACAGATGACAGTGTAGATATTTCCATGATTATAGAGATGGTGGTGTAGATATTTCCATGTTTATACAGATGACTGTGTAGTTATTTCCATGTTTATACAGATGGCGGTGTATATATTTCCATGTTTATAGAGATAGCCATGTAGATATTTCCATGTTTATAAAGATAGAGGTGTAAGCATTTTCATGTTTATAGAATTAGCATTGTAGTTATCTCAATATTTATAGAGATAGCAGTGTAGATATTTCCATGTTTATGCAGATAGTTGTGTAGATATTTCCATGTTTATACAGATAGCGGTGTAGATATTTCCTTGTTTATACAGATCGTGGTGTAGATATTTCCAGGTTTATACAGATAGCGGTGTAGATATTTCCATGTTTAAACAGATAACGGGGTAGATATTTCCATGTTTACAGAGATAGTGGTGTAGATATTTTGATATTTGCACAGATTGCGGTGTACATATTTTCATCTTTACACAGATAGCGGTGTACATATTTCCATGTCTACTCAGATAGCTGTGGAGATATTTCCATGTTTACACAGGTATTGTTGTAGATATTTCCATGTTTATACAGATTGCGGTGTAGATATTTCCATGTTTATAGAGATAGCGGTGTAGATATTTCCATGCTTATACAGATAGCAGTGTATGTATTTCCAAGTGTATACAGATGTCAGTGTAGATATTCCCATGTTTATACAGATAGCAGTGTAGATATTTCCATGTTTATGGAGACAGCTGTGTAGATATTTTCATATTTATACAGACGGCAGTGTATAAATTTCCATGTTTATACAGATAGTGCTGTAGATATTTCCATGTTCATACAGGTAGAGGTGTAGGTATTTCCATGTTTATACAGATGACACTGTAGATATTTCCTTGTTTATACAGATAGTGGTGTATATATTTCCATGTTTATACAGAGGACTGTGTAGGTATTTCCATGTTTATACAGATGTCGTTGCAGATATTTTCAGGTTTATAGAGATAGCGGTGTAGATATTTCCATGTTTATTCAGATAGCGGTGTAGATATTTCCATGTTTATGGAGATAGCGGTGCAGATATTTCCATATTTATACAGATAGAGGTGTAGATATTTCCATGTTTATACAGATAGCAGTGTAGATATATCCATGTTTATACAGATAGCGATGTACATATTTCCATGTTTATAGACATGGTGGTGAAGATATTTCCATGTTTATAGAGATAGTGGTGTAGACATTTCCATGTTTATACAGATAGCGGTGAGGATATTTCCATGTTTATTCAGCTCCTGGTGTAGATATTTCCATCTTTATACAGATGGCAGTGTAGATATTTCGATGTTTATACAGATAGTGGTGTAGATATTTCCATATTTATAGAGATGACTGTGTAGGTATTTCCATGTTTATACAGATGTCGGTGTAGGTGTTTTCAGGTTTATAGAGATAGCGGTGTAGATATTTCCATGTTTATACAGATAGCGTTGTAGACATTTCCATGTTTACAGAGATAGTTGTGTAGATATTTCCATATATATACAGATGGCGGTGTAGATATTTCCATGTTTATACTGAGAGCGGTGTAGATATTTCCATGTTTATACAGATAGCGGTGTACATATTTCCATGTTTATACTGATAGCGGTGTAGATATTTCCATGTTTATAGAGATGGCGGTGAAGATATTTCCATGTTTATAGAGATAGTGGTGTAGACATTTCCATGTTTATACACATAGCGGTGTAGATATTTCCATGTTTATTCAGCTCCTGGTGTACGTATTTCCATCTTTATACAGATGGCAGTGTAGTTATTTCGATGTTTATACAGATAGTGGTGTAGATATTTTCATGTTTATTGAGATGGTGGTGTAGATATTTCCATGTTTCTAGAGATTGCGGTGTAGATATTTCCATGTTTATAGAGATGGCGGTGTAGGTATTTCCATGTTTATAGAGATAGTGGTGTAGATACTTCCACGTTTCTACAGATGGCTTTGTAGATATTTCCAAGTGTATACAGATGGCAGTGCAGATATTTCCATGTTTATAGATATTGTGGTGTAGATATTTCCATGTTTATACAGATAACTGTGTAGATATTTGCATGTTTATACAGATGGCGGTGTAGATATTTCCATGTTTATAGAGATAACAGTGTAGATATTTCCATGTTTATAAAGATAATGGTGTAGATATTTCCATGTTCATACAGATAGCGGTGTAGATAATTGCATATTTATATTGATAGCGATGTAGATATTTCCATGTTTATAGAGATGGCAGTGTGGATATTTCCATATTTATACAGATTGTGGTGTAGATATTTCCTTGTTTATACAGATAGCGGTGTAGATATTTCCATATTTACAGAGATAGCGGTGTAGATATTTTCATCATTTTACAGATTGCAGTGTAGATATTTCCATCTTTACACAGATAGCTGTGTAGATATTTGCAAGTTTTCACAGATATCTGTGTAGATATTTCCATGTTTATGCAGATAGTGATGTAGATATTTCCATGTTTATAGAGATGGTGGTGTAGATATTTCCATGTTTATAGAGATTGCAATGTAGATATTTCCATATTTATAGATATAGCATTTTAGGTGTTTCCATGTTTACAGAGATAGCGGAGTAGATATTTCCGTGTTTACACAGATGGCTGTGTGGGTATTTCCAAGTGTATACAGATGGCAGTGTAGATATTTCCATGATTATAGTGATGGCGGTGTAGATATTTCCATGTTTATACAGATGACTGCGTAGATATTTGCATGTTTATACAGATGGCGGTGTAGATATTTCCATGTTTATAGAGATAGCGGTGTAGGTATTTCCATGTTTATACAGATAGCGGTGTAGATATTTCCATGTTTATACAGATAGCGGTGTTTATATTTGCATGTTTATACAGATAGTGGTGGAGATATTTCCTTGTTTATGCAGATCGTGGTGTGGATATTTCCATGTTTATACAGATAGCGGTGTAGATATTTCCATATTTATACTGGTAGCGGTGTAGATATTTCCCTGTTTATACAGATCGTGGTGTAGATATTTCCGTCTTTCCACAGATGGCAGTGTAGATATTTCCATTTTTATACAGATGACTGTGTAGATATTTGCATGTTTATAAAGATAGCAGCAGTGTAGATATTTCCATATTTACAGAGATAGCGGTGTAGATATTTACATATTTATACAGATAGTGGTGTAGATATTTCCATGTTTATACAGATGGCGGTGTAGATATTTCCATGTTTAAACAGATGGTGTTGTAGATATTTCCTTGTTTATACATATGGCGGTGTAGATATTTCCATCTTTATACAGATTGCGGTGTAGATATTTCCATGTTTATACACATAGCGGTGTAGATATTTCCAGGTTTATAAAGATTGCGGTGGAGACATTTCCACATTTATACAGATATCAATGTAGATATTTCCACGTTTATACAGATAACGTTGTAGGTATTTCCACATTTATACAGATACTGGTGTAGGTATTTCCACGTTTTACAGATAGCGGTGTAGATATTTGCAAGTTTACACAGATAGCGTTGGAGATATTTCCATGTGTATACAGATTGCAGTGTAGAAATTTCCATGTTTATGAAGATGGAGGTGTAGACATTTCCAAGTTTATGGAATGGCGGTGTAGATATTTCCATGTTTATAGAGATAGCGGTGTAGATATTTCCATGTTTATGGTGATAGCGGAGTAGATATTTCCATATTTATACGGATAGCGGTGTAGATATTTCCATGTTTATACAGATAGCGGTGGAGATATTTCCACATTTATGCAGATATGTATGTAAATATTTCCACGTTTATACAGATAGCATTGTAGATATTTCCACGTTTACACGGATAGTTGTGTAGATATTTCCACGTTGTACAGATAGCGGTGTAGATATTTCCAAGTTTACACAGATAGTGTTGGTGATATTTCCATGTTTACACAGATGGCATTGTAGATATTTCCATGTTTATACAGATGGCGGTGTGGATATTTCCATGTTTATGCAGATGGTGGTGCAGGTATTTCCGTGTTTATGCAGATGGCAGTGTAGACATTTCCAAGTTTATGGAATGGCGGTGTAGATATTTCCATGTTTATTAAGATAGCGGTGTAGATATTTCCATGTTTATAGTGATAGCCGTGTAGATATTTCCATGTTTATACAGATAGCGGTGAAGATATTTCCATGTTTATTTGGATAGCGGTGTTCATATTTGCATGTTTAGAGGGATAGCGGTGTAGATATCTCCATGTTTACAAAGATAGCCGTGTAGGTATTTCCATGTGTATACAGATTGCGGTGTAGATATTTCCATCTATACACAGATAGCAGAGTACTTATTTCCATGTTTACACAGATAGTTGTGTAGATATTTCCATGTTTACACAGATAGTGTTGTAGATATTTCCATCTTTATAGAGATAGCGGTGTAGATATTTCCATGTTTATAAAGATAGCGTTGTAGATATTTCCATGTTTACAGAGATAGCGTAGTAGATATTTTGATATTTGCACAGATTGCGGTGTACCTATTTTCATCTTTACACAGATAGTGGTGTACATATTTTCATGTTTACACAGATAGCTGTGTAGATATTTACATGTTTACACAGATATTGTTGTAGATATTCCCATGTTTATACAGATAGCGGTGTAGATATTTCCATGTTTATACAGATATCGGTGTAGATATTTCCATGTTTATACAGATAGTGGTGTAGATAGTTCCATGATTATACAGATGGCAGTGTAGGTATTTCCACGTTTATGGAGACAGTTGTGTAAATATTTCCATGTTTATACAGAAGGCAGTGTAATTATTTCCATGTTTATACAGATAGTGGTGTAGATATTTCCATGTTTATACAGGTAGAGGTCCAGATTTTTCCATGTTTATGCAGATCTCGGTGTAGATATTTCCATCTTTCTACAGATGACAGTGTAGATGTTTCTATGTTTATAGAGATGACGGTGCAGATGTTTGCATGTTTTTACAGATGGCGGTGTAGTTATTTCCATGTCTATGCTGATGGCAGTGTGAATATTTCCAAGTTTATAGAGATGGTGTTTTAGATATTTCTATGTTTATAGAGATAGCGGTGTAGATAATTCAATGTTTATACAGATAGCGGTGTAGGCATTTCCATGTTTATACAGATAGCGGTGTAGACATTTCCATGTTTAAACAGATAGCGGTGTAGATATTTCCATATTTATACAGATAGTGTTTTAGATATTTCCATGTTTATGCAATTGACTGTGTACGTATGTCCATGCTTATACAGATGGCGGTGTAGATATTTCCATGTTTATAGAGATAGCCATGTAGATATTTCCATGTTTATACTGCTAGCGGTGTAGATATTTATATGTTTATAGAGATAGCAGTGTAGATATTTCCATATTTTTACAGATAGCGGTGTAGATATTTCCATGTTTATACAGATTGCGGGGTAGGTATTTCCATGTTTATGGAGATAGCGGTGCAGATATTTCCATGTTTATACAGATGGCGTTGTAGATATTTCCATCTTTATACACATGGAAATGTAGATATTTCCATGTTTTTACAGATGACTGTGTAGATATTTCCATGTTTTTACAGATGTCTTTGTAGATATTTCCATGTTTTAACAGATGGCGGTGTAGATATTTCCATGTTTATACAGATAGCGGTGTGGCTCTTTCCAAGTTTATACAGATAGCTGTGTAGATATTTCCATGTTTATAGAGATGGCTGTGTAGATATTTCCATGTTTCTACAGATGGCTTTGTAGATATTTCCATGTTTCTACAGATGGCAGTGTAGATATTTCCATGTTTGTACAGATAGTGGTGTAGATTTTTCCATGTATGTACAGATGACTGTGTAGGTATTTCCATGTTTATACAGCTGGCGGTGTAGATATTTCCATGTTTATAGAGATAGGAATGTAGATATTTCCAGGTTTATACAGATAGTAGTGCAGATATTTCCATGTTTATACAGATGACTGTGAAGGTATTTTCATGTTTATACAGATGGAAGTGTAGATATTTCCATCTATATACTGGTAGCATTGTGGCTATTTCCATGTTTATACAGATAGCAGTGTAGATATTTCCATGTGTATAGAGATGGCTGTGTAGATATTTCCATGTTTATACAGATAGCAGTGTAGATATTTCCATGTGTATAGAGATGGCTGTGTAGATATTTCCATGTTGATGCAGATGGCAGTGTAGATATTTCCATGTTTATACAGATAGTGGTATAGATATTTCCATGTTTATACAGATGACTGTGTAGGTATTTCCACGTTTATACAGATAGCAGTGTATATATTTCCATGTTTATACAGATAGTGGTGTAGATATTTCCATGTTTATACAGATAGCGGTGTAGATATTGCCATGTTTACAGACATAGCGCTGCAGATATTTCCGTATTTGCACAGATTGTGGTGAAGATATTTCCATCTATACACAGATATCAGAGTACATATTTCCATGTTTACACAGATAGCTGTGTAGATATTTCTATGTTTACACAGACAGTGTTGTAGATATTTCCATCTTTATAGAGATAGCGGTGTAGATATTTCCATGTTTATAAAGATAACTGTGTAGATATTTCCATGTTTATAGAGATACCTGTGGAGATATTTCCATGTTTATACAGATAGCGATGTAGATATTTCCATGTTTATACAGATAGCGGTGGAGATATTTCCATGTTTATACAGATAGCGGTGGAGATATTTCCATGTTTATACAGATAACGGTGTAGATATTTCCATGTTTATACAGATTGCGGTGTAGGTTTTTGCGTGTTTATAGGGATAGCGGTGTAGATATTTCCATGTTTACACAGATGGCAGTGTAGATATTTCCACGTTTATGGAGACAGTTGTGTAAATATTTCCACGTTTATACAGAAGGCAGTGTAATTATTTCCATGTTTATACAGATAGTGGTGTAGATATTTCCATGTTTATACAGGTAGACGTCTAGATATTTCCATGTTTATGCAGATCTTGGTGTAGATATTTCCATCTTTCTACAGATAACAGTGTAGATGTTTCTATGTTTATAGAGATGACGGTGCAGATGTTTGCATGTTTTTACAGATGGCGGTGTAGTTATTTCCATGTTTATGCTGATGGCAGTGTGAATATTTCCAGGTTTATAGAGATGGCGTTTTAGATATTTCTATGTTTATAGAGATAGCGGTGTAGATAATTCAATGTATATACAGATAGCGGTGTAGGCATTTCCATGTTTATACAGATTGCGGTGTAGATATTTCCATGTTTAAGCAGATAGCGGTGTAGATATTTCCATATTTATACAGATAGTGTTTTAGATATTTCCATGTTTATGCAATTGACTGTGTACGTATGTCCATGATTATACAGATGGTGGTGTAGATATTTCCATGTTTATAGAGACAGCCATGTAGATATTTCCATGTTTATACTGCTAGCGGTGTAGATATTTCCATGTTTATAGAGATAGCAGTGTAGATATTTCCATATTTTTACAGATAGCGGTGTAGATATTTCCATGTTTATGCAGATAGCAGTGTAGATATTTCCATGTTTATACAGATTGCGGGGTAGATATTTCCATGTTTATGGAGATAGCGGTGCAGATATTTCCATGTTTATACAGATGGCGGTGTAGATATTTCCATGTTTATACACATGGAAATGTAGATATTTCCATGTTTTTACAGATGACTGTGTAGATATTTCCATGTTTTTACAAATGTCTTTGTAGATATTTACATGTTTTAACAGATGTCGGTGTAGATTTTCCATGTTTATACAGATAGCGGTGTGGCTCTTTCCATGTTTATACAGATAGCTGTGTAGATATTTCCATGTTTATAGAGATGGCTGTGTAGATATTTCCATGTTTCTGCAGATGGCTGTGTAGATGTTTCCATGTTTCTACAGATGGCAGTGTAGATATTTCCATGTTTATACAGATAGTGGTGTAGATTTTTCCATGTATGTACAGATGACTGTGTAGGTATTTCCATGTTTATACAGCTGGCGGTGTAGATATTTCCATGTTTATAGAGATAGCCATGTAGATATTTCCAGGTTTATACAGATAGCAGTGCAGATATTTCCATGTTTATACAGATGACTGTGAAGGTATTTTCATGTTTATACAGATGGCGGTGAAGATATTTCCATCTATATACTGGTAGCATTGTGGCTATTTCCATGTTTATACAGACAGCAGTGTAGATATTTCCATGAGTATAGAGATGGCTGTGTAGATATTTCCATGTTTATGCAGATGGCAGTGTAGATATTTCCATGTTTATACAGATAGTGGTACAGATATTTCCATGTTTATACAGATGACTGTGTAGGTATTTCCATGTTTATACAGATAGCAGTGTATATATTTCCATGTTTATACAGATAGCGGTGTAGATATTTCCATGTTTATACAGAAAGCGGTGTAGATATTGCCATGTTTACACAGATAGCGGTGTAGATATTTCCAAGTTTATACAGATAACGGTGTAGATATTTCCAGGTTTATACAGATGGCTGTGTAGATATTTCCCTGTGTATACAGATGGCAGTGTAGATATTTAAATGTTTATACAGATGGAGGTGTAGATATTTCCATGTTTATACAGATGACTCTGTAGCCATTTTCATGTTTTTATAGGTGGCAGTGTAGATATTTCCATGTTTATAGAGAGAGCGGTGTGGCTATTTCCATGATTATACAGATAGCAGTGTAGGTATTTCCATGTTTATAGAGATAGCTGTGTAGATATTTCCATCTTTATACAGATAGCGGTGTAGTTATTTCCATGTTTATACAGATGGCAGTGTAGATATTTCCATGTTTATACAGATAGTGGTGTAGATAATTCCATCTTTATAAAGATGACTGTGCAGGTATTTCCATGTTTATACAGATGGCGGTGTAGATATTTCCATGTTTACCGAGACAGCCATGTAGATATTTAGATTTTTATACAGATAGTGGTGTAGGCATTACCATGTTTGTAGAGATAGCGGTGTAGATATTTCAATATTTATACAGATAGCGGTGTAGATATTTCCATGTTTATACAGATAGCAGTGTAGATATTTCCATGTTTATACAGATCGTGGTGTAGACATTTCCTTGATTATACAGATAGCGGTGTAGATATTTCCATGTTTATACAGATAACGGGGTAGATATTTCCATGTTTACAGAGATAGCGGTGTAGATATTTTGATATTTGCGCAGATTGAGGTGTAGATATTTTCATCTTTACACAGATAGTGGTGTACATATTTCCATGTTTCCACAGATAGCTGTGTAGTTATTTCCATATTTACACAGATATTGTTGTAGCTATATCTATGTTTATACAGATAGCGGAGTAGATATTTCCATGTTTATAAAGAGAGCAGTGTAGATATTTCCATGTTTATACAGATAGCGGTGGAGATATTTCCACGTTAATGCAGATAGAGATGTGGATAGTTCCATGTCTATACAGATAGCAGTGTAGATATTTCCATGTTTATACAGAAAGCGGTGTAGTTATTTCCATGTTTATAGAGATAGCGGTGTAGATATTTCCATGTTTTTACAGAGGGCAGTGTAGATATTTCCATGTTTATACAGATGACAGTGTAGATATTTCCATGTTTTTACAGATGGCGGTGTAGATATTTCCATGTTTATAAAGATAGCGGTGTAGATATTTCATGTTTATACACATGGAGATGTACATATTTCCATGTTTATACAGATGACTGTGTAGATGTTTCCATGTTTTTACAGATGACAGTGTAGATATTTCATGTTTATACACATGGAGATGTACATATTTCCATGTTTATACAGATGACTGTGTAGATGTTTCCATGTTTTTCCAGATGGCAGTGTAGATATTTCCATGTTTATACAGATAGCGGTGTGGCTATTTCCATGTTTATACAGATAGTTTTGTAGATATATCCATGTTTATAGAGATAGCAGTGTAGATATTCCCATGTTTATACAGATGGCGGTGTAGATATTTCCATGTTTATAGAGATAGCCATGTAGATATTTCCATGTTTATACAGCTAGCGGTGTAGATATTTCCATGTTTATACATATAGCGGTGTAGATATTTCCATGTTTATACTGATAGCATTGTTGATATTTCCATGTTTATAGAGATAGCTGTGTAGATATTTCCATGTGTGTACAGATAGCATTGTACGTATCTCAATATTTATAGAGATATCGGTTTAGATATTTCCATGTTTATGCAGATAGTGGTGTATGTATTTCCATGTTTATACAGATAGCGGTGTAGACATTTCCATGTTTATACAGATAACGGGGTAGAAATTTCCATGTTTACAGAGATAGCGGTGTAGATATTTTGATATTTGCACAGATTACGCTGTGCATATTTTCATCTTTACACATATAGCGTTGTACATATTTCCATGTCTACACAGATAGCTGTGTAGATATTTCCATGTTTACACAGACATTGTTGTAGATATTACCATGTTTATACAGATTGTGGTGTAGATATTTGCATGTTTATACGGTTTGCGGTGTAGGTGTTTCCATGTTTATAGAGATAGCGGTCTAGCTATTTCCATGCTTATACAGATAGTGGTGTAGGTATTTCCATGTGTATACAGATGGCAGTGTAGATATTTCCATGTTTATACAGATAGCAGTGTAGATATTTCTATGTTTATGGAGACAGCTGTGTAGATATTTTCATGTTTATACAGACGGCAGTGTATATATTTCCATGTTTATACAGATAGTGCTGTAGATAATTGCATGTTCATACAGGTAGAGGTGTAGATATTTCCCTGTTTATGCAGATCTCGGTGTAGATATTTCCATTTTTCTACAGATGACAGTGTAGATGTTTCTATGTTTATAGAGTTGGCGGTGAAGATATTTCCATGTTTATACAGATGGCAGTGTATTTATTTCCATGTATATGCTGATAGCGGTGTAGGTATTTCCATGTTTACAGAGATGGCGTTTTAAATATTTCTATGTTCATAGAGATAGCGGTGTAGATAATTCCATGGTAATACACATAGCGGTGTAGGTATTTCCATGTTTATACAGATAGCGGTGTAGGTATTTCCATGTTTATACAGAGAGCGGTGTAGATATTTCCATGTTTATACAAATAGTGGTGTAGATATTTCCATGTTTATGCGATTGTCTGTGTAGGTATTTCCATGTTTATACAGATGGCGGTGTAGATATTTCCATGTTTATAGAGATATCCATGTAGATATTTCCATGTTTATACAGCTAGCGGTGTAGTTATTTCCATGTTTATACAGATTGCTGTGTAGGTTTTTCCATGTTTATGGAGACAGCGGTGTAGATATTTCCATGTTTATACAGATGGCTGTGTAGATATTTCCATGTGTATACAGATGGCATTGTAGATATTTCCATGTTTATACAGCTAGCGGTGTAGTTATTTCCATGTTTATACAGATTGCTGTGTAGGTTTTTCCATGTTTATGGAGATAGCGGTGTAGATATTTCCATGTTTATACAGATGGCTGTGTAGATATTTCCATGTGTATACAGATGGCATTGTAGATATTTCATGTTTGTACACATGGAGATGTACATATTTCCATGTTTATACAGATGACTGTGTAGATGTTTCCATGTTTTTCCAGATGGCAGTGTAGATATTTCCATGTTTATACAGATAGCGGTGTGGCTATTTCCATGTTTATACAGATAGCTGTGTAGATATATCCATGTTTATAGAGATGGCTGTGTAGGTATTTCCATGTTTATACAGATAGCACTGTAGGTATTTCCATGTTTATACAGATAGTGGTGTAGATATTTCCAGGTTTATACAGATGACTGTGTAGGTATTTCCATGTTTATACAGATATCGGTGAAGATATTTTCTGGTTTATAGAGATAGCGGTGTAGATATTTCCATGTTTATTCAGATAGCGGTGTAGATATTTCCATGTTTACAGAGATAGCGGTGCAGATATTTCCATATTTATACAGATAGCGGTGTAGATATTTCCATGTTTATACAGATTGTGGTGTACATATTTCCATGTTTATTCAGATTGCGGTGTAGATATTTCCATGTTTATAGGGATGGCGGTGTAGGTATATCCATGTTTATGGAGATAGCGGTGTAGATAATTCCACGATTCTACAGATGGCTTTGTAGATATATCCATGTTTATACAGATGGCAGTGAAGATACTTCCATGTTTATATATATGGTGGTGTAGATATTTCCATGTTTATACAGATAACTGTGTAGATATTTGCATGTTTATACAGATGGCGGTGTAGTTATTTCCATGTTTATAGACATAACAATGTAGATATTTCTATGTTTATAAAGATAGCGGTGTAGGTATTTCCATGTTTATAGAGATAGCGGTGTAGATAATTGCATATTTATACGGATAGCGCTGTAGATATTCCATGTTTATGCAGAAGACTGTGTAGATATTTCCATGTTTATGCAGATTGTGGTGTAGATATTTCCATGTTTACAGGCATAGCGTTTTTGATATTTACATCTTTGCACAGATTGCGCTGTAGATATTTCCATCTTTACACAATTAGCTCTCTAGATATTTGCAAGTTTACAAAGATATCTGAGTTGATATTTCCATGTTTACACAGATAGCATTTTAAATGTTTCCATGATTATACAGATATCGTTGGACATATTTCCATGTTTATACAGATAGCATTGTAGTTATTTCCATGTTTATACAGATAGGGGTGGAGATATTTCCATTTTCATACAGATAGCGATGTAGATATTTCTATGTTTATAGAGATGGCATTGTAGATATTTCCTTGTTTATAGAGATTGCAGTGTAGATAATTCCATGTTTATAGAGATAGCATTGTAGTTATTTCCATGTTTATAGAGATAGCGGAGTTGATATTTCCGTGTTTACACAGATGGCTGTGTAGGTATTTCCATGGGTATACAGATGGCAGTGTAGATATTTCCATGTGTATAGAGATGGTGTTGTAGATATTTCCATGTTTATACAGATGACTGTGTAGATATTTGCATGTTTATACAGATGGCGGTGTAGATATTTACATGTTTATAGATATTGTGGTGTAGATATTTCCATGTTTATACAGATAGTGGTGTAGCTATTTCCATGTTTTTACAGATGGCGGTGTAGATATTTCCATGTTTATGGAGATGGTGGTGTAGATATTTCCATATTTATTCAGATGGCGGTGAAGACATTTCCAAGTTTATGGAATGGCGGTGTAGATATTTCCATGTTTATAGAGATAGCGGTGTAGATATTTCCATGTTAATAAAGATAGCGGTGTAGGTATTTCCATGTTTAAAGTGATAGCGGTGTAGACATTTCCATGTTTATAGAGACAGCAGGGAAGATATTTCCATGTTTATGCGGATAGCGGTGTTCATATTCCCATGTTTATAGGGATAGCGGTGTAGATATTTCCATGTTTATACAGATAGCGGTGTAGGTACTTCCATGTTCATACAGATAGCGGTGTAGATATTTCCATGTTTATAGAGATGGCTGTGTAGGTATTTCCATGTTTACACAGATGGTAGTGTAGATATTTCCATGTTTATACAGATAGTGGTGTAGATATTTCCATATTTATACAGATGACTGTGTAGGTATTTCCATGTTTATACAGATGTCGGTGTAGATATTTTCAGGTTTATAGAGATAGCGTTGTAGATATTTCCATGTTTATACAGATAGCAGTGTAGACATTTCCATGTTTACAGAGATAGTGGTGTAGATACTTCCATATTTATAAAGATAGCGGTGTAGATATTTCCATGTTTATACAGATAGCGTTGTAGATATTTCCATGTTTATACAGATAGTGGTGTAGATATTTCCATGTTTATACAGATGGCAGTGTAGATATTTCCATGTTTATACAGATTGTGGTGTAGATATATCCTTGTTTATACAGATAGCGGTGTAGATATTTACATGTTGATACAGATAGCGGTGTATATATTTCCATGTTTACAGAGATAGAGGTCTAGATATTTCCATCTTTGCACAGATTGCGCTGTAGATATTTCCATCTTTACACAGATAGCTGTGTAGAAATTTGCAAGTTTACACAGATATCTCTGTAGAGATTTCCATGTTTTCACAGATAGCGTTGTAGATATTTCCATGTTTATACAGACAGCATTGTACATATTTCCATGTTTATACAGATAGCAGTGTAGATATTTCCATGTTTATACAGATAGCAGTGTAGATATTTCCATGTTTATACAGATAGCAGTGTATATATTTCCATGTGTATACTGATAGCGGTGGACCTATTTCCATGTTTATACAGATAGCGATGTAGATATTTCCATGTTTATAGAGATGGCGGTGTAGATATTTCCATGTTTATAGAGATTGCAGTGTAGATATTTCCATGTTTATACATATAGCGTTGTTGGTATTTCCATGTTTATAGAGATAGCAGAGTAGATATTTCCGTGTTTACACAGATGGCTGTGTAGGTATTTCCTAGGGTATACAGATGGCAGTGTAGATATTTCCATCTTTATAGAGACGGTGTTGTAGCTATTTCCATGTTTATACAGATGACTGCGTAGATATTTGCATGTTTATTCAGATGGTGGTGTAGATATTTCCATGTTTATACAGATAGCGGTGTTGATATTTCCATGTTTATACAGATAGTGTTGGAGATATTTCCTTGTTTATACAGATTGTGTTCTAGATATTTCCATGTATATGCAGATAGCGGTGTAGATATTTCCATATTTATACTGGTAGCGCTGTAGATATTTGCATGTTTATATAGATCGTGGTGTAGATATTTCTATCATTCCACAGATGGCAGTGTAGACATTTCCCTGTTTATACAGATGACTGTGTAGATATTTGCATGTTTACAAAGATAGCGGTGTAGATATTTCCATATTTATAGAGATAGCGGTGTAGATATTTACATATTTATACAGATAGTGATGTAGATATTTCCATGTTTATACAGATGGCGGTGTACATATTTCCATGTTTAAACAGATGGTGTTGTAGATATTTCCCTGTTTATACAGATAGAGGTGCAGATATTTCCATGTTTATGCACATAGCGGTTTAGATATTTCCATGTTTATACGGATTGCAGTGTAGATATTTCCATTTTTATACGGATAGCGGTGGAGATATTTCCACATTTATACACATATCGATGTAGATATTTCCACGTTTATATAGTTAGCGTTGTAGATATTTCCACATTTAAACAGATACTGGTGTAGATATTTCCACGTTTTACAGATAACGGTGTAGATATTTCCAAGTTTACACAGATAGCATTGGAGATATTTCCATGTTTATACAGATAGCGTTGTAGATATTTCCATGTTTATACAGATAGCATTGTAGATATTTCCATGTTTATACAGATAGCATTGTAGATATTTCCATGTTTATACTGATAGCGTTGGAGATATTTCCATGTTAATACAGATAGCGATGTAGTTATTTTCATGTTTACAGAGATGGCGGTGTAGATATTTCCATGTTTATAGGGATTGCAGTGTAGATATTTCCATGTTTATAGAGACAGTGTTATAGGTATTTCCATGTTTATAGATATAGCGGAGTAGATATTTCCGTGTTTACACAGATGGCTGTGTAGTTATTTCCATGGTTATACAGATGGCAGTGTACTTATTTCCATGTATATAGAGATGGTGGTGTAGATATTTCCATGTTTATACAGATGGAGGTGTACGTATTTCAATGTTTATGGAGATACTGTTGTAGATATTTCCATGTTTATACAGATAGCAGTGTATTTATTTCCATGTTCATACATATAGCGGTGTTGGTATTTCCACGTTTATACAGATAGCGGTGTAGATATTTCCATTCTTATACAGATAGCGGTGTAGATACCTCCACGTTTATACAGATAGCAGTGTAGTTATTTCCGTGATTATAGAGATGTCTGTGTAGATATCTCCATGTTTATACAGATGGCGGTGTAGATATTTCCATGTTTATTTAGATGGCGCTGTAGATATTTCCTTGTTTATGTAGATGGCGGTGTAGATATTTCCATGTTTATAGAGATGGCGGTTTATATATTTCCATGTTTATAGAGATAGCGGTGCAGATATTTCCATGTTTATATAGATGACGGTGTAGATATTTCCTTGTTTATGTAGATGGTGGTGTAGATATTTCCATGTTTATAGAGATAGCGGTGTAGATATTTCAATGTTTATAGAGATAGCGGTGTAGGTATTTCCATGTTTATAGAGATACTGGTGTAGATATTTCCATGTTTCTACAGATAGCGGTGTAGGTATTTCCATGTTTATACAGAAAGCGGTGTAGATATTTCCATGTTTATACAGTTCATGGTGTAGAAATACCACGTTTATACAGATAGTGTTGTAAATATTTCCATGTTTATACAAAGATTAGTGTAGATATTTCCGTGTTAATACAGATCGCGGTGTAGATATTTCCATCTATTTACAGATGGCATTGTAGATATTTCCATGTTTATGCAGATGGCGAAGTAGATATTTCCATGTTTATATAGATGGCAGTGTAGGTATTTACATGTTTATAGAGATGGCGGTCTATATATTTCCAAGTTTTTTGAGATAGCGGTGTAGATATTTCCAGGTTTATAGAGATGGCGTTGTAGATATTTCCATGTTTATACAGATGACTGCGTAGTTATTTGCATATTTATAAGGATGACAGTGTAAATATTTCCATGTTTATACAGATGGCAGTGTAGATATTTCCATGTTTATACCGATAGCGGTGTAGATATTTCCATGTTCACACAGATAGCGGTGTAGATATTTCCATGTTTATACAGACAGCGGTGTGGATATTTCCATATTTATACTGGTAGCGGTGTAGATATTTCCATGTTTATACAGATTGTGGTGTAAATATTTCCATCTTTCCACAGACGGCAGTGTAGATATTTCCATGTTTATACAGATAACTGTGTAGATATTTGCAAGTTTATACAGATGGCGGTGTAGATATTTCCATGTTTGTAGAGATAACAGTGTAGATATTTCCATGTTTATAAAGATAGCGGTGTACATATTTCCATGTTTATAGAGATAGTGGTGTAGCTATTTACATATTTATACAGATAGCGGTGTAGATATTTCCATGTTTATACAGGTGGCGGTGTAGATATTTCCATGTTTATACAGATGGCAGTGTAGATATTTCCATGTTTATACAGATAGCGGTGTAGATATTTAAATGTTTATATGGATAGCGGTGTATATATTTCCATGTTTAAACAGATAGCATTGGAGATATTTCCACGTTTATACAGATATCGATGTAGATATTTCCACGTTTATACAGATAGAGTTGTAGATATTTCGACATTTATACAGATAGCGGTGTAGACAATTCCACGTTTTACAGATAGCAGTGTAGATATTTCCAAGTTTACACAGACAGCGTTGGAGATATTTCCATGTTTATACAGATAGCAGTGTAGATATTTCCATGTTTATGCATATGGCGGTGTAGATATTTCCATGTTTATGTAGATGGTGGTGTGGATTATTCCATGTTTATGCAGATAGCTGTGTAGACATTTCCAAGTTTATGGATTGGCAGTGTAGTTATTTCCATGTTTATAGAGATAGCGGTGTAGATATTTCCATGTTTATAGTGATAGCTGTATAGATCTTTCCATGTTTATACAGATAGCGGTGTAGATATTTCCATGTTTACAGAGATAGCGGTGTAGATATTTCCATATTTCCGCATATTGCGGTGAAGATATTTCCATATTTACACAGTTAGCGGTGTACATATTTACATGTTTAAACAGATAGCTGTGTAGATATTTCCATGTTTACCCAGGTAGTGTTGTAGATATTTACATGTTTATGCAGAGAGCGGTGTAGATATTTCCATGTTTATAGAGATAGCGGTGGAGATATTTCCATATTTACACAGATAGTGTTGTAGATATTTCCATGTTTATACAGATAGTGGAGTGGCTGTTTCCATGTTTATAAAGATAGCGGTGTAGATATTTCCATGTTTATACAGATAGCGGTGTAGGTATTTCCATGTGTATACAGATGGCTGTGTAGTTATTTCCATGTTTATACAGATGGAAGTGTAGATATTTCCATGTGTATAGAGATGACTGTGTAGATATTTTCATATTTTTACAGATAACGGTGAAGACATTTCCATGTTTATAGAGAGAGCGGTGTAGATATTTCCATGTTTATACAGAGAGCGGTGTAGATATTTCCATGTACATACAGATAGCGGTGTAGATATTTCCATGTTTACACAGATTGTGGTGTAGTTATTTCCATGTTTATAGAGATGGCCGTGTAGATATTTCCATGTTTATACAGATTGTGGTGTAGGTATTTCCATGTTTACAAAGATAGCGGTGTAGATATTTCCATGTTTATAAAGATAGCGGTGTTGGTATTTCCAGGTCAATAAATATAGCGGTGTAGGTATTTCCAGATTTATACAGCTCGCCATGTAGATATTTCCTTTTTTATACAGATGGTGCTGTAGATATTTCCTCGTTTATACAGATGGTGGTGTACATATTTCCATGTTTATACAGATGGTGGTGTAGATAGTTCTATGTTTATGGAGATGGCAGTGTAGATTTTTCCATGTTTATAGAGATGGCGGTGTAGATATTTCCATATTTATAGAGATAGTGGTGTAGGTATTTCCATGTTTATAGAGATAGCTGTGTAGATACTTCCATGTTTGTACAGATGGCTGTGTAGATATTTCCATGTGTATACAGATGGCATTGTAGATATTTCCATGTTTATACAGATGGTGGTGTAGATATTTCCAAGTTTCTACACATGATTGTGTAGATATTTCCATGTTTTCACAGATGGCGTTGTAGATATTTCCATTTTTATACAGATGGCGGTGTAGATATTTCCATGTTTACAGAGATGGCAGTGTAGATATTTCCATGTTTATATAGATGGCGGTGTGGATATTTCCATGTTTATGGAGATGGTGTTGTAGATAATTTCATGTTTATAGAGATGGCATTGTAGACATTTTCAAGTCTATAGAGATGGCGGTGTAGATATATCCATGTTTAGAGAGATGGCGTTGTAGATATTTCCATGTTAATAGAGATACTGGTGTAGGTATTTCCATGTTTATAGAGATAGCGGTGTAGTCATTTCCATGTTTATACAGATAGCAGTTTAGATATTTCAATGTTGATACAGATGGCGGTGTTGATATTTCCATGTTTATACAGATGGCAGTGTAGATATTTCCATGTTTATGCAGATAGCGGGGTAGATATTTCCATATTCACAGAGATGGCGGCGTAGATATTTCCATGTTTATAGAGATAGCAGTGTAGATATTTCCATGTTTATAGAGATAGCGGTGTAGATGTTTCCATGTTTAAGGAGATACCTCTGTAGATATTTCCATATTTATACAGATAGCAGTGTAGATATTTTCATGTTTATACAGATAGCGTTGTAGATATTTCCATGTTTATACAGATAGTAGTGTAGACATTTCCATGTTAATACAGATCGTGGTGTAGAGATTTCCATCTATTTATAGATGGCAGTGTAGATATTTCCATGTTTGTACAGATGGCGGTGTAGATATTTCCATGTTTATATAAATGGCGCTGTAGATATTTCCTTGTTTATGTAGATGCCGGTGTAGATATTTCCATGTTTATAGAGATGGCGGTCTATATATTTCCATGTTTATAGAGATAGTGGTGCTGATATTTCCATGTTTATATAGATGACGGTGTAGGTATTTCCTTGTTTATGAAGATGGTGGTGTAGATATTTCCATGTATATAGACATGGCGTTTTATATATTTCCATGTTTACAGAGACAGCGGTACAGATATTTCAATGTTTATAGAGATAGCGGTGTAGGTATTTCCACGTTTATAGAGATAGTGGTGTAGATATTTCCATGTTTCTACAGATAGCGGTGTAGGTATTTCCATGTTTATACAGAAAGCGTTGTTGGTATTTCCATGTTTATACAGATAGCGGTGTAGATATTTCCATGTTTATACAGCTCGCGGTGTAGAAATTTACATCTTTATACAGATGTCAATGTACATATTTCCATGTTTATACAGATAGCGGAGTTGGTATTTCTATGTTTATACAGATAGCGGTGTAGATATTTCCAAGTTTATACAGCTCGCGGTGTAGATATTTACATCTTTATAAAGATGGCAGCGGTGATATTTCCATGTTTATACAGATGGCAGTATAGATAGTTCCATGTTTATACAGATGGCATTGTAAGTATTTCCATGTTTATACAGATGGCGGTGTAGATTGTTCCATGTTTATGGAGATGGCGGTGTAGATATTTTCATGTTTATAGAGATGGCGGTGTAGATACTTCCATGTTTATACAGATAGCGGTGTAGGTATTTCCATGTTTATAGAGATAGTGGTGTAGATATTTCCATGTTTATACTGACGGCTGTGTAGATATTTCCATGTGTATACAGATGGCAGTGTAGATATTTCCATGTTTATACAGATGGTCGTGTAGATATTTTTCATGTTTATACAGATGACTGTGTAGATATTTCCATGTTTCTACAGATGATGGTGTAGATATTTCCATGTTTATAGAGTCAGTGTTGAAGATATTTCCATGTTTATGCAGATGACGGTGTACATATTTCCATGTTTATAGAGATAGAGGTGTAGATATTTCCATGTTTATACAGATGGCGGTGTAGTTATTTCCATGTTTATACAGATAGCTGTATAGGTATTTCCATGTTTATACATTTGGCGGTGTAGATATTTCCATGTTTATACACATGGCGGTGTGGATAATTCCATGTTTATGGAGATGACAGTGTAGATATTTTCACGTTTATACAGATGGCGGTGTAGATATATCCATGTTTATAGAGATGGCGGTGTAGATATTTCCATGTTTATAGAGATAGTGGTGTTGGTATTTCCATGTTTATAGAGATAGATGTGTAGATATTTCCATGTTTATACAGACGGCTGTGTAGTTATTTCCATGTGTATACAAATGGCAGTGTAGATATTTCCCTGTTTATACAGATGGCGGTGTAGATATTTTCATGTTTATAGAGATGGTGGTGTAGATAATTCCATGTTTATTCAGATGGTGGTGTAGATACATCCATGTTTGCACAGATAGCGGTGTAGATATTTCCATGTTTACACAGATAGCGGTGTAGATATTTCCATGTTTATATAGATGGTGGTGTGGATATTTCCATGTTTACACAGATAGCTGTGTAGATATTTCCATCTTTACACGGATAGCAGTGTAGATATTTCCATCTTTACACAGATAGCGGTGTAGATATTTCCATGTTTACAAACATAGCGGTGTAGATATTTCCAAGTTTACACAGATAGCATTGTAGTTATTTCCATCTTTATACAGAAGGCAATGAACATATTTCCATGTTTATACAGATAGCGGAGTTGGTATTTCCATGTTTATACAGATAGCGGTGTAGTTATTTCCAAGTTTATACAGCTCGCGGTGTAGATATTTACATCTTTATACAGATGGCAGCGGGGATATTTCCATGTTTATACAGATGGCGGTGAAGATAGTTCCATGTTTATACAGATGTCGGTGTAGATATTTCCATGTTTATAGAGATGGCTGTGTAGATAGTTCCATGTTTATGGAGATGGCGATATAGATATTTTCATGTTTATAGAGATGGCGGTGTAGATATTTCCATGTTTATAGAGATAGCGGTGTAGGTATTTCCATGTTTATACAGATAGAGGTGGAGGTATTTCCATGTTTATACAGATAGCATTGTAGTTACTTCCATGTTTATAGAGATAGTGGTGTAGATATTTCCATGTTTATACAGACGGCTCTGTAGATATTTCCATGTGTATACAGATGGCAGTGTAGATATTTCCATGTTTATACAGATGGTGGTGTAGATATTTTTCAAGTTTATTCAGACGACTGTGAAGATATTTCCATGTTTCTACAGATGGTGGTGTAGATATTTCAATGTTTATAGAGTCAGTGTTGTAGATATTTCCATGTTTATGCAGATGACGGTGTAGATATTTCCATGTTTATAGAGATAGCGTTGTAGATATTTCCATGTTTATACAGATGGCGGTGTAGATATTTCCATGTTTATACACATAGCTGTAAAGTTATTTCCATGTTTATACATTTGGCGGTGTAGATATTTCCATGTTTATAAAGATATCTGTATAGATATTTCCATGTTTATGCATTTGGCGGTGTAGATATTTCCATGTTTATACAGATGGCGGTGTAGATATTACCATGTTTATGGAGATGGCAGTGTAGTTATTTTCACGTTTATACAGATGGCGGTGTAGATATATCTATGTTTATAGAGATGGCGGTGTAGATATTTCCATGTTTATAGAGTTAGTGGTGTTGTTATTTCCATATTTATAGAGATGGCAGTGTAGATATTTCCATGTTTATACAGATAGCAGGGTAGATATTTCCATGTTTACACAAATATTGGTGTAGGTATTTCCATGTTTATACAGATGGCGGTGTAGGTATTTCCATGTTTATACAGATAGTGATGTAGATATTTCCACGTTTATACAGATGATGTTGTAGGTATTTCCATTATTATAGAGATTGCGATGTAGATATTTCCATTTTTACCCAGATAGCGGAGTAGATATTTCCATGTTTATACAGATGGTGCTGTAGTTATTTCCATCTTCATACAGATGGCAGTGAACTTAATTCCATGTTTATACAGATGGCTGTGTTGATATTTCCATGTTTATACAGATAGCGGTGGAGATATTTCCATGTTTATACAGATGGCGGTGTAGATATTTCCATGTTTGTACAGATAACAGTGTAGATATTTTCAAGTTTATAAAGATTGCGGTGTAGATATTTCCATGTTTATACAGATAGCGATGTGGATACCTCCATGTTTATACAGATAGCGGTGTAGTTATTTCCATGTTTATAGAGATAGTGGTGTATATATTTCCATGTTTATACTGATGGCCTCGTAGATATTTCCTAGTGTATACAGATGGCAGCGTAGATGTTTCCATGTTTATGCTGTTGGAGGTGTAGATATTTCCAAGTTGATACAGATGACAGTGTAGATATTTCCATGTTTTTAGCGATGGCGGTGTAGATATTTCCATGTTTATTCAGATGGCGGTGTAGATATTTCCATGCTTATACAGATAGCGGTGGAGATATTTCCATGTTTATACAGATAGCGGTATAGATATTTCCATGTTTATACAGATAGCGGTGTAGGTATTTCCATGTTTATAGAGATAGTGGTGTAGATATTTCCATGTTTATACAAATGGCTGTGTAGATATTTCCATGTGTAT
Organism: Pan paniscus; assembly: GCF_029289425.2. Lineage (NCBI taxonomy): Eukaryota > Metazoa > Chordata > Mammalia > Primates > Hominidae > Pan > Pan paniscus. The sequence goes on along the minus strand of NC_073270.2, from coordinate 244,358 downwards.
ACAGATGGCAGTGTAGATATTACCATGTTTATACAGATGGAGTTGTAGGTATTTCAATGTTTATGGAGATATTGTTGTAGATATTTCCATGTTTATACAGATAGCAGTGTAGATATTTCCATGTTTATACAGATAGCGGTGTTGGCATTTCCATGTTTATACAGATAGCGGTGTAGATATTTCCATGCTTATACAGATAGCGGTGTAGATACCTCCACGTTTATAGAGTTAGCAGTGTAGTTATTTCCATGATTATAGAGATGTCTGTGTAGATATCTCCATGTTTATACACATGGCGGTGTAGATATTTCCATGTTTATATAGATGGCGCTGTAGATATTTCCTTGTTTATGTAGATGGCGGTGTAGATATTTCCATGTTTATAGAGATGGCGGTCTATATATTCCCATGTTTATAGAGATAGCGGTGCCGATATTTCCATGTTTATATAGATGACGGTGTAGATATTTCCTTGTTTTTGTAGATGGTGGTGTAGATATTTCCATGTTTATAGAGATTTTGTTGTATATATTTCCATGTTTACAGAGATAGCGGTGAAGATATTTCAATGTTTATAGAGATAGCGGTGTAGGTATTTCCATGTTTATAGAGATAGTGGTGTAGATATTTCCATGTTTCTACAGATAGAGGTGTAGGTATTTTCATTTTTATACAGAAAGCGGTGTAGATATTTCCATGTTTATACAGCTCGCGGTGTAGGTATTTACATCTTTATACAGACGGCATTGTATATATTTCCATGTTTATACAGATAGCGGAGTTGGTATTTCCATGTCTATACAGATAGCGGTGTAGATATTTCCAAGTTTATACAGCTCGCGGAGTAGTTATTTACATCTTTATACAGATGTCAGCGGGGATATTTCCTTGTTTATACAGAAAGCGGTGTAGATAGTTCCATGTTTATGGAGATGGCGGTGTAGATATTTTCATGTTTATAGAGATGGCGGTGTAGATATTTCCATGTTTATAGAGATAGCGGTGTAGATATTATCATGTTTATACAGATGGCGGTGTAGATATTTCCATGTTTATACAGATAGCGGTGCAGATATTTAACTGTTTATACACATAGCGGTGTAGATATTTCCATGTTTGTACAGAAAGCAGTGGAGGGGTTTCCATGTTTCTACAGATAGCGATGTATATATTTCCATGTTTATACAGATAGCGGTGTAGATTTTTCCATGTTTATACAGATAGCGGTGGAGATATTTCCATGTTTATAAATACACCTGTGTAGATATTTCCATGTTTATACAGATAGCGGTGAAGGTATTTCCATGTTTATAGAGATAGCGGTGTAGGTATTTAGATGTTTATACAGATGGCTGTGAAGGTATTTCCAGGTGTATACAGATGGCAGTGTAGATATTTCCATGTTTATACAGATGGAGGTGTACGTATTTCCATGTTTATGGAGATAGTGGTGTAGATATTTCCATGTTTATACAGATAGCAGTCTAGATGTTTCCATGTTTATACAGATAGCGTTGTTGGTATTTCCATTTTTATACAGATAGCGGTGTAGATATTTCCATGTTTATACAGATAGCGGTGTAGATATCTCCACGTTTTTACAGATAGCGGTGTAGGTATTTCCATGTTTATAGAGATAGCAGTGTAGCTATTTCCACGTTTATACTGATGGCTGGATAGTTATTTCCATGTGTATACAGATGGCAGTGTAGATATTTCCATGTTTATACTCATGGAAGTGAAGATATTTCCATGTTTATACAGATGACTGTGTAGATATTTCCATGTTTTTACAGGTGGCGGTGTTGATATTTCCATGTTTATGCAGATGGCGTTGTAGATATATCCATATTTATAGAGATAGTGGTGTATATATTTCCATGTTTATACTGATGGCTGGGTAGATATTTCCACGTGTATACAGATGGCAGTGTAGATGTTTCCATGTTTATGCTGTTGGAGGTGTAGATATTTCCAAGTTGATACAGATGACTGTGTAGATATTTCCATGTTTATACAGATAGCGGTGTAGATATTTCCATGTTGATACAGATAGCGGTGTAGGTATTTCCATGTTTATAGAGATAGTGGTGTAGATATTTCCATGTTTATACAGATGGCTGTGTAGATATTTCCATGTGTATACAGATGGGAGTGTAGATATTTCCATGTTTATACAGATGGAGTTGTAGGTATTTCAATGTTTATGGAGATATTGTTGTAGATATTTCCATGTTTATACAGATAGCAGTGTATTTATTTCCATGTTCATACATATAGCGGTGTTGGTATTTCCACGTTTATACAGATAGCGGTGTATATATTTCCATGCTTATACAGATAGCGGTGTAGATACCTCCACGTTTATACAGATAGCAGTGTAGTTATTTCCGTGATTATAGAGATGTCTGTGTAGATATCTCCATGTTTATACAGATGGCGGTGTAGATATTTCCATGTTTATTTAGATGGCGCTGTAGATATTTCCTTGTTTATGTAGATGGCGGTGTAGATATTTCCATGTTTATAGAGATGGCGGTTTATATATTTCCATGTTTATAGAGATAGCGGTGCAGATATTTCCATGTTTATATAGATGACGGTGTAGATATTTCCTTGTTTATGTAGATGGTGGTGTAGATATTTCCATGTTTACAGAGATAGCGGTGTAGATATTTCAATGTTTATAGAGATAGCGGTGTAGGTATTTCCATGTTTATAGAGATACTGGTGTAGATATTTCCATGTTTCTACAGATAGTGGTGTAGGCATTTCCATGTTTATACAGAAAGCGGTGTAGATATTTCCATGTTTATACAGTTCATGGTGTAGAAATTTCCACGTTTATACAGATAGTGTTGTAAATATTTCCATGTTTATACAGATAGTAGTTTAGATATTTCCGTGTTAATACAGATCGCGGTGTAGATATTTCCATCTATTTACAGATGGCATTGTAGATATTTCCATGTTTATGCAGATGGCGATGTAGATATTTCCATGTTTATATAGATGGCGGTGTAGGTATTTCCATGTTTATAGAGATGGCGGTCTATATATTTCCATGTTTTTTGAGATAGCGGTGTAGATATTTCCATGTTTATATAGATGGCGGTGTAGATATTTCGTTGTTTATCTAGATGTTCGTGTAGATATTTCCATGTTTATGGAGATGGCGTTGTATATATTTGATGTTTATGGAGATGGCGGTGTAGATATTTCCATGTTAATAGAGATAGCGGTGTAGGTATTTCCATGTTTATAGAGATAGCGGGGTAGATATTTCCATGTTTATACAGATAGCGGAGAAGGTATTTCCATGGTTATACAGAATGCGTTGTTGTTGTTTCCATGTTTATACAGATAGCGGTGTAGATATTTCCATGTTTATACAGATTGCGGTGAAGATATTTCCATGTTTATGCAGAAGGCGGTGTTGGTATTTCCATGTTTATACAGATAGCGGTGTAGATATTTCCATGTTTATACAGCTCGCGGTGTCGATATTTAAATCTTTATACAGATGGCAGTGTAGATATTTCCATGTTTATACGGACGGCAGTGTAGATATTTCCATGTTTATACAGAGAGCAGAGTTGGTATTTCCAGGTTTATACAGATAGCGGTGTAGACATTTCCATGTTTATACAGCTCGTGGTGTAGTTATTTACATCTTTATACAGATGGCACCGGGGATATTTCCATGTTTATACAGATGGCGGTATAGATAGTTCCATGTTTATGGAGACGGCAGAGAAGATACTATCAAGTTTAGAGAAATGGCGGTGTGGATATTTCCATGTTTATAGAGATAGTGTTGTAGATATTTCCGTGTTTATAGAGACAGCGGTGTACGTATTTCCATGTTTATAGAGATAGTGGTGTAGATATTTCCATGTTTATACAGATGGCTCTGTAGATATTTCCATGTTTGTACTGATGGCGGTGTAGATACGTCCATGTTTATACAGATGGCGGTGTAGACATATCCATGATTGCACAGATGGCGGTGTAGATATTTCCATGTTTATACAGATAGCAGTGTAATTATTTCCATGTTTATACAGATCAAACTGTAGATATGTCCATGTTTACACAGATAGCGGTGTAGATATTTCCATGTTTATACAGATCACGGTGTAGATATTTCCATGTTTATACAGATAGCGGTGTAGATATTTCCATGTTGATACAGATGGCGGTGTTGATATTTCCATGTTATTACAGATGTCCGTGTAGATATTTCCATGTTTCTACAGATGGCGGAGTAGATATTTCCATGATTATGCAGATGGTGGTGTAGATATTTCCATATTCATAGAGATTGTGGCGAAGATATTTCCATGTTTACAGAGATAGCCTTGTAGATATTTCCATGTTTATAGAGATAGCGGTGTAGATATTTCCATGTTTATACAGTTAGTGGTGTAGATTTTTCCATGTTTATGGAAATAGCAGTGTAGATATTTCCATATTTATGCAGATAGCAGTGTAGATATTTCCATGTTTATACAGATAGCGGTGTAGATATTTCCATGTTTATACATATAGCGGTGTAGATATTTCCATGTTTATACAGTTCATGGTGTAGAAATTTCCACGTTTATACAGATAGCATTGTAAATATTTCCATGTTTATACAGATATTAGTGTAGATATTTCCGTGTTAATACAGATCGCGGTGTAGATATTTCCATCTATTTACAGATGGCATTGTAGATATTTCCAAGTTTATGCAGATGGCGGTGTAGATATTTCCATGTTTATATAGATGGCGGTGTAGATATTTCCTTGTTTATGTAGATGGCGGTGTAGATATTTCCATGTTTATAGAGATGGCGGTCTATATATTTCCATGTTTATAGAGATAGCGGTATAGATATTTCCATGTTTATATAGATGGCAGTGTAGATATTTCGTTGTTTATGTAGATGATGGTGTAGGTATTTTCATGTTTATGGAGATGGCGTTGTATATATTTGATGTTTATAGCGATGGCGGTGTAGATATTTACATGTTAATAGAGATAGCTGTGTAGGTATTTCCATGTTTATAGAGATAGCGGTGTAGATATTTCCATGTTTATACAGATAGCGGTGAAGATATTTCCATGTTTATACAGAAGGCGGTGTTGGTATTTCCATGTTTATACAGATAGCGGTTTAGATATTTCCATGTTTATACAGCTCGCGGTTTCGATATTTACATCTTTATACAGATGGCAGTGTAGATATTTCCATGTTTATACGGACGGCGGTGTAGATATTTCCATGTTTATACAGAGAGCAGAGTTGGTATTTCCATGTTTATACAGATAGCGGTGTAGATATTTCCATGTTTATACAGCTCGTGGTGTAGTTATTTACATCTTTATACAGATGGCACAGGGGATATTTCCATGTTTATACAGATGGCGGTGTAGATAGTTCCATGTTTATGGAGACGGCAGAGTAGATACTATCAAGTTTACAGAAATGGCGGTGTGGATATTTCCATGATTATAGAGATAGTGTTGTAGATATTTCCATGTTTATAGAGACAGCGGTGTACTTATTTCCATGTTTATAGAGATAGTGGTGTAGATATTTCCATGTTGATACAGATGGCTGTGTAGATATTTCCATGTTTGTACTGATGGCGGTGTAGATATATCCGTTTATACAGATGGCGGTTTAGATATATCTATGTTTGCACAGATGGCGGTGTAGGTATTTCCATGTTTATACTGATAGTGGTGTAATTATTTCCATGTTTATACAGATCACCGTGTAGATATTTCCATGTTTACACAGATAGCGGTGTAGATATTTCCATGTTTATACAGATCACGGTGTAGATATTTCCATGTTTACACAGATAGCGGTGTAGATATTTCCATGTTTGTACAGATCACGGTGTAGATATTTCCATGTTTATACAGATAGCGGTGTAGATATTTCCATGTTGATACAGATGGCGGTGTTGATATTTCCATGTTTGTACAGATGTCCGTGTAGATATTTCCATGTTTCTACAGATGGCGGAGTAGATATTTCCATGATTATGCAGATGGTGGTGTAGATATTTCCATATTCATAGAGATTGCGGCGTAGATATTTCCCAGTTTATACAGCTCGCAGTGTAGATATTTACATCTTTATACAGATGGCAGCGGGGATATTCCCATGTTCATACAGATGGCGGTGTAGATAGTTCCATGTTTATACAGATGGCGGTGTAGATATTTCCATGTTTATACAGATGGCGGTGTAGATTTTTCCATGTTTATGGAGATGGCGGTGTAGATATTTTCATGTTTATAGAGGTGGCGGTGTAGACATTTCCATGTTTATACAGATAGCGGTGTAGATATTTCCATGTTTATAGAGATAGTGGTGTAGATATTTCCATGTTTATACAGACAGCTGTGTACATATATCCACGTGTATACAGATGGCAGTGTAGATATTTCCATGTTTATACAGATGGTGGTGTAGATATTTTTCATGTTTATACAGACGACTGTGTAGATATTTCCATGTTTCTACAGATGGTGGTGTAGATATTTCCATGTTTATAGATTCAGTGCTGTAGATATTTCCATGTTTATGCAGATGACGGTGTACATATTTCCATGTTTATAGAGATAGCAGTGTAGATATTTCCATGTTTATACAGATGGCGGTGTAGGTATTTCCATGTTTATACCGATAGCTGTATAGATATATCCATGTTTATATATTTGGCAGTGTAGATATTTCCATGTTTATACAGATGGCCGTGTGGATATTTCCATGTTTATGGAGATGGCAGTGTAGATATTTTCACGTTTATACAGATGGCGGTGTAGATATATCCATGTTTATAGAGATGGTGGTGTAGATATTTCCATGTTTATAGACATAGTGGTGTTGGTATTTCCATGTTTATAGAGATAGCTGTGTAGATATTTCCATGTTTATACAGACGGCTGTGTAGTTATTTCCATGTGTATACAAATGGCATTGTAGATATTTCCATGTTTATACAGCTGGCGGTGTAGATATTTTCATGTTTATAGAGATGGTGGTGTAGATAATTCCATGTTTATACAGATGGCTGTGTAGATACCTCCATGTTTGCACAGATAGCAGTGTAGATATTTCCATGTTTGCACAGATAGCAGTGTAGGTATTTCCATCTTTACACTGATAGCGGTGTAGATATTTCCATCTTTGCACAGATAGCGGTGTAGATATTTCCATGTTTACAAACATAGAGGTGTAGGTATTTCCATGTTTGCACAGATAGCGTTGTAGATATTGCCATGTTTATACTGATAGCGGTGTAGATATTTCCATGTTTATACAGATAGCGGTGTTGGTATTTCCATGTTAATACAGATAGCGGTGCAGATATTTCCATGTTTATACAGGTCGCTATGAAGATATTTCCATTTTTATACAGATGGTATTGTAGATATTTCCACGTTTATGCAGATGGCTGTGTACATATTTCCACATTTATACAGATGGCCGTGCAGATAGTCTTATGTCTATGGAGATGGCAGTGTAGATATTCACATATTTATAGAGATAGCGGTGTAGATATTTCCATGTTTATAGAGATAGTGGTGTAGGTATTTCCATGTTTATAGAGATAGCGGTGTAGATATTTCCATGTTTGTACAGATGGTTGTGTAGATATTTCCATGTGTATACAGATGGCATTGTAGATATTTCCTTGTTTATAGAGTTGGTGGTGTAGATATTTCCATGTTTCTACAGTTGACTGTGAAGATATTTCCATGTTTTCACAGATGGCGTTGTAGATATTTCCATTTTTTTACAGATGGCAGTGTAGATATATCCATGTTTGTACAGATGGTGGTGTAGATATTTCCATGTTTATACAGATGGCGGTGAAGATATATCCATGTTTGCACAGATAGCGGTGTAGATATTTCCATGTTTATACAGATAGCGGTGTATTTATTTCCATGTTTATACAGATCACGGTGTAGATATTTCCATGTTTACACAGATAGCGGTGTAGATATTTCCATGTTTATACAGATCTCGGTGTAGATATTTCCATGTTTATACAGATAGTGGTGTAGATATTTCCATGTTGATACAGATGGCGGTGTTGATATTTCCATGTTTATACAGATGTCCATGTAGATATTTCCATGTTTATACAGTGGGCGGAGTAGATATTTCCATGATTATGCAGATGGTGGTGTAGATATTTCCATATTCATAGAGATGGCGGTGTAGATATTTCCATGTTTATAGCGATAGCGGTGTAGTTATTTCCATGTTTATAGAGATATCGACGTAGATATTTCCATGTTAATAGAGATAGCTGTGTAGATATTTCCATGTTTTTAGAGATAGCGGTGCAGTTATTTCCATGTTTATAGAGAAAATGGTGTAGATATTTCCATCTATACAGATAGCGGTGTAGATATTTCCATGTATATACAGATAAGGGTGTAGATATTTCCATCTTTTTTCAGATAGCGGTGTAGATATTTCCATATTTATACAGGTAGCGGTGTAGATATTTTCATGTTTATACAGATCGCGGTGAAGATATTTCCATCTTTCCACAGATGGCAGTGTGGATATTTACATGTTTATACAGATGGCTCTGTAGGTATTTAAATGTTTATATAGATGGTGGGGTAGATATTTCCATCTTTACACAGAAAGCTGTGTCGATATTTCCAAGTTTACACAGATAGCTGTGTAGATATTTCCAACTTTCACACATAGAGTTTTAGATATTTTCATGCTTATACAGATAGCGGTGTAGATATTTCCAGGTTTATACAGATACCGGTGTTGGTATTTCCATGTTTATACAGATGGCGGTGTAGTTATTTCCACGTTTATACAGCTTGCCGGGTAGATATTTCCATCTTTATACAGATGGCAGTGTAGATATTTCCATGTATATACCGATAGTGGTGAGGATATTTCCATGTTTATACAGATGGCGGTGTAGATAGTTCCAAGTTTCTGGAGATGGTGGTGTACATATTTCCATGTTTATACAGATGTCTGTGTAGATATTTGCATGTTTATACAGATGGCGGTGTAGATATTTCCATCTTCATACACGTAGCGGTGTAGATAATTCCATGTTTATACAAAGAGCAGTGGAGATATTTCCATGTTTATACAGATGGCGGTGTAGATATTTCCATCTTCATGCAGATGGCGATGTAGATATTTCCGTGTTTATACAGATAGCGGTGTAGATATTTCCATGTTTATACAGATAGCGGTGTAGATATTTCCATGTTTACACAGATAGCTGTGTAGATATTTCCATCTTTGCACAGATTGCTGTTTAGATATTTCCATCTTTACACAGATAGCGGTGTAGATAATTCCAGGTTTACAAATATAGCTGTGCAGATATTTCCATGTTTACACACATAGCGTTGTAGATATTTCCATGTTTATACTGATAGCAGTGTAGATTTTTCCATGTTTATACTGATAGCGGTGCAGATTATTCCACGTTTATACAGATAGCGGTGGAGATATTTCCACATTTATACAGTTATCGATGTAGATATTTCCACGTTTATAAAGATAGCATTGTAGATATTTCCAAGTTTATACAGATAGTGGTGTAGATATTTCCATGTTTACACAGATAGTGTTGCAGATATTTCCATCTTTATAAAGATAGCCGTGTAGATATTTCCATGTTTATACACATGGCAGTGTGGATATTTCTATGTTTATGCAGATGTCGGTGTAGATATTTCCACGTTTATGCAGATGGCGGTGTAGATATTTCCCAGATTTTAGAGATGGCGGTGTAGATATTTCCATGATTATAGAGATGGCGGTGTAGATATTTTCATGTTTCTGGAGATAGCGGTGTAGGTTTTTCCATGTTTATAATGATAGCGGTGTAGATATTTCCATGTTTATTCAGAAAGCACAGTAGATATTTCCATGTTTATACGGATAGCAGTGTAGATATTTCCATGTTTGTACAGATAGCGGTGTAGGTATTTCCATGTTTATACAGATAGCGGTATAGATATTTCCATGTTTATAGAGATGAATGTGTAGATATTTCCATGTTTATACCGAAGGAAGTGTAGATATGTCCATGTTTATACAGATGGCGGTGTAGATATTTCCATGTCCATACAGATGACTGTGTAGGTATTTCCATGTTTATACAGATGTCGGTGTAGGTATTTTCATGTTTATAGAGATGGCGGTGTAGATATTTACATGTTTATACAGATAGAAGTGTAGACATTTCCATGTTTACCGAGATATCAGTGTAGATATTTCCATATTTATACAGATAGCAGTGTAGATATTTCCATGTTTATACAGATAGTGGTGAACAAATTTCCATGTTTATACAGATAGCGGTGTAGATATTTCCATGTTTATAGAGATGGCGTTGTAGGTATTTCCATGTTTACAGAGATGGTGGTGTAGATATTCCCATGTTTATACAGATAGCGGTCTAGATATTTGCATGTTTATAGAGATAGAGGTGTTTTTATTTCCATGTTTATACACATAGTGATGTAGATATTTCCATGTTTATACAGCTCGGCGTGTACATATTTCCATCTTTATACAGATGGCGGTGTAGATATTTCCATGTTTATAATGATAGTGGTGTAGATATTTCCATGTTTATACAGATAGCGGTGTAGATATTTCCACGTTTTACACATAGCGGTGTAGACATTTCCATCTTTATACAGATAGCGGTGTAGATATTTCCATGTTTACACAGATAGCGGTGTAGATATTTCCATGTATACACAGACCGTGTTGCTCATATTTCCATGTTTATACAGATGGCGGTGTAGATATTTCCATGTTTGTGCAGATGGCGGTGTAGATATTTCCATGTTTATGCACATGGCGGTGTAGATATTTTCAAGTTTAAAGAATGGCGGTGTAGATATTTCCATGCTTATAGATATGGCGGTGTAGGTGTTCCCATGTTTATAGAGATAGCGGCGTAGGTATTTTCATTTTTATAGAGATAGCGGTGTAGATATTTCCATGTTTCTACAGATGGCTTTGTAGATATTTCCATTTGTATACAGATGGCAGTGTTGATGTTTCCATGTTTATAGAAATGGTGGTGTAGATATTTCCATGTTTACAAAGATGAATGTGTAGATATTTGCATGTTTATGCAAATGGCGGTGTAGATATTTCCAAGTTGGTAGAGATAACAGTGTAGATATTTCCATGTTTATAAAGATAGCGGTGTACATATTTCCATGTTTATAGAGATAGTGGTGTAGAATTTTCCATATTTATACAGATAGCGGTGTAGTTATTTCCATGTTTCTACACATGGCGGTGTAGATATTTCCATGTTTATACAGCTGGCGGTGTAGATATTTCCCTGTTTATACAGATAGCGGTGAAGATATTTCCATGTTTATACAGATAGCGGTGTACATATTTCCATGTTTATACAGATAGCGTTGTAGATATTTCCACATTTATACAGGTAGCGGTGGAGATATTTCCACGTTTATACAGACAGCGGTGTAGATATTTCCACGTTTTACAGATAGCGGTGTAGATATTTCCGTGTTTACACAGATAGCGTTGCAGATATTTCACTGTTTATACAGAGAGCTGTGTAGATATTTCCATGTTTATAGAGATTGCGGTGTAGATGTTTTGATGTTTATGCAGATGGCGTTGTAGATAGTTCCATGTTTATGAAGACGTCGGAGTAGATATTTCCAAGTTTATAGAATGGCGGTGTAGATATTTCCATGTTTATAGAGATGGTGGTGTAGATATTTCCATGCTTATACAGATGACCGGATAGATATTTCCATGTTTATAGAGATAGCGGTGTAGATATTTCCATGTTTATAGAGATAGCGGTGTAGTTATTTCCATGTTTATAGAGATAGTGTTGTAGATATTTCCAAATTTATACAGACAGCGGTGTAGATATTTCCATGTTTATACAGATAATGGTTTAGATATTTCCATGTTTACACAGATAGCTATGTAGATATTTCCAAGTTTACACAGATAGCTGTGTAGATATTTCCACGTGTATAGAGATGGTGGTGTAGATATTTCCATGTTTATACAGATGACTGTGTAGATATTTGCATGTTTATACAGATGGCGGTGTAGATATTTCCATGTTTGTAGAAATGGCATTGTAGGTATTTCCATGTTTATACAGATAGCGGTGCAGATATTTCACGTTTATAAAGATAGCGGTGTAGATATTTCCATGTTTATACAGATAGTGGTGGAGATATTCCCTTGTTTATACAGAACGTGGTGTAGATATTTCCATGTTTATGCAGTTAGCCGTATAGATATTTCCTTATTTATACTGGTAGCAGTGTAGATATTTCCATGTTTATACAGATCGCAGTGTAGATATTTCCTTCTTTCCACAGATGGCAGTGTATATATTTCCATGTTTATACAGATGGTGGTGTAGGTATTTCCATGTTTATACAGATAGCGGTGAAGATATTTCCATGTTCATGCAGATGTTGGTGCAGATATTTCCATGTTTATAGAGAAGACCGTATAGATATTTCCATGTTTATACAGATAGCGGTGTAGATATATCCATGTTTATGCAGATGGCGGTGTAGATATTTCCAAGTTTATAGAGATAGCGCTGTAGATATTTCCATGTTTATAGAGATAGCGGTGTAGGTATTTCCATGTTTATAGTGATAGCGGTGTAGATATTTCCATGCTTCTACAGATAGCAGAGTAGATATTCCCATGTTTATACAGATAGCGGTGTAGATATTTCCATGTTTATAGAGATAGCGGTGTAGGTATTTCCATGTTTATAGAGATAGCGATGTAGATATTTACACGTTTACAGAAGGCTGTGTAGATATTTCCATGTGTATACAGATGGCAGTGTAGATATGTCCATGTTTATACAGATGGCGGTGTAGATATTTCTATGTTTATAGTGATGACAGTGTTGATATTTCCATGTTAATAAAGATAGCGGTGTAGATATTTCCATGTTTATACAGATGGCGGTGTAGATATTTCCACGTTTTCACAGATAGCGGTGTAGATATTGCCACGTTTATACAGGTAGCGGTGTAGATATTTCCACGTTTTACAGACAGCGGTGTAGACATTTCCATCTTCATACAGATAGCGGTGTAGATATTTCCATGTTTATAGAGTTGGCGGTGTAGATATTTCCATGTTTATAGACATAGCGGTGTAGGTATTTCCATGTATATAGAGATAGCAGGGTAGACGTTTCCACGTTTATACAGATGATTGTGTAGATATTTCCACGTGTATACAGATGGCAGTGTAGATATTTCCATGTTTACAGAGATGGTGGTGTAGATATTTGCAGGCTTATACAGATGACTGTGTAGATATGTCCATGTTTATAGAGATTGCGGTGTAGATACTTCCGTGTTTATAGAGATAGCGGTGTATGTATTTCCAAGTTTATAGAGATAGCAGTGTAGATATTTCCATATTTATACATATAGCGGTGTACATATTTCCATGTTTATTCAGATGGCGGTGTGGATATTTCCGTGTTTATACAGATGGCAGTGTAGATATTTCCTTGTTTCTACAGATAGCTCTGTAGATATTTCCATGTTTATACAGATGGCGGTGTAGATAGTTCCATGTTTCTGGAGATGGCAGTGTAGATATTTTCATGTTTATAGAGATGGCGGTGTGGATATTTCAATGTTTACAGTGATTGCTGTGTAGATATTTCCATGTTTATAGAGAGCGTTGTAGGCATTTCCACGTTTATGTAGACAGCGGTGTAGATATTTCCATGTTTATACAGATAGGTATGTAGATATTTCCAAGTTTACACAGATAGCGGTGTATATATTTCCATGTTTACACAGATGGCGTTGAAGACCTTTCCATGTTTATACAGATGGCGGTGTAGCTATTTCCATGTTTATACAGACAGCGGTGTTGGTATTTCTATGTTTACACTGATAGTGGTGGAGACATTTCCATGTTTATACAGATAGCGATGTAGATATTTACATGTTTATAGAGATGGTGGTGTAGATATTTCCATGTTTATAGAGATGGCGGTGTAGATATTTCCATGTTTATAGAGATATCGGTGTAGGTATTTCCATGTATATAGAGATAGCGGTGTAGATATTTCCATGTTTATAAAGATGGCGGTGTAGATAATTCCTTGCTTATACAGATAGTGGTGTGGATATTTCCATGTTTATACAGATAGCGGTGTACATATTTCCATGTTTACAGAGATAATGGTGTGGATATTTCCATGTTTATAGAGATGGCTGTGTAGATATTTCCATGTGCATACAGATGGCAGTGTAGATATTTCCATGTTTATAGAGATGGTGGTGTAGATATTTCCATGTTTATAAAGATGACTGTCTAGATATTTCCATGTTTATACAGATGGCGGTGTAGATATTTCCATGTTTATAGAGATAGCGGTGTAGATATTTCCATGTTTATAGGGATAACGGTGTAGATATTTCCATCTTTATTAAGATAGCGGTGTAGATATTTCCATGTTTATAGAGATAGCAGTGTAGCTATTTCCATATTTATACAGATAGCGGTGTAGATATTTCCATGTTTATGCAGAAGGCGGTGTAGATATTTCCATTTTTACACAGATAGCAGTGTAGATATTTCCATCTTTTCACAGATAGCTATGTAGATATTTCCAAGTTTACACAGATAGCGGTGTATATATTTCCATGTTTACACAGATGGCATTGAAGATCTTTCCATGTTTATACAGATGGCGGTGTAGCTATTTCCATGTTTATACAGACAGCGGTGTTGGTATTTCTATGTTTACACTGATAGTGGTGGAGATATTTCCATGTTTATACAGATAGCGATGTAGATATTTACATGTTTATAGAGATGGTGGTGTAGATATTTCCATGTTTATAGAGATTGCGGTGTAGATATTTCCATGTTTATAGGGATAGCGGTGTAGGTATTTCCATGTTTATAGAGATAGCGGAGTAGATATTTCCATGTTTATAAAGATGGCTGTGTAGGAATTTGTATAGGTATACAGATGGCAGTGTAGATATTTCCATGTTTATAGAGATGGTGGTGTAGATATTTCCATGTTTCTGCAGATGACTGTGTAGATATTTGCATGTTCATACAGATGTCGGTGAAGTTATTTCCATGTTTTTACAGATAGCGGTGTAGGTATTTCCATGTTTATACAGATGGCGGTGTAGATATTTCCATATTTTTACAGGTAGCGGTGTAGATATTTCCATGTTTATACATATGGCGGTGTAGATAGTTCCATGTTTATGGAGATGGCGGTGTAGGTATTTTCATGTTTATAGAGATGGTGGTGTAGTTATTTCCATGTTTATAGAGATGGCGGTGTTGTTATTTCCATGTTTATAGAGATAGCGGTGTAGGTATTTCCATGTATGTAGAGATAGCAGTGAAGACATTTCCACGTTTATACAGATGACTGTGTAGATATTTCCATGTGTATACAGATGGCAGTGTAGATATTTCCATGTTTATAGAGATCGTGGTGTAGATATTTGCAGGCTTATACAGATGACTGTGTAGATATTTCCATGTTTATAGAGATTGCGGTGTAGATATTTCCGTGTTTATAGAGATAGCGGTGTATGTATTTCCAAGTTTATAGAGATAGCGGTGTAGATATTTCCATATTTATAGAGATAGCGGTGTACATATTTCCATGTTTATTCAGATGGCAGTGTAGATATGTCCTTGTTTATACAGATGGCGGTGTAGATATATTCATGTTTATAGCTATAGCGGAGTGTATATTTACATGTTTATATAGATAGCAGTGTAGACATTTCCATGTTTACAGAGACAGCGGTGTAGATATTTCCATATTTATGCAGATAGCGATGTAGATATTTGCATGTTTATACAGATAGCAGTGTTTATATTTCGATGTTTATACAGATAGCGCTGTACATATTTCCATGTTTACAGAGATGGCGGTGTAGGTATTTCCATGTTTATAGAGATAGTGGTGTAGAGATTTCCATGTTTATACAGATAGCGGTGTAGTTATTTGCATGTTTATACAGATAGAGGTGTTGTTATTTCCATGTTTATACACATAGCGGTGTAGATATTTCCATGTTTATGCAGCTCGCCGTAGAGATATTTCGATCTTTATACAGATGGCAGTGTCGATATTTCCACGTTTATAACGATAGTGGTGTAGATATTTCCATGTTTATACAGATAGCGTTGTAGATATTTCCATATTTATAGAGATGGCAGTGTAGTTATTTCCAAGTTTCTAGAGATGGCGGTGTAGATATTTCCATGTTTATAGAGATTGCAATGTAGATATTTCCATGTTTCTACAGATTGTGGGGTAGATATTTCCACGTTTATACAGATAGCGTTGCAGATATTTCCACGTTTTGCACATAGCAGTGTAGACCTTTCCATCTTTATACAGATAGCGGTGTAGATATTTCCATGTTTACGCAGATAGCGGTGTAGATATTTCCATGTTTACACAGACAGTGTTGCAGTTATTTCCATGTTTATACAGATGGCGGTGTAGATATTTCCATGTTTATGCAGATGGCAGTGTAGATATTTCCATGTTTATAGAATGGCGGTGTAGATATTTCCATGTTCTGGAGATGGCGGAGTAGAGATTTTCATGTTTCTAGAAATGGCTCTGTAGATATTTCCATGTTTTTAGAGATTGCGGTGTAGATATTTCCATGTTTATAGAGATAGCTGTGTAGGTATTTCCATGTTTATAGAGATAGCGGTGTAGATATTTCCATGTTTATACAGATGGCTGTGTAGATATTTCCATGGTTATACAGCTGGCAGTGTAGATATTTCCATGTTTGTAGACATGGTGGTGTACATATTTCCATGTATATACAGATGACTGTGTAGATATTTCCAGGTTTACACAGAGAGCTGTGTGGATATTTCCATGTTTACACAGATAACGGTGTAGATATTTCCATGTTTATACAGATAGCAGTATTGGTATTTTCATGTTTATACAGATAGCGGTGTGGATATTTCCATGTTTATACAGCCCGCGGTGTAGATCTTTCCATCTTTATACAGATGGCAGTTTAGTTATTTCCATGTTTATACAGATATTGGTGTAGATATTTCCATGTTTATACAGATGGCGGTGTAGACAGTTCCATGTTTCTGGAGATTGCGATGTAGATATTTTCATATTTATAGTGATGGCGGTGTAGATATTTCCATGTTTATAGAGATTGCGTTGTAGATATTTCCATGTTTATAGAGATAGCAGTGTAAGTATTTCCCTGTTTGTAGAGATAGCGGTGTAGATATTTCCATGTTTATACATATGGCTGTGTAGAAAATTCCATGTGTACACAGATGGCATTGTAGATATTTCCATGTTTATATAGATGGTGGTGTGGATACTTCCAAGTTTATACAGCTGACTGTCTAGATATTTACATGTTTATACAGATAGCGGTGTAGATACTTCCAGGCTTATACATATAGAGGTGTAGATATTTTCATATTCATACAGATGTTGGTATAGATATTTCCATGTTTATTCAGATGGTGGTGTAGATATTTCCATGTTTATACAGACAGCGGTGTAGATATTTCCAGGTTTATACAGATGGCGTTGTAGATATTTCCAGGTTTATACAGATGGCAGTGTAGGTATTTCCAGCTTTATACAGATAGCATTGTAGATATTTCAATGTTTATATAGATAGCGCTGTAGGAATTTCCATGTTTATAGAGATAGCGGTGTAGATATTTCCATGTCTATACAGATAGCGGTGTAGTTATTTCCATGTTTATAGAAATAGCGGTATAGATATATCCATGTTTATGGAGTTAGTGGTGTATATATATCCATGTTAATACAGATGGCGGTGTGGGTATTTCCATGTTTATAAATATAGTGGTGTAGATATTTCCATGTTTGTAAAGATGGCTGTGTAGATATTTCTAAGTTTATACAGATGGCGGTGTAGTTATTTCCATTTTTGCGGAGATAGCGGTGTAGATATTTACAAGTTTATAGAGATGACGATGTAGATATTTGCTTGTTTATACAGATGGCAGTGTAGTTATTTCCATGTTTATAGAGTTAGCGGTGTAGATATTTCCATGTTTATTCAGGTGTCGGTGTAGATATTTCCATGTTTATACAAATGGCCGTGTAGATATTTCCATGTTTCTACAGATGGCGTTGAAGATGTTTCCATTTTTACAGAGATAGCGGTGTAGATATTTCCATGTTTATACATATGGAAGTGTAGATATTTCCTTGTTTATAGAGATTTTGGTGTAGATATTTGCATGTTTATAATGATGGCCGTGTACATAATTCCATGTTTATACAGATGACGATGTAGATATTTCCATGTTTATACTGATGGCAGTGTAGATATTTCCATGTTTATACAGATGAATGTGTAGATATTTCCATATTTAAGCAGATAGCAGCGTAGATATTTCCATGATTATAGAGATGGCGGTGTAGATATTTATACGTTTATACAGACAGTGGTGAAGATGTTTCCATGTTTATAGAGAGAGCGGTGTAGATATGTCCATGTTTATACAGATAACTGTGTAGTTGTTTCCTTGTTTATACAGGTAGCGGTGTAGATAATTCCAAGTTTATTCAGATAGCGATGTAGATATTTCCATGTTCATACAGATAGTGGTGTAGATATTTCCATGTTTATACATATAGCGGTGTAGACATTTCCATGTTTATACAGATAGCGGTGTAGGTATTTCCATCTTTATAGAGATAGCGGTGTAGATATTTCCATTTTTATAGAGATATTGGTGTAGATATTTCCATGTTTATGCAGATGGCGGTGTAGATATTTCCATGTTTAGAGAGATAGCTGCGTAGATATTTCCATGTTTATAGAGATGGCGGTGTAGGTATTTCCATGTTTATACGGACAGCTGTGTAGATATTTCCATGTTTATAGAGATAGCGGTGTAGATATTTCCATGTTTAGAGATAGCGGTGTAGATATTTCCATGTTTACACAGATAGCAGTGTTGGTATTTCTATGTTTCTAGAGATAACGGTGTAGATATTTCCATGTTTATAGCGATAGCGGTGCAGATAATTCCATGTTTACACAGATGGCGGTGTAGATATTTCCATGTTTATACAGATGGCGGTGTAGATATTTACTTGTTTATACAGATGGATGTGTAGAGGTTTCCAAATTTATACACATAGCAGCATAGATATTTCCATGTTTATAGTGATGGCGGTGTAGATATTTCCACATTTATACAGACAGCGGTGTAGATGTTTCCTTTTTTATAGTGATAGCGTTGTAGATATATTCATGTTTATACAGGGAGGGCTGTAGATATTTCCATGTTGATAGAGATAGCGGCGTAGTTATTTACATGTTTATACAGATAGAGGTGAAGATAATTCCATGTTTATACAAATAGCGGTGTAGATATTTCTATGCTTATAAAGATAGCGGTGCAGATATTTCCATGTAAATACATGTAGCAGTGTAGATATTTCCATGTTTATAGAGATAGCAGTGTAGATATTTCCATGTTTATACAGATACCGGTGTAGGTATTTCCATGTTTCTACAGATAGCGGTGTAGGTATTTCCATGGTTATAGAGATAGCGGTGTAGTCACTTCCATGTTTATTCAGATGGCGCTGTGGATATTTCCATGTTTATGAAGATAGTGGTGCAGATATTTCCATGTTTATTCAGAGATCTGTGTAGATATTTCCATGTTTATGCAAATGGTGGTGTAGATGTTTCCATGTTTATAGAGATACTGGTGAAGATATTTCCATGTTTATACAGATAGCGGTGTAGGTATTTCCATGTTTATAGTGATAGCGGTGTAGGTATTTCCATGTTTATAGAGATAGCGGTGAAGATATTTCCATGTTTATACAGATGGCGGTGTAGATATTCCCATGTTTATACAGATGGTTGTGGAGATATTTCCACGTTTGTACAGACAGCGGTGTAGATGTTTCCTTGTTTATAGCAATGGCGGTGTAGATATTTCCACGTTTATACAGACAGCGGTGTAGATTTTTCCATGTTTACAGAGATACCGGTGTAGATATGTCCAGGTTTATACAGATAGCCGTGTAGGTGTTTCCATGTTTATGCAGGTATCGGTGTAGGCATTTCTATGTTTATAGAGATAATGTTGTAGATATGCCCATGTTTATACAGATAGCGGTGTAGGTGTTTCCATGTTTATACAGGGAGTGGTGTAGATATTTCCATGTTTATAGAGATAGCTGTGTAGTTATTTCCATGTATATACAGATAGCGGTGTAGATATTTCCATTTTTATGCAGATGGCATAGTAGATATTTCCATCTTTATACAGATAGTGGTGTATATATTTCCGTGTTTATACAGATGGCGGTGTAGATATTTCCATGTTTATACAGATGTCAGTGTAGATGTTTCCATGTTTATACTGATGGCGGAGATGATATTTCCAAGTTTTTACACATGGTGGTGTAGATATTCCCATGTTTATACAGACGGTGGTGTTGATATTTCCATTTTTATACAGATGACTGTGTAGATATTTCCATGTTTATACAGATGGCGGTGTAGATATTTCCATGTTTTTAGAGATAACGGTGTAGATATTTCCACGTTCATAGAGATAGCAGTGTAGATATTTCCACATTTATAGAGGCAGCGTTTTAGATATTTCCACGTTTATACTGATAGCGGTGTAGATATTTGCAAGTTTATAGAGACAGCGGTGTAGATATTTCCACGTTTATGGAGATAGCGGTGTAGATATTTCCACGATTATAGAGACAGCGGTGTAGATATTTCCATTTTCATACACATAGCACTGTAGGTATTTCCATGTTTATAGTGATAATGGTGTAGATAATTCCATGTTTATACAGATAGTGGTGTATTTGTTTCCATGTTTTTACATTTGGGGTGTGAATATTTCCATGTTTATAAAGATAGTGGTGTAGATATTTACATATTCATATAGATGGCGGTGTAGATATTTCCATGTATATACAGACGGCGGTGAAGATTTTCCATGTTTATACAGATGGATGTGTATATATTTCTATGTTTATATGGATGGCGGTGTAGATATTTCCATGGTTATACAGATGACATTGTAGATATTTCCATGTGTATGCAGGTGGCGGTGTAGATATTTCCATGTTCATACAGAGGGCGGTGTAGATATTTCCATGTTCATTCAGATAGTGTTGTAGATATTTCCATGTTTGTAGAGATGGCAGGGAAGATGTTTCCATCTTTATAGAGATGGCAGGGAAGATTTTTCCATCTTTATAGAGATAGCAGTGTAGATATTTCAATGTTTATAGAGATAGCGGTGTAGATGTTTCCTTGTTTATACAGATGGCGGTGTAGATATTTCCATGTTTATAAAGATAGCGGTGTAGATATTTCCATATTTATACAGATGGCAGTGGACATATTTCAATGTTTATACAGATGGCGTTGAAGATATTTCCATGTTTATACAGAGGGCAGAGTAGATATTTCCATGTTTATACAGATAGCGGTGTAGATATTTCCACGTTTATTGAGATAGTGGTGTAGATATTTCCATGTTTATACTGAAATCGGTGTAGATATTTCCATGTTTATACAGATAACAGTGTAGATATTTCCATGTTTATATAAATAGCGGTAAAGATATTTCATTGTTTATACAGACAGCTTTGTAGATATTTCCACGTTTATAGAGATAGCAGTGAAGATATTTCCATGTTTATACAGACAACGGTGTAGGTATTTACATGTTTATAGAGACAGCGGTGTAGATATTTCCATGTTTCTACAGATAGCGGTGTAGATATTTCCATGTTTATAGAGATAACGGTGTAGATATTTCCATGTTTATACAGATGACGGTGTAGGTATTTCCATGTTTATGGAGATAGCTGTGTAGATATTTCCATGTTCATACAGAAAGCTGTGTAGATAATTCCATGTTTATACAGATAGCAGTGTAGATATTTCCATCTTTATAGAGATAGCGGTGTAGATATTTCCATGTTTATACAGAGAACAGTGTAGATATTTCCATGTTTATTGAGATACCGATGTAGGTGTTTCTATGATTATACAGATAGCGGTGTAGATATTTCCATGTTTATACAGATAGCAGTTTAGATATTTCCATGTTTATACACAGAGCAGTGTAGATATATCCATGTTTACACAGATGGCGGTGTAGATATTTCCATGTTTATAGAGATGGTGGTGTAGATATTTGCACGTTGACAGAGATGGCGGTATAGTTATTTACAATTTTATAGAGATAGCGGTGTAGGTATTTCCATGTTTAAACAGATAGGGGTGTAGATATTTCCATGTTTATAGAGATGGCGGTGTACATATTTCGATGTTTATAGAGATAGCAGTGTAGATACTTCCATGTTTATACAGATAGCGGTGTAGATATTTCCTTGTTTATACAGATGGCGGTGTAGATATTTCCATGATTATCAAGATAGCGGTGTAAACATTTCCATGTTTATTGAGATACCGGTGTAGGTGTTTCCATGTTTATTCAAATGGCAGTGTAGATATTTCCATGTTCATACAGATAACGCTGTAGGTATTTCCATGTTTATAGTGATAATGGTGTAGATATTTCCATGTTTATACAGATAGTGGTGTAGCTGTTTCCATGTTTTTACGTTTGGCGGTTTGAATATTTCCATGTTTATAAAGATAGTGGTGTAGACATTTACATATTTATACAGATGGCGGTGTAGATATTTCCATGTTTATACAGACGGTGGTGTAGATTTTCCATGTTTATACAGATGGAGGAGTAGATATTTCCATGTTTATATGGATGGCGGTGTAGATATTTCCATGGTTATACAGATGACAGTTTAGATATTTCCATGTGTATGCAGATGGTGGTGTAGATATTTCCATGTTTTTACAGATGGCGTTGTAGAAATTTCCATGTTCATATAGAGGGCGGTGTAGATATTTCGATGTTTATTCAGATAGTGCTGTAGATATTTCCATGTTTATAGAGATGGCAGGGTAGATGTTTCCATGTTTATGGAGATAGCGGTGTAGATATTTCGATGTTTATAGAGATAGCGGTGTAGATGTTTCCTTGTTTTTACAGATGGCAGTGGAGATATTTCCATGTTTATAAAGATAGCGGTGTAGATATTTCCATATTTATACAGATGGCAGTGTACATATTTCAATGTTTATACAGATGGCGTTGTAGATATTTCCATGTTTATACAGAAGGCAGAGTGGATATTTCCATGTTTATGCAGATGGCGGTGTAGATACTTCCATGTTTATACAGATAGCAGTGTAAATATTTCCATGTTTATAGAGATAACGGTGTAGATATTTCCATGTTATACAGATGACGGTGTAGGTATTTCCATGTTTATAGAGCTACCGGTGTACATATTTTCATGTTCATGCAGAGAGCTGTGTAGACATTTCCATGTTTATTCAGATGGCGGTGTGGATATTTCCATGTTTATATAGATGGCGGTGTAGATATTTCCATGCTTATACAGATAGCTGTATAGATATTTCCATTTTTATAGAGATGACGGTGTAGATTTTTCCCTGTTTATAGGGATAGCGGTTTAGATATTTCCATGTTTATACAGATAGTGGTGTAGATATTTCCATGTTTACACAGATAGCTGTGTAGATATTTCCAGGTTTACACAGATAGCGGTGTAGATATTTTCATGATTATATAGATAGCTGTGTAGTTATTTCCATGTTTATACAGATAGCGGTGTAGATATTTCCAGGTTTAAACAGATAATGGTGGAGTTATGTCCAGGTTTATACAGATAGCGGTGGAGCTATTTCCACGTTTATACAGATATCGGTGTAGATATTTCCATGTTTGTATAGATAGCGGTGTACATACTTCCATGTTTATACAGATCGCGGTGTAGATATTTCCATGTTTATACAGATGGTGGTGTAGATATTTCCAGTTTTATACAGATGGCGGTGTAGATATTTCGATGTTTATACAGATGGCGGTGTAGATGTTTCCATGTTTATACAGATGGCGGTGTAGTTATTTCCATCTTTATACTGATGGCGGGGTAGATATTTCCATGTTTATAGAGATGGTGGTGTAGATATTTCAATGTTTATAGAGATAGCGGTGTAGATATTTCAATGTTTATTCAGGTAGCGGTGTAGATAATTCCATGTTTATACGGATAGCGGTGTTAATATTTCCCTGTTTATAGCGATAGCGGTGTAGATATTTCCATGTTTATACAGAGAGCTGTATAGATATTTCCATGTTTATTCCTATAGTGGTTTAGATATTTCCATCTTTGTAGAGATAGCGCTGTAGATATTTCCATGTTTATGCAGATAACAGTGTAGATATTTCCATGTTTATTGACATACCAGTATAGGTGTTTCCGTATTTATACAGATAGCGGTGTAGATATTTCCATGTTCATACAGATAGCGGTGTATACATTTACATGTTTATACACAGGGCGGTGCAGATATTTCCATGTTTATACAGATGTCAGTGTAGATGTTTCCATGTTTATACTGATGGCGGAGCTGATATTTCCAAGTTTTTACACATGGTGGTGTTGATATTCCCACGTTTATACAGACGGTGGTGTAGATATTTCCATTTTTATACAGATGACTGTGTAGATATTTCCTTGTTTATACAGATGGCTGTGTAGATATTTCCATGTTTTTAGAGATAACGGTGTAGATATTTCCATGTTCATAGAGATAGCGGTGTAGATATTTCCACGTTTGTAGAGGCAGCGGTTTAGATATTTCCACGTTTATACTGATAGCGGTGTAGATATTTGCAAGTTTATAGAGACAGCGGTGTAGATATTTCCACATTTATGGAGATAGAGGTGTAGATGTTTCCACGATTATAGAGACAGCGGTGTAGATATTTCCATGTTCATGCAGATAGCACTGTAGATATTTCCATGTTTATAGTGATAATGGTGTAGATATTTCCATGTTTATACAGATAGCGGTGTAGCTGTTTCCATGTTTTTACATTTGGGGTGTGAATATTTCCATGTTTATAAAGATAGTGGTGTAGATATTTACATATTTATATAGATGGCGGTGTAGATATTTCCATGTATATACAGACGGCGGTGAAGATTTTCCATGTTTATACAGATGGAGGTGTATATATTTCTATGTTTATATGGATGGCGGTGTAGATATTTCCATGGTTATACAGATGACAGTGTAGATATTTCCATGTGTATGCAGATGGCGGTGTAGATATTTCCATGTTTATACAGATGGCGGTGTAGATATTTCCATGTTCATACAGAGGGCGGTGTAGATATTTCCATGTTCATTCAGATAGTGCTGTAGATATTTCCATGTTTATAGAGATGGCAGGGTAGATGTTTCCATGTTTATAGAGATAGCAGTGTAGATATTTCAATGTTTATAGAGATAGCGGTGTAGATGTTTCCTTGTTTATACAGATGGTGGTGTAGATATTTCCATGTTTACAAAGATAGCGGTGTAGATATTTCCATATTTATACAGATGGCAGTGGACATATTTCAATGTTTATACAGATGGCGTTGTAGATATTTCCATGTTTATACAGAGGGCAGAGTAGATATTTCCATGTTTATGCAGATGGCGGTGTAGATATTTCCATGTTTATACAGATAGCGGTGTAGATATTTCCACGTTTATAGAGATAGTGGTGTAGATATTTCCATGTTTATACTGAAATCGGTGTAGATATTTCCATGTTTATACAGATAACAGTGTAGATATTTCCATGTTTATATAAATAGCGGTGTAGATATTTCATTGTTTATACAGACAGCTTTGTAGATATTTCCACGTCTATAGAGATAGCAGTGAAGATATTTCCATGTTTATACAGACAACGGTGTAGGTATTTACATGTTTATAGAGACAGCGGTGTAGATATTTCCATGTTTCTACAGATAGCGGTGTAGATATTTCCATGTTTATAGAGATAACGGTGTAGATATTTCCACGTTTATACAGATGACGGTTTAGGTAGTTCCATGTTTATGGAGATAGCTGTGTAGATATTTCCATGTTCATACAGAGAGCTCTGTAGATAATTCCATGTTTATACAGATAGCAGTGTAGATATTTCCATCTTTATAGAGATAGCGGTGTAGATATTTCCATGTTTATACAGAGAACAGTGTAGATATTTCCATGTTTATTGAGATACCGATGTAGGTGTTTCTATGATTATACAGATAGCGGTGTAGATATTTCCATGTTTATACAGATAGCAGTTTAGATATTTCCATGTTTATACACAGAGCAGTGTAGATATATCCATGTTTACACAGATGGCGGTGTAGATATTTCCATGTTTATAGAGATGGTGGTGTAGTTATTACCATGTTTATAGAGGTGGCGGTGTAGATATTTCCATGTTTATACATATAGCCGTGTAGATATTTCCTATTTATAGAGATGGCGGTGTAGATATTTCCATTTCTATTCAGAAGACTGAGTAGATATTTCCATGTTTATACATATGGCGGTGTAGATATTTCTATACTTTTAGAGATAGCGGTGTAGATATTTCCCTGTTTATACACATAGCGATGTAGATATTTCCATGTTTATTCAGATAGCGGTGTAGATATTTCCATGTTTATTTATATAGCGGTCTAGATATTTCCACATTTATACAGATAGCGGTGTAGATATTTCGACTTTTATACATATAGCGCTGTGGATTTTTCCATGTTTTTACAGATAGAGGTATAGATATTTCCATGTTTATACAGACAGCAGTGTAGTTATTTCTATGTTTATATAGATGGTGGTGTAATTTCAATGTTTATACAGATTGCGGTGTAGGTATTTCCATGTTGTATAGAGATTGCGGTGTAGATATTTCCACGTTTATACATATAGCCGTTTAGATATTTCCATGTTTATAGAGTTGGCGGTGTAGATATTTCCACGTTTGTACAGATATCGGTGTAGATATTTCCATGTTTATACAGATAGCAGTGTAGATATTTCAATGTTTATAGAGGTAGCGGTGTAGATATTTCCACGTTTATACAGATAGCGGTGTAGATATTTCCATCTTCAGGTAGCGGTGTAGATGTTAACATGTTTCTAGAGATACCGGTGTAGATATTTCCATGTTTATAGAGTTGGCGGTGTAGATATTTCCATGTTTATACAGTGAGAGGTGTAGATATTTTCATTTTAACACACATAGCGGTGTAGATATTTCCATGTTTATACAGATAGCGGTGTAGATATTTTCATGTTTATAGAGATAGCGGTGTAGATATTTCCATGTTTATACAGATAGCGGTATACATATTTCCATGCATATACAGATAGCGGTTTAGATATTTCCACGTTTATAGAGATAGCGGTGTAGATAATTCCATGTTTATACAGAAATCGGTGTAGATATTTCCATGTTTATACAGATA
The DNA here is from genome assembly GCF_029289425.2 of Pan paniscus. Taxonomy (NCBI): domain Eukaryota; kingdom Metazoa; phylum Chordata; class Mammalia; order Primates; family Hominidae; genus Pan; species Pan paniscus. The sequence goes on along the minus strand of NC_073270.2, from coordinate 216,833 downwards.
ACAGTGTAGATATTTCCATGTTTATAGAGATAGCGGTGTAGATATTTCCATGTTTACACAGATAGCGGTGTATATATTTCCTTGTTTATTCAGATAGCAGTGTAGATATTTCCGTGTTTATATAGATAGCTTGTTGATATTTCCATGTTTATAGAGATGGCTGTGCAGATAATTTCATGTTTATACAGGTAGCGTTGTAGATATTTCCATGTTTATACTGATCGCGGTAGAGATATTTCCATGTTCATACAGATAATGGTGTAGATATTTCCATGTTTATGGAGATAGCGGTGTAGATATTTCCATGTTTATACATATAGCGGTGTAGATATTTATGTTTATACAGATAGCAGTGTAAATATTTCCATGTTTATGCAGATGGCGGTGTAGATATTTCCATGTTTATACAGATAGCGGTGTAGGTATTTCCATGTTTATACAGTTTGTGATGTAGATATTTCCATGTTTATAGAGATAGCGGTGTAGATATTTCCACGTTTATACAGATTGCGGTATAGATATTTCCATCTTTCTTCAGGTAGCGGTGTAGATAGTTCCATGTTTATAGAGATAGCGGTGTAGATATTTCCATGTTTATAGAGATTGTGGTGTAGATATTTCCATGTTTATCCAGATGGTGGTGTAGATATTTCCATGTTTATACACATAACTGTGTAGATATTTCCAAGTTTATACAGATAGCGGTGTAGATATTTTCATGTTTATAGAGATAGCTGTGTAGATATTTCCATGTTTATAGAGATAGCGTTGTACATATTTCCATGCGAATACAGATAGCGATGTAGATATTTCCAAGTTTGTAAAGATAGCGGTGTAGATATTTCCATGTTTATACACAAATCGGTGAAGATATTTTCATGTTTATACAAATAATGGTGAAGATATTTCCATGTTTATAGGGATAGCGGTGTAGATATTTCCATGTTTACACAGATAGCGGTGTAGGTATTTCCTTGTTTACACAGATAGCGGTGTAGACATTTCCATGTTTATACAGATAGCGGTGTAGATATTTCCATGTTTATTCAGATTGCATTGTAGATATTTCCCTGTTTATATAGATAGCTTTGTAGATACTTCCATGTTTACAGAGATGGTGGTGTAGATATTTTCATGTTTTTACAGATAGCGGTGTAGACCTTTCCTCGTTTATAGAGATAGCGATGTAGCTGTTTCCACGTTTATACAGACAGCGGTGGAGATATTTCCACGTTTGAATAGATAGCAGTGTAGTTATTTTTACGTTTATAGAGGTTGCGGTGTAGATGTTTCCACATTTATACATATAGCAGTGTGGATATTTCCATGTTTATAGAGATAGGTGTTCAGATATTGCCACGTTTATGGAGATAGCGGTGTAGATATTTCCATGTTTATACAGATAGCGTTGTAGATATTTCCACGTTTATACAGATAGCGGTGTAGTTTTTTCCATGTTTATACAGATAACGGTGTAGATATTTCCACATTTATACAGATAGCAGTGTAGTCATTTCCACGTTTGTAGAGATAGCGGTGTAGATATTTCCATGTTTATACAGATAGCGGTGTAGATATTTCCATGTTTATACAGATAGCGGTGTAGATATTTCCACGTTTATAAAGATAGCTGTGTAGATATGTCCATATTTATAGAGATAGTGGTGTAGAAATTTCCATGTTTATAGAGATAGCGGTGTAGATATTTCCATGTTTATACAAATAGCGATTTAGATATTTACATGTTTATTCAGATAGCCGTGTAGATATTTCCATGTTTATAGAGATGGCGGTGTAGATATTTCCATGTTTATAGAGATGGCGGTGTAGATACTTCCATGTTTATAGAGATAGCGGTGTACATATTTCCATCTTTATAGACATGGCGGTGTAGATATTTCCATGTTTATACAGATAGCGGTGTAGATATTTCCATGTTTATACACATAGCGGTGTATATATTTTGATGTTGATAGAGATAGCGGTGTAGATATTTTCATGTTTATAGATATAGCAGTGTAGTTATTTTCATGTTTATAGACATAGCAGTGTAGATATTTCCATGTTTATAGAGATAGCAGCGTAGATATTTTCCTGTGTATACAGATAGCGGTGTACATATTTCCATGATTATAGAGATAGCGGAGTAGATATTTCCATGTTTATAGAGATGGCGTTGTAGATATTTCCATGTTTAGTCAGATAGAGGTATAGATATTTCCATGTTTATACAGAAGGCGGTGTAGTTATTTTCATATTTATACAGATGGCGGTGTAGATATTTCCATGTTTATACAGATATCGCTGTAGATATTTCCATGTTTATAGATATAGCGTTCTAGATATTTCCATGTTTACACAGATAGCGGTGTACATATTTCCATGTTTATACAGGTAGCAGAGTACTTGTTTCCATGTTTACCCAGACAGCGTTGTAGATATTTCCAAGTTTACAGAGATATCGGTGCAGATATTTCCATGTTTATACAGATAGCAGTGTCGATATATCCATTTTTATATAGATAACAGTGTAGATATTTCCATGTTTATACAGATAGAGGTGTACATATTTCCACGTTTATACAGATAGAGGTGTAGATATTTTGACTTTCATACATATAGCGGTGGAGATATTTCCATGTTTATACAGATGTCGGTGTAGGTATTTCCATGTTTATAGAGGTGGCGGTGTAGATATTTCCACGATTATACATATAGCCATGTAGATGTTTCCATGTTTATAGAGATGGTGGTGTAGATATTTTCATTTTTATTCAGATGACTGTGTAGATATTTCCATGTTTATACAGATGGCGGTGTAGGTATTTCCATGTTTTTAGGGATAGCGGTGTAGATATTTCCATGTTTATAGGGATAGCGGTGTAGATATCTCGATGTTTGTACAGATAGAGGTATAGATATTTCCATGTTTATACAGATAGCGGTTTAGGTATTTCCATGTTTATACAGATGGCGGTGTAGGTATTTCCATGTTTTGTAGAGATGGCATTGTCGATATTTCCACATTTATACATATAGCCGTGTAGATATTTCCATGTTTATAGAGATGGCGGTGTCGATATTTCCATGTTTATAGAGATGGCGGTGTGGAAACTTCCATGTTTATAGAGATAGCGGTGTAGATGTTTCCATGTTTATAGAGATGGCGGTGTAGATATTTCCATGTTTATACAGATAGCGGTGTAGTAATTTTCAAGTTTGTTGAGATAGCGGTGTAGATATTTCCATGTTTATAGAGATAGCGGTGTAGATATTTCCCTACGTATACAGATAGCGGTGTAGATATTTCCACGTTTATAGAGATAGCGGTGTAGATATGTCCATGTTTTTACTGATAGCGGTGTAGATATTTCCATGTTTATACAGATAGCGTAGATATTTCCACGTTTATACAGATAGCGGTGTAGTTTTTTCCATGTTTATACAGATAACGGTGTAGATATTTCCACATTTATACAGATAGCAGTGTAGTCATTTCCACGTTTGTAGAGATAGCGGTGTAGATATTTCCATGTTTATACAGATAGCGGTGTAGATATTTCCATGTTTATACAGATAGCGGTGTAGATATTTCCACGTTTATAAAGATAGCTGTGTAGATATGTCCATATTTATAGAGATAGTGGTGTAGAAATTTCCATGTTTATAGAGATAGCGGTGTAGATATTTCCATGTTTATACAAATAGCGATTTAGATATTTACATGTTTATTCAGATAGCCGTGTAGATATTTCCATGTTTATAGAGATGGCGGTGTAGATATTTCCATGTTTATAGAGATGGCGGAGTAGATACTTCCATGTTTATAGAGATAGCGGTGTACATATTTCCATCTTTATAGACATGGCGGTGTAGATATTTCCATGTTTATACAGATAGCAGTGTAGATATTTCCATGTTTATACACATAGCGGTGTATATATTTTGATGTTGATAGAGATAGCGGTGTAGATATTTTCATGTTTATAGATATAGCAGTGTAGTTATTTTCATGTTTATAGACATAGCAGTGTAGATATTTCCATGTTTATAGAGATAGCAGCGTAGATATTTTCCTGTGTATACAGATAGCGGTGTACATATTTCCATGATTATAGAGATAGCGGAGTAGATATTTCCATGTTTATAGAGATTGTGGTGTAGATATTTCCATGTTTATCCAGATGGTGGTGTAGATATTTCCATGTTTATACACATAACTGTGTAGATATTTCCAAGTTTATACAGATAGCGGTGTAGATATTTTCATGTTTATAGAGATAGCTGTGTAGATATTTCCATGTTTATAGAGATAGCGTTGTACATATTTCCATGCGAATACAGATAGCGATGTAGATATTTCCAAGTTTGTAAAGATAGCGGTGTAGATATTTCCATGTTTATACACAAATCGGTGAAGATATTTTCATGTTTATACAAATAATGGTGAAGATATTTCCATGTTTATAGGGATAGCGGTGTAGATATTTCCATGTTTACACAGATAGCGGTGTAGGTATTTCCTTGTTTACACAGATAGCGGTGTAGACATTTCCATGTTTATACAGATAGCGGTGTAGATATTTCCATGTTTATTCAGATTGCATTGTAGATATTTCCCTGTTTATATAGATAGCTTTGTAGATACTTCCATGTTTACAGAGATGGTGGTGTAGATATTTTCATGTTTTTACAGATAGCGGTGTAGACCTTTCCTCGTTTATAGAGATAGCGATGTAGCTGTTTCCACGTTTATACAGACAGCGGTGGAGATATTTCCACGTTTGAATAGATAGCAGTGTAGTTATTTTTACGTTTATAGAGGTTGCGGTGTAGATGTTTCCACATTTATACATATAGCAGTGTGGATATTTCCATGTTTATAGAGATAGGTGTTCAGATATTGCCACGTTTATGGAGATAGCGGTGTAGATATTTCCATGTTTATACAGATAGCGTTGTAGATATTTCCACGTTTATACAGATAGCGGTGTAGTTTTTTCCATGTTTATACAGATAACGGTGTAGATATTTCCACATTTATACAGATAGCAGTGTAGTCATTTCCACGTTTGTAGAGATAGCGGTGTAGATATTTCCATGTTTATACAGATAGCGGTGTAGATATTTCCATGTTTATACAGATAGCGGTGTAGATATTTCCACGTTTATAAAGATAGCTGTGTAGATATGTCCATATTTATAGAGATAGTGGTGTAGAAATTTCCATGTTTATAGAGATAGCGGTGTAGATATTTCCATGTTTATACAAATAGCGATTTAGATATTTACATGTTTATTCAGATAGCCGTGTAGATATTTCCATGTTTATAGAGATGGCGGTGTAGATATTTCCATGTTTATAGAGATGGCGGTGTAGATACTTCCATGTTTATAGAGATAGCGGTGTACATATTTCCATCTTTATAGACATGGCGGTGTAGATATTTCCATGTTTATACAGATAGCGGTGTAGATATTTCCATGTTTATACACATAGCGGTGTATATATTTTGATGTTGATAGAGATAGCGGTGTAGATATTTTCATGTTTATAGATATAGCAGTGTAGTTATTTTCATGTTTATAGACATAGCAGTGTAGATATTTCCATGTTTATAGAGATAGCAGCGTAGATATTTTCCTGTGTATACAGATAGCGGTGTACATATTTCCATGATTATAGAGAAAGCGGAGTAGATATTTCCATGTTTATAGAGATGGCGTTGTAGATATTTCCATGTTTAGTCAGATAGAGGTATAGATATTTCCATGTTTATACAGAAGGCGGTGTAGTTATTTTCATATTTATACAGATGGCGGTGTAGATATTTCCATGTTTATACAGATATCGCTGTAGATATTTCCATGTTTATAGATATAGCGTTCTAGATATTTCCATGTTTACACAGATAGCGGTGTACATATTTCCATGTTTATACAGGTAGCAGAGTACTTGTTTCCATGTTTACCCAGACAGCGTTGTAGATATTTCCAAGTTTACAGAGATATCGGTGCAGATATTTCCATGTTTATACAGATAGCAGTGTCGATATATCCATTTTTATATAGATAACAGTGTAGATATTTCCATGTTTATACAGATAGAGGTGTACATATTTCCACGTTTATACAGATAGAGGTGTAGATATTTTGACTTTCATACATATAGCGGTGGAGATATTTCCATGTTTATACAGATGTCGGTGTAGGTATTTCCATGTTTATAGAGGTGGCGGTGTAGATATTTCCACGATTATACATATAGCCATGTAGATGTTTCCATGTTTATAGAGATGGTGGTGTAGATATTTTCATTTTTATTCAGATGACTGTGTAGATATTTCCATGTTTATACAGATGGCGGTGTAGGTATTTCCATGTTTTTAGGGATAGCGGTGTAGATATTTCCATGTTTATAGGGATAGCGGTGTAGATATCTCGATGTTTGTACAGATAGAGGTATAGATATTTCCATGTTTATACAGATAGCGGTTTAGGTATTTCCATGTTTATACAGATGGCGGTGTAGGTATTTCCATGTTTTGTAGAGATGGCATTGTCGATATTTCCACATTTATACATATAGCCGTGTAGATATTTCCATGTTTATAGAGATGGCGGTGTCGATATTTCCATGTTTATAGAGATGGCGGTGTGGAAACGTCCATGTTTATAGAGATAGCGGTGTAGATGTTTCCATGTTTATAGAGATGGCGGTGTAGATATTTCCATGTTTATACAGATAGCGGTGTAGTAATTTTCAAGTTTGTTGAGATAGCGGTGTAGATATTTCCATGTTTATAGAGATAGCGGTGTAGATATTTCCCTACGTATACAGATAGCGGTGTAGATATTTCCACGTTTATAGAGATAGCGGTGTAGATATGTCCATGTTTTTACTGATAGCGGTGTAGATATTTCCATGTTTATACAGATAGCGTAGATATTTCCACGTTTATACAGATAGCGGTGTAGTTTTTTCCATGTTTATACAGATAACGGTGTAGATATTTCCACATTTATACAGATAGCAGTGTAGTCATTTCCACGTTTGTAGAGATAGCGGTGTAGATATTTCCATGTTTATACAGATAGCGGTGTAGATATTTCCATGTTTATACAGATAGCGGTGTAGATATTTCCACGTTTATAAAGATAGCTGTGTAGATATGTCCATATTTATAGAGATAGTGGTGTAGAAATTTCCATGTTTATAGAGATAGCGGTGTAGATATTTCCATGTTTATACAAATAGCGATTTAGATATTTACATGTTTATTCAGATAGCCGTGTAGATATTTCCATGTTTATAGAGATGGCGGTGTAGATATTTCCATGTTTATAGAGATGGCGGTGTAGATACTTCCATGTTTATAGAGATAGCGGTGTACATATTTCCATCTTTATAGACATGGCGGTGTAGATATTTCCATGTTTATACAGATAGCAGTGTAGATATTTCCATGTTTATACACATAGCGGTGTATATATTTTGATGTTGATAGAGATAGCGGTGTAGATATTTTCATGTTTATAGATATAGCAGTGTAGTTATTTTCATGTTTATAGACATAGCAGTGTAGATATTTCCATGTTTATAGAGATAGCAGCGTAGATATTTTCCTGTGTATACAGATAGCGGTGTACATATTTCCATGATTATAGAGATAGCGGAGTAGATATTTCCATGTTTATAGAGATGGCGTTGTAGATATTTCCATGTTTAGTCAGATAGAGGTATAGATATTTCCATGTTTATACAGAAGGCGGTGTAGTTATTTTCATATTTATACAGATGGCGGTGTAGATATTTCCATGTTTATACAGATATCGCTGTAGATATTTCCATGTTTATAGATATAGCGTTCTAGATATTTCCATGTTTACACAGATAGCGGTGTACATATTTCCATGTTTATACAGGTAGCAGAGTACTTGTTTCCATGTTTACCCAGACAGCGTTGTAGATATTTCCAAGTTTACAGAGATATCGGTGCAGATATTTCCATGTTTATACAGATAGCAGTGTCGATATATCCATTTTTATATAGATAACAGTGTAGATATTTCCATGTTTATACAGATAGAGGTGTACATATTTCCACGTTTATACAGATAGAGGTGTAGATATTTTGACTTTCATACATATAGCGGTGGAGATATTTCCATGTTTATACAGATGTCGGTGTAGGTATTTCCATGTTTATAGAGGTGGCGGTGTAGATATTTCCACGATTATACATATAGCCATGTAGATGTTTCCATGTTTATAGAGATGGTGGTGTAGATATTTTCATTTTTATTCAGATGACTGTGTAGATATTTCCATGTTTATACAGATGGCGGTGTAGGTATTTCCATGTTTTTAGGGATAGCGGTGTAGATATTTCCATGTTTATAGGGATAGCGGTGTAGATATCTCGATGTTTGTACAGATAGAGGTATAGATATTTCCATGTTTGTACAGATAGCGGTTTAGGTATTTCCATGTTTATACAGATGGCGGTGTAGGTATTTCCATGTTTTGTAGAGATGGCATTGTCGATATTTCCACATTTATACATATAGCCGTGTAGATATTTCCATGTTTATAGAGATGGCGGTGTCGATATTTCCATGTTTATAGAGATGGCGGTGTGGAAACTTCCATGTTTATAGAGATAGCGGTGTAGATGTTTCCATGTTTATAGAGATGGCGGTGTAGATATTTCCATGTTTATACAGATAGCGGTGTAGTAATTTTCAAGTTTGTTGAGATAGCGGTGTAGATATTTCCATGTTTATAGAGATAGCGGTGTAGATATTTCCCTGCGTATACAGATAGCGGTGTAGATATTTCCACGTTTATAGAGATAGCGGTGTAGATATGTCCATGTTTTTACTGATAGCGGTGTAGATATTTCCATGTTTATACAGATAGCGGTGTAGATACTTCCATGTTTATGCAGATAGAGGTATACATATTTCCATGTTTATACAGATAGCGGTGTACTTATCTCCATGTTTATATAGATGGCGGTGTAGATATTTCAATGTTTATACAGATGGTGGTGTAGGTATTTCCATGTTTTATAGAGATGGCGGTATAGATATTTCCACGTTTATAAATATATCCGATATTTCCACGTTTATAGAGGTGGCGGTGTAGGTATTTCCACGTTTATACAGATAGCGGTGTAGATATTTCCATGTTAATAGAGATAGCAGTGTACAAATTTCCATGTTTATACAGGAAGTGTTGTAGATATTTCCATGTTTATACAGATAATGGTGTAGGTATTTCCATGTTTATAGGGATAGTGGTGAAGATATTTCCACGTTTATACAGATAGCGGTGTAGATATTTCCATGTTTATGGAGATAGCAGTGTAGATATTTCCATGTTTATTCATATAGCGGTGTAGATATTTCCATGTTTATACAGATAGAAGTGTAGATATTTCCATATTTTTACAGATGGCGGTGTAGATATTTCCATGTTTATACAAATAGCGGTGTAGTTATTTCCATGTTTATAGTGTTAGCGGTGTAGATATTTCCATGTTCATAGAGATTGTGGTGAAGATATTTCCACGTTTATACAGATAGCGGTGTAGATATTTCCATCTTTCTTCAGTTAGCGGTGTAGATATTTCCATGTTGATAGAGATAGCGGTGTAGATATTTCCATGTTTATACAGATAGTGGTGTAGATATTTCCATGTTTATAGAGATAGCTGTGTACATATTAACATGCTTATACAGATAGCGATGTAGATATTTCCACGTTTATAGAGATAGCGGTGTAGATATTTCCATGTTTATACAGAAATCGGTGTAGATATTTCCTTGTTTGCACAGATAGCGGTGTAGATATATCCACGTTTATACAGATAGCGGTGTAGGTATTTCCATGTTTATTCAGATAGCGGTGTGGATATTTTCATGTTTATAGAGGTAGCGGTGTAGATATTTCCATGTTTATAGAGATGGCGTTTTGGATGTTTCCATGTTTATACTGATAACGGTGTAGACATTTCCACGTTTATAGAGATAGCGGTGTAGGTATTTCCATATTTATAGAGATAGCACTGTAGATATTTCCCGGTGTATACAGATAGCGGTGTAGTTATTTCCACGTTTATAGAGATAGCGGTGTAGATAATTCCATGTTTTTACAGATAGCTGTGTAGATATTTCCATGTTTATAGAGATAGCAGAGTAGATATTTCCATGTTTATACAGATAACGGTGTAGGTATTTCCATGTTTATAGATATAGCGGTGTAGATATTGCCACGTTTATAGAGATATTGGTGTAGATATTTCCATGTTTATACAGATAGCGGTGTAGATATTTCCACGTTTATACAGATAGCGGTGTAGCTGTTTCCATGTTTATGCAGATAGCGATGTAGATATTTCCACATTTATACACATAGCAATGTAGATATTTCCACGTTTATAGAGACAGCGGTGTAGATATTTCCATGTTTATAGAGATAACGGTGTAGATATTTCCATGTTTATACAGATGATGGTGTAGGTATTTCCATGTTTATGGAGATAGCTGTGTAGATATTTCCATGTTCATACAGAGAGCTGTGTAGATAATTCCATGTTTATACAGATAGCAGTGTAGATATTTCCATCTTTATAGAGATAGCGGTGTAGATATTTCCATGTTTATACAGAGAACAGTGTAGATATTTCCATGTTTATTGAGATACCGATGTAGGTGTTTCTATGATTATACAGATAGCGGTGTAGATATTTCCATGTTTATACAGATAGCAGTTTAGATATTTCCATGTTTATACACAGAGCAGTGTAGATATATCCATGTTTACACAGATGGCGGTGTAGATATTTCCATGTTTATAGAGATGGTGGTGTAGATATTTGCACGTTGACAGAGATGGCGGTATAGTTATTTACATTTTTATAGAGATGGCGGTGTAGGTATTTCCATGTTTAAACAGATAGGGGTGTAGATATTTCCATGTTTATAGAGATGGCGGTGTACATATTTCGATGTTTATAGAGATAGCAGTGTAGATACTTCCATGTTTATACAGATAGCGGTGTAGATATTTCCTTGTTTATACAGATGGCGGTGTAGATATTTCCATGATTATCAAGATAGCGGTGTAAACATTTCCATGTTTATTGAGATACCGGTGTAGGTGTTTCCATGTTTATTCAAATGGCAGTGTAGATATTTCCATGTTCATACAGATTACGCTGTAGGTATTTCCATGTTTATAGTGATAATGGTGTAGATATTTCCATGTTTATACAGATAGTGGTGTAGCTGTTTCCATGTTTTTACGTTTGGCGGTTTGAATATTTCCATGTTTATAAAGATAGTGGTGTAGACATTTACATATTTATACAGATGGCGGTGTAGATATTTCCATGTTTATACAGACGGTGGTGTAGATTTTCCATGTTTATACAGATGGAGGAGTAGATATTTCCATGTTTATATGGATGGCGGTGTAGATATTTCCATGGTTATACAGATGACAGTTTAGATATTTCCATGTGTATGCAGATGGTGGTGTAGATATTTCCATGTTTTTACAGATGGCGTTGTAGAAATTTCCATGTTCATATAGAGGGCGGTGTAGATATTTCGATGTTTATTCAGATAGTGCTGTAGATATTTCCATGTTTATAGAGATGGCAGGGTAGATGTTTCCATGTTTATGGAGATAGCGGTGTAGATATTTCGATGTTTATAGAGATAGCGGTGTAGATGTTTCCTTGTTTTTACAGATGGCAGTGGAGATATTTCCATGTTTATAAAGATAGCGGTGTAGATATTTCCATATTTATACAGATGGCAGTGTACATATTTCAATGTTTATACAGATGGCGTTGTAGATATTTCCATGTTTATACAGAAGGCAGAGTGGATATTTCCATGTTTATGCAGATGGCGGTGTAGATACTTCCATGTTTATACAGATAGCAGTGTAAATATTTCCATGTTTATAGAGATAACGGTGTAGATATTTCCATGTTATACAGATGACGGTGTAGGTATTTCCATGTTTATAGAGCTACCGGTGTACATATTTTCATGTTCATGCAGAGAGCTGTGTAGACATTTCCATGTTTATTCAGATGGCGGTGTGGATATTTCCATGTTTATATAGATGGCGGTGTAGATATTTCCATGCTTATACAGATAGCTGTATAGATATTTCCATTTTTATAGAGATGACGGTGTAGATTTTTCCCTGTTTATAGGGATAGCGGTTTAGATATTTCCATGTTTATACAGATAGTGGTGTAGATATTTCCATGTTTACACAGATAGCTGTGTAGATATTTCCATGTTTACACAGATAGCGGTGTAGATATTTTCATGATTATATAGATAGCTGTGTAGTTATTTCCATGTTTATACAGATAGCGGTGTAGATATTTCCAGGTTTAAACAGATAATGGTGGAGATATGTCCAGGTTTATACAGATAGCGGCGGAGCTATTTCCACGTTTATACAGATATTGGTGTAGATATTTCCATGTTTGTATAGATAGCGGTGTACATATTTCCATGTTTATACAGATCGCGGTGTAGATATTTCCATGTTTATACAGATGGTGGTGTAGATATTTCCAGTTTTATACAGATGGCGGTGTAGATATTTCCATGTTTATACAGATGGCGGTGTAGATGTTTCCATGTTTATACAGATGGCGGTGTAGTTATTTCCATCTTTATACTGATGGCGGGGTAGATATTTCCATGTTTATAGAGATGGTGGTGTAGATATTTCAATGTTTATAGAGATAGCGGTGTAGATATTTCAATGTTTATTCAGGTAGCGGTGTAGATAATTCCATGTTTATACGGATAGCGGTGTTAATATTTCCCTGTTTATAGGGATAGCGGTGTAGATATTTCCATGTTTATACAGAGAGCTGTATAGATATTTCCATGTTTATTCCTATAGTGGTTTAGATATTTCCATCTTTGTAGAGATAGCGCTGTAGATATTTCCATGTTTATGCGGATAACAGTGTAGATATTTCCATGTTTATTGACATACCAGTATAGGTGTTTCCGTATTTATACAGATAGCGGTGTAGATATTTCCATGTTCATACAGATAGCGGTGTATACATTTACATGTTTATACACAGGGCGGTGCAGATATTTCCATGTTTATACAGATGTCAGTGTAGATGTTTCCATGTTTATACTGATGGCGGAGCTGATATTTCCAAGTTTTTACACATGGTGGTGTTGATATTCCCACGTTTATACAGACGGTGGTGTAGATATTTCCATTTTTATACAGATGACTGTGTAGATATTTCCTTGTTTATACAGATGGCGGTGTAGATATTTCCATGTTTTTAGAGATAACGGTGTAGATATTTCCATGTTCATAGAGATAGCGGTGTAGATATTTCCACGTTTGTAGAGGCAGCGGTTTAGATATTTCCACGTTTATACTGATAGCGGTGTAGATATTTGCAAGTTTATAGAGACAGCGGTGTAGATATTTCCACATTTATGGAGATAGAGGTGTAGATGTTTCCACGATTATAGAGACAGCGGTGTAGATATTTCCATGTTCATGCAGATAGCACTGTAGATATTTCCATGTTTATAGTGATAATGGTGTAGATATTTCCATGTTTATACAGATAGCGGTGTAGCTGTTTCCATGTTTTTACATTTGGGGTGTGAATATTTCCATGTTTATAAAGATAGTGGTGTAGATATTTACATATTTATATAGATGGCGGTGTAGATATTTCCATGTATATACAGACGGCGGTGAAGATTTTCCATGTTTATACAGATGGAGGTGTATATATTTCTATGTTTATATGGATGGCGGTGTAGATATTTCCATGGTTATACAGATGACAGTGTAGATATTTCCATGTGTATGCAGATGGCGGTGTAGATATTTCCATGTTTATACAGATGGCGGTGTAGATATTTCCATGTTCATACAGAGGGCGGTGTAGATATTTCCATGTTCATTCAGATAGTGCTGTAGATATTTCCATGTTTATAGAGATGGCAGGGTAGATGTTTCCATGTTTATAGAGATAGCAGTGTAGATATTTCAATGTTTATAGAGATAGCGGTGTAGATGTTTCCTTGTTTATACAGATGGTGGTGTAGATATTTCCATGTTCACAAAGATAGCGGTGTAGATATTTCCATATTTATACAGATGGCAGTGGACATATTTCAATGTTTATACAGATGGCGTTGTAGATATTTCCATGTTTATACAGAGGGCAGAGTAGATATTTCCATGTTTATGCAGATGGCGGTGTAGATATTTCCATGTTTATACAAATAGCGGTGTAGATATTTCCACGTTTATAGAGATAGTGGTGTAGATATTTCCATGTTTATACTGAAAGCGGTGTAGATATTTCCATGTTTATACAGATAACAGTGTAGATATTTCCATGTTTATATAAATAGCGGTGTAGATATTTCATTGTTTATACAGACAGCTTTGTAGATGTTTCCACGTCTATAGAGATAGCAGTGAAGATATTTCCATGTTTATACAGACAACGGTGTAGGTATTTACATGTTTATAGAGACAGCGGTGTAGATATTTCCATGTTTCTACAGATAGCGGTGTAGATATTTCCATGTTTATAGAGATAACGGTGTAGATATTTCCACGTTTATACAGATGACGGTTTAGGTAGTTCCATGTTTATGGAGATAGCTGTGTAGATATTTCCATGTTCATACAGAGAGCTCTGTAGATAATTCCATGTTTATACAGATAGCAGTGTAGATATTTCCATCTTTATAGAGATAGCGGTGTAGATATTTCCATGTTTATACAGAGAACAGTGTAGATATTTCCATGTTTATTGAGATACCGATGTAGGTGTTTCTATGATTATACAGATAGCGGTGTAGATATTTCCATGTTTATACAGATAGCAGTTTAGATATTTCCATGTTTATACACAGAGCAGTGTAGATATATCCATGTTTACACAGATGGCGGTGTAGATATTTCCATGTTTATAGAGATGGTGGTGTAGTTATTACCATGTTTATAGAGGTGGCGGTGTAGATATTTCCATGTTTATACATATAGCCGTGTAGATATTTCCTATTTATAGAGATGGCGGTGTAGATATTTCCATTTCTATTCAGAAGACTGAGTAGATATTTCCATGTTTATACAGATGGCGGTGTAGATATTTCTATACTTTTAGAGATAGCGGTGTAGATATTTCCCTGTTTATACACATAGCGATGTAGATATTTCCATGTTTATTCAGATAGCGGTGTAGATATTTCCATGTTTATTTATATAGCGGTGTAGATATTTCCACATTTATACAGATAGCGGTGTAGATATTTCGACTTTTATACATATAGCGCTGTGGATTTTTCCATGTTTTTACAGATAGAGGTATAGATATTTCCATGTTTATACAGACAGCAGTGTAGTTATTTCTATGTTTATATAGATGGTGGTGTAATTTCAATGTTTATACAGATTGCGGTGTAGGTATTTCCATGTTTTATAGAGATTGCGGTGTAGATATTTCCACGTTTATACATATAGCCGTTTAGATATTTCCATGTTTATAGAGTTGGCGGTGTAGATATTTCCACGTTTGTACAGATATCGGTGTAGATATTTCCATGTTTATACAGATAGCGGTGTAGATATTTCAATGTTTATACAGGTAGCGGTGTAGATATTTCCACGTTTATACAGATAGCGGTGTAGATATTTCCATCTTCAGGTAGCGGTGTAGATGTTAACATGTTTCTAGAGATACCGGTGTAGATATTTCCATGTTTATAGAGTTGGTGGTGTAGATATTTCCATGTTTATACAGTGAGAGGTGTAGATATTTTCATTTTAACACACATAGCGGTGTAGATATTTCCATGTTTAAACAGATAGCGGTGTAGATATTTTCATGTTTATAGAGATAGCGGTGTAGATATTTCCATGTTTATACAGATAGCGGTATACATATTTCCATGCATATACAGATAGCGGTTTAGATATTTCCACGTTTATAGAGATAGCGGTGTAGATAATTCCATGTTTATACAGAAATCTGTGTAGATATTTCCATGTTTATACAGATAACAGTGTAGATATTTCCATGTTTATAGAGATAGCAGTGTAGATATTTCCATGTTTACACAGATAGCGGTGTATATATTTCCTTGTTTATTCAGATAGCAGTGCAGATATTTCCGTGTTTATATAGATAGCTTGTTGATATTTCCATGTTTATAGAGATGGCTGTGCAGATATTTTCATGTTTATACAGGTAGCGTTGTAGATATTTCCATGTTTATACTGATCGCGGTAGAGATATTTCCATGTTCATACAGATAATGGTGTAGATATTTCCATGTTTATGGAGATAGCGGTGTAGATATTTCCATGTTTATACATATAGCGGTGTAGATATTTATGTTTATACAGATAGCAGTGTAAATATTTCCATGTTTATGCAGATGGCGGTGTAGATATTTCCATGTTTATACAGATAGCGGTGTAGGTATTTCCATGTTTATACAGTTTGTGATGTAGATATTTCCATGTTTATAGAGATAGCGGTGTAGATATTTCCACGTTTATACAGATTGCGGTATAGATATTTCCATCTTTCTTCAGGTAGCGGTGTAGATAGTTCCATGTTTATAGAGATAGCGGTGTAGATATTTCCATGTTTATAGAGATTGTGGTGTAGATATTTCCATGTTTATCCAGATGGTGGTGTAGATATTTCCATGTTTATACACATAACTGTGTAGATATTTCCAAGTTTATACAGATAGCGGTGTAGATATTTTCATGTTTATAGAGATAGCTGTGTAGATATTTCCATGTTTATAGAGATAGCGTTGTACATATTTCCATGCGAATACAGATAGCGATGTAGATATTTCCAAGTTTGTAAAGATAGCGGTGTAGATATTTCCATGTTTATACACAAATCGGTGAAGATATTTCCATGTTTATACAAATAATGGTGAAGATATTTCCATGTTTATAGGGATAGCGGTGTAGATATTTCCATGTTTACACAGATAGCGGTGTAGGTATTTCCTTGTTTACACAGATAGCGGTGTAGACATTTCCATGTTTATACAGATAGCGGTGTAGATATTTCCATGTTTATTCAGATTGCATTGTAGATATTTCCCTGTTTATATAGATAGCTTTGTAGATACTTCCATGTTTACAGAGATGGTGGTGTAGATATTTTCATGTTTTTACAGATAGCGGTGTAGACCTTTCCTCGTTTATAGAGATAGCGATGTAGCTGTTTCCACGTTTATACAGACAGCGGTGGAGATATTTCCACGTTTGAATAGATAGCAGTGTAGTTATTTTTACGTTTATAGAGGTTGCGGTGTAGATGTTTCCACATTTATACATATAGCAGTTTAGATATTTCCATGTTTATAGAGATAGGTGTTCAGATATTGCCACGTTTATGGAGATAGCGGTGTAGATATTTCCATGTTTATACAGATAGCGTTGTAGATATTTCCACGTTTATACAGATAGCGGTGTAGTTTTTTCCATGTTTATACAGATAACGGTGTAGATATTTCCACATTTATACAGATAGCAGTGTAGTCATTTCCACGTTTGTAGAGATAGCGGTGTAGATATTTCCATGTTTATACAGATAGCGGTGTAGATATTTCCATGTTTATACAGATAGCGGTGTAGACATTTCCACGTTTATAAAGATAGCTGTGTAGATATGTCCATATTTATAGAGATAGTGGTGTAGAAATTTCCATGTTTATAGAGATAGCGGTGTAGATATTTCCATGTTTATACAAATAGCGATTTAGATATTTACATGTTTATTCAGATAGCCGTGTAGATATTTCCATGTTTATAGAGATGGCGGTGTAGATATTTCCATGTTTATAGAGATGGCGGTGTAGATACTTCCATGTTTATAGAGATAGCGGTGTACATATTTCCATCTTTATAGACATGGCGGTGTAGATATTTCCATGTTTATACAGATAGCGGTGTAGATATTTCCATGTTTATACAGATAGCGGTGTATATATTTTGATGTTGATAGAGATAGCAGTGTAGATATTTTCATGTTTATAGATATAGCAGTGTAGTTATTTTCATGTTTATAGACATAGCAGTGTAGATATTTCCATGTTTATAGAGATAGCAGCGTAGATATTTTCCTGTGTATACAGATAGCGGTGTACATATTTCCATGATTATAGAGATAGCGGAGTAGATATTTCCATGTTTATAGAGATGGCGTTGTAGATATTTCCATGTTTAGTCAGATAGAGGTATAGATATTTCCATGTTTATACAGAAGGCGGTGTAGTTATTTTCATATTTATACAGATGGCGGTGTAGATATTTCCATGTTTATACAGATATCGCTGTAGATATTTCCATGTTTATAGATATAGCGTTCTAGATATTTCCATGTTTACACAGATAGCGGTGTACATATTTCCATGTTTATACAGGTAGCAGAGTACTTGTTTCCATGTTTACCCAGACAGCGTTGTAGATATTTCCAAGTTTACAGAGATATCGGTGCAGATATTTCCATGTTTATACAGATAGCAGTGTCGATATATCCATTTTTATATAGATAACAGTGTAGATATTTCCATGTTTATACAGATAGAGTTGTACATATTTCCACGTTTATACAGATAGAGGTGTAGATATTTTGACTTTCATACATATAGCGGTGGAGATATTTCCATGTTTATACAGATGTCGGTGTAGGTATTTCCATGTTTATAGAGGTGGCGGTGTAGATATTTCCACGATTATACATATAGCCATGTAGATGTTTCCATGTTTATAGAGATGGTGGTGTAGATATTTTCATTTTTATTCAGATGACTGTGTAGATATTTCCATGTTTATACAGATGGCGGTGTAGGTATTTCCATGTTTTTAGGGATAGCGGTGTAGATATTTCCATGTTTATAGGGATAGCGGTGTAGATATCTCGATGTTTGTACAGATAGAGGTATAGATATTTCCATGTTTATACAGATAGCGGTTTAGGTATTTCCATGTTTATACAGATGGCGGTGTAGGTATTTCCATGTTTTGTAGAGATGGCATTGTCGATATTTCCACATTTATACATATAGCCGTGTAGATATTTCCATGTTTATAGAGATGGCGGTGTCGATATTTCCATGTTTATAGAGATGGCGGTGTGGAAACTTCCATGTTTATAGAGATAGCGGTGTAGATGTTTCCATGTTTATAGAGATGGCGGTGTAGATATTTCCATGTTTATACAGATAGTGGTGTAGTAATTTTCAAGTTTGTTGAGATAGCGGTGTAGATATTTCCATGTTTATAGAGATAGCGGTGTAGATATTTCCCTGCGTATACAGATAGCGGTGTAGATATTTCCACGTTTATAGAGATAGCGGTGTAGATATGTCCATGTTTTTACTGATAGCGGTGTAGATATTTCCATGTTTATACAGATAGCGGTGTAGATACTTCCATGTTTATGCAGATAGAGGTATACATATTTCCATGTTTATACAGATAGCGGTGTACTTATCTCCATGTTTATATAGATGGCGGTGTAGATATTTCAATGTTTATACAGATGGTGGTGTAGGTATTTCCATGTTTTATAGAGATGGCGGTATAGATATTTCCACGTTTATAAATATATCCGATATTTCCACGTTTATAGAGGTGGCGGTGTAGGTATTTCCACGTTTATACAGATAGCGGTGTAGATATTTCCATGTTAATAGAGATTGCAGTGTACAAATTTCCATGTTTATACAGGAAGTGTTGTAGATATTTCCATGTTTATACAGATAATGGTGTAGGTATTTCCATGTTTATAGGGATAGTGGTGAAGATATTTCCACGTTTATACAGATAGCGGTGTAGATATTTCCATGTTTATGGAGATAGCAGTGTAGATATTTCCATGTTTATTCATATAGCGGTGTAGATATTTCCATGTTTATACAGATAGAACTGTAGATATTTCCATATTTTTACAGATGGCGGTGTAGATATTTCCATGTTTATACAAATAGCGGTGTAGTTATTTCCATGTTTATAGTGTTAGCGGTGTAAATATTTCCATGTTCATAGAGATAGTGGTGAAGGTATTTCCACGTTTATACAGATAGCGGTGTAGATATTTCCATCTTTCTTCAGTTAGCGGTGTAGATATTTCCATGTTGATAGAGATAGCGGTGTAGATATTTCCATGTTTATACACATAGCGGTGTAGATATTTCCATATTGATACACATAGCGGTGTAGATATTTCCATGTTTATACAGATAGTGGTGTAGATATTTCCATGTTTATAGAGATAGCAGTGTACATATTAACATGCTTATACAGATAGCGATGTAGATATTTCCACGTTTATAGAGATAGCGGTGTAGATATTTCCATGTTTATACAGAAATCGGTGTAGATATTTCCTTGTTTACACAGATAGCGGTGTAGATATATCCACGTTTATACAGATAGCGGTGTAGGTATTTCCATGTTTATTCAGATAGCGGTGTAGATATTTTCATGTTTATAGAGGTAGCGGTGTAGATATTTCCATGTTTATAGAGATGGCGTTTTGGATGTTTCCATGTTTATTCAGATAACGGTGTAGACATTTCCACGTTTATAGAGATAGCGGTGTAGGTATTTCCATATTTATAGAGATAGCACTGTAGATATTTCCCTGTGTATACAGATAGCGGTGTAGTTATTTCCACGTTTATAGAGATAGCGGTGTAGATAATTCCATGTTTTTACAGATAGCTGTGTAGATATTTCCATGTTTATATAGATAGCGGAGTAGATATTTCCATGTTTATACAGATAGCGGTGTAGGTATTTCCATGTTTATAGATGTAGCGGTGTAGATATTGCCACGTTTATAGAGATAGTGGTGTAGATATTTCCATGTTTATACAGATAGCGGTGTAGATATTTCCACGTTTATACAGATAGCGGTGTAGCTGTTTCCATGTTTATGCAGATAGCGATGTAGATATTTCCACATTTATACACATAGCAGTGTAGATATTTCCACGTTTATAGAGACAGCGGTGTAGATATTTCCATGTTTATACAGATTGCGGTGTAGATATTTCCACCTTTATAGAGACAGCGGTGTACATATTTCCAAGTTTATATAGATAGCGGTGTAGATATTTCCACGTTTATAGAGGCAGCGGTGTATATATTTCCACGTTTATACTGATAGCAGTGTAGATATTGCCAAGTTTATAGAGACAGTGGTGTAGATATTTCCACGTTTATAGAGATAGCGGTCTATATATTTCCACGATTATAGAGACAGCCTTGTAGATATTTCCACGTTTATACAGATAGCGGTGTAGATATTTCCATGTTTATTTTGTGCAGGAAGAAGGTAGAAATAAGATGGGGCAATATTTTAGGCCGTATCATTGGCTTGACTATTTTATCTGGGTAACTTTTTTTACTAGGCAGGCTAACAAAACTGAATATTTAGCTTTTAGCCTTTGGAATAGAGGTAAGGAATGAGAACAGATTTATTAGTGGAATAATCAAATATATTTGCTACAGAACCTGGAAATCAACAATGTTTAGAAGTAAACTCCAACTTTCTTTCAAAATCTTTTCCCTCTCATTCATTCCCTGTTTTAGTCATTGGCAGTTGATTTTTCTCACTCAAAAAGTTAAGAGTAATTTTTACATATTCTTCTCTTTTTTTCACCTTTATATCAATTTGGCTAAAAAATATTATGGAGGGAATGTCCTACCTTATTTCTAAATTTTCCCCTCTTCTTTATTACTACTATTTATCCAACCCTGACTTAGTTCCATCCCACATTTTTTCCCCCTATGGGATATTTTTTTTCTTCCAATTTTAATGTATTCTACTCAACAATCTACTTGCAACAGATTATACTTTGTAACAGACACCTATGGCCAGGTATCCACTTCGCATAGATCCATCAATAAGTCTTACTGCCTCCAGGACAGAATTCAAATATTTTATCATGATATTAGCTCCTCACGATACTGCTCTTTTTCAGTAGTCTAATGTCCTCCTTCACATTTCCCCCAAAAATTCCGTACTCTGGTCAAAACAAATTACTTGTGAGTTCAGCAACACAGTGTCCTCTAATTCTTGGGTATTATGCAAACCTCTTTTCCTCTGCCCGAAAACCTCATTCCATGACTTTTCTTTTTCTTCTTCTTCTCATTTTTCCTCTCCTTCATCCTCTCCCTATCCTCCCCACCTTCTCTTCCCTCTTTTCTCCCCATTCCTCTCCCCTCTTTCCTCCTCCTACATTTCTCCTCCCTCCTTCCTCCACCTCCCTTGCCTTCTTCCTCTCCTTTCCTTTTTCTTCCTTCTTCTCCCTTCTGCCTTCTTTGTTCCTTCCTTTTCTTTCTTTCTTTCTTTCTTTCTTTCTTTCTTTCTTTCTTTCTTTCTTTTCTTTGTGTTTGATATGTCCTTCCACCATTTATGCTCAGGTTTCTTAGCAAAAGTTTCTTGTGAGTTGAGGTTTCTTGTGCAGGGAATTTTCCCTTATAGACTATCCCTCCACATTGCCACTACCACCCCCTACACACACACACACACACAGACACACACACACAGACACACGTGTATTGATTTATCTCCATGACTGAATTCTAAGTGCCTTGAGGCATAGTTCCTACCCTGTCTAATTCATTTGTGGACCCTAGAACAGAACAAGCACTTAATAAATGTAGATTGACCAAATGATTGAACAAAGAACATGTGCAGTTATTCAAATGCCAAATATTTGAGATTTTTGGTTATTTCTTCTTCCTTGTGAGATACATGTGCTCTATTCCATGAAAAAGCAGATTTAAATAAAATATCAAGGGAAGATATTTTTAACAGTACTTACATTTGTGCTAAGAATGTTATATTATTTCTAGGTTTTTGTTTTAGTATGAAAAATGAAGCTAAGTCCTCAAACTATATAATGAGGCTTTATTGAAGAAGAATTAATCTGGGCCAAGCATTTCTCATATTTTAATAGACATACAGGTACTTTTGCCATATTATAACAGAAATATTGTATTTAGAAATGAGTGGACTTAAAGAAAATGAGTGGACTTAAGTTGTAACATAGTCATCTTGTGGTAAGTCTTTTTGGTTTATAGAAATGATTGTTTAGGAGGCTGAGGTGGACAGATCACTTTAGGTCAGGAGTTCAAGACCAGCCTGGCCAACATGGTGAAACCCCATCTCTACTAAAAACACAAAAATTAGCTGGGCATGATGGCGTGCCACTGTAATCCCTGCTACTCCAGAGGGTTGAACCTGGGAGGTGGAGGTTGCAGTGAGCTGAGATGGCACCACTGCACTCCAGCCTGGGTGACAAAAAAAGACTCTGTCCTGGAAAAAAAAATGATATTTAGATTTCCTAAAAAGACTTCTTTTCACATACGTGGGCCACTATGCACCTGCCCTACACACCGCAGGTCTAGTATATTAGTCTTTTATGGCTGCCATAACAAAGTACCTCAGACTGTGTTACTCAAACAATAGAAATTTATTTTTTCTTGATTATTGAGGCCAGACATCCAAGTTCAAAATGTCAGCAGGATTGATTGAGTTTTGTGTCCTTTCTTCTTGGCTTATAGATGGCTGTTTTCTCCCTGTGTCTTCACATGGTCATTCTAAACCTGACTATGACCTAAACTCTAGTTTAAGTACACCAGCCATATTGGATTAGGGCCACCCTGGTTACCTCATTTTAACTTAGTTATCTCTGTAAAGGCTGTATTTCCAATACAGTCACTTTCAGTAGTACTTTGGGTTAACACTTCAACATAGGAATTTTGGGAGGCATGATTTAACCCATAATAACCAAGTTCCAGACAACTAGAAGCAGCTTCTATGTTCTAGGGCCTGCTGACATCATTAAAACTAGCCAGTCCTAGGCTTGCTTACCCTGCCTCCCCTGCTTTTTCTCCTAGAAACCAGAAGAAAGTTTCTTACCCACATTTCACTCCTCTTCCTCTGCCTCCTGACTGACGCTGGGACTTTCCCACGTGCTCCCTCTTCTTGGAGAGGAGGTGTCTAGAGACACCCAAGAGGAGGTCTATATTCTGGGTGACCAAATAATCTGTATAACAGACCCCCATGACACGAATTTACCTATATAACAAACCCACATATGTACCCCGAAGTTAAAATAAAAACTTTTTTTAAAAAGTAAAAAACAACTCATAGAGCTGAATACTGGAAAATAGGAACTTTACCATATGTAAATTTATAAATAAATTTGAAAATGAAATGACCAACTTTTAAAGTTGAAAAATTCTGAGATGAGGAAGTTTATAATATATGGCTTATTTATTATACCGTTATTTATGAAAATGAAACTATTATTTTACCATATATATTTCTCTTTACTCTAAAAATATATCATGAAGTCAGGAGTTCGAGACCAACCCGGACAACATGGTGAAACCCTGTATCTACTAAAAATATAAAAATTAGCCAGGTGTGGTGGCACATGCCTGTAATCCCAGCTACTGGGGAGGCTGAGATGGGAGAATCGCTTGAACCCAGGAGGCAGAGGTTGCAGTGAGCTGAGATCACGGCACTGCACTCCAGCCTGGGTGACAGGGTGAGATCCCATCTCAAACAAAAGAAAAAAGAAAAAAATACATATAAGCTATTTTATTTATAAAACTGCTTAGTATTAGGTATGTTCACAGTTTCTGAACACTTTGCAAATTGGACAATAAAACTAATTTTTAATATGAAAGAAATTGTTTAGCCTATTTTCAGATTTTCAAACAATACCGTTCTAACCTCTGCCCCTTCCAAGATATCAAATTTTATTGTACATTTATTGAAAAGAGGATCACTTTAGATTTTACCAAAGTAGCTAGTATGAAAAAAAAATCAAGCCTTGCTATTGTGATTAAATAAGAACATGTTTAATCACTGATTCTTGAATAACACTGATTCTTAAAGAAACGGCTGATTATAATTTTGTATAACGATTTCATGCTGTGGCTCACAATCAGAATATTTTGAATATTCTGTGAATATTTTTAGATTGGTTTTTCAGGACTTTGCCTAAATCTCATTTGTAAAGCCCTCAAATATACCAATCAACCCTTTATTAGAATCTGAATGATGCATATATATTATCCAGTTAAATAACTAAGGACCTTTTTTATTTTAGTAGCTTCCAGTTCTCTTTTAAGAGACAGTAACTGTTCCTTCCTTGAAATCCACTACCAATAAGGATAACTGACACATTGTCTAAAACCTCTGGAGTAAAAACTGCGTGTCAATTATAACTTTTACCACAATGGCCTTGAGACTTGGACTTCATTTTCTACCCTCTGAGAGAGTCTAGACAATTTCATTTAATCTGTTTGTGCAAGATAAGATTGGAAGGATGGCAGGCCCTAGACATGTGACTTCAGTGGTACAGACACCTTGAAATGGTTGGCAAAGCCTTATTCCACTAATCATGTATCATTGATGGAGGATTTGAAAACCCCTAAAATAATTTTGTACTGCCAGATTGTGGTACAATGTAAGAATAAGAGAAAGAGAGTTGGGCACAGTGGCTCACACCTGTAATCTCAGCACTTTGGGAGGCTGAGGTGGGCAGATCACCTGAGGTCAGGAGTTCGAGACCAGCCTCAACCTGGCCAACATGACAAAACCCTATCTCTACTAAAAATACAAAAATTAGCCAGGCGTGGTCGTAGGCCCCTGTAGTCCCAGCTACTGGGGAGGCTGAGGCAGGAGAATCGCTTGAACCTGAGAGGCAGAGGTTGCAGTGAGCCAAGATTGTGCTACTGCACTCCAGCCTGGGCAACAGAGTGAGACTCTGTCTCAAAAAAAAAAAAAAGAAAGAAAGAAAGAAAGAAAGAAAGAAAGAAAGAAAGAAATAAAGAGTGAGAGGAGAGAGGGAAGAAGGGAGAATTAATATGAGTATAAATAACTGACATCTTTAATAACTTTGAGCTCTGGGATTGAATGCACTAAAATAAAAATAGCTGTCCAGATTTATTAATTGACAATTTATGCATACCAGGCCAAAATACTTATTCATATACCACTGGTTTTATGGTTGTAAATTCCAGTTTTCAGGCCAAAGGTAGTTAAAGTGGTAGACACTTGTGAAAGAAATGTAATACTTTTGACCAAAGCTACGTTTTTAATTCCATGCAATTTGTACCCAACTGTTTTGCTATTTTTGTTTATAGTGCTTCTGGGTTTTTTTTGTCTTGTGTAAATAGTGATGAATTAGAGATAATATGCAACATTTAACTGAACTATGGCCAATATTTAGTTATGTAGCTCTAGGGACAGAAGATTTGTAGCTATTATATGAATCTACAAAAATTACAGTTTTAATTGTTTCATGGTAATCGTTATTGTGCAATCTTAGCTTCATTTATTGCCAACATTCCCTTAATTGCATATGCAGCTTTGTTTTCAGTGCATCTTACATTCAAGAGGATTTGCATATTCATCATTTGTAAACTCCCATTATGAGAAACCAGATTGTGGATGCATTCATAAATCATTTCCATAACCAATTGCTTCAGTTTTATCACAAATAAAAGTGAACATGATGTATATTGAGTCTACAATGTTTTAAAATTTTTCATCAGGTTGTTCTTAGGCCATTTATTCATTTATCAAATGAGTATACATTGAGCACCTATTATGCCAATACGTTTTTTAGATAGTCCTGTAATAGCAGTGAAAAAGCAAAGAGTAATCATTGCGTTCACCAAGCTTACAATTTAGTCAGGGAGAAAAATGATACTAAGCAAATAAATAAAAAATATAGTTTATGTCAAGTGGTGATATTTGCTATGGAGAACAGTAAAACAAAAAACTGTGATAAGAAGTTCTAGAAATGAGGATGAGATTGTGATGTTTAAATAGTCAGTATGGTCACATTAAAACATATAATCTGAGAAAAATAGCCAAACAATAGAGGAAATAAGCCATGTGAATATTACATATGTTGACAAAAAGAGTCAAGCTCTGTAAAATATTAAAAGAGATTTATTCTGAGCCAAACATGAGTGATCAATGGCTCATGACACAGTCTTCAGGAGATCCTGAGAACAGGTGCCCAAGGTAGTTGGGCTACAAGTTCGTTTTACACAATTTGGGGAGACATAAAATATCAATCAATGAATGCAAGATGTACATTGGTTGAGTTTAGAAAGGCAGAACAACTGGAAGAGGGGGCTTCCAGGTCATAGGTAGATTCATAGATTTCCTGGTTGACCATTGGTTGAGTTATTATCTGAAGACCTGGAATCGATAGAAAGTAATGTCTAGGTTACAGTAAGAGCTCGTAGAGACCAAGGTTTTACCATGTAGATGAAGCCTCCAGATAGCAAGCTTCAGAGAAAATAGACTGTAGATGTTTCTTATCATACTTAGTTTGTTCTACCAGTAATTGCAAAAGGGAGGAGGGTATAATGAGGCATGTCTGGCTTCACTTTCCCATCGTGGCCTGAACTAGTTTTACAGGTTAACTTCGGAATGTCTGTAGATGAGAGGAGGAGTCCATTTAGATGGTTGGGGGCTTAGGATTTAATTTTTTTATTTATATATCCAGCTATAATGCAGAGGCCTTGAGGAAAGAGGCTTTGGTTTATATGAGGAAGGTCATAGTAAGGCATTGATGTTTACTTCATGTAGGATGAAAACCCATGGAAGGGCTTTAAGCAGAGGAGACATGATCTGACCCTCAAGATTATAGTGGAGCAGGGACAAGGACAGAAAGACAAATTAAGAAGTTACTAAGATGATCAGGAAAGAGATGATGTTTCCTGAGCCAGAGTTGGTAGTAGTAGTGGAGGTCGTAAGATGTAGTTGGATTCTGGATGTGTTTTATTGATAATGCAGAAATTTGCTGATGGATTGCATGTTTGGTGAGAGAGAGAGAAAGAGATGAGTCTTGGAAGACCCCAAATTTCTTGCCTTAACTAGAAGGATGGAGTTTCATTAACTGGGATAAGAAAGGCTGTGGGAAGAGAAAGTTTACGTTGAGAAAAATCAGAAGTTTATTGAGATAGTAACCGCCCAAGGGGTTCACCTTGCCAGCAGCCTGGGCAGAGCCAATTCATCAAGATGGGAATTGCAATAGAGAAAGAGTAATTCATCCAGAGCCGGCTATGTGGGAGACTGGAGTTATATTATCACGCAAATCAGTCTCGCTGAGCATTCAGGGATCAGAGTTTTTAAGGATAACTTGGTGGGTGGGGGGAAGCCAGTGAGCCAGGAGTGCTGACTGGTCAGAGATGAAATCATAGGAAGTCAGAGCTGTCTTCTTGTGCTCAGTCGGTTCCTGGGTTGAGGCCACAAGATCAGATGAGACAATTTATTGACCTGGATGGTGCCAGTTGATCCATCAAGTGCAGGTTCTGTGAAATATGTCAAGCACTGATCTTAGAAGCAGTTTAGGGAGGGTCAGAATCTTGTAGCCTCCAGCTGCATGACTCCTAAACTATAATTTCTATTCTTCTGGCTAATGTTAGTCCTACAAAGGCAATCTAGTCCCCAGACAAGAAAGAGGTCTGCTTTGGGAAAGGGCTGTTACCGTCCTTGTTTAAACTATAAACTAATTTCCTCCCAAAGTTAGTCCAGTCTCCACCCAGGAATGAGCAAGGACAGCTTGGAAGTTAGAAGCAAGATGGAGTCGATTAAATTAGATCTCTTTCACTGTCTCAGTCATACTTGTGCAAAGGTGGTTTCAAGATTTAGACCTATTTCTGTGACCCGAGGGAAGAGGCTTAAGTCAGTATCAGGATACTGCTGGAGTGTAGAGTTGGAGTCCACAAAAATTTTGGGCCTGAGGTATAATTTTATGAGTCCCCAGCATTTAGGAAAGTGTCTAATAGCATGTTACTAGGTGATATTAACAAGGTTGTGGGTGTGTAGAGAGGAGAAGAGATGGAGGGACTGAGCTTCCAGGCAGTCTCATGTTGAGCAGATGAGGGAAAACCACAAGAGAGACTGAGAAAAAAAATAGGTGGTAACACAATCAGAAAACCAGAAAAGAGTTTTATGCAAAAGCCTGGTGAAGAAAATATTTCAAGAAAAAGGGAAGGATCAGCTCTGTCCAATATTACTGATATGTCAAATATGTTGATGAAAAAAATTAAATATGAGATTTAGCAATATAGAGGTCAATCTTGATATATGCAGTTTCAGGGGAGTGGTAAAGGTGATGAAAAAACAAACAAACAAATAAGGAATAAAATACTGATCCATGCTACAACATGGATGAATCTCAAAAACATTTTGCTGAGTGAAAGGAACCAAGCACAAAGGCTACAGCCTGCATGATTCCATTTATGTGAAATAGCAGAGTCGGCAAATCCATAGAGATAGAAAGCAGATGTAGTGGCTGCCAGGGTAGGGGGGAGAAGAGAGAATGGTGAAGTGACTGATGGGTACAAGTGATTAAAATGTCTTGGAATTAGGTAGTTTGATGATTGCACAACATTTCAAATTTCATAAAAGCCACTGACTTGTACACTTTTTTGTTGTAGTTGTAGAAGCAGAGTTTCGCTATTGTTGCCCAAGCTGGAGTGCAGTGGCACGATCTCAGTTCACTGCAACCCTGCCTCCTGGGTTCAATTGATTCTCCTGTCTCAGCCTCCTGAGTAGCTGGGACTACAGGCATGCAACACCACACCTGGCTAATTTTTGTATTTTTAGTAGAGACGGAGTTTCGCCATGTTGGCCAGGCTGATCTTGAACTCCTGACCTCAGGTGATCCATCTGCCTCAGCCTCCCAAAATGCTGGGATTACAGGCATGAGCCACTGTGCCCGGCCTTTTTTTTTTTTTTTTTTTGAGTTGGACTCTCACTCTGTTGCCCAGGCTAAAGTGCAGTGGTGCGATCTCGGCTCACTGCAACCTCCGCCTCCTGGGTTCAAGCAATTCTCCTGCCTCAGATTTCCTAGCTGGGATTACACGCGTGTGCCACCATGCCTTGCTAATTTTTGTATTTTTAGTAGAGATGGGGTTTCACCATGTTGGCCAGACTGGTCTCGAACTCCTGAACTCAAGTGATCCACCTGCCTCGGCCTCCCAAGTGCTGGGATTACAGTTGTGAGCCACTGTGCCCAGCCTACTTGTACACTTTAAAATAGATAAAATGGAAATGGTTAATGATATGTTTTGTGAAGTTTATCTCAATTAAAAATACTGTTATTTACATAGATTCAAGAGAGAATAGGAGGGGAAAGAACTGGTGTTTGAGTCAGTGTGAGAATAGGCAGAACTTTGAGAAGTTAGTTGGAGAAGGTTGTCGGATCAGGAGAATGTTTTTCTAAGATGGATGAAGTTTTGGCCATTTAGGTCCTGAAGGAAATGATCTTGTAGAGAAAGAGAACACATCGTTGTAAATAAGAGGAGAGGAAATTGGCAGCATGATTCCTTAAATAGCCGAGCAGAGATGAAATTTCTGTCTAAATGGAAGACGTCATCCAGAGAAGGGCATGGAGAGTTGACCCACTCCTACAGGGGGCAAAGCGTGTGGACAGCTGGCCAGTGAGATTGATGATGCGACTAGTAAAGTTTTCTTCTGATTTC
Organism: Pan paniscus; assembly: GCF_029289425.2. Lineage (NCBI taxonomy): Eukaryota > Metazoa > Chordata > Mammalia > Primates > Hominidae > Pan > Pan paniscus. The sequence goes on along the minus strand of NC_073270.2, from coordinate 186,211 downwards.
TCTCATTTTCCCAATGAAATGTGAAGCAAGGTGGTGAGCTGAGAATGACAATAGGGAAGGAAGAGCTGGAAGTTAAAAGAGGGAATAGAAAGCTTTGAATAGTTGTCTAGGAATGCGGAAAAGGAAAGAATGAGGGTCACCCTGATGCCAATGGAGTGAGTAGTCATGAATACGAAGTCATTTCAGTCTGCATGATTGTGGACAAAGTGAAATCTGCATGATTTCTTCACTCATTCAGCTGCACAGATACAGGCTAGAGTAAGTGAAGGGATTTATTTTCTAGAGTTTTTGCCATGAGAGTATGGAGAAGTATGAGCATGGCCAGGGAGTGATTGCTTGTCTGACATCTCTAATAAAGGAAATGAAGACAAGATAGGTGAGGGAAATAACTGATAATAATTTAGGATCCTGGGCTTGTAGAAGCTGGCGCAGCTGAAATATTGTTAGAGTAGAGATATGAAAAGAAGTGAGCTGGACAGATAGGGATGATGGTTGGTGAGTGGACCACTTGAAATGAAGACAAGGAAACATTATCATCATTAGTAATGGTAATACTTCTTTTGAAGAGTTGTGGCAAAGGTTGTTTTTCATCAAAGTTCTCCTTCAAAGTCATCAATAAGAGATCAAGAAACTGAGAAGCAAATAAAGGTGAATATTTACATGACAGAGAATGACAGTGAGCTCAGAGCTAGAATCTTCAGGGGTTGAGGGGCAGGACATCCTCAGGGCTCACTTACAGTGTCTGTAGGTGATTGTAACAAGCTGGAACAGTGAGGGGTGCCATTTGACATGAGAGTCAAAGCTTGGGTATTTAGGAAGGTCAGAGGGAGAGTTGTCTGCAAGTGGTATGGGCAGAAAGGACTCCTAGTCTACCTTCAAGTCTTATATTGGGGGGCTTGGGGAAAAGAAAACAAAAACACAGGCACAATTTTTTTTTGAGATGGAGTCTCGCTCTGTCACCCAGAGTGGAGTGAAGTGGCGTGACCTTTGCTCACTGCAACCTCCACCTCCCGGATTCAAGCAATTCTCCTGCCTCAGCCTCCCTAGTAGCTGGGATTATGGATGCATGCCACCACGCCCAGATAATTTTTGTATTTTTAATAGAGACGGGGTTTCACCATGTTGGCCAGGCTCATCTTGAACTCCTGACCTCAGGTGATCCACCCTCCTTGGCCTCCCAAAAGCCAGCCCATGCCTGGGATTACAGGTGTGAGCCACCATGGCCGGCCAACAGGCACAATTTGGGAAGGCTCCAGAGAAAGCAGTTCCAGGGAAGATCCACCTTCCACGTTTAAGGGGCACCATATCTTATATTGGACACATGTACAACTGTCCTTCAAATAGTAGACTCTGAGTTCCAACATTAGGGCAATTTTTTTACTCCTATGAAGGATTGGCTTTGGGGCTTGCCTGTCATTATGGAGATATGATTAAAATTCTGAAACACTGGCATAGTTTTTTTTTCTGTTTTTCTCTGTCTCTATTTGAGTGGTGTGTGTGTGTGTGTGTGTGTGAGAGAGAGAGAGAGAGAGAGAGAGAGAGATAGGGTTACCTAAAGGGTGATGATACCATAAAGAGAAATTGGTTACAGAGTGCTTTGTAGAATGAATATTAACATTAAAGCAAAATACTTGAGTCTTTCCAGTTGCACCTGCATTTCACTTCTTGCCAATCTTTAAATTTAACAGATGGAATTTTACTGGGTCAAGAAGCATTGAATGCTGAGCGGGAGCTATGTCATCCAGATACAGATCTCTGCAGATTTGATGCTACAGATGAAGAGTTGAGATGTAAGTGTTAAATTGAGATATTCACTTTTCTGGTATATATGCAATATGTGAGACTCAGAGACCACTCACAGGAAAGTGCACACGCCAACCTTTGTTGACATTAATGTCCAAGTTTTAGCTGGAGTGTTATTGGGAGGCTGTGGTGGTTTATACTAAATACATCAATTTAAGGCGATGTCATTTTGTGAAACAAACTAAAGCCATTGTGGAATGATATGCAATGTTTCTTCTATAAAATTTCAGTGTGATTATGAATAGTAAATAATTTAAACTAACTAATCTAATCCCATAAAGTAGGTAAGGTAAAATATAAAGCCATTTTAAAAATTGTTGACTGGGTATGGTGGCTCATGCCTGTAATCCCAGCACTTTATTGATATCACTTATCATTTGGATTAAAACAAGATGTTGCCTTTCAGGGCCGTTTTCTATCTCATGCTAGAAAGTGGGACAGAGCCAGGCTCAGAGCTCAACCTGAGACATAATTATGTCAATCTTCACATTTTTACCATATTGTTACCTAAAAATTCATGCATTCTATACGTAAACATTATGAACAATTTGGTCTATTTTTGGGAAGAAATGTGAATTTGAATATCTAATAAAATGTAAATAAAAATAAGATTTCAGAGCATAAAAGCATCAACATAAATCATAAAGACCAATGCCATACATGCCGTAGACAAAATTTTGAGTACCTTATAGACTTTTTTATTTTATTTAGTTTTTTTGAGACGGATTCATGCTCTGTTGCCCAGGCTGGAATGTAGTGGTGGCATCTTGGCTCACTGCAACCTGCGCCTCCCAGGTTCAAGTTATTCTCCTGCCTCAGCCTCCTGAGTAGCTGGGATTACAGGCACCCACCACCACGCCTGGCTAATTTTTGTATTTTTAGTAGAGATGGAGTTTCACCATAGACTTTTATTGAGCTTCTTACATTCAATACATGTTTTGAATGCAGTAAAGGCTTGTTACTACACTCATAGCATGTAGTAACAATTTTACATAGATTTTGCAATCTGAAAAATGATCATTGTACAGGTACATAACATAGATTTCTCTAAAAGATGTAAATAGGCCTTTGATAGAATGACCAAATTAAGAATATAATTTTCAGAATGTAACTGTATTGTTTGGAACTTGGACCAAATGTTTCCACAGGAAAAAATATTTAGTATAAATTGAAATTGTGCAGAAAATGCATCTGACAACATTTTTAACCTTTATATTGTTTGCCTGTAATCTTTTTCTTTTCTAGTATCATGGCAATATTACAAAGTGTAATAATGTTATTGAGATCAACATTTAAATTGCTGATCTTATTAACTGTTATTTAGAATTTTATTTTTGAAACGCAGTACTGTTTTTTTAAAAGATTTCATCCAAATTTTTGTTCCATCCTAATACTGTTTATCTACAAAAAGCAGCTTTACTACATAAACATGCTTCATTTTCTTATTTTTTAATGGTATTCAGCTTTTTCAATTTGACTACCAAGACTTTAGATTTCCTAGTACTTTATATCATACATGTAAGGTAATTCCTACTACAATGTAATTAAAAGAGCATTTATGTAAATGTGAAGATTAGAATATGGGTAATGAGTGATGTCTTTCTCTTCAAATCAAAGGAAGAAGAAATATTTTGGACATACAACATATCAACTCACAGCCAATGGGTGAAAGCAGATGTGTTAATACCAGAAGATCTGAAGACATTTAAGGTATGAAAGAAAAAAAAAGTATTTTTTTTATCATGGTTTAAGTTTTAGCTTTGCAGCAATAAATTGATCATGCACTGCTAAAGTTAAATTAGCATTTAAGTTAGGGATGCGTGCTTGTATATTTGGGGAGAGAGATTGCTTACTTTTTAAATTGTACCTTTTCCTTCTGAGACCAAATTTCCCATGGCGGGGGAAATAGAGTGTATCCACTCTTGTTCACAGCTTCCTCATTCTCCACAGCCTTCCTTTCTTGCTCCCCAGCACCATGCTTTGCCCCAGGGAAACAAATTGCATTATGAAGTAGGTAAATAGTAAACTGGTAGTGAAACTTAGTATAGACAAATGTTTTGAATGCAATAATTCATATCTTTATAACACATGGAAAGCTCTATGTACACCAAGAAACATATGAAACATACATAGGCTCAATAGGAATGCTGTCTCTTAAAAAGTTAAATTGATATTTTGTGTTGTATTAGGTTGGTGCAAATGTAATTGCAGCTTTTGCCATTGTGGCTTTTGCCATTGCTTTTAATGGCCAAAACCTCAATTATTTTTGCACCAACATGATATACGGAATGCGTAAGTTTATTTATGCTGGAGTGTGAGTATAAAATGATGATACTGATTATATGTGTGGGTTATGAAGCCAATTTCATTTCTTTATAGTGATATTCCATTCATACATCCTATCACAGCCTATTGAGTTAACATTTTGACACTATTTAATTTTCATAGGCTGATATCTGTTTTTATAACTTCTCAGGTACTAAACAAGTTTCTTTTTTTATAAACTGAAGATTAAATTTTGTTTTAACTCAAAGATAAAACAAAGTAAAATGTAAAGAAAATGAATTTGAGAGTTATTCCAGGTTCTCAAGTGGATATGTAATGTAATTAGCTGTTCAATAATTATAGGCCTTTGAGATCTAAGTTTAAAACCATCAATTTTTGAACCTCAAATTGATATCATTTCTGCATTTCTGATCCCTTGCTGCTATGAAAATATACATCTATACATTAATAATTTTTACATGTATGATATTCATTATGGGAAAAGTATGTAGCAGCATACAAAGTTTTCTTATTGTTGGATATGGTTTAAATTTAATATTATTTTCTAAACCAAATTATTAGACATATTTGCAAACTGAAAATCTGACCTTAAGTAATTATTAATGAACAAACAAATATATATCCCTCGTATTTTGTTTGTTTGAAATGGAGTCTTGCTCTGTCACCCAGGCTGGAGTGCTGTGATGGGATTTTGTCTCACTGCAGCTTCCACCTCCTGGTCTCAAGCAATTCTCTTGCGTTAGCCTCCCAAGCAGCTGGGACTACAGGCATGTGCCACCATGCCCAGCTAATTTTTTGTATTTTTAGTAGAGATGGGTTTTATCATATTGGCCAGGCTGGTCTCGAATTCCTGACCTCAAGTGATCCACCTCCTTGGCCTCACAAAGTGCTGGGATTACAGGTGTGAGTCACTGCACCTGACCTATCCCTCGTGTTTTGAAAAGAAAATCTATTCAGAAACTTTAAGCTGGATGAAACTGAAGGAAGTCAATTTTAATTCTTAGTATCTGGCTGGAATTTTAACCACATTTAGTGCTGTTTAATAGAACTTTCTGCCTAATGGAAATGCTTTATATCTGATGTCCAGTATGGTAGCCACTCATCACATGAGGCTATTGAACAATTGAAATTTGGCTACCATGACTGAGGGAACTAAATTTTATTTTATTTTCATTAATTTGAATTGAAATAGTCCTCTGTAGCTCATGGCTAATGTTCTGGACAGCAAATAATTAGTTATCTGTGATACAGTCAGCTATTTATACTTCTGCACTTTTGGTGTTAAGTAATAATTGCTCTTGGTAGAAACTCAAGGAATGCTAATACTTTGACATTTTCTTACACTTGACCAGCAATGTGTGGTTGTTTCATTTGCTAATATTGCTTATCTCCAGAAAAGCTAGCAATTCAATTGGTGACAACAAAATTTATTTACTTTAATTGACACTTCTTTTCTCATTAAAGAAGTTACTCTTTTATGTAAGTTGAATAGAGTTTTATGTTTATTCCCTTACATTTTTTTATTCCTATATTGTGTCTGTTTCCGTTTGCCTGATATTTTTCTTCATGTATTCAAATACTAATTTCACTAGTTAAAAAATAACTCAGATGCAGTTACAGCTCTTGTTCTATAAGTAATGACAATACTTCTTATTTTCCTTGAAAATGAAAGAAAGAGAGCTGTAAAGATGATGACCAAGTAACAAGTTTGCAGTCAGGGACATTTTTGATAGTTAAGTGGGATGCTTGTGTTTTGCCTGATCCTGGGAGGTTTCTCTGAGCCTTTAGTGGAGCAAATGTTTCCATCAGTTTTTTTTTTTTAATACTTTAATTTTTGAGGCACATGTGCACAACGTGCAGGTTTGTTACATCAGTCGTATGAGCATGGGTTGAGCTTATCAAACAGGAACTTTGTTATATATTGCCTTGGTTGCTTTAAACACTTTTTCTCAATAACTACTTTGTCTTTATCAACCTTCTTTAGTTTTTTGTCTTATTAAGGAGATTGCAAACTCATAAATTAATCTTTTTCTTCCTAAAGATTATTTTTGAAGGGACTCTTTAGAGCCAGAGAAGTTTTATTGCCCTTGATCACCTCTGGGTCTATGCCTGTGGACAGACCCAATCCAGAAAGCTTTGCTCTGCAGACGAATTCCCTTGCACTAGTGGCCAGTGCATCGCCAAAGAATCTGTCTGTGACTCTCGGCAGGACTGCTCCGATGAGAGTGATGAAGACCCAGCAACTTGCTGTAAGTGAGTGAATGGCTTACTAGTTTACATGCTCTAATTCAAGACTGTTAGTTGGATTTAAAACAGTCTTTGTTTCTATCAAGGCAAAGGTAAGTCATATGTATGAAATGTGATAAATATGCATTATTGCTCTGAAACTATTAGTACTATGCCTTCAGGTATCTCTATTTTAACTTAATGTTTTGGTGCTTGTTGCAAAGTCTGCAACATCTCTCAATTTATTCTACAAATGAATAGTTGTGATTATTGTTGGCTGGGTGTGTGAATGTGTGTGCTTTGATTAAAGAGAAGATGGGTGGTAGAAGGAAACTTTTTGTACCTTTGCCTTGGAGGCATATATTATGGGTTACTAACTTTTATTGTGTATGCTTTTTTCCTCTCTAGTCAATGATCTTGGAAGCTGTAGCTGGGAGGGATGAGTAGGAGGAGGGTGGCCCTTCCTCCAGGGCAGCTACCATGATTGTAGAAATCACTTCAGCCATCATGGCTGCCCTGGAGGAAGGGCCACTCTCCTCTTACTTGCCTAGAAAACACTTCAGCCAACCGGGTGCAATGGCTCACACCTGTAATCGCAGCACTCTGGGAGGCCGAGGCAGGCAGATCACGAGGTCAGGAGTTCAAGACCAGCCTGGCCAACATAGTGAAACCCCCGTCTCTACTAAAAATACAAAAAATTAGCCAGGCGTGATGGTGGGCACCTGTAGTCACAGCTACTTGGGAGGCTGAGGTAGGAGAACTGCCTGAACATGGGAGGTGGAGGTTGCCGTGAGCTGAGATCATGCCATTGCACTCCAGCCCAGGCAACAGTGTGAGACTCCGTCTGAAAAAAAAAAAAAAAAAAAAAAAAAAAAAAGAAATCACTTCAGCCATGACTGGCGTTTGGGAGGGCCAAAGTGCCTCAACACCTTTCTTTCAGGCCTTTTCTGAAGAGTCTTTGATAGAAGTGATGACAAGAGATCCCATTGCTATTCAAGCATAGTCATAGTTCAACAAAAATATAATTTAATTTACAATCCACAGGATGATTCTCATATGAGGTAACTTAGCAACTGAGATCCCTGTGTCTCTTTAGAAAACATGAATTCCAAGGATATGAATCCAATTTCTGTATCACAAACAGGTGGTTTTTAAAAGATATTAAAAATTTGACGTTTATTTTACTGCAGTGTCTTATTTTAGTGAGATGTTTTCTTGAGCAGAGGTGAAAATATTGTAATAAGATAAATGCCACCTTTTAAGTGAAAAGCTCTGTATAATTGGTTTCTCTTGGGAAGCTTGGATTTTATTAAGAGCAATGCGGAGGGACACAGGATAGAGGAGATGAGAAAGTAAGGCTAAAATCCCCTTCTGCCATGTTCATCAACAGAAATCCAGTTAATACTTCAGTCTCCTAGCTTTAAACCAAGTAATCGGCTAACCAGTGTGAGCTCAACGGAGCTTTTGGGCTGCTCTCTTCTTTTGTTCAAAACAAGCGATGTAAGAGCAATTTATTTACTCCAATGTATGTGAAGTTTCTTTCTATGTTTTATTTAAATTTTTTACAGACAATTTGCCTCATTTCTGTTGGGGAAATATTTCTTTCTAACAGTTTCTATAATTCTTAATGTCAATAACTGAAGGAAAATATATTTCCTTTCTTTCCACGTATATAATTTTTTTTTTTTTTTGAGACAGAGTCTTGCTCTGTCACCCAGGCTGGAGTGCAATGGCATGATCTCGGCTCACTACAACCTCCACTTCCCGGGTTCAAGTGATTCTCCTGTCTCGGCCTCCAGAGTAGCTGGGATTACAAGCATGTGCCACCACACCCAGATAATTTTTGTATTTTTAGTAGTGACAGGTTTCATCATGTTGGCCAGGCTGGTCTTGAACTCCTGATCTCAGGTGATCCACCGGCCTCAGCCTCCCAAAGTGCTGGGATTACAGACATGAGCCACTGCACCTGGGCACTTGTATATTTGGAAGCTTAGCTTTTTCCCCTCCATTATTTTCCCCGTAGTAAATCATACTTTATGTTCACCTTTAAAAAATTGTTTAGCATTTGATTTTTGACATATTTTCTCATTTATTGAAGTTTCATTGATTATGTATATGACATTTTTCCAGTTCAGTAACTCTTGATGCCATATTCTGCTATTTTCTTTGGGTGAATGCAGGAATGGGTAATTGTGTTTCTCAACAAAAACAGTGTTATTAGTCTTTTAAGTTTTTAAATAGTGTAACCTCATTTGTCCAAAGAAAACCTGTCATGTTTGCATGATTGAGATTGACTTGATATAGGGAATATGTCATAAAAATGTAGCCATATTGCATACAGTATATATGTGTATTCATGTATTTTGATACCAAAATGAGTGTTTCATGTAAATATATATACAATTATTTATGCTGTGAAATTATATAGATTTGGATTATTAGAATTGATATAAATTTACACTATTTGCTGCACTAAAGTATTTAATATATTTTTGCATATAGACACGTGCATATGTATATTCTTACAAAATAAAAGAGGCTTTCCTTTGAAATTTAAAACCATATTGAAACATTTTACACATACGAAAACATTTGTGTTTTACAAATTTGAATTTGTAATATCAAGTTTTTTTCATAAACGATTCTTCCATGTTCATGAAGCACAAGAAAAAATATCTTTATATATTTTTTTATTGCACTTTAGAATGAATCTCTAGGAGGGTATAGCTTGTGCAGGCAGTTTGAATAGCACCAGGAATACTTACCAAATTCTGGAGAATGAGTAAATACGAACTCGTGAGGATTGTCATTTGGTATTCCACAGCCAGTGTGCTTTTCCCCAAAGGCAGACTCACTCAGGTCTTCTCTCATTATCAAGTTGCTCTTACTTTTAGGTATTATTTTAATATATGGCATAACATAGCCTCCAGACCGGTGGCTTTTCAAAATCAGTTAATAAAAATGGCCTGTGGGTTTTGCTGCAACAGCAGACTCCATGGACCAGAGCATCAGCATTACCTGGGAACTTAGTGGAAATGCAGAACCTCAGGCCCTGGCCCAGCCTTACGGAACCAAAAGCTACATGGAACAAGGTCCCAGGTGATTTGTCTGCATATGAAACTTTGAGAACCACTGTACCAAAGAGGCTTCAGGAAGGAAGACAGCTAGGGGAAGAAACAGATGGCATCTAAAAAAATTGAGAAAAACTAAAGGCAAACAAGTCAGAGTTCTCTCAGGGTAGAAGCAAAAACTCTCTTTACTTTGCTAGTCCTTAAGAGCATCAATATTAATAAAATATTTATAATGTGTATTTGTAATGTATATTAACAAACACAATATTTATAATATAATCCTGTTAGAATCTAATATATTCTCATTAAATGAAATATTCCCCATTCATTTCCCATACATAGCTTTCTTTCTTATTTCACAGAGAGCTGACTAACTTCTGGAGGATTCATAAAATATTTTACTTTTCATGATCCAGAATTTTTCCCAGCTGCACAATGAAATTCTTTCTTGTCTGCTCATATGCTGTAGTGGTTAAATATGCAAGAGAAAGCTTTGTCATGATCTTAAAATATTACTTTAACTGATGAACTCTGAGTAAAATTTCTCTAAAACCAAACAATAGATTTTTGATGTTTATTAACATAATCCTGTATTAAATGAGGGCAGTTAAGATTAAAATATATCTGCACCCTCATGTTCATTGCAGCATTATTCAAAATATCCAGCCAAAACAACTGAAGTCTCTGAGAATGGATCAAACAAGTGGGGTGTGTGTGTGTGTGTGTGTGTGTGTGTGTATAAAATGTATATGTGTTCACAGTGAAATATTATTCAGCAATAATGAAGAAAAAACTTGCTATTTGTGACAATGATGAGCCTGGAGGGGATTATGCAAAGTGAAATAACCCAGACAGAGAAAGACAAATACAGCACGATCTCACTTATACATGGAACCTAAAAAAGTTGAATTTGTAGAAACAGAGAGTAGAATGGCAGTTGTCCAGGGCTGAGGCCTGGCCGAAATGGGGAGGTGTTGGTCAAAAGATACAAATTTTCACTTACAAGATAAATAAGTTCTGGGAGTCTAGTGTACAGCCTGGTGACTATAGTTAATAACACTGTATTGTATACTTGAAATTTGCTGAGAGTAGATCTGAAATGTTCTGATCACACACACAAAAGGTAACTATATGATGAAATGATGCTAATTAGCTTTACTGTGGTAATCCTTTCTCTATGTATATGTATATCAAAACATTACATTGCGTACCTTAGTTACAATTTTGTTTGTCACTTATACATCAATAAAGCTTAAAAAATTAATACATGTATATGCAATATGTTTTAAAAATCTCTATCAAAATAATTAAAATACAACATGCCAAACATGTCCAAAGATACACATTGGATCCCTGAACAGTTTATACATGAAATAGATCTAATTTTCAGACACACGCTACAACATGGATGAACCTTGAAATAAGCCAGAGACAAAAGGACACGTATTGTTTGGTCCCAGTTATATGAAGTACCTAAAGTAGGCAAACTCTTAGAGACAGATAGTAAAATGGTGGTTGCCAGGGTTTGAGGGGAGGGGATATGGAAAGTATTGCTTAATGGGGGTGGAGATTCAGTTTGGGAATGAAAAAGTTCTGGAGATGGATGGTGGTAATGGTTGTACAACAATGGGAATGTACCTAATACCATAGAAGCTTACATTAAAAATTGTTAAAATGTTACATTTATGTCATGTATATTTTACCACAATAAAATACACATTTGTATTTATATATAAAATTTCAATAACTCATATAGGAAAAAAATATATATAGAATCTACTTCACTGTGTTCCAAAAAAGTTGGCATGATAGATATATCTTCAAATCAAAATAGTTCAGGAAATTCCATGAAAAAGGGGTTTTTTAAATTATAGGACTTTAAAAACAATTTTAAATGCTAATATGAATTGTGTACCTTCACAGGGGACGTTGGTATAATAGTCAAATGAAAGAAATTTAAACCAAGGATCTTGTATGATGCATTAATTTTTACTGTGATATTGTCTCCAAATGTATTTCATGTAAAAAAAAATATTGGGCCGGGTGCGGTGGCTCACGCCTGTAATCCCAGCATTTTGGGAGGCTGAGGCGGGTGGATCACGAGGTCAGGAGATCGAGACCATCCTTGCTAACACAGTGAAACCCCATCTCTACTAAAAATATAAAAAATTAGCCGGGCGTTGTGGTGGGCGCCTGTAGTCCCAGCTACTCGGGAGGCTGAGGCAGGAGAATGGCGTGAACCCGGGAGGTGGAGCTTGCAGTGAGCCAAGATTGCACCACTGCACTCCAGCCTGGGCCTCAGAGCGAGACTCTGCCTTAAAAAAAAAAAAAAGACAAAAGATAACACCAGCTCAGTTCCGAATAACTAATTTACCTGCAATTCCAAAATGGCTAGGTTTTTTTTTTTTGAGAAAGTGTTAGGATAGAATAATAAAATGCATACTGAGATGCTGACCTCAAGTTATTTGTGTGTCCAGAATTAATTTAAACTTCCCCCTTCCCAGTGGATTTTTTTCATTTAAACTACCATCTCAGCAGGTTTATACTGGGCAAGCAAATTAGTTACTCCCTGAAAAGCTTTGGAGTTCCACCTTGCATCATTAAATAAAATGGAGATGGCCAACCAGAATGAAATGTACCAGACTTACAGATGGAAGCATGTGGAAGGGTCATGCCTCACACAGCACCTGAGATATTGTGTGTGACTAGATAAAGGAAAGCTATTCCGATCATTAGAGAATATTCACTACCAAGCGGAATAATTTTGCAGGCCTCCTAAGATGTTTAGCTAGCGTAGAGCAGTGTTTGCCTGCATGCTCTTCATTTCTCCTCACCTGTTTTCTCTTCTACGTGTAACAGCAAAGCATCTCGCCTGTGACTTTGAGTCGGGTTTCTGCGGTTGGGAGCCATTTCTCACAGAAGATTCACACTGGAAGCTGATGAAAGGATTGAATAATGGAGAGCACCACTTTCCTGCAGCTGATCACACAGCAAACATAAATCATGGTAGGACATTTTCCTCTTTAAAAAAAATAGTTTTCTTTCTTGCATGTTGTGGAATGATGATACTGTGTATTTTCATTTCTATTCTGTAGACTGTACACATGGAACTCTGGTTTGTCTTGCTTTAAAACCTCCTGACCAAGTTAATAATTGGCGGGTAATTGAGTTCCCTGAAAGGAACATTGTTTTAATCACCAACATGTTTGTTGTTGCAATTTTTATAAGTTGGGTTAAAGGCATAAAGAGGTGGAAAAGTTTTCTGATCATTTTCTCAAGTTGCCCAGAATCAAGTACAGTAGGCTTGCCTTCTTTTTAGAGCAATCCAATTTTTTCAAAACAGGAAGAAAAATAATCTAATCTTGTTTCTGGGAACTGAGAACAGAGATTTAGCACTATCTGTGAAATAAATTTGCAAATACTTGAATGCAATTTAATCAGTCTTCGGGCTTCTTTATAATAAACAGTCTTATTCTTCCACATATATTTTTTTAACCATCATTCCAGTGTTTACATATCATCTTAAAATAGAGGAACCATAACTACCTGTGGTATTCCAATAAGTGTCTGTGAAACTCCAATAAAACAGAAAGGGTTTGTTCTCTTTTCTCTTTTGTTTTGTTCACATTTATCATCGGATGTCATTCCCCATACACGTTAGCATCGTGTTAACTTTACTTTTTAAATGTATATGTTTTAAGTAAAGAGTGTCTCGCCATGTTGCCCAGGTTGATCTCAAACTCCTGGCCTCAAGCAATCCTCTCACCTCAGCCTCCCAAAAGTGCTGGGATTACAAGAGGGAGCCACCACACCTGGCAAACCTTACAATAGCACAACTGTACTTGTACTATAGATCATCTTTCAACCTCATTGAACATTATCCTATTTGTTTCTTCTTTCAGACTTCCAAAGAATTATACCAAAAATAAGTATTGATCATATTTTTAATTACAGCCATTGGAAATTGGGGTTGGTGGTAGTGGGTGAGGGTGCTAGGGGATGGGGTGGGAAAATTCAACCATCCATCTGTTGGCTACAGCCATAAACCTAGTTAATTGTTTAACAGTGTGGTAAGTTCTTAATTTTTGCTTTTGTGCCATGACTCATTTCTTTAACATTTTGTAGCAGACAAAGTTAAGTTTAAAGTTTAAAATAGAAAGGGGACTATAAATCATTGGAACTATGTATTAACAACACATTTTCTCTAAACTCATATAATATTTTACTTCTTTTTCTCTGTTCAAGCCAATTATTAAATACATAGCATAGACGATACCTGGATGCACAAAGATGGATGCCACGATCCCTGCCTTTGAGGTGGTCTCAGTCTGGTAGCTTAATTAGATAAGCAAGGAATTGCAATCGGTTATGAAAGATGCTTTAAGAGGGATGGAAGGTGATTCAGATGGATTCGAGATGCCTTGTTGAAGGAGATGACTCCTGAACTGAGCACTGAAGGGAAATGAAAAGTAGTCAGGAAGCCAGAAGTAAGGAATTACTGAGAGAAGACGGAACCAAAGAGAGGTGGGAGGGATCATGTCCTAATTGGAGGGAAGAATCCCCAAAGAAGGCAGAAAGATGGGAGTAGTTAGGGATGAAAGACGTGTGTGATTGGACAGGGAGAAGAGAACTGATGAAACAGGAGAGGAAGGAAGGGGACTCTAGAGAGTGCTGAGGAATTGGAAATGTGTCTGCAGGATGATGGTGACCCAGGTAGTCATGTTAAAGCATGTGACCAATCAAATTTGCTCTAAAGGGCTGTTCTGTCTGAGATGAGGAGAATGGAGAGGGTGAAAGGCTGGAGTCAAAAAAACATGGATGTGCTGAAGAAATATCAGTGAGAGATGATGAAGGCCTAAGCCAAGGCAGTGATTCTCAAAGGGAAGCTGTGTGGGCAGTGTGTCATGGTGGTCTGATGTGAGCATACCATAACCAGTTAGGGAAGAGCACGGGCTGCCCAGGGTTCCGACACGATGTTGACACTGCACCCATGTCTAAATATTAGGGTGCTTCAGTTTTATTAGATAGAAAATAGAGAAAAGAAAAGTAGCTTCCCTGTGGAGTTGTCATGAGGATTAAATGAAATAACACCTGTGAAGGTTTTTCCATGTAGTAAGAGCTCCATAAACATTAATAGATATTTGTTGTCCATTCTAATAAGAAGACTAGGAAAAACACCAGATAAGACAATTAGAAAATATGTTTGTTATTCACCTTTAGTCTTTTGCCATCTTATAATTACTACATAACTATGATTTGCATTAAAAATATTCTAATAGAGCCCCTGTGTTAGATGTTGAAAGACCCATTCTTTTCCGGTGAGTTGAAGAATAGTGAAAGATAACAATATGACTGATAAAACTAGGGGCAGCTGGTCTCACCCAGAGTGTGAGGGACAAAAACGCAGTCTTTCTCATTTTAGAAAGGGCCAATTAAAAATATATATATATATATCTGGATCACGGAGTCAACATCTCTTTACCCATGATTGCCATGATCAAACCTTAAAGAGAATCAGTAGTGGTTTTAAATTGCAAGTGAGGAGGAGAATTAAAAAAAATGAAAAAGGACCAGGAAGGGAAAGGAAAGTGAAATGGAAATTTCTGGTAGAGTCAGAGGCAGCCTAATAGTTCCGATATCTAAGAAAGTGGAGTTCTGGTTCATTTTGTTCTTAGAGCCTTAAACATATAGATTGCAGCTTTTAAATCTGTCTATCTGTCTGTCTATCTATCTATCTATCTATCTATCTATCTATCTATCTATCTATAACTAGCTGAGACAGAGTCTCACTTAGTTGCTCACGCTGGAGTGCAGTGGTGTGATCCATGCTCACTGCAAACTCCACCTCCCAGGTACAAGTAATTCTCCTGCCTTTTCCTCCCAAGTAGCTGGGACTACAGGTGCACACCACCACGCCCAGCTGGTTTTTTGTGTTTGTATTTTTAGTAGAGCCAGAGGTTTCACCGTGTTGACCAGGCTGGATATGTTGATATTATGTAGTTTTTGTGTGTATGTGTGTATTTAAGCCTCGAATTTCCTTCCTGCCTTTTTTGCTTCGTTTCTACCTTCCTATTCCTACTCTGTTAAATGTCCATCGAAATAGGCAACTCATGTTAATTATGTTCCACTTTTATCTATGTTCATATAGTCACACACAGATATATATATAGTAGATACATACATATTCAAAATTATATGTGTTTCTGTGATTGTTTGTTTTTTTAAGAAATATATTATCTTGTAACTATTGTCCCTATCTTCTTACTATAGATAGCTTATGGCAGTTGCTCCAAGTCATCAAATACTATCTATTTTTTTTTCATTTTTTATGATAAAGTATTGGTTAAATGTAAAATTCAACCATTTTAGTGTACAGTTCACTGAGTTCTGACATACATACACAATTGTGTAACCATCACAAAAATGAAGATATGAAACAATTCTATTCCTGCCCAACACATTGTTCTGTGCCATTATGTACTCAATAATTCTCCCACCTCCCACCACTGACACCAATGATCTGATTTCTAGCCCTAGTGTATGCCTGTTCCAGAATGTCTTGAAAATGGAATCATATCATATGTAGCATTTTGATTCTGCCTTCTTTCAATTAGCATAAAGGACTTGAGACTCATCCATGTCGCTGGCTTCAGCCACAATTCCTTCCTTTTTCACTGCTGAATAGTTGGGTCCATTGAGTGGATGAGCTACACTTCATTTATCCACTAACCAGCTGAAGGACACTTAGATTGTTTCCAAATATTGTCAAATATGAGTAAAAACACTATTAAATTTGCATACGTGTTTTTGTCTGGACATAAGTGTTTATTTGGTTTGAGTTCTCTATCCAATGCCTATGTCTGTTTTTGTTTTTGTTTTTGTTTTTTTTGCACTCTGGTTGGTGAGAGAACTCTACCATTCCTGACTTTCTGTGACCTTCGGGAAATGTTCCAGCTATTCATTTCAGGTGTTTTTACCCCCAGACTCAGGTAGTTTTCTCCAATCCATGCACACGATCGGTCCTTACATGGCAATTTAGGGGGGGTTGTCTGCAGATCTCGGGAGCTTGCTGTCTTTTCAAAGCTCCAGTACCTGAAAGGGGCAGCTGGCACTCTGTCTTATGAATTCTACCCATGTGGGTCTCCCCAAAGCACTGACTCTATCTGTTTCAACTTGAGGAGACTACCACACTCCTGTGTTTCCCCTCTGCACAGGCACCTGGAAACTCTGTCTAGGCAGTAAGCTGTGGGAATTACAGGACTTAACTCATTTGTTTCCCCTCTCTCAGAGATCACTATCCTGTGATCTATCACTATCTTACATTCCCATTGTCCTATATTTGACAGTCCATGCTAAATATGCTTTTTTTCTAATATTTTTCTTTTGCTCGTTTAAGACAGAAGATAAAATCCAGTCTGTGATACTGGATTCATGTTTGTTTATTTAGCTAAATTTATTTGAGTTGGATATACCATAATGTATCTAGCTATTCCCCTATCCAGTGACATCAATATCATGACGATGTTTCAAATTTATTCTTGTACACATTTCCTCCTGTAGGATACATTCGATTTTATGCAATAGATAATAACTAGGAGTGAGACTTCTATATTTTTTAAGCAAGATATATATTTATATTTTCAATAAACATTTATAGATTCATTTACCCTAAAACTTTAGTACTTCAATTTTTAGTGACAAAATGGGACTACTTTTTCCTATTTTCCTACCAGCAAGAGGCATTATAATTCTCTATAAAAATTTCCAATTAATGGGTGTACAATGATTTCTCATATGTAATATTTATTTGCATTTCACTGAAAATTTTTTTTTCAAATGTTTCCAATGTCTCAATTTATTTGGGTTCTTTAATTTTACTAAGTAATATTTTACAGCTTTCGGGGTAGAGATTTTGAAAATCTTTTGCTAGTATTTTCCTAGGTTTTTGTGTTACTTTTAAAGAACTTCTGATTTTGATTATTGCTGACATATAGAAATGCATTTTTATAGAAAATATTGACCTTGTATCCAGTGGCCTTGCTAATTTTATTTATCATAGCTAGGAACTTATACATATATATTTTATTTTCTAGGATCACAATTATTTCATCTGCAAATGGCAATTTTATTTCCTTTTTTCTAAATATTAACAGTTCTATCTTCCTTTTGTTGTTTTATGTACTGGACAGAATTTCTAGAATGTGTTGAATAGAACTGGTGGTAGCTGCTAGACTTGTCTTATTTCTCTCTCAGAGGAAAAGCTGTCAATAGTTGAACCTTAAGTGCCATGCTTACTGAAAAATTGTATTCTTTATCAGATAAAAATGTTCCCTTCTATTCAAGAGTGTGCTTTTTAAAAAAATTAAGAAATTGAATGTATGTTGAAAGTTTTCAGTATTTTTCAGCATCTATTATGGTATGATTGTCAGATTATCTTTTTTGTCTATAAGGTAAATTGATTTTTTAAATATTAAACCCCTCTTGCACTCCTGAACCAAACCTAACTGGAGTAATTTTATTTATTATTCATTTCTTTATTCTATATGGTAATGCTTGTTTATAACTTTTGCATTTGTGAAAGTTATAGAGACTGGCCTCAAACGTTCTTAAGACATGTAAGGTGTTACTTCTAGGCCAGTGCATTAACAAGGTACCTGTTATGCAGAAGGTGAGGTCGAGCCAGATGTGAACACTTTAACCCAGGGAGACTATTCACTCTGTCCTTTAATTTTTATACTGTGCTGGTCACATAGCCACTCTGGGGTATGTGGGTGTGTAAGAGTTTTACAATAAACAATTCTGATTACCAGAAGTAAACTCCTTGCCATGACCAGGAATAAAACTGGTAAATTCCACATTTCTCTAACTTGGCTCATTGTTTAGAGCAGGCTGATAGGAAGATAAATCAAGGGACGTGTTCCTAGAAGTCCCTGGGCCTGTGGTCAGAGTTTAGACTCTCTATACCCCTTACCTGCACATATTAATTTTAATGCAATATTGTCAACTTTATAAATATTTGGTTAAAATTATCATAGGATAACATTTAGCTTCCAAATCAATGGCAGCAGTGAGCAGTTCCAGGCAGCAGTGAGCCACAATCATGCTACTGCACTCTAGCCTAGGTGACAGAGCCAGACCCTGTCTCAGGAAAAAAAAAAAAGAAAAGAAAATTAAATTTAACTCAGATTTGGGACCATACATTTCTCTCTAGATTTTCTTTTCATTACTTTTTCAGTTACTTTTGTTGTTTAAACGATTTATTCAGGCCTTTTGCTTCATTTAGATTTTGGCGTCTTAATGTGTACATGTTCTCACCTTCATTAACCAGCTTGTTTGAAATTGTGTATATTCTTTTGAATGACTGGAGGAGTAAGGTCTTTGAATATCGGTTCATTTGTTTTTAGAATTTTGATCATCTTTTTTAAAATATTCATTTGAATTTTACCTAAACCTGAGCATTTTTAGGTGGAAGAATTTTTCAAAATCAACTTTTCCCATTCTTTTCCTTTTTAGGTGAAGCATAGAGAATTTAATGAACTTGCTCGCATGCACTGTTTCCATTACCTGTAATTTGGAATTTGGGGACAGTAAACTTTATCTTTCCAAGTAGGTTTTGAGATTTAAAAACAATATAAACTGGGTTCTATTTCTCCCACTCAAAGATGACACTGCTGACTCACATCCTTGGTTGTTTGGTTAAACATGTGATGGAGTCTATAAAATAATACATTCTAATTCTAAATCCTTTCCTTTGTGTGCAGTCGGCATTGACTTGTATCTAGGAAAATCACTCTCTGAATACGGTATTTTCCAATGAAAATAGTTGGTTTTCCAAATTGCCTATCACTGTGATTATCAAAGGGCAGTATCAGACCTTGACATTGTTGGGTATAGCCTTCCTTGTAAGTCTTCAATATTCAATGAAACTACCCCAGACAGCAGCTCTGAACCTGTGATCTTTTAAGCTGCTGAGAGATGTTATCCCCTGCACATTTGCCATGAGCACATCCGTCGTAGTTAAAATCTAAAAGTGGTGATTTTGTTAATGTTCAGATTAGATCTTTAATTAAGCTTTGATCCCCTGTAGCACAGACAACAATGTCAAACACGTAAGACCGGGGAGAAACTAAAATTCATTCCATAAGCTCATATCCTTCGGTACTTTGTGAAGAAACTAAAAAATAAAGCTCTTGTGGGTATTTCATAAGGGCGTGTTGAATATCTAATTGTCAGCTTAGAAGCTTCATTTAATTTGATGTCAAACTCTATGACATAAATGAAGCCAACAGAAATGTTTGTTTAGGTGATTTGGATCAAGAGCTTGTTTTAATTGATTAAATGTTATTTTAGGTATTTAATGTTATACCGGTATAAATGCTATTTGTTATCTACAAACCATAATAGTAAATATGTAAAAAATGTACTTTTCTTTATCTAATTGATAGTTTAGCATGTGCAAGGATAAGATTGTGGAGCAAAGAACAGCTAAGTGTGTAAGAGAACTTGCATCCGTATGACTTTCCCTTTGTTTTTGCAGGATCGTTTATTTATTTGGAGGCACAGCGCTCCCTCGGGGTGGCCAAGCTTGGAAGTCCTGTTCTTACAAAATTGCTCACTGCCTCTACCCCATGTCAGGTAATCAACTGTTCTGAATTTCCACTGGCCATTCTGTGGTTGTAAATCGCTGAGCTTGGGTTACTCTGCTAGTAAATGCCCGCCATGTTTTACTAGCACTTTAATAATGAATTAAGAGATTTACATGCGCTATTTCAACACAAAATGCTATGTCCTTCTAGAAGACCATTTGTAACACATAACTGGCACCATTTTTTGAGGGCTATTAAAGCTTTCTGTTATTTTATATTCCTTTCACACAGTCATTTCAATAATCTAAAGCTGCTAAATAATCTAAGCTAAAATTTTGTTGCCAAAATTTTTGGCCAACAGTGTACATTGAGAAAAATAAAGTCAGTTAAATAAGTGTTTGTTGAAAGAAAGACAAATGGAAATGATTATATTTACTGAAATTTGAGTTTTTTAAATGAGTCCTCTGGTGCCAGGCAAACACAAACTAAGGAGTGAAATACCCATTTTATTTCAGCAGCATATTAGAGAGGATGGACTAGTTAGACTTGGTTCAAGTCTCTTTTGCCACTTTCTAACTGTGGCTCAGACAAATTGTATATTCCTTTTGAGACTCAGTGTCTACACTAGAAACATACATGATTGTATGGATTAAATGTCAGCGTTTACATTGGAAGCATACACGATTATATGGAATAATGTCAAGGATTAAAATGTGATTAAATAAAGCACCTGGCAAAATATTTGGTACATAGTAGGTAAACAATGTTTGTACCAAACATTGGTATAAATGTACCAAATATAATGTTAATTCAGTAAACATAATTCCTTTGCTTTCCATAAAAGTAACACCTAAATCAGAGGTCTGTATTCAGCTTGTCTTATTTTCAGTCCTTTTGAGAGCTCCAACATGCCTCTCGGCCCTTAGGATTTCAGCTAATTTTTTCGTCTTTACTTATCAGAAAATAATGAAGAGATCAATAGTGCCACACAGTAAATTCATTGCCTGTAAGTGTAGTGTTAGAGCAGTTTACTTGGGCATTCCTGGTGATAAATGACATATTATTCCGAGGTATAAACCTAATTATACTTTCAGTTTGGTATAAGTCTAAGTGGGAGTGCCCTGAGTTCTTAATAGTGGTGTCCATAGATACTTTCTTTTAAAGTCCTAAAGATACTTTCTTTTCCATTCTTTTGTTTTTTTCTTCCCATTTCTTTGTGAGAATAAGAATTAAAGCAAATGCCTGGTCTCCATTTCCATTTTATCCAAATGCCTTTTACCCATTCCCACCTCTTTATTTTAATTAAATCCTATAAGATAGACAGAAAAAGAGAAAGATAGATATAGAGTGTTTTTTTTTTTTTGAGGGGAAACTCCAGAAGCACTTCTTCTTTGAAAGTACAAGCTAACTTAGATTTAATTCAAGGTCATACATTAAAGTGATGAGATCACAAATGTTAGATATATAGAAAAAATTGAATGTAAAGAAATATGATGTGTTAATTCTGCCTGCTTTACAGAAATTTGAAGATATTAAGAGTGTATTAGAAATTCCTATGACTCACCTAGAGTCACTGAGAAATCATATGCATGTATATGATTTTAAAATGTAATCTACCTTTCCCATCATTGTATGCTTCCCGATAGCCATTGATTTGTGGTCACTGGGATTGAGTTTCAGTTTATCATTGTTTCCACTTGAGGACACTTAATTTTTGCTTAAATTGGTAACTTAGTTGGGGTTGGGGTGTTATTTAGGTGGGGTCTCAGTGAAAATGCTGTCATGGACATTTTGGGTGCTTGGTAGTTTATCTCAAAACCAAGGCTTCGATCTCTAAAGGCAATGGATACGGACTTAATGGTTTGCCTTGGTTTTTGAAAAACTGAGACTGTTTCAAGGCACCACTGCAGACTGCCAGAATAGATATTTGTTTTTCACGCTTTTCTCTATGTGCTTGAATTTTAGGAGTCTTTGAGTGAGCAGGAAGGATATTTGAGTTACTTTGTAATGCTTTCCAGTTTAGGAAGTAGGAGTAGACTGTAGGAGAATGTTATTGATAGTCTGAGATACACATAGCTAAGGTTCTCAGGATTTTTCTAAGACTATAATATGAATTTTTTAAATAAGTTTGTGGCAATATGTGATATTTTCTTTTTCTTTCTTTCTTCTTCTTTTTTTTTTTTTTTTCCTGAGACAGAGTCTCACTCTGTCGCCCAGGCTGGAGTGCAGTGGCGCAATCTGGGCTCACTGCAATCTCTTGCCTCAGCCTCCTGAGTAGCTGGGACTACAGGTGCTCACCACCACTCCTGGCTATTTTTTTGTATTTTTAGTAGAGTCGGGGTTTCACCATGTTAGCCAGGATGGTCTCGATCTCCTGACCTCGTGATTCACCCGCCTTGGCCTCCCAAAGTGCTGGGATTACAGGCGTGAGCCACCGCACCCGGTCGATATTTTCTTACATAAAAGTTACAGAATAAGCAAACAAAACAAATTCTTACCTTCTTGGGTAACTGGAAAATCTAGCCAATCCTCTGAATTGGAACGTATTAATAATAGTGCTTTCATGGAACCAATGTTCTTCATTATAAGGTAGTAGAGTCAAGCAGTGAGATAACCAGTGTGGGGTACTTTGATATGATTAAAGCCTTCATTTTCTGAAATTATATGGTTTTTCTTTTCCTACATAATCCTAGCAGACTAATACAGTTAAGATTTTTTTCTTTTTTTGAAAGGAATTTAAAGCAACTTGAGCTTTCTCGTGAGTTGCCATTTCTAACAGCACGATTTTAGGGCCATTTTGCATGGATTACCTTGTACTTTATATGTGGCCAACACGTGCCATCAGCATGGACAATTGTTCTTGCAGCTAATCATTGTTCAAGATGCGGACTTTAATTTATGCTTCAAAAGTCCTTTCAGCCACTAGTGGAAAATTGGCATTTTTCTTTGAAATACAAGATAGGACAAACAGAACACGAGGGAGCCCAAAGCTATTCTATCTTACTGCTGTTGAAATGCTGTTACTGTTTACAATTAACTAGGAAATGTAAAGTATGAAGGGGATTAATGTGGGTACTAATATTTTCTGAGTTTTCATATTTGAGTTACTGTGTAAGTAACATAATCTCTTACTTTTAGGACTTCACAATTAAATACAGGAAGATGGATAATATGAAGCTTTTGCTTTCAAAGTTAGTTTGTATGTTCATCTATTGATCTTTCTTTTGTTTTTAGTTCTCCAACTTGTTTTGCAAGTACATTAATATTCCTTCAGTAAAAGATAATTCATAGATTGTTTTACAAATATGAATGAGAAAGTCAGGACAAAGGTAGTTGAAACCAGAGATAGGTTGGGTCCCAAAGTAAAGTTTATGAGGGCCAGCCTACGCATTTGAGTCTGCCAATGCAGAGAGGGCCACATGTGGTTCAGATTCAAGGAAGTAAAGAGAAATAAACAAAACTGAAAATAGTTCTTCTGAGACTTCTCCCGAGTGCTTGCTATATTACCAAAGTAAACATTATACCTACGATTCAACACATACATATTGCTTATCTACTGTGTGTTGATCACAGTCCTCGATGCAGGGAATATAATGACAACAACCTAAACACATGCTTGCTCTAACAAAATGTTGTTTAGTGGGGGATACTGACAGCAATTCAGTGTAAAATGCTGCAAACTACAAGAGGGTGAGTCCAGTATAATAATAACACTCTACAAATCTCTCTCAAAGAGTTTTAAAAGGCCATGTCTTACAATGTCCCCAAAGTAGGACAATGAGCTGGAGTCAAAGAACAATTTAGAAAAAAAGTAATTTTGGATCATGTCCTGCAATGGTGCAGTTGTGCTCTATTCCCTGGTCATTGTGTTTAATCCAAAGATCAATGTTAGAATAGCTGATGGATTCTAGAGGAAGCAACAGTCTACAGAGGAAAGGGCGAGCAGGTGCTCTCTCCAATCTGTATATCAAAGCACATAAAGATTAATCATTTAAATGGGAAAAACAGATTCTGTTTTATTGAAGATTCTAAACCTCAACGTAAGCTTGTTCAGGAAAAGAATGCCCAGGAAAAAGCATAACTGACTAGGAGCCATAAAAATCACTATGGTAATGGTGAGGGATGTGTGTGTGTGTCTGTGTGTTTATGTATGTGATGAATGAGCCCCTCTTTCAATATATACTTATTCCCAGCTGAATTTTGAGGAGCTATAGATATCTTAGCTTGTTTTTTTTTCTTTTCTCCCATTTATTTATTTTGCTTTTTTGGCTATTCTTGTCCTTCTGTATCTTCGTATTCTAGATCTTATGAAGGTGCAGCAAGTGTGGCAATAAGCAGACTGAGGAAGGCATAAAGGGTCTGATGTGAAGCAGAGAAGGCAGAGGTGGCTGAGGGTTTGGAGTAAAATCGAGAATGGCCATGAAGATCTGACCAAGGAGCTCTGAGATTGAGAAGGAATTAGAACAAAGTCCATAGGGAAGTTGAGAAAATTGGCAGAAAATTTGAAGAGGAGGGTTTCAACAGGAGATGATCAAAATTAAAAAAAAAGAAAGAAAGAAAACAGAAAAATAAGGAAGAATTCATTTTGAACCTCTGAATCATGATCTTGGGTGTCCCAGACTGAAGTATCAGAGAGCCCAAGGTCCTAGAGGCACTGTACAGACACAAGAGCCAATGGAACTAAGACTATCACCCCCTCTCCAGCTTAGGTACTCATCCATATGCAGTAACTGGTGTAAATCACCAGATGTTCTTTCCTTTGGTAGTAAAATATATGATTTAATGTATACATATATATTTTTTAAAAATAGAAATAATTTAAAATCATAAGGATACAATTAAAAATGAAATAATTGGAGCTTCCATTTTTATCTTCAATATTCAGAAAGAACTGTTTGTTGGAAACTTTTTTAACCACATGAAATTCTCTTGAATGCAGTGATTCAAAGTCTTGAATAGTCATACTATATATAAAATCTGCCTTAGTGGAGACCCAATAAAAATAAAAGCAAGCCCTTTTTATTAACATTTTACTTAACTTGTTTTGAATGAAGCAGGCATGCATCAAGAAAATTTCCTTTAAAAATGATCAAGTAGTAAATAAAATTTGAATGTTTGGTGTAATTTTCACTTACATGCTTTGCAGACCTGTTTCATGCAACATTCTGGGATGATGGACAATGTTCCCTATGTTAAGTATAGTAGCTACTAGCTACATAGAGCTACTGAGCATTTAAAACAACTGAGAGGCCGGGCGCAGTGGCTCTGGCCTGTAATCCCAGCACTTTGGGAGGCTGAGGCAGGCTGATCACAAGGTCAGGAGATCGAGATCATCCTGGCCAACATGGTAAAACCCCATCGCTACTTAAAATACAAAAATTAGCTGGGTGTGGTGGCACGTGCCTGTAGTCCCAGCTACTCTGGAGGCTGAGGCAGGAGAATCACTTGAACCCAGGAAGTGGAGGCTGCAGTGAGCCGTGATCATGCCACTGCACTCCAGCCTGGGCAACAGAGTGAAACTCTGTCTCAAGAACAACAACAACAACAACAAAAACAAAACCATAACCGAGAAAATGAATTTTTCACTTTGTTTAATTTTAATTAATTTAAATTTAACAGCCACACTATTTTCACAATTTTGTAGTTATGCTCATTATAATTAAATGTTCATTTTCTTTTGCCACTCTTCCTCCAAAAGACTCAAAGGTCCCTAAGGACCTGTAATGCCTTATACATTTTTTGTGACATAGAATAGATTATCTTTCTTCCTCTCTTTCCTCTCTCTCTCTCTCTGTTACTTTCTCTATATATATTTCTGAAAGTTTACAAGCATTTACTGACAGTCTTCTCATTTCTTTCTTCTTTTTTTAATGCAATTAACTGAATACTTAGAAAATACAAATTACTATAATAAGTTCTGTGAGGAATTTATGACACGTTTCATGATTTGGAGTTTAAGGTTTAGTGTTCTGCTACTGGCTTGTACCAGGTTGAGAGGCACAGAGTTTCCATACTTGAGTACTACTTATGTGAAGTCACAGCTTGTATCAATAACTTAAAATTGATCATTAGAGAAATTCAAATCAAAACCACAATGAGATATCATCTCACACCAGTCAGAATGGCCATTATTAAAATGTCAAAAAATAACATGCCGGCAAGGTTGTGGAGAAAAAAGTATGCTTATACGCTGTTGATAGGAGTGTAGATTAGTTCAACCATTGCAGAAAGCAGTATGGCAACTCCGCAAAGAGCTAAAAGCAGAGCTACTGTTCCACCCAGCAATCCCATTACTGGGTACATATACCTACAGTACTAGAAATTTTTCTACTGTAGGTCAGGTGCAGTGGCTCACGCCTGTAATCCCAGTACTTTGGGCAGCTGAGGTGGGTGGAGTGCTTGAGTCCAGGAGTTTAAGACCAGTCTGGGTAACATGGTGAAACCTCATCTCTACTAAAAATTTAAAAAAAATTAGCTGGGTGTGGTGGTGCAAGCCTGTAGTCCCAATTACTGAGAAGGCTGAGGTGGGAGAATTACCTGAGCTCAGGAGTTTGAGGCTGCAGTGAGCCGTGATCATGCCACTGCACTCCAGCCTGAACAACTGGAGTGAAACCCTGTCTAAAAAAAAAAAAAAAAAAAAAAAAAAAGACATCATTCTATCATAAAGATACATTCACATGTATGTGAATGGTCATTGCAGCGCTATTTACAATAGCAAGGATATGGAATCAACCTAGATGCCCATCAATGACAGATTGGATAAAGAAAGAGTGGTACACATGTACTGCGGAATATGCAGCCATAAAAAAAGAACAAGATCATGTCTTTTGTGGGAACATGGATGGAGCTGGAGGCCATTATCCTTAGCAAACTAACACAGGAAAAGGAAACCAAATACCGCACGTTCTCACTTACAAGTTGGGAGCTAAATAATAAAAACAATGAACACAAAGAAGGAAACAACAGACACGGGGGTCTACTTTAGGGGGGAGGGTGGAGGAGGGAGAGGAGCAGAAAACATAACTATTGGGTACAATGCTTAGTACCTGGGTGACGAAATAATCTGTACAAGTCCCCGTGACACGTGTTTGCCGATGTAACAAATCTTCACATGTACCCCGAACCTAAAATAAAAGTAAAAAGGAAAAACAATGAATTAAAAAAATTTGTGGGCTGTATCAATAACTTTTGTTCAGTGATTTCACCCTCAAAAATTCAAAAGATAATGGAACATTCCTTGGTATTTAATAACTTAAGAATTTAAGTCTGCATAATGCAAATTCTATAAAAAAGTACATTAAATATAAGTTCTGAGCTCTTATCCCATTGACTATGGATCCCGTTGGCATTTATACTTAATACACTATTAAAATAACTTCACACTGGTGATGTACTGAGTGACAGTTTGACAGTTCAAAATTCTGATGGGACATGCACATCTCTTGTACAACTAGGTTTAAAGCTCTGTTTTGCATATTTACAAGCTTGGGACATAGTGAAACTTACAGCAGGGATCTAAAATGTAATCACAGTTGAGAAACATGAATCCTCTCTTTCCATGGAATTTAATTAAACATTTCCATTATTTTTGTTTCTAACTCACCTGTCAAGGTGTGAATTAAGGTAAGCACAGTAATAAAATCTGAAATGAAATAAACAATCAGAATTTTTAAATCAGGTGGTCACAATTAAGTAGACATTGATAAAAATGTGTACCAAATAGATGCTTGGTGTTTTAAAATGAACAATTTTTTTTTTCCATTCAAACCTGAGTGGATACAGCACATGTTTCAGAGAGCACAGGGTTGGGTGTAAGGTCACAGATCAACAGGATCCCAAGGCAGAAGAATTTTTCTTAGTACAGAACAAAATGAAAAGTCTCCCATGTCTACCTCTTTCTACACAGACACGGCAACCATCCGATTTCTCAATCTTTTCCCCACCTTTCCCCCCTTTCTTTTCCACAAAACCGTCATTGTCTTCATGGCCCTTTCTCAATGAGCTGTTGAGTACACCTCCCAGATGGGGTGGTGGCCGGGCAGAGGAGCTCCTCACTTCCCAGTAGGGGCGGCCGGGCAGAAGCGCCCCTCACCTCCCGGACGGGGCGGCTGGCTGGGTGGGGGCTGACCCCCCCCACCTCCCTCCCGGACAGGGCGGCTGGCCGGGCGGGGGGCTCACGCCCCACCTCCCTCCCAGACAGGGCAGCTGGCCGGGCAGAGGGGCCCCTCACTTCCCAGTAGGGGCGGCCGGGCAGAGGCGCCCCTCACTTCCCCGACGGGGTGGCTGGCCCGGTGGGGGGCTGACCCCCCCACCTCCCTCCCGGACGGGACGGCTGGCCAGGCAGAGGGGCTCCTCACTTCCCGGTAGGGGCGGCCGGGCAGAGGCGCCCCTCACCTCCTGGACAGGGCGCCTGGCCGGGCGGGGGGCTGATCCCCCCACCTTCCTCCCGGACGCGGCAGCTGGCCAGGTGGGGGGCTGACACCCCCACCTCCCTCCCGGATGGGGCGGCTGGCCAGGCAGGGGCTGACCCCCCCACCTCCCTCCCGGACGGGGCGGCTGGCCGGGCGGGGGGCTGACCCCCCCACCTCCCTCCCGGACGGGGCGGCTGGCCGGGTGGGGGGCTGACCCCCCCACTTCCCTCCCGGACGGGGCGGCTGGCCGGGCGGGGGGCTAACACCCCCACCTCCCTCCCGGACGGGGCGGCTGGCCGGGCGGGGGGCTGACCCCCCCACCTCCCTCCCAGAGAGAGCGGCTGGCCGGGCAGAGGGGCTCCTCACTTCCCAGCAGGGGCGGCCGGGCACAGGCGCCCCCCACCTCCTGGACAGGGCAGCTGGCCGGGCGGGGGGCTGATCCCCCCACCTCCCTCCCGGATGGGGCGGCTGGCCAGGCGGGGGGCTGATCCCCCCACCTCCCTCCCAGACGGGGCGGCTGGCCGGGCGGGGGGCTGACCCCCCCACCTCCCTCCAGGATGGGGCGGCTGGCCGGGCGGGGGGCTGACCCCCCCACCTCCCTCCCGGACGGGGCGGCTGGCTGGGCAGAGGGGCTCCTCACTTCCCGGTAGGGGCGGCCGGGCAGAGGCGCCCCTCACCTCCCGGACGGGGTGGCTGGCCGGGCGGGGGGCTGACCCCCCCACCTCCCTCCCGGACGAGGAGGGAGGACGCTCCTCACTTCTCAGACGGGGTGGCTGCTGGGTGGAGGGGCTCCTCACTTCTCAGACGGGGCGGTTGCCAGGCAGAGGGTCTCCTCACTTCTCAGATGGGGCGGCCGGGCAGAGACGCTCCTCACATCCCAGACGGGGCGGCAGGGCAGAGGTGCTCCCCACATCTCAGACGATGGGCGGCCGGGCAGAGACGCTCCTCACTTCCCAGATGTGATGGCGGCCGGGAAGAGGCGCTCCTCACTTCCTAGATGGGATGGCGGCCGGGCAGAGACGCTCCTCACTTTCCAGACTGGGCAGCCAGGCAGAGGGGCTCCTCTCATCCCAGACGATGGGCGGTCAGGCGGAGACGCTCCTCACTTCCCAGACGGGGTGGCTGCCAGGCAGAGACTGCAATCTTGGCACTTAGGGAGGCCAAGGCAGGCGGCTGGGAGGTGGTTGTAGCGAGCCGAGATCACGCCACTGCACTCCAGCCTGGGCGCCATTGAGCACTGAGTTAACGAGACTCCGTCTGCAATCCCGGCACCTCGGGAGGCCGAGGCTGGCGGATCACTCGCGGTTAGGAGCTGGAGACCAGCCCAG
This sequence comes from Pan paniscus, assembly GCF_029289425.2. NCBI lineage: Eukaryota > Metazoa > Chordata > Mammalia > Primates > Hominidae > Pan > Pan paniscus. The sequence goes on along the minus strand of NC_073270.2, from coordinate 156,500 downwards.
CCGACACTTTGAAACCCCATCTCCACCATAAAAATACGAAAACCAGTCAGGCGTGGCGGCGCGCGCCTGCAATCGCAGGCACTCGGCAGGCTGAGGCAGGAGAATTGGGCAGGGAGGTTGCAGTGAGCTGAGATGGCAACAGTACCGTCCAGCTTCGGCTCGGCATCAGAGGGAGACCGTGGAAAGAGGAGAGGGGAGAGGGGAGAGGGGAGAGGGGAGAGGGGAGAGGGGAGAGGGGAGAGGGGAGAGGGAGCTCTATCTACCACAATTTTTTTAAAAAAGCATTTAAAACATTTTTTTTGGTCAACATTCATCACTGGAATTGGGTCCCAACAGTGAAATACATGGCTTGCCTATATATACACTAGTATCTGTCCATGTATCAGTATAAAAGCACAATGATGAATGGGAAAACATTTTTAAAAAAGAATTTAAAATATAATGAACCTGAAAAAATGTCACTGAATCTAAAGAGAAGTATTCCACTTTTGTGGGACCTCATCTTTAAATGTTGGGTTTTTCTTTAAAACATACAGCCTTAGGACCTGTTATATGATAATGAGAAGAAGCAAAAAAATTTGACTGCAGCGTACCTGAACTTGTTTTAATGGAGGTTTTGTGGGCATATTTTACAGAATGAATCATCCAGACAACATTGAGGGAATTAATTTTTGCCTCACACAGCTCCAGGCACTTAGAAAGTGGTCAGTAAATTTTGGTTGAATCAATAACAGTACGCAATTTCATGTTAGGGCTACTGCTATCAGCACCTGGCATAATCCTCTCTATTCTCTTCACTATGTAGTTAAGCCATCAAACCTTTAGATTGTGTCATTACTGATGGTGAATAGGAAGTGAAATGATTAAGCCTCCCTACCCTCAAAGAATGTTGTCTTACTTGGCTCAATTATTGATGAACCGTATCCTGTGAGCTTCCCCGTTATTTGTTAATGCTACCACAGAGACTAAACTGATATAAAGTATTAATTACAGTTTTTAAAATTAACCTAAGAAAATAATTTTTAAGGAAAGTTTTTCTTGTTTGAAACATCAAGTTTGTATAGTAATACTTGATTTTGTAACGTTGAGTCTCAACGTGTACCTCTCATATTTGTAAGAAGCCAGAGAGAAGGATTCTGGAAACTTCCATGGAAACAGTGGTACTGCCCATGACTGGGTTACACATCTGGCGGAAAGGAGAATTGAGAAGATTATATTTAACACAGAAGTTGTTTGGAATATACATATATATATATATTTATATATATGTATATATATATATATTTTGTTGTTGTTGTTGTTGTTTTTGTTTGTTGTTGTTGTTTTGTTTTGTTTTTTGCGATGGAGTCTCGCTCTTGTTGCCAGGCTGGAGTGCAATGGCGTGATCTCAGCTCACTGCAACCTCCCCGCCTTCTGGGTTCAAGCGATTCTTCTACCTCAGCCTTCCGAATAGCTGGGATTACACGCATGCACTACCACACCCGGCTAATTTTTTTGTATTATTAGTAGAGACGGTGTTTCATGCCTGTAATCCCAGCACTTTGGGAGGCCGAGGCAGGCAGATCACCTGAGGTCAGGAATATTTCAAATTATAGGAAAAACTACCAGAGACAGGTCAATGGAATATTTATATCATTGAAAACATGTTTTCAACAAGTGCAGTTTTGGTATCATTTGTCTCAACATTCAAATCTCTCAGTTTTTACAAGAACGTCTCTAGATGGAAACTTGCAAAAGCAAGGCAAAATAATCAGATTCTCTGAATCTCAGTGGAGCCACGCAAAAATTGATCTCATTGCAGAAGCGGGAGAATCTACTCTACCTTTTCAGGTAAGCACATACGAAATTAATACAACTCAACAGAAGACACTTATTTAATGCTAATCCTTTCAGATAACAATATAACACACATAGCTCATACCTTTTCAGGTGAGCACATATGAAATTAATACAATGCAACAGAAGACACTTATTTAATGCTAATCCTTTCAGATAACAAAATAACACACGCAGCTCATGAATTTATTCAACATTAATGAAGCAAACACATTCAGAGATCAAACACATGATCTGTGATGAGTAGAGAGGTTGTTTTGACTATGCACTTAAGACATGTGTAGAATAGTAGCAAAAATGGAGAAAAGAAATGAATAAGATGGCAGAGAGAAGAGTAACTTAAAATCATTTCTTTTTTATTTTTATTATTATTATTTTTATTTTTTTATTTTTTATTTTTATTTTTTATTGATCATTCTTGGGTGTTTCTCGCAGAGGGGGATTTGGCAGGGTCACAGGACAATAGTGGAGGGAAGGTCAGCAGATAAACAAGTGAACAAAGTTCTCTGGTTTTCCTAGGCAGAGGACCCTGCAGCCTTCCGCAGTGTTTGTGTCCCTGGGTACTTGAGATTAGGGAGTGGTGATGACTCTTAACGAACATGCTGCCTTCAAGCATCTGTTTAACAAAGCACATCTTGCACCGCCCTTAATCCATTCAACCCTGAGTGGATACAGCACATGTTTCAGAGAGCACAGGGTTGGGGGTAAGGTCACAGATCAACAGGATCCCAAGGCAGAAGAATTTTTCTTAGTACAGAACAAAATGAAAAGTCTCTCATGTCTACCTCTTTCTACACAGACACGGCAACCATCCGATTTCTCAATCTTTTCCCCACCTTTCCCCCCTTTCTATTCCACAAAACCGCCATTGTCTTCATGGCCCGTTCTCAATGAGCTGTTGAGTACACCTCCCAGATGGGGTGGTGGCCGGGCAGAGGAGCTCCTCACTTCCCAGTAGGGGCGGCCGGGCAGAAGCGCCCCTCACCTCCCGGATGGGGCAGCTGGCCAGGCGGGGGGCTGACCCCCCCCACCTCCCTCCCGGACGGGGCGGCTGGCTGGGTGGGGGGCTGACCCCCCACCTCCCTCCCGGACAGGGCGGCTGGCCGGGCAGAGGGGCTCCTCACTTCCCAGTAGGGGCGGCCGGGCAGAGGCGCCCCTCACTTCCCCGACGGGGCGGCTGGCTGGGCGGGGGGCTGACCCCCTCACCTCCCTCCCGGATGGGGCGGCTGGCTGGGTGGGGGGCTGACCCCCCCACCTCCCTCCCGGACGGGGTGGCTGGCCGGGCAGAGGGGCTCCTCACTTTGCAGTAGGGGCGGCCAGGCAGAGGCGCCCATCACCTCCCAGATGGGGCGGCTGGCCAGGCGGGGGGCTAACCCCCCCACCTCCCTCCCGGATGGAGCAGCTGGCCGGGCGGGGGGCTGACCCCCCCACCTCCCTCCCAGACAGAGCAGCTGGCCGGGCAGAGGGGCTCCTCACTTCCCAGTAGGGGCGGCCAGGCAGAGGCGCCCCTCACCTCCCGGACAGGGTGGCTGGCCAGGCGGGGGGCTGACCCCCCCACCTCCCTCCCGGACGAGGAAGGAGGACGCTCCTCACTTCTCAGACAGGGTGGCTGCCGGGCGGAGGGGCTCCTCACTTCCCAGTAGGGGCAGCCGGGCAGAGGCACCCCTCACCTCCCGGATGGGGCGGCTGGCTGGGCGGGGTCTGACACCCGCGCCTCCCTCCCGGATGGAGCGGCTGGCCGGGCAGAGGGGCTCCTCACTTCCCAGTAGGGGCGGCCGGGCAGAGGCGCCCCTCACCTCCCGGAAAGGGCGGCTGGCCGGGCGGGGGCTGACCCCCACACCTCCCTCCTGGACGAGGAGGGAGGATGCTCCTCACTTCTCAGACGGGGTGGCTGCCGGGCGGAGGGGCTCCTCACTTCTCAGACGGGGCACTTGCCAGGCAGAGGGTCTCCTCACTTCTCAGATGGGGCGGCCGGGCAGAGACGCTCCTCACATCCCGGACGGGGCGGAAGGGCAGAGGTGCTCCCCACATCTCAGAAGATGGGCAGCCGGGCAGAGACGCTCCTCACTTCCCAGATGTGATGGTGGCTGGGAAGAGGCGCTCCTCACTTCCTAGATGGGATGGCGGCCGGGCAGAGACGCTCCTCACTTTCCAGACTGGGCAGCCAGGCAGAGGGGCTCCTCACATCCCAGACGATGGGCGGTCAGGCGGAGACGCTCCTCACTTCCCAGATGGGGTGTCTGCCAGGCAGAGGCTGCAATCTCGGCACTTAGGGAGGCCAAGGCAGGCGGCTGGGAGGTGGTTGTAGCCAGCCGAGTTCACGCCACTGCACTCCAGCCTGGGCGCCATTGAGCACTGAGTTAATGAGACTCCGTCTGCAATCCCGGCACCTCGGGAGGCTGAGGCTGGCAGATCACTCGCGGTTAGGAGCTGGAGACCAGCCCGGCCGACACATCGAAACCCCGTCTCCACGAAAAAAATACGAAAACCAGTCAGGCGTGGCGGCGCGCGTCTGCAATCGCAGGCACTCGGCAGGCTGAGGCAGGAGAATCAGGCAGGGAGGTTGCAGTGAGTCAGCCTCCCAGATGCGACGAAGCACGACTCCACTGTCAGACTCGAACTCCGCCTCGGGGCCCCGGGGTGCAGCCTCCCTCCGCCGCGGCCGTCGAGCCGCGGAGCGCCTCTTCCGCGGAGCGCCGCCTGCCAGGATTCCAGCACTGCAGCTGCGGCCGCAGCCATTGGTCTCTCAACTTAAAATCATTTCTAAGTGAAGACATTGGATTATATGATGTAGTGAAAAAAAGTCTGACGTGGGCTGTAATATTTTAATTCTATTGCCTCACTTTCTGCTGCCTGGTAACATTGAGAATGTTATCCACCTTTGGGAACTGGAGGACATTATACAAAGTGAAATAAGCCAGGCACAGAAGGACAAATATGGCAGGTTCTCACTCATGTGTGGGAACTAAAAAGTTGATCTCATGGAGGTAGAGAGGAGAATGGTGGTTACTAGAGGCTGAGAAAGGTGGGGAGGAGGAGGTTAGGAAGGGAGGTTTGTTAATGGTTAAAAAATGTAGTTAGTTAGATAGAAGAAATAAGCTGTAGTGTTTGATAGCACAGTAGGGCAATTATAACAAGTTATTGTGTATTTCAAAATATTTAGGGGATAAGATTTGGAGCATTCCCAACACAAAGAAATGAGAAGTGTGTGAGGAGATGGTATCCCAATTACCTTTATTTGATAGTGACACATTATATGCATGTATCAAAATATCACATTTACCCCATAAATATGTACAACTACTATGTATTAATAAAATATAATAATAAAAGAAGGCAATTGTATCTTGTCAAATGGGTGTTCTAATTTCTACCTTCCTGTATATAAGTCTTCTGGATGACATTTGAAAAGAGCTATTTTGGAATCTAAATTGGATGGAGTGGAATATGGTGGAAAGCACACTGTTTTGGAGTCAGTGGTCTGAGTTTTAGTCTCTGCTCTGCTCATTGGTTGCTAAGTGACTGTGTAAATATTGTCTTTGTGCATCAAATTTCCTAATGTGTGAAAACCAGTGATGATAAAAGCAATACTCCAGGGGAGTCTGAATATTAAAGATAATATAGCTAAAATGGCAGCCATGAACATGGGCTCTGGAAACTTGGGTTCAAGTTAAAGGGTTGGGGGTGGTGGCTCATGCCTGTAATCCCAGCGCTTTGGGAGGCTGAGGCGGGTGGATCACGAGATCAGGAGATCGAGACCATCCTGAGTAACACGGTGAAACCCCACCTCTACAAAAAATACAAAAAATTAGCCGGGCATGGTGGCACGTGCTTGTAGTCCCAGCTACTCTGGAGGCTGAGGCAGAAGAAGCACTTGAACCTGGGAGGTGGAAGTTGCAGTGAGCCGACATGGCGCCACTGCACTGCAGCCTGAGCAACAGAGTGAGACTCCATCTTAAAAAACAAAAACAAAAAAGTGTATGATTATAGGGAAGTTACCGAAGCCCTCTATGCCTCTTTCATTAGTGGGGTGTGAGGATAATAGTTGGGGATTTAAGGTCATCTCATCCTCATTTCTGAACAAATTGAGATAAATATAGAGGTTAAACAGGTAGAGAATACATATTTTGGAGCAGATGGCTTTAGAATGTAGAGTCACTTATTTAAAATAATGCTTGATCTTAGAATAAATAGAATTACCCAGAGGACAATTGACTGTGCTGGAGAAATATAGAGCTCATACTCTAGGTGAAGTCTCTTACCTTTAGCCAGAGATAATATCAGTGTGCATGCCTCCTGAGGACAGGCTGGCTCCCAATAGTGGGTGTTGAATGGGAGAAGAGGATGAATCGAGCTCCCCCAGGTTACTCTTCTAACTTCACAGTCAGGTAAATCTTCCTCCTCCCACGGAGTGAGGGGTAAGTAACAGCAATGTTACTACAGTGAACCACCTCCCCATGAAAGCAGGAAGACTAGGGCATAAGCATCAACTGTAATCAATTACTGTTCTCTACTTTATACAGTTATTGTGAGGATTATATGGTGTATACTTGTAAAGCACATGGAAGCAAATCTGGCACAAACACAGAATTCAGCTGTTTTTATTGCTGTAGTTATTCCTTGGATATTGTCTGGAAATAGTAGACACTCAATAAATCTTAGTGTTCTCTGTTTTATAAAGGGAATTCCCGCTTGATCAGAACTCTAGGCTTGATCATTAAAGGCTTATTTACTCAGTGAAGGTCCCCAACGTCCCTTCTCAAAGATCAATTTATTCTATTCTCATATTTAATGGACAAAGACATCATGAATACTAGCAGCTCTTAATTGGGAAGCATTTGACACAAAGGCTGGTCATGGAATCATTTTGGTGTCAATCTCCATTGCAAGGAGCAGGGCAATGAAATCAGAACAATTTGATCTTTTGCCTCCTGCATTTATATTCTATAGAAAAATGTTTTCATTCGGTTTGCTTTTAGTTAGAATGAAACTCACCAAGAAGATCATTCAGAGTTTGTCATTAATTGACATATTGAGAAGAAAATAGAATGTTCTTTCTAGCAGTAAGTAATTTAGAAATATGAGTTGAAACACATGCCATTTCTGTCTACAGCTGGAAGCTCTCATGGACCCATCAGCATTACTGAAGAGTTTCAGTGAATGCAATTTTTGTTTTCTCTTTAATGTTCTCCTTTTTGGATATAGTAATGGTTTTGCTTTGCAGTGCAAATGGAGACTATCCCTTATTATCTGGGGGCATATTAACTAGTTTGTAGATGGGCAGTGGTTTGGTTAGATTCTGTGATTTGGCTGCAATGGATGTGTGAGGGTTTCTAACCCAGCCCTGCTCCTTCCTCTCCCTTCATCTCCCTGCTGGTGGCTCAGCACCTTGTGTTGATTTTTCTCTCCAATCAGCCTCAATGCTGAGTTCTTTCGAGGCCTCGGTCACATTGAATTCACCCCAGAGAAGCTAAGACTTTTCCTCTGTGCCTCCCCACTTAATCTGCCTATGAGTTGGCTACAGCACACATTTATTTTGGAAACTACAGATGAGTAAAAGAAAGATAAGAAAAAAACATCCCCTCACATTTCACTCTCAAGAAGCCCATGACAGCCCTATAATATCCAATCAGCAATTTAGAAAAATTAAGTTTGGAAAGCAATAAGCTTTTTAAAAATGAGTTTAGAGGCAAAACCCAAGCTGCCCTGAACCACTGTGAGGCCTTTAGGCAGCTGATTTCATGATAGGTTTGATTAAACAGTGCTGCCCCCAATCTCCCAGAGGGTGTCATGTAATAAACACTCTCGGTGTTATGTTACCATTCTCAGCTCTGAGCTATTCACATTTCAAAACTCATCTGGCCCCAAAGACTTTAGATAAGGAACTGTGGACTTGCATTGATGTTCTGCTGTGAATCAGTCTGGATTTTATACATACACAATATATAAAAATAGATACACTTGCACAGATACATACATGGTAATATTTAATCCATGAGTATTGCATATATTTACTATTAAATATTTCTAACTAGTAGTTAAAACAGAGAGAAACAAATACCTAAATACAGCTCAGGATTAACTAATGTTAACATTTTGTTTGCTTATAATGTTAAAGTTTGTTTGCTTATGAAGATGCAACTTTTGTCTTTCTTGTATCTCTCTCCATCCCATTTCTTATCCTCTGCAGAAAAAAAAAGATGCTAATATTATGCTGGCTTTAACCTGATTTCTCTGAGTGTATTTTTAAAGATATGAAAATATACATGAGGATTCTAGCTAAGTACAGTTCTACTTTGTTCTTTTATCGACGACAAATGAAAAAGTATTTCTACCTACAAATAGTTAATCTAGCTTTTTAAATATTCAAATATTTAAAGTTTGTCTTCTTGGATATAGGCTAGGATTTAAGATTAGTAGCCTGAATCATTTAAGTGTGACCTTAGTCATTGTCTAGCTTTCAGTTCTACGTGACTAAGCTCTGAACATATTTATACAGTACAGTGTAATCCAGTCCAAATATTGGAAAGAAGAAAGACATCAAATCACGTGACCTCTGTGTTCCCTTTTAGCCATGAAATTCTGATTCAGTGTGGTTCTTTTGATGTCAATTGTAGACAGTATAACAGAATACAGATTGCTTTGGGTTTCATAGCAAATAAGCACCCCTAGTTAGGTAGGGCATTTGCTCTTCCTGCTGGCAAAGAATTAGGTTTACTGTTTTCTCTGTAAGAACAGCAAATTAATGACATTTCAATATTCCCTCTATTTCTTGTGAGAGTTTATTGGAAAAATTTAGGTCAAAGAGTTAATAGTATTTTTCAAATCTGTTTTAACTTGGCCTGCTCACTTGCTATGTTCAGCTTTTCACACAAATAGATTCTTTTAATATTTCTTTTCCCCCCAACTGTTGTGCTGTTTTAGTATCTCAAGGTGGCACTTTTTCTGAGTAGTCCATTGATTTCAAGTTGCTCTACTTTCTTCGAGCTTCCCATTAAAATGTAATTGTATATTATTTTAGATTTCATTTTGAAATGAACCTTTTGTGAAATTTCACACAATGATGGATACCATGTTCTCTCCTTATCGGAGTCAATGATATAAATCAATAACAATTTCCTGACATTATTTGACGATTCAGTGAAGGGTAAGATTCATAACACAAAAGTAAAAGGTGATCGGGTCTCCGTAAAGTTGCTGTGTCCTTGGCCTGCTTAATCTAGAGCTGCATGAAATCTTGTTTCTCCAGACAGCCCTATTCTGCAGCATCCACTAAAGCCCAGTTATCTCTTTATTTCATTAGAGAGATGCAGGATAGTATAATCATTAATGGCTCAGCTTACATATTTTTCTTACTTGACATGTGACATTCAACCAATTACTTCTATTCTCTAATCTTCTGTTTCTTTCACCTTAAAATAAGACGAAAATAGCATCATCTTCACAGGATTAAAACAAGTGAATGTGACTGGCATATAGTAAGTGCTAAATAAAAGGTGGCTGCTGCTCTTATTATTGATACCATCATCATTCTTCAAAAATTAATATATTCCTACTACTCTCTACTCCTTCTTACTATATCTCTATTTTCTCTTGGATTCATATTCATTTTTTGCTCCTGTTATTTTTTTTGAAAACAAGATTTCTATGTTAATTGTGTATTTGTCTGGAAAAGCACCTGAGTTTTGCTCTTGTAAAAAGTAATCACTTGATTATGAACATTTATGAATTTTTGTGGTTCCTAAAAGCATGAAATTATTTTGTTCATAGAAGGAATAATATAATTGAATAAAACAAAAATCAACAAGATCCCAAAAAATAGTTTTAGAAGAGTGAGTCATCTAATTCAATTTAAAATGTAAATTATTCAATTACCTTGAGAATCTTATCAAATGAGGTTTTCACTCTTCCTCCATCTGTGGTTGAAACAGCTCTTCTGAGTGACCTCTTTCTCACTTACTGATTACCAATTGATGCTGACTGTACTTCCGAAAGGGAATTGGTCACAACATTTTATATATATATATATATATATATATATATATGTACACACACACACACACACATATATATACACACACACATATATATGTGGCTATGTGTGTATATAAATACACATACATATGTGTGTATATATATACACACATATATGTGTGTATGTGTGTGTATATATACATATATACACGTATACGTGTATATACGTATATATATCATATAATATATGATGTATATACACGTATATGTGATATATATATCATATATACATATATGTATATGTATATATCAGTTTGGTTATATATATACATATATACACATATATACACATATATACATATATACACATATATACGTATATATGTATATATCATAATATATGATATATACATATAAGTGATATATATATCATATAATATATGTATATTTACACATATATGTGATATATATATCATATATACATATGTGTATATATATCAGTTTGGTTATGTATATACATATATACACATATATACACATACATATATATACATATATACACATATATACATATATATACATATATATATGTATATGTATATATCAGTTTGGTTAAAACCAGCAATAAAAAATAGGAACAGCCAAGGTGATTTTGAAACCATGAGATGGTCATTATTTACAGGTGTAACAGACATTTTTTGAAGGAAGTAATTGCTTGTATTTTAAAATTCGTATGATTTTAATTAATGGTAGAATTACAATTTCTAATTGTATAATTATGAATTTAACTATGTAGAAGTAAGCAAGCAAAATATAGATGACCTAATATTATTTTTATTTGGCTTTTGAAGTTGGATTTATCCTTCCATTTTAATATGAATATCTAAAGGAACCTGGTGGGTCCCTTCAGGTAAAATAATGTAACCACATTTTAAAGACTACCTCAGGATTTTACTTCACCTCATCCCAGGGCCCACCCATTCCATTCAAATAATGTGAGCATGTACCTCTTTAGGAGCATAGAGAAGTGCCTCAAACTGTCGTTTTTTTTTTTTTCTCCAGTTTTCTCTGAGTAGCACAGACCTTCAAATATGATGGTCAACAAATGCTTGTCTAATGAGTCTGAAGAATTAAACATCTATTTTAATTGACATCAATGCAAGATGTATTATAATAATGAATATAGAAAAACTCTTTCAAAAGTTAAACTGTCCAAAAAAATCACAGTCACTTAATGGTATTAAACACAATATATTTCTAAAGTACAATACTTGTGTATATTTTACCAAGATCCTTCTTCAAAACCTATGTTATTTTCTGCCTCTGGAATGAAGGCTAAATTTCTTAGTTTAAGATTCTACAGAAATCATCTCTAATCAGAATCTTAAAAAAATATTATGTACATCACATTAAATATCAAAAATTGCAAATAAAGCAACAGTCCCTGCTGACCACCCTCATCACCCACCATAGATTTTATCTTGAGTATTTTAGATACCAGTTTATTTTTACTTCCAGTCCATTTTCTATTTACTTAATATGTATAAATGTACCACATATACTTGGAAATCTAAACCATTGTATGTTTTCAGCCTAAGTAATATTATACTATAATATTTTTCTGTAACTTAATTTTTTTACTCCAAAACACATGTTGAATTTCCTTCCATAATGACACATGGCGATAGATATTATTTTTAACTGGTATAGTATTTCTCACTATTGATTGATTCATTCACATGTAAGTTCTTTCCTGTCATTTGTCATCAAAACCAGCACTGAAATAAACATTCCTGCACAAGCCTTCATGTGTATACCTTTGAGTGTCTCACTAGGATAAATGCCAAGAAATTAACTCAATTTTTATAGTCTATGCAATTTTTCTTTTTAACAAATGCTATCTAGTTTCTCTCCAATTGAGCTGTACCAACTCATGGAATTTTCCTCTCCATCTATTATCTGATTAATTTGTTGTTCTCTTAAAATCTTATACTCCGTTAACACCCATCAACATTTTCTAAACACACCATAAACTTTCTCATCTCTGTGTTTTTGCTGCGATTGCTGCCTCAGTTTCTCGAGGTAAAATGTTTTGCCCAACAAAATTTGGCATCATGGAGGCTTACTATTACTTCTTCTCCACCAAATCTTTTCCCAAACTCTCATTATTGGCAGAAATAATGAAGTGTCTTCTTTGAGTCTCCTAGGATCTTATACTTATTTCTTATACAGCATTTATGATGTAGAGTAGTGAATGTATCATACGAAGTTTAGGAGAGGAAAAGTAATACCGTTTCCTCACTCATCACAAGGGACATGGCTGGAACCCCTATAACAAAAGAGAGGTTAAAAATAAAAAAAATAACAAATTTATTAACATTTTATGTGACATAGGGGCCTGCAAAAACAAAGGCCTGATGACCAGGGAAAACTCTCTATGTTTATGCTTAAGTTCAACAATGAATGGACAATCATGAAGAAATACAAATGGACAGAAAGAATATGATCTCATTGTAAAAACTTGGAGAGAACTCAGCAAAGATCTTTATGGGCCTCTCTGTGTAGTGTTTTTTTAATCCAGGTATAGATAGGGTAGGACACCAGTTAAATGAGGTTCTTATGACCTATTTTGAGGAGAAGTAAGCCGGATAATTCCTTTATGGCTGGCTCTCACAAAGGAAAGAGAGGGGAAGGCAGAGAGGGACTCCAAGGTGCTATATTTTGGGACAGCATGTTCTGACTCCAAGGTGTTGTATTTTGAGATAGCATATTCTGAGCCCTGGCACAAGTAAATTTAATGATCCTTGAGATTGGAGACCCTCCTTGATAGGATAGAAATGTACCTTCTGTCTGTGTCCTGGATTGGTGGTCCACTATGCAGGTTCATAAGATTCCTGGCATAAATTACTTCTTCCTTTCCCTCCTTTCTCTCTCTCTCTCTCTTTTTTTCTTCTTGGAATAACAACATAATATGAGTAATTAACAAGTAAGAAAACAAATTATATCAGTCATTATTCAGCGTTAGAATAAACTAAAATTAAATAGATGTCTCTGAGTGCTTCAGCATATGAATATTATCAACCACTGTATGTGGTTATTGATGTGTGCTTTACTACAGTGAGTATGTTTCTGTGTATGTATATAATATATATTATGTTTGTATGAATGTATATAATATTTAAATATTTTAATATGGAAATAAATCATTGCCTTCAGCACACTGATTACAAATCAATTCATCTCTCAATTAAATTGAGTTGTAAGTCACACAGTTGATTACCCCAAAGAGCTCATTATAAGTGCATATGACTCTTAATGGCTCCAATGAGAAGAGAGCCCTTCACTCGTGATGAATGTTACCACTTTAAGTGAAACAAGGTTACCTTTGGCATTAAGGTACATAAGACGCTGTCAAAGCAGTTATGGTTCTATAAATTTAAATTAGGATGTTCTGGTCAGAACAGTTTTCTAAAATTAGATTGGAGAATGGGACAGATGTAAATAGGGTTCCTCTACACAAAGAAATATGATTGTAAGACATTACTTTTGTGATGTGTTTTTAACAGTTTTATCTTTCTGTAATTATAGTTAATTTTGGAAGCTACTGTTTTGTCATCAAATGCTACCGTTGTTCTAGATGACATCAGTGTGTCCCAGGAATGTGAAATTTCCTATAAATCACTACCAAGGACCAGTACACAAAGCAAGTGTAAGTTTTCCCTTGTCGTTGTTGCTGTTTTAAACATTGAATTAAGCTCTTCTCAGTATCAAAATATAAAATGTATTAGAGTCACGAATACCTAATACAGGGTGTGGATTATATCACCTGTTCTTATTTAAAAGGTAAACAACTGGTCTAGTCCTTAGGCCTCTCTTCCAGTAATATGGAAAATAATCTATGCTTGCAGCTGAAATTATTGCATCCAAATATTTTAATTATAAATATTATGAAAAAATTATAATTATTTTGCATATTTTAAATACACTTTTATAAATATTCACTTCTCCATTAATTTTATTCAGAACTTCAAATGAGCATGTAATAATATTCATATTTCAGGATCACCCAGGAGTTCAAAAAAAGCAAAAAGGTTGTGTTTGGGAAAATGATGTAAGGCCAACCAAAATTTAAAACTGGACCTTAAAATTCTGTGTTTCTATTCAAAATTTAAGATTTTCAAATCACAGATGGAGTTTGTCTAATTCTTTGACTAAGTTTTTTGGAGAGAATATCAATTACAGGCCAGAAATGTTGCCATAAAAATGGATCTCATATAGTCAACTATGTATTTTAAAACCTAACCATTATTTAGATTCTGGGATCATGTACACATTGAAAGAATTTACACTATACCTTCAGTTACTTTCTCTTTCTAGTACTAATTGATGTTTCTCTCTGACCACTCCTACCCTCAGATCTCAATGAATCTGACAATATTAAAAATGTTTTCTGAAAAGTGTCACACTTTATTTTTCTTAATCTGTATCTATGGAAAAGATTTGCATATGAAAATCAGACATACTGAATATTCCTAAGTTATATTTACTTAAACAACATATTTAGTGAGTGCAACAGTTGTATTCTTACAGGAGCTGAATGGACTAATCAAGAAAAATTTGGGTCACATGATTCTGGATTGAGACGATTAAAGAACTTTTAATTAAAGGTCCTTTATTAAAGATATTTTTCATTCGAGAGAGTGTATATTTCTGGGTGCTAACTTATATTGGGTTAACGTGTATTTACTTTGTTCAGAATGTGTATCCTGCATGCATAATAGACCATTCTAAGCTCTGCGCATGTGTTCATGCAAGTGTGTGTGTGTGTGCATGTGTGCGCGTGTCTGCCTGTGTGTCTGCATATGTGTGTGTGCGTGCATGTGTGCATGTGTGTGTCCGTGTGCATGCGTGTGTGCATGCTTGTCTGTGCACATGTATGTATGATTCTGATAGACACCGAGGAGTGCAGAGCAGCAGATTTAATGATTCATTTAAAGATTCTTGAGTTTGGCCAGGCGCGGTGGCTCACACCTGCAATCCTAGCACTTTCGGAGGCTGAGCCGGGCGGATCACTTGAGGTCAGGAGTTCAAGACCTGCCTGGCCAACATGGTGAAACCCTGTCTCTACTAAAAATACAAAAAAATTAGCCAGGGCTTGGTGGCGGGCACCTGTAGTCCCAGCTACTCGGGAGGCTGAGGCAGGAGAATAGCGTGAACCCAGGAGGCGGAGCTTGCAGTGAGCCGAGATCGCGCCACTGCACTCAAGCCTGGGTGACAGAGCAAGATTCCTCTCAAAAAAAAAAAAAAAAAAAAAGATTCACGAGTTTTTAAGGGTTAAACAGGATTACCTTATTTTTGTTGTTTAATTAAAGATTTTCTTTCTCCTAATTAAATACCACATCACCAGAATCATAATAGCTGAAAAGCATTAAAGTTGACATTGAAGAGCATTCTCTTGTAATGTAGTATTTGGCGGTATAGGGGCAGAAATGTGTGACAAAAACCTTTCCTCACCCATCATAAGGGTCACAGCTGACACTCCGAGAATGAAAGACAGTTTAATGAGAGAAAAGCATAACAAATTTGTTTATCAAAGTTTTACTTGACACAGGAGCCTTCAGAAATGAAGATGCAAAGACCCAGAGAAAAGCATGTGCTTTATTTTATTTTTTCGTTTTTATTTGTTTTTCAGCCCCTTTTCCTATTTAGAAAACTGTGTATTTTTCTGCTTAGTTTTGGTGAAGAACAAACAGCCATTTTGAAATGTGATCGGACAAAAGGGTATGATCCAATGGTAACAGACTGAGCAGGGAAACTTAGCAAAGCCTCTGTGTTCAGAGTCTTCTTGACTCCTTTGTGTAGAATTTCTTCACCCCTGGGAACAGGAAAGGACCCCTCTAGAATGAGGATCTTGTGACCTAATTTCAGGCAAGATAAGCCAGATAATTTCTTTATGACCAGCACTCACAAAGAAAGGTCACGGAAGATCAGAGTGACCTTGCTCCTGGGGTACCTCCCAATCTCCTTCAGTTCAAAGTACTTTGGGGCAGCCTTTCCTGAGCTCTTACCGAGGCAAAAGTGTGGTTAAAGGTTTTAAATCATAACTAAAGTTAACCTTAGCAAAAGTTTTTGAGACACTTGATCTTGCTTACGGAGAATTCTTTTCTTAAATTCACTCAGGATTCATGGATATGTGCATCCATCTGAACACCAGATCAGTTGGATAGATAATATATCTAATTAGGACAAATTACATGAATGATTCCTGAAAGATCAATGGATGTACACAAAGGAAAAAAAGGTGTTTCTTATTGTTTTTGCAAATATGTCCAGTAGACAATTATAGGATCTCATTTGTGGAGTTCAGTATTAGTAATGGGCAGAAGTTTATGGAGAGAAACTGAAAGGAATATTTAAAAATGTGCCATGCTCCATTGACAGTAAATTGTTATATGTATGGAGCAGAATGGCCAAAGGTTTACCCAGACTACCCAGACCCTGTACAGGACTTGAAGTTTTGAAATCTTTAATAGGCATACAAATGGCTGCACCACTTCAAAGCAATCTTAGAGCTGTAGTTTTCTGCTCACAGTCCGCGTGATGAAAATCGCAAGTGCTACTTTGATTTGGCCTTTAATCAAGCTTCTTCTCCTTCAGAATATTTAAAAGCTACTGTTGATGAAATAATTTTACATTCTGTTTATTTGTTAAAGGGAGAGAGCCTGTTTTATGCTCTTAATCTCAATTTTGAAGCCAGATTTGTGCCTGGTGAGGATGCAGGTTATATTTCATCCAGGAAGATACGCGATTTTCCAAATGAGTGCCCAAAGGGAGCACATGAAACTAATTGCTGTGAGTGCATTACTGACTCCTTCAGCAGATATTTATATGTACATATTTACTCTCTGAACGTAAAGTGCACACTACTCAAGTGAGCATTGTATGATGAAGACAGTCAGAACAGAGACCTCTGCATGATGGAAATGACTTGCCGGTGAGAACAAACCAGATTCTCTTTAAACTAGTGGCGATGAATGAAAACGACCTTCTAACTTTCAGTTTTGCCCTGTTGGAGAATAACATTTGAAATATATGCAGGATAGCACTCAAAACACGAGAGCAAGGATGTATCTAGCCAGTCGTAGAAAAATAAGTAACACATGACACCATTTATATGAGGTATCCATGTAGTCATATTTGTAGAATCAGAGTAAAATTGTGGTAACCAGGTTCTGGGAGGAGAGGAAGTGGAAAATTACTAATCAACAGGCATACATTTTCAGTCAAACAAGATGAATAAGTTCTAGACATCTGCTGTATAACATGGTATCTAAAGTCAATGACAATGTATTGTACACTTAAAAATGTGTTGTGGGGGTAGATCTGGCTGGATGCAGTGGCTCAAGCCTGTAATCCCAGCACTTTGGGAGGCTGAGGCAGGTGGATCACTTGAGGCCAGGAGTTCAAGACCAGCCTGGCCAACATCACAAAACCCCATCTCTACTAAAAATATAAAAATTATCAGGGCATGGTGGCACACACCTGTAATCCCAGCTACTCAGGAGGTGCAGGTTGCAGTGAGCTGAGATCACACCACTGCATTACAGCCTGGGAGACAGAGAGAGACCCTGTCTGCCACCCCCCCCCATAAAAAAGAGGGTAGATCTTATATTTTCTTATCACAATATATGTATTATAAACATTTATTTATTAAATTATTTTAACATCATAGTATTCTTATTATCGTAAGCAGTTGCTATTTCAGTATAACTAGCAGTAGAAGACTTTATACTGCTTACAAATGTGATTTCAAATGATAGTGTATCAATAAATAGTTCTATGGTCATAAAACTATAGATCCTGCCTAGTTCTATATATTTTTCCACCTTTAAGAGTCTCCTTTCAGTTTGTCCTTTTCCAGGGCAATGCCTCCATTCTTTCTGCATTCTACTTAAATGATTCTAAAACTATCCTAGCATCCCTGAAAAAGTAATACAGACGAAGAAAAAAAAGAAGGTTGCCTGTTGGTGGATAAGCTTTTCCAAAAGTATTTTAATAACTGTGCTATTGAACACAATAAAAAAAGGCAAGAGGAAAGGCAAGAGAAGCATCCCATTTTATTGATTACCCATACCCGAGGTGAAAACCAAGGTGGTTTTGAGTCAAGACAGTGGAGGAACACAGACATTTTCCAGAAGTGTGGTGGCGCAAAGAGTTGGAGAGACTCTTTCCTCTGCATTCAAAACATACATGAGAATGACGAGAAAAATCAGGGCCATTGCTGATTGCTAATACATTGGCAAGCAGCCATGCTGCGACCCACAAAAAAACCTTATGAGCATCTTTTCTATACCAAGAGATTTGGTAAGAAGAAATTGTGATCATTTCCCTCGAGAAACATAATCTATTACAGAGAGCTCAGAAATAAATCTAAACATAAAAGACCAAATACGTTTTGACAAAGGCACCAAGAGGACACAGTAGGGAAAAAATAGTCTCGTCAATAAATGGTGCCAGAAAATCTGGTCGTTCTCATGCGAAAGAATGAAATTGGACCTTTGTCTTACACCGTACACTTCAATAAATTCACAATGTAAGAAAGTCCTAAATTTAAGACCTGAAATCATTAAACTCCTAGAAGAGAACTTAGGGGAAAAACTCCTTGACATTAGAGTTGGCAATGGTTTTTTAATATCACACCAAATGCTCTGGCTACAAAAGCAGAAATAAATAATGGGATTACCTCAAACTAAAAAGCTTCTGCACAGTAAAGGAAACACTCAGCAAAATAAAATAGCAACCTGCATATCGGGAAAAATATTTGCAAACCATATGTCTGATAAGGGGTTAATATTCAAAATTTATGAAGATTTTATACAACTCAGAAATAGATAAATAGATAAAAAATGGGCAAAGGCCCTGAATAGACATTTCTCCACAGAAGACATAAAAATAATCAACTGGTATATGAACAGATATTCCACATTTCATTGGCATTAATCATCAGGGAAATACAAATCCAAAACTCTTTTAGATACCTCCTCATATCAATTAGGATAGCTATAATAAAAAAAAGCGTAACACATTTTAGTAAGAGCGTGGAGAAAAGAGTACTCATACTGTTGGTGCAAATGTGAATTGTGCAGCCATTATGGAATATGGTATGGAGGTTTCTAAAAAAATTAGCAATAAAAGTACCCTATGATTTAGCAATCTCTCTTTTGGGTATATACCCAGAAAAAATGAAATTACCACTTCATAAAGCTGTCTGCACTCCCATGTTCGCTGCAGGATTATTCTTGATAGCCAAGATATGAAAACAACCTAAGTGTCTGTTGATGTACAGATAGATAAACTGTGGTATCTAAAAAACAGTGGAATATTATTCAGCCTTAAAAAAAGAGATTCTGCCATTTTTCACATCCTAGGTGAACCTGGAGGAAATTATGCTATGTGAAATAAGCCAAACACAAGAAGGAAAATATTGCATGATCTCAATTATGTGTGGCATCTAAAAATTATATACAGATATAGAGAATGAAACAGTGGTTACCAGAGGCAGGGGCCAAGGGAAGGAAATGGAGATATGTAGCTCGGAGGATATGATGTAACAGATATGGAGGAGAAATGTGTCTAGAGATGTAATGTACAACGTGAGGACTACAGTTAATAACACTTGAGGACTACAGTTAATAACAGATTTGAGATTTGAGATTTGATAAATGAGTAAGTTTTAGCTACTCTTGCCACAAAAAAAGAAAAAAAGGGCAATTATGTGAGATAATGGATAATTTGCCTCACTGTAATAACCATTTTACTATCTGTATGTATCACATAACCTTATGTTGTATATCTTTAATATACATAATAAAATTTGTTTTAAAAATTAAGAAAAGAAGCTTAGTCTATTAGGTAAGAAATGTATCGATTTAATAGTGTTGTAATGATAACTGGAATAGAGATGTAAACAAGTAGCTATTTTAACTCTAGGAAGTTGGAGAATATATTCAATAGAAAGTAGGTAAGTCCTCAGCAGCAATTTTATTTTATTTTATTATTATTATACTTTAGGAATTTCTTAAGATGTTTTCTAGTTTTCTTGCTGTGTAAGAAGAGTGTCTATTGCAAGTTCTGCCAGGGATTAACCATTCTAGGCCTGTCTCTGATATACATTAAGACTGTTACCAAATGTACATGGTTTAAGAACCTTACCTATATAGTCTTTTAATCAGCAAAATAAATATAAGAGGTACTATTTTCCTCATTTTATGAACTTTCTTGTCATTTAGTCTCTTATCAGTTAGAATTCCATTTTAAACACAGTCTGCCTCCAAAACCTACATTTTTTTTTTTTTTTGAGACGGAGTCTGTTGCCCAGGCTGGAGTGCAGTGGTGCGATCTGGGCTCACTGCCAGCTCTGCCTCCCGGATTCACGCCATTCTCCTGCCTCAGCCTCCCGAGTAGCTGGGACAGCAGGCGCCCGCCATCACGCCTGGCTAATTTTTTTTTTGTATTTTTTTAGTAGAGACGGGGTTTCACCGTGTTAGCCAGGATGGTCTCTATCTCCTGACCTCGTAATCCGTCCGCCTCAGCCTCCCAAAGTACTGGGATTACAGGTGTGAGCCACCGCACCCGGCCCAAAACCTACGTTCTTAACTGCAAATCGTATAGCCTTTCTATCCTTTTAAGGTCAGCATTACATTGAGAATGATGTTTTTAGAAAATGTGAAAAGTTCCCTACATGAGCAGTTTAAGCAATGGGAAGTTTGAAGCCAATGATCAAAACTTCACTTTTGGAGGAGAAACGATGCCCTTAGTCTCTAATATGTCAAATGGTCACTTAGTAAATGCTGTCGAGAAGTTTAAGGAATGAATGTCTTTAAAAAATAATACTTAATACTTTCTCCTTAGTAATTATTTCTTTAATCACAGTACCTTTTATAATCTGAAATGTATTAAATTGCTTTTAATTATTATAGTGCTTTTCGGGGACCTAAAAGATAATTTTTTAGACATAAAAGGAAAATAAAAGATCACTATTTGGATAAGGGACCCACCCTCATAGGGAATTGAATTAGAAAATTAGCAAACGACCTCCAGTTCTCTAAAGTCTTATTTTGAGGGGTTTTTTTTTTTTTTTGCCTGCTTTTTTGAAAAAACTAATTTTTATACTGTGAATCTCTTTATTCATAGAAATGCTAATTCTTCATCCCATTTTTGTGAATCCTTTCATTAAAGATTCTGGCAATGAGTGGAGGTGAGGTAAAGACACAGTGAAGAATACAGAGAAGTAGGAGTCTTTTTTTTTTCTTGTCTTCTTTGCAGCAAAAAGTTTTGAAGGAAGCATGCAAAATTTAGGCTGCGATTCTAATGTTGAACAAATGAGCATATCACTTCTCTTACAGAGACCTTAACTGCTTGAAAAAACAGGGGTTTCTTATAAGGAGGAAAAGGCAATGCCACCCTCAGGATTTCTATTTATGAACTTAAATCCTCCTAAAAAGGACCATTGCTATTCTTGAATTTCAAACATTTAATATTTTAATGCTATTTATTTTAATTTTTCTCACTTTCACAACCATCTTTAACACAATTTACTTTCTTTTTTACATGAGACTGATTATGACCTACTTCAAACGGGTTATTAAGTTTGCTAAAAATTTAGGTCTTCAGTGCCTTGAAATATTTTCAGATTTTGTAGAAAAAAATAGCAAACATAAATTGCAACCAATTTTGGTAAATGAGAGAACAACTTATTGGATTTGTTCAAGAACTGTTTGGGATACATAGAGGTTAGGAAGTTTTGCAGAATTTTGATAGCCTTGGATAATTTAATCAAATGTTTCCATACTTATTTATATTATGATATAAAAGTGCAGTTACTTAAAATGTAACCCAGGTGTACAGGTTTTCAAGGAGTCTCTCTCTCTCTGCCAGTTAAAACACCACACACTGACTATGATGTTAAATTATCTCTGATTTTCATTTATGATAACTGAAGGGCTGAAAAACCTACATAGCATGACAAATACAACATATCTCAACAAAACTTCTCTGGACCTTCAGAAACTCTAAGGGACAGGCTGCAGGGTGAATCACTGTTGGATGTAATTTTTGCCTGGACGTAGCGAAATTACAGTGTATCAGAAAAGTTCAATGCCAGAGTGGATTTTAGACCTGGGATCATGTTGCCATTTATGAGGAACTAGACAAATACTCTGTATGTTTTCATTTAAGGGAATGTTTAACATGATCTGCACATCTTAGCTCTCAAGTCACACTTGGCATCAGGACAAACCCTAAAAGAAGGCAGATGAGGAGTGAGCTCCAGAGAGCAGAGCCAGTACCTAGGTGTCTTCCCATAGTTCCAGTGTTCTGAAAAGTCCATTTCTCCTGGACGGGTTATTTGATGTTGAGGCCAATCAAAATGCCACCTCATCATTTTTGAAAGCTTATCTTTATTTTTTTTTTTAGATCAAAATTGTTACTCTGAATTGTTTCTTTAGGATAGATCATAAAAAGGGAAATTTGGGGTTTGAGTTTTTTGTAGTTGTTGTTTTGTTTTGTTTTTGAAACAGGGTCTTGCTCTGTTGCCCAGGCTGGGGTGCAGTGGTGCGATCTTGGCTCACTGCAACCTCTGCTTCCCGGATTCAAGTGATTCTCCTGCCTCAGCCTCCCTAGTGGCTAGACTACAGGTGAGCACCACCGTGCCCAGCTAATTTTTGTATTTTTAGTGGAGATGGGGTTTTGCCATGTTGGCCAGGCTGGTCTCGAACTCCTGACCTCAGGTGATCCACTCGCCTTGGCCTCTCGAAGTGCTGAGATTACAGGCATGAGCTGCCATGCCTGGCCTAAATTGTCATTTAATGACATTCAACACATTTTGCCAAATGTTTCCCCAAAACATTATGCTAATAATCATATCAACAAAGTAAAACTGTGGCAGTGTCCCTGTGTTTGAAGTCCATTTTGACATTTACTTTCACTTTTCATGATTATGCAAATACTATTTATAAGTTCCTATTTTTGTGAACAAATACTTTGTTTCCTCAAGACTAAAATAAATAATGCTACTTTATGTAGTGCTTTCTTTCGTTCCAAGAGATAATGTGTATACTGGAAAATGAAGATATTATGTGTCAAATAGTATAAATGGTACATTTTCTCACACCTACATTGTATTAACAGGACATATATAAACTATTTTGTTCTGGCTGTGCTATGTAATGCAGGCAAGAAAGCCAAAATTTACTTAAGCAGCTCTGTAAGTTGTAAAGACATTTTAATATTTCCAAACAACATTTAGTGAGCACTATAATTTATTTCTGTCTAAAACCTATTTAGTGCAAAGTGCATGTACTAATTTTATGAAAAAATTCTAAACAATTTCCTATATTCTACTTTTCTGTCTACTCATGAGAAAAAAAAAACATGTAAGTCTCTACTGAGTAGTTGAATTCAATGAAACCTTAGCCAAGGTTGAATAGTACAAGGAAAAGGAGTGATTTATTATTTATTTATTTATTCAATCTTAGATGCTGATTATATATTTTCCTCAAACTAGTATATCTGCTAAATACAGAAATATGTGCATTAGACACTGGCATTTCCACAGCAGAGATGCATAATAGAGACAAAGTCATTTTATGTGTGTTGATACTTTGCAAGCCATGTATCTTATGTACTCAGTATTGATCAAGAATAATTGCATTACTCTGCACTGAGACTTATGTTTTCTTTTATTACATAAATGCATTAAGAGAAGGCTTGAATTTCCTATAGCAACTCTCTGCTCTATATGTTTTGAGATGTGTGTGTGTGTGTGCGCGTGTCAGTCTTTGAATTAGGACTACTTTTTTCAGTGTATTTTCTGAAAAATGTTTCTGAGTAGGCCTTTTTGGCTAGATTGGAGATACTTCATCTTAATTATAATATTAAAGGATTTCTATGATGTGTCTCTCTGTATAATTACAAATTACTTTTAATTTTGTAAGGTCTAGAAAAATGAGCTGCTGTTTTCTATGTTCTATCTTATATTCTTTTTCCATAGCTCTGAATACAAGGAAAAAAAGCCTGAAAATATACCTACACTAGCTAATTATTGAGTATCTTCCCCTTTTATTAAATGCATATTGGCAAATAAGTCTCTGTAGGGAAAAAAAGGCTTTCTAGTTATTTTTTCTTAGTAAACTTGATTTCCATTCTCTTCTCATTGTCCTCAAGTTTAAAATCTAGACAACTATTTTCTATTCAGACAAACCCCTCTAGACAGATGTCATTGTGAAAGACCCTAATGGGAGGTTGTTTCTGGTGAAGGCTCATCATTTCTGTGGCATGAAATCAAGAAGTGGAGAAAACGTCCATTCACCCTCATTTATGGAAGTCACTGATCTCCGATAAAGAAAAGTGAAAACTATTTCTATAGTCAGGTAAAATCTGATAAATAACCCATGCTATTTTGATCAATCTTTGCTGCAGATAATCATGTTGTTAAATTAGGAGAATTCAGGATAGTAGTGAAAATAAGTGATTCTTCTTCCGCCATTGAAAATTCTATTGAGAATAAAAGTCAGGCATTTAACAAGAAAGCCTTTTTCTGTAATTATTTAAGATTAAGTTTCAATACATTAGATTATTAATGGTGACTGTGGAGAGAGTGGATTTTTTTTTCCATGTCATACTTTGAGCTCGGCTGGGATATTATTTTTTTGACATGATCATTGTTCTTCTTCACTCTTAAAATTGTGTTAGAAGTATTACTGCCTTTCCTTTTCTTTTTGTTGCTTATCTGCTGAAACTATTCAGTTCTTCTCTTTTCTCACATGCCACTACTCTTGTTCATTTTGTTTCCATTTTCAGATTAGCAATGTGTGTGATAGGTAAAAAGGGGGTGGAAAGAGCCTTCCCCACCTAACACTAAGTGTTCCAAGCATCCAAGCAATCGACATCTCCCTGCCTTGCAGAAACACACCACTGTAGGGAGTGAAATGTACACTGCTTCTGATGTGATATAATTATCTCTTTGCGTTATACGTTTAAAGACACCTAAAAGACCACATAATAATTTAGTTAATTTATGTAGTATAAATACTCACATGCTTACTTTTAAGCACTTACTTTATAGCTGACAGTGTTTGAAGTAAATTTGCATGCACAAACTAATTTATAGCTCTGTAAAATAAGGCATAAAGAGGATTAATATTAGGGCCCTGCTTCCTAGCTTGGGAGAGACTGACCCTTATAATGAGTGAATAAATTATGTACTATTTTTAGAAGGGATGTATGCTGTAGAAAAAAAAATGAGGCAAGGAAAGGGCAATGCGGGAAGGCAAGGGAACGTTGCAATTTCCAAGAGAGTGGTCATAGTACATCTCAGTTACAAGGTGGCATTGTAACAAAGAGTTGAGAAGGTGAGGAAACAAGCTTTGAGATATCTCAAAAGAAAAGAAAGAGTGTTCTAAGCAGAAAGAAGGAACTAAGGGATTGGGACAGGAATACATCTGGTGAATTTGAACAATAGCAAGGGGACCAATGTGGCTGGACGAGGTTGATTATAGAGAACAATTATAGGATAATAAGGCTGAGGAAGAGCAGCCCACCTAGAGCAATGGTTCCCAACATTGGCTGTGTGTGAGAGACACTCAGAGTTCTTTGCAGCAACATGGATTGAGTTGGAGGCCGGAATCCTAAGCAAATTAACAGAAACGGAAACCAAATACCACATGTTCTCACTCGTAAGTGGGAACTAAAACATTGAGTTCACATGGACATAAATATGGACACAATAGACAATGGACTACTGGAGGGTGGAGAGGTGGGTGGGTTTCAAAACTACCTATTGGGTACTGTGCTCACTACCTGGGTTATGGGATCTGTACTCCAAACCTCAGCATCGTGCAACATTGCCATGTAACAAATTTGCACATGTATTCACTATATCTAAAATAAAAGTCGAAATAAAAAGTCTTGAGGCGGGGCTAATTAAATCACAATCTCTAGGGTAGAATCCTGGCATTCACAGTTTTTAAATTATGTGCAGCCAAGGTTGAGGACCATTTCAGCCGAGGCCTTATGGGTGATTGTAAGGACACTAGCTTTTAAATGAGACTGGGAGCATTTTGAACAGAAGACTTGCAAGATCTGACTTGTCACAATCACTGTGTTTGCTACATTGAGAAGAGATAGAAGGGGGTTATTGATGCCCATCGTCAATGACCACCTGTAACAAGATTGGGTTTATTGATAGTTGCTAAGCAAGGAAAATAGCCTACTAGGAGAAACTGGGACGTGGCTTAACAAGAGGAACTTGTTCTGGGATTTGGACTTGTGTTGGGTCATTTAGAGAAGGGCTCAAGGAAGCAAGAATTTTCCTTTGATTGGATGTTTTCAAGAAATAGGATAATTGTGTAATTGTATATCTGAACAAATTTTATTTAGGAGGTGAGAGAAATTGAACTAAAGTTATAATTGGTTAAAATACAATACTCATGTCAGTCAGGAAAGGGGAATGAATATTTGAGGAGTTTCGAGTTTACACTGTGATCTTTTTTTGTCTGTGTTCAGAAATGAATAGAGTGGCCTTCTTTTTGTGTGGTTTTATTTCTCAGTCTACGGAGTGACCTTGTTTAATGTTGTTGATATGTGCAAATCTTTATGTTCAACGGAAGATCACTACAGATCAGCTGTTATTGTAAGTTCAGGTACTAGCAACACCAAAGTCTAGACGACATCACCAGCAAACTGCCAACTGTTGGCCAGTGTCAGAAATGGAAGCAGAAAGAGCAGTTGGGGAGTATTCCAAGGACTGAATAAGGAAATGATGGTGACTTGAGCTAGGTAGGGAGAGAGCAGTAGAGATGGTCAGAAGTGGGAAGATTCTGGATCTATTCTGAAGGCAGGTAGAAGTGAAAAGCTTTGATAGAAATGAATAAATAATATAAAGATAATAAAGCAAATCAAAGAAATCAAACATTGATTCTTCAAAAAGATTGGTAAAATTGACAAACCTTTAACGAAATGGACCTAGGGAGAGAGACAAAGGGAGAGAGACAGAGAGAGGGATAGACAAAGAGAGAGAGAGAAGATTCAAATTACTATAATCAGAAATAAAAGTGGGGACATTACTTTCAATTCTACATAAATAAAAAGATTATAAGATTAGAGTACCATATACAAGTACATGCCGCAAAATTGGATAACTTAAGTATAATAAACAGATTCCTAGAAATGTAAAACCTACCAAGATTAAAGCACAAAGAAATAGAAAATCTGAATGGACCTACAACTAGCAAAGAGGTTTGATGAGTAATAAAAGATCTGCCAACAAAGTAAAGCCCTGGAACTGTCCCATTAGTGTCAGTGGTGAAGTTTGCCAAGTATGTAAAAAAGAACTAACAACAATCCTCTCAAATTTTTCCAAAAAATTGAAGACAAGGAATATTTTCTAACTTATTCAATGAGGCCAGCATTACCCTGAGACTCAAGCCAGACAAAGAGACTGCAAAAAAACTATGAACCTATATCCTTTATGATCATTTATGCAAAATCCTCAACAAAATATTAGCAAACTTATTTCAGAAGCATATTAAAAAGATTATACAACATGACCAAGTGGGATTTTTTTCCTGGAATGCAGGAATGGTTCAACCTAGGAATATCTGTCTATGTAATGCACCACATTAACAGAACAAAGGAAAGAAAAAAACACGTGGTCACCTCAATTGATGCAGAAAAAAACATTTGATACAATTCAATATTTAATTCAGGATAAAAATACTCAACAAACCAGGAATAAATGGAAACCACCTCAACATAATAAAAGCCATGTTTGAAAAACTTACAGCTACATTATACTCATTGGTGAAAGACTAAAAGCTTTTCTTCTAAGATCAGGAATAAGGAAAGGATGTCCATCCATATCCATGTTTGCCACTTCTATTCGTAGTACTAGCAAAAGCAATTAGTTTAAAACATAACAAAAAAGAAAATAATAGGAATAAAGAAAATGAAATAAAAGTCATACAAATTGGAAACAAAGAATTTTTATATGTAAATATCCCTGTAAGTTCTACAAAAAACCCTGTTAGAACTAAAAAATGAATTCAACAAAATGTAAAGTTAAAATACAAAAATTGGTTGCATTTCTTTACATTAGCTATGAAGCATCCAAAAAGGAAATTAAAAAACCAATTCTCTTGCAATAACATACAAAAGAATAAAAGTCTTTAGGAATTAAGATGGTGAAAGACTTGTACAATAAAAAATAAAAAATATTTCTGAAATAAATTTTTAAAAATATAGGTAATGAAAAGATATTCCATGTTCATAGATCAGAAGACGTAATATTCTTAAGATGTCAGTATCACTCAAAGTGATCTACAGATTCAATATAATCCCTGTTAAAATACCAGTCACATTTTTTAGCTGAAATAGAAAGTAAGTTCATATTGAATCTCAAAGAACCCCAAATAGACAAAATAATTCTGAAAAAGAGGAACAAAGTTGGAGGACACACACACCCTGATTTCAAAACTTATTACAAAACTACAGTAAACAAAACAGTGTGGTACTGCCAAAAAGACCAATGTATAGATCAGTGGAATAGATTACAGAGTCCAGAAATAAATCCTCACATATATGAAAAAGTGATTTTTTTTTTTGGCAAAGGTACCAACACCATTCAATTGGTAAAATCCAGTATTTTCAATACATGCTGCTGGGAAAACTAGATATCAACTTGCAAAAGTATGAAGTTGGACCCTTACCTAACTTCATATTCAAAAACTAACTCAAAATCAATCCATAAACTAAATATAAGACCTAAAACTATAAAACTCTCAGAAGAAAATATAGGACAGAAACCTTATGATGCTGTGTCTGTCAATGATTTAATGGATGACACCAAAGACACAGGCAACAAAATAAAAAATAGACAAATCGGACTTTATGAGATCTTTAAAATTTTTTGCATCCTAAAACACTATCAACAGAGTAAAAAGGCAACCCCAAGAAGGGGAGAAACTTCTTGCAAACTATATATCTGATAAGGGATTGATATCCACAATATAGGAGAGAACTTCTAAAACTCAATAATAGACCAACAGCTCAATTCAAAAATAGACAAAATATTTTAATGGACATTTCTCCAATAAGCATGTGAAAAGATGTCCAACATCACCAACATTAGGGAAATGCAAATCAAAACAATGAGATACCACCTTGCATCCATTAGATTACTACCCACAAATAATAAAAACCCAAAACAAAACCAAACAAAAAACCAATCCAGAAGTGAACAAGTGTTGGTGAGGATGTGGAAATCAGAACTCTTGTGCACTGTTAAGGAATGTAAAATGGCATAGCTACTGTGGAAGAGGAAAGCAATTCTTCAAAAAAATTAAAAATATAATTACCATATGATTTGGCAATTCCAGTTTTGGGTATATACTCAAAATAATTAAAAGCAAGATCTCAAAGAGATATTTGCACACTCGTGTTCATAGAAACATTATTCACAATAGCTAAAACCTGAAAGTAACCCAATTATTCATTGACTGATGAGTGGATCAGAAAAATGTGGTGAATGCATACAATGGAATGTTATTTAGTCATAACAAGGAAAGAAATTCTGACATGCACTACAAAGTGAATAAAACTTGAGGACATGGCCAGGTGCGGTTACTCACACCTGTAATCCTAGCACTTTGGGAGGCTGAGGTAGGTGGATCACCTGAGGTCAGGAGTTTGAGACCAACATGGCCAACATGGTGAAATCCCATCTCTACTAAAAATACAAAAATTAGCTGGGAGTGGTGGTGTGCATCTGTAATCCCAGCTACTCAGGAGGCTGAGGCAGGAGAATTGCTTGAACCTGGGAAGAGGAGGTTGTAGTGACCTGAAATCGCTCGTGCCACTACACTCCAGCCTGGGAAATAGAGCAAAACTCTGTCCAAAGAGATAAGTAAATAAATGAAAATAAATAAAATAAAATAAAAAAACTTGAGGACATACTGCTCAGTGAAATAAGCCAGTCACAAAAAGAAGTAATGATATGATTAGACTTATCTGAGGTATAATGAATAGCCTAAATCTTAGAGACAGAAAGTAGAATGGCAGATTCCTGGGCCTGAGGGAAGAAAGGAGTGGATAATTCTTGTGTAATAGGTACAGATGTCAGTTTTGTGAGATGAAAAGAGTTTTGGACATGGATGTTGGTGATGGTTGTGCAACAATATGAAAGCACTTAATACTCCTAAGTTGTGCACTTAAAATGGTTTCGATAATAATACATTTTATGTTATGTGTATTTTATCACAATAAAGAAAAAGTAGGGGAAAAAGCAAATAAGAAGAGGGCTTGATATACCACTGCTGGTTTAAAGATGTAAGGAGCCACATGAAAAGATATGACAGGTGGGCTTAAGGAGATGAAAGAAATCCTCAGCAGACAGGCAGCAATAAAACAAGGATCTCAGTCTTGTAGCCACAAGAAACTGAATTCTGCCAACCATCTAAATGAGAATAAGCCAGGAAGTAGATTCCCCCCCCCCAGCCTCCAGATAGAGCCATCGTACCTTGTACTTTTATTACTACCTTTTGAGACCCTAAGCAGACAGCCATGCCATGCCATCCTAGACCTCCGACCTACAGAAACTAAGAGATAATAAATGAGTGTTGCAAGTCTCTAGGTTTGTGGTTGTTTGTTACATAGCAATAGAAAACTAATAGAAACTAAAATAAAACAAATGCCCTGGGTATCAATAGAAAACAAATGCACTGGCAGTTACTTTCTTTCAACACTCTAAAGATAACATTCCTTTTCCTTCTGGTTTCCATTGCATCCATTAAAGAGGTCTAATAATGATTCTTTGAAGGTGATTTATGCTTTTTTTCCAGCTGCTTTTAACATTTTTCTCTCTGGCACAGATTTTTGGCAGTTTGGCTAGGGTGTGCCTATGTGGGTTTTCTTTGTATTTGTTCTTTTGTGCTCACAGGGATCCTTGAAATATGGCTTTATATTCTTTTCAGTTTTGAAATTTATTAGACAGAATTTTCAAATATTTCTTCAGTTCCTGGAAATACTGTATGCCCCACAATGAGTTCTGAAAGGAGGCCAACATTATTTCAACAAACGATCAACAATATAATTGTTAAGAGGGAATGGGAAGTAGTGATAAAATAACTTACAACATCAGGCATACATAGCCATGAAATAAGATGGAACTATCAAGCCAGGCTCAGTGGCTCACACCTGTAATCTCAGCACTTTGAGAGGCTGAGGCAGGAGGATCGCTTAAGCCCAGGAGTTCCAGACCAGTCTGGGCAACATGGCAAAACCTCATCTCTACAAAAAATACAAAAATTAGCTGGGCATGGTGGCACATGCCTGTAGTCCCAGCTACTCAGAGGCTGAGATGAAAGGATCTCTTGAGCCCGGGAGGTTGAGGCTGCAGTGAGCCATGATCATGCCACTGCATCCAGCCTGGGCAACACAGCGAGACCCCATCTCAAAAAAACAAAGAAAAGAAAAATGGAATTATTAAATTGTGCTACAAGACATGGGAATATTAATGCAATTGCACTTGATTTGGGTTGTAAAAATGGGTAGTGTTAATATAAATAATTCCTTATATCCTGGAGAGCAGGTTATCTTGGGTAATAAGGGATACCTGTGAATTTTAAGCAAGCAACTTGAGTTTTAGCTTAAAATATTCATATTTTGGCTCTTTAGGTAATTGAGCTTTTGTCAAGAAGTATGAAACATTTGAGATCATTAGCCTAGTCTGGGGAAAAAAATATATATATATACACATATATATATGATGCAAAGACAATATAAATAAACATTTAACATGACAGAAAAAAATCACGTTATTTTAAAAATACATCACTGATTTCTGCCTACCCCCAGAGAAAAAATAGTAGGGTCTTTTACGAATCATACATTTTGTTCATCTATATTACTATAGTATACTGTTAATGTGATTATCTAAAAAAAATTATACTACTTGTCTAATAACAACCCACCTCATATCACCATAGCACTAACAATCTTCTCATAAATGTAAGCATAGTAGTGGGTACTGTTATTAACATGAGCTGACTAATAGAATTTCACATTTCAAACGCAATTGTGGGTGCTGTGCTACTCCATATTATATTAGTAATTATTGTTCTCTAAAGGTTCTTAAAAGCAAATAAACAAATGCAAGGCAAAACATATGAAATGCAAGGCAAAACATACGAAATGCAAGGCAAATGCATTAAAAACTTTTGAGTGTTAATATATAGATTTTATTTTATCTTTTTAATTTCTTTTGCTTAACCAAATAGATTATGTAGTTTTGATTAACTGGCCATGAAATAGCTCTGCCTACATAGAATTTCCCATGAATAATTGGTTGTGGAGACTTTTGTGTGTGACCCAAATCCTCCCTCAAAATTGAAGTTTGCCCAGCTATTGGGAGTGTTGGCAAATCATGCCTCTCAGCTGATTCTCTCTAGAATTTATTCTCAGGAGATCTAATTAATAACTTATCAAGCTGATGTCCATCCTTGGGAACAACTCGTATCTGAAGAATGGCCAGTGAAAGGTATTAAAACTCCATACTCCTGCCTCAATTTAGGGCAACTCTGAAGGGTCACCTCAGCTTCTCAGCTCCCCCTTGAGATTAGCTGAGGTATTTGTTGTGACTGCCTCACATCTCAACTCCCTTTATCCAATTCAGCTTTTTCGCCACAGTTGTTAGTTCCTAGGATTTTACCCAGTTAAATGTTCTCTACACAAATCTCTATCTCAAATCTGCTTTACAGGGAATGTGGCCTCAGACAGGTTTTCATTAGGTTCCGGACATAACTCTCATTAGTCATTGATATGATTCGGCTGTGTCTCCGCCCGAATCTCACCTTGAGTGTAATTATCCCCACATGTCAAGGATGGAGTCAGGTGGAGATAATTGATTCATAGGGGCGGTTTCCCCCTACTGTTCTCGTGGTAGCGAATAAGTCTCACGAGATCTGATAGTTTTAAAATGGGAGTTTCCCTACACAAGCTTTCTTCTCTGCTACCATTTAAGATGTGCCTTTGCTTCTTTTTTGCCTTCTGCCGTGACTGTGAGGCCTCCCAAGCCATGTGGAATTGTGAGTTCATTAAACCTCTTTCCTTTATAAATTACCCGGTCTTGGGTATGACTTTATTAGCAGCATGAGAACAAACTAGTACAGTCTGTTCTATAAGCCCAAGTCGGATCACAGAGTCCCGCTTTCTGTTTTTTTTTCTAGCCCATATTTCTACTAAAACTTGACTCATATAGACTTAAAACAAAATAATTAAGCATGGTTAATATTTACTTAATATTTTATACGTGTCAGGTACTGTATTTTGTAACTTATCTTTTAATAATCTTTCCAAATCTCTAAAAGGAGAATTCTGCTCTTTTATAGAGAAAATAAGGATGGCTCTGAAAATGTTAGTATTAGGGGAAGTAGGGTGAGGGACATAGGGGGCACTTTGTGTTATTTGTGCGTTTTACTATCAGTCTAAAATCAGGTCAAAATAAAAATTAAAAAAAATGAGTAGTAGAAGCAGGTTGTTAAGATTTTCAGTATGACTCTAGAATTTTTTTGTTTGTTGTTTGTTTTGGAGTGTAGTGGTAAGATCTCTGCTCACTGCAACCTCCACTTCCCAGGCTCAAGCAATTCTCCTGCCTCAGTCTCCCAAGTAGCTGGGATTATAGGTGCCCGCCACCACACCCAGCTAATTTTTGTATTTTTTTTTTTTTTTAGTAGAGATGGGGTTTCAGCATGTTGGCCAGGCCAGTCTCCAACTCCTGACTTCAAGTCATCCGCCCGCCTCAGCCTCCCGAAGTGCTGGGATTATAGGCATGAGCCACCACTCCTGGCCCAAAGTTCATATTTTAACTACTAACCTAAATTATTTTAAAAACAAAAGTCTCCTTGGACTCAAACCAGGTCAGAGTGACATGATCATGTGCCTGTTTTGTGCAGGGTGAAGTGAGATTATTATCTAGGAAATAGCTGAAATGTCCTGAGGGTGACAAAGAGGAGCTGTGTTTTCAGCCAAATATCAGAACCAGGGCCACTGCCTGCCGCCGAACCCCAGCGGGCACCCCTACTTTGTGTTTATCTGTGGTGGCTATGCTTGCCCACCTGGGTGGGAACCCCGAGAATGACTCCAGACTTTTCCAGGGACTGCATGCCAGGGTATTTTTACAATTTATGTGTAGACTTTGTTCGGGTGGAAAAGTTATTTTATGAAGACGAAACAAGCAATTGGGGTACCTACCTTATGGCATTTTTTACATTGAGAGTGTTAAAAATACCCCTCCCCTAACCAAAACCCTGACAAATAGAGCCAGGGAAGGCCATGCAAAAAAGGATTCTTGGGCTTGTATGCCTGATAACAAAAACTTATCACAGAAGACTGCAAAAAACACAATCTTGCACAAAGCCCATTGCAACTTTGCACACAACAATGCTTCTGAAGGACATTTGCCCAACAACTGCCTGTCCAACCTGGGCCTGGCATCACCTTTGTTATTGATCTTTGTAGCCAAGGATAATCATTTCCAAATGATCATATAATCTTCCTCATTTTTTCTTTTGTCTTCCTTTACCTCCGTGAATATGCATACAGTTTACTCTGGCTTGCCTATTTCTATTGCAAGGCTCTGTTTCCAAACGAATATTTTTTTCTTGTGGAGAGCCTCTCTCTGTTTGTTATTTAGGTTGATAAGAGAAATGGGAACATTTGAGAGCTCAGGTAGAAGGCCTTAGTCTACAGTGAAACGTTTTTGCACCCTTAGATGCTTACTTCCACTACAACTTGCAGGTGGGCCTTGAAAAGTTCTTGGAATAAGTTTGAGCTTTGGTCTTCTCCGATTCTTTTAGCATAGATTCTCAAAATGTGGTCCCTGGACCCACAGCATCAGCATCACCTGGAGATTGTTAGAAATGCCAATCATCGGGCCTCATTCCAGACCCTCCGCTGGAAACTCTAGGGGCATGGCCAGACCCTCTGTAGCTGAACAAGCCATCCAGGTGGATTTGATGCAGCTAAAGTTCTGGAACAACTAATGTAGCCCCATTTGGAAAACTTGGCTGTAGAGGCCTCCCTAGCTGGTAAGCTGCTAGCATTTTTTGTTTGTTTGTTTGTGTGTTTTGATACAGGGTCTTGCTCTGTTGACCAGACCATGACCTCCTGGGTTCAAGCGAGGACTCAGCCTCGTGAGTAGCCGGGACTACAGGTATGTGCCACCACCATGCCCAACTACTTTTTGTATTTTTTTTTTTTTGTAGGGATGGGGTTTTAGCCCAGGCTAGTCTCAAACTCCTGGACTCAAGCAATCTGCCCACTTTGGCCTCACGAAGTGCTGGGATTATAGGCATGAGCCACTGTGCCCGGCCCTGCCAGCTTTGTATAAGCTGAGGAGTTTTTAAAAATACCTAGACTCAGGGCAAACCCCAGACACTTAAGTCAGATTCTCTGGGAGGTGAAGCCCAGGCACTGGTATTTTTAAAGTCTCTACAGATGGTTCTAATGTGCTGCTAAGTTAGAGAACCGCTGATCTAGACCAGGACTTTTCAAACTTAATGTGCATGTGAATTACCTGGACCTTGTTAAAATGCAGATTCAGTCTGCATAGGCCTGGGGTAGAGCCTGAGCTTCTGCATTTTTAACAAGTCTCTCGAGGATGTTGCTGCATCTGGGCTGCTAACTACACTTGGAGATAGGAGGTTCTGGAGAGCAGAGGAAAGAGCATGAACCATAACCTAGGGGCTGGTAGTCCTGACTTCTGAGCCAAGGTTTGCCTTTATGTGGCTGGCAACTTGCTTGGACTCCTACCTCAATTCTTTGGGCCCAAGGTTTGTCCTGCCTCAGAAGGATGTCAAGAAAATTGAGTGAGTAATGCAGAATTATTTCTTAAAGTGTGTGCAGATGCTACATGAATTTAGAGAGTATGTGGATGCACATGACTAAATTTTAATAGTTGTAAACATGTTGTTATGAGTAATTAGAACAAGTAATAATGGCTTTTGATGTATAGTAGTAAGAAAGCTTCCTTTTAAAAGGCATGTATTTAAGTTTCAAAAGTGGGGCTATTTAAAAATATATGAAATAAATAATAGTAGAGGTAATTGACAGAGCAAAATTAGGAAGGCAGGATGAGAATGACTCAAGTTTGGGAAATGCTGAGAAAGCAGATGCTCAAGGGCTATGAAAACTTAAAAAAATAGGTAGCACTTGATTTTGATTGGCTGAATGAGATGATGTGTTTGATCATTTATGGGGTTGGCATTTGGCAACATGCACTGGGTGTCTGGGATCACTGTTTATTAAAAAATATTTGAGTCTTTACTTTGCACTAGATACTCTTTTAGTCTCTTGGAAAAGGGATTGGGGGGCAGGCAGGATAAAAACAAATCATTTATGCCCACAAGAAAATTGCAGGAAGATAAAAGTCATGAAATAAACTCTATGATTCTAATTTAATATTTTTTATAGATTATGAGAAAAAAGTTTCGCTCACTATCAGCTAGGAAAGCTGTCTTAGCACAACCATTCATTCTTGCACAAATCAAAATCAAGATGAGCCAGAAGGCTCCATTCTGACAGCTTCTAATGGAGAAGCTACATTTACTGGACATGGGGAAAGTTTCTGGGTTCTAAGGACTGTGCTCATTTCTTGAACTAGATAAATGGTCTTGGTGTAGCATAATACCAAAACTTCTTGTCACAGCCCGTAAGGACAGAACTCAATCAGCCTGAAAAGGAAGTCAGTGACTCCGACTCAACACAGGAATGTTCTGTGATTCCTGAAGAAGGATGTAGGAGTGTGGCACAATTCAACCACAGTCTGTGGCCCTGTGCCTCTGCCTTGACATGAGTGGGATTTCCCAGCTGGTCATTTTCTTCTTATCTAAGACATTGGGAACAAATTACTTGACCTCCTCTGGGCTTCAGTACTCCCACTCATCAAATTAGAGGACTGGGCAGTCGCTAGGCTCTCTTTAGGCATCATATTTTAGTTTCTGTGATTTTAAATTTGAGAAGGGGTGTCTAAGGGAGAATACATAGGGGAGGGGGAAAGGCTTATTAAAAGTGTAGTTAGACACTGAATGTTTAAGAATTGCATTTTGTATTAATACCTTTACCTAATCAGGACTGACAATCTTACCTGATGACAGCACCTGGAGGAATGGCTGCATTCAAAAATAAAAATGAAATAAAACAAGACCTTATTTGAACTTAGCAATAATGCTGATTCCTCTTTTTGATTTGAGGAGGTTATAGCTGTTGTAAATGCTTGAATTGGGTCTGCCCAGGCAAAACGGAGTCAAGAGTCCATGTCTGATGAATTTTAACAATGTAGACAATAGAAAGGGTTGCTTAAACTGCCCCTCTTTTACCAAAACACATTTACAAATGAAAGAACAATACTTCCATTTTTTAAAAACATTTTTTGAGATGAAGTCTTCCTTTGTCACCCAGAGTGGAGTGCAGTGGTGCGATCTTGGCTCACTGCAAACTTTGCCTCCGGGGTTCAAGTGATTCTCCTGCCTCATCCTCCCGAGTAGCTGGGACTACAGGCGCCCACCACCATTCCTAGCTAATTTTTGTATTTTTAGTAGAGACAGGGTTTCACCATGTTGGCCAGGCTGGTCTCGAACTCCTGACCCCAGGTGATCTGCTGACCTCAGCGTCTGAAAGTGCTGGGATTACAGGCGTGAGCCAACACGCGTGGCCAAAAAATTTCCATTTTTAATTGCAGGGTCTGGGGAATTAAAATGCATCCGTAATTTCTTGCATCTCTCCGCTCGGGCTTGCATGAATGCAGAGGGATGGGGAGGACTTCTTGAGGCAAGCATCCCCCTCTTGTCGCCTGCCATCTGGAGAGAGAGGGCTGTGATTTATCTCACTAATCAGGAAGGACCCGATGGGTGGATGGAGAGGTCTGATGGCTTTGTTGCTCCATGTGGGAAAGAAACGGACAGAGTGAATTTGTGTATGATCCCTAAGGAGAAAGCGTCTTTGTGCTCTATTTCTTTTTGACCTGGAGCCCCTGAAAGCAAGCTAGTTACAAGTTGAAATAGGCCGTTTCTAAAGTGTGATTTTGTTTGTGTATGAGCCTTGATTACAAAGGGGAAAAAAACCCGCTTAATTTACATACACCACATGTAGTGCAGGATCCCCTGGGCTGTCTTTTCAGGTATCAGGAAACTTTGATGAAAGTCGCTTGTCTCATCTAGGAGTCATTTCATATTGTTTAGCAGAGCCTGGTATTAACATTTCCTTCCAACTGTTTACTGGAATCTGTGTGTTCCCTTCAAGTGATGCATACTAGGTGCACAGGCTTCCTGCCACTGTCATCCTAATCTTTCCGTGCAGACAGGAGCAGAGGGGAGAGCGCTGAGCCAGGCCCCAGCTTGCTTTTCTTTCCTGACACAGCCCGGCTCCGCTGCACTTCTCAGCTCTTGCTCTAGGTGGTGCTGTTTGACCATTTTCTTCATGTGACCCTCCACTCGGTAATATAAATTCATTCGGAGGATGACCTGATATCAAAAAAAATTCCTTTTGATTAGTAGAATCAACTTGTTTCTTCACACGATACACTTCCCACTGAGACACATGGAGACAATTCTGACTCCAGGTTTGCAACCTTGAGATTTCTCTCAGATGCAATAAAAAAAAACAAAAAAGCATTTTGAGTGGCACAGTGATGCCTAGTGCATGATCATGTTTGTCTGCTCAAACATTAAAGGGAAACTGGTGGGTTTGAGGATGCCCAGCAGCACGACAGCTGCCAATGTAAATGAGCCGTATAGAGAGAGAGGGGCGGGAGGGGACTACAAACTTCAGAATACGAGCTGATCGTTTATAAGTTAAAAAAAAAAAAAAGTCAAAAGGGAGCCCAGGGTGGTGCAGGAAAAAGGAGAAAGGAAGATTTTCCTTGCAGCTAATCAGGAGAGTTCATAAGGGCTGATTACATGAGTGGAAGCCTTAAGTTCTTTTTTTTAAAAAATGTGAAAGTTTGCATGTATGTATGTATGTATGTATGTATGGCTTCATGTATTACCATTATTATTGCAATCAGCAAATGGATTTACTTCCTTTATCTCATGGGCTCCTTCCCACTCACTTCTGGCAGCACATTTTCCTTTCTCCTTCATCCCAGAACACCAAAGAACAGATGCGCTTCCTAACCCTGGCTCCAGGGGACTTTATACAATGTAAACAGTGCACCTCTAACATGGTTCACCGCTTAGAGAACGTGTGTCCCATTTTAAAACTGTGACTCCTTTATATTTTGCAGTGCTTATTTTAATAAGAGACATTGGACTTGTGACTTATTTTTCATGGAGGAGTGAGCTTAATGGTTGAAAGTAATCGATAAACTTGTTTTTCCTCTGATGCCATCAGCCAAGATACTATGGCAATAGTAAGAGGATGACACTGGGTTGGCAGCCCCTCCATAACATATTTGGACCATGTTTTTCCCCCAGAATGCACATGCAATAGCTTTGGTTTGGTAAGAGAGAGATGGTGTACTTGGTTTCCTTCTGTCACACTTTTGGTGAAATGAATTAGACTTTTAAATCAGGAAATTCAGCGAGATGAGTTAGATTTTTACACAAGAGCTGTGGAGGACTTCCAGCTGGTTGGGGGAATGATACGGAAATATCTTGCTAAATCAGGGTCTGGAGGAATGCTGCTCCCCTGGCAGACTCCTCTTCACAGGGAGCAATCTGTGGGTTGCTTACAGAACAGAGCGAGCAGGAGGCATAGCATGGTCTTGCTCATGGGAAGACCCGGTGTTCAGATGTTTGTCATTAGGAACTGAGTGTGGGCTTTTTCAAGTTAAACTGAAGCAGCAGTTCTATTAGGAAGAGCCTCCCAGATCAGCATCTTCTGTTTCTGGATACTCTCCCTTTGAAAAGCCAGATATCAGCAAAAAGCTTTGTTAATGGTGAAATTGCACAACTGAAACCCTATGGGAGCAATGGGAAAGATGGAGAAAGAGGTGGTTATATCATGTACTTCAACAGTTTATTTAGAGGCTGTTGACGTTAGAATAACAAGCCAAGACAAACAAAAATACTCATTTTGGATGAAAACATTGTCTTTTCATGTTATTATAGATAGCTGAGTCCTAAGACTTATACAGAAACACATTTTCCTAATGAGTGGCTGATTTTTCTGGTTGTGCAAGTAATATCCAAATTATTGTACAAATTTTTGGCTCAGGAGCAAACATTGTATTGCATATTGAGCTAATCACTTGCCGTTTCTAAGGTAAGCCCTTACCTCTGCTTTCCCTTCATCTTGTCATTTCTGTTTGTTGGGTACATGTTTCCTGTTGGTTCTTTCTGTTGGCTCTGATGTAACATGAATGAAGTTCTTAACATCCTTTCAGACATAAACACAACTTAGCTCATTGTTTCTGAGTTCATATAGAGATTTTCTTGCCCCTGAGACTTTCGTGTCAGACAGCTGGATGTTGCTGTGTTCAAGGCTCTATATGTTGATTTTGTGTCCTACAACTTTACTGATTTCACCTATCAGTTCAGTTCTAACAGTTTTCAAATTTTATGTATTTGTTTTTGTTTTTTAAATATTGTATGTTTCATTTTAGAGTCAGGAGGGTAGATGTACAGGTTTCTTAAACAGGTATATTGCATGGTGCTGAGGTTTGGGCTTCTAATGATCCCACCACCCAAGCAGTGAGCATAGTAATCGATAGGTAGTTTTTCAACCCTTGCTCCCACCATCCTTCCCTCCCACCTTTGGAGTCCCCCAGTGTCTATTGTTCCCTTCTTTGTGTTGAGTTCTAACCTTTTTTTAGTGAAGTTTGTAGGGTTTTCTATATATAACAAGATCATGCCGTCAGTAGAGACAGTTTCACTTCTTCCTTTCCTATTAGGATGCCTTTTATTTCTTTCTTTTGCCTAATTACCCTGAGAAGTGGTGTCTGTGGGCATCCTTGTCTTGTTCCTGATGGTAGAGGAAAAGTTTCAACTTTTCACCATTGATTATGGTGTTAGCTATGGGTTTGTCATATATGGCCTTTATTTTGTTGGGATACAGTCCCTCAATACGTGATCTGTTGGGTGTTTTTTTTTCACCATGAAAGGGTTTCGAATTTTGTCAAAAGCTTTTTCTATATCTATTGTGATGGCCATATAGTTTCTATCCTTTATTTTTCTAATATGGTATATTATATGTATTGATTTGCTTATGTTGAACCATGACATGATCATGGTGAATGATTCTTTCAATGTGCTATTGAATTTGGTTTGCTAGGATTTTGTTGAGGATTTTTGCATCTATGTAGATCAAGGATATTGGCCTGTCATTTTCCTTTTTTGTAGTGTTCTTGTCTGGCTTTGGAATCAGAGTAATGCTGGCCCTGTAAGATGAGTTTGGAAGTATTCCCTCCACTTCAGCTTTTTGGAAGAGTTTGAGAAGGACTGGTATTAGTTCTTCTTAAAATATTTGGTAGAATTAATCTGGGAAGCCATCTGGTTTGGGGTTTTTCATTGATAGGAGACATTTTCTTACTGATTCAACCTCCTTGCTTGCTATTAGTCTGTTCAGATTTTTAAATTTCTTCATGAGTCAATCTTGGTAGGTTTTATGTGTCTGGGAATTTATCCATTTCTTCTAGATGATCCAATTAGTTAGTGTGTAATTATACCTAGCAGTTTCTTAGGATCCTTTGTATTTCTGTGATATTGGCTATGATGTTTCATCTTTCATTTCTGATTTTATGCTCTATTGAAAACATGAGGCATAGCAGGTAGGGGGCACTGGTCAGGACTTGGGGTATAAACTGGCAGATGTTAAGGTGGGTGATTCTGGTTAACTCAGAAACTCCGAAGTCCCGTGTGGAAGAATTAACTGCCTGTACTCACCTAGTAATGTATATCCTTGGTCAAAAAAGATCCAGCTGAGAATGTTGGATGAAGGGACCAAATCCATATTCATCATTATATTGAAAACAAGTCAGATTGGCTGTGGTCTTTTGACAGCAGGTCAGTGGCTAAGTCTATTTGAACAAAGTTAGGGCAGGTTCAAGGGAGAATCCTGAGATCGGTATTCTTTGTTCCATACAAACTTGCCTTTCAGTTTCTTCTCCCCATGCCTCCAGGATGTCCCTGCACAGCCCGTAGGGCTCCCTCCTTCAGTACCTTGCCTTACGAAGGGGAGAAAATGAGTTTTCCAATGTTAGCATATATTTAGCCTTCCAAAATTTTCTATTTCTATTTTAGGGGAGCTCTAGGAAAACAGCAGATTACTCTAAATCCCCAGGTAAAAATCTGAAATGGTGGAATTTCATATGACCAGGAGACATATTTTGGGGCAAGTGGGCTTTTCACAATCACTTGGACATGAAGGCATCTGCTTCTTCTATGCCTAAAATAGTCCTTCAATTTAGTAGTTTAATTCCTCTTCCTCTTTTTCAAATTTCAAGACAATACATGTAGTGACTGAACAATTTGGATCCAAGTTTCACTATTTAACTGCCAGTGTGACCTTGGACCAGTCACTTAATCTTTTCAAGGCTCAATTTCATCATGTAAAGTAGAAGTACAAACAATCCCTGACTTAGAATATTTTGACTTATGATTTTTCAACTTTAAGATAGTTTGAAAGCAATACACATTCAGCAGAAGCTGTACTTTGAGTACTCATACAACCATTCTGTTTTCCACTTTCAGTACAGTATTCATTATATTACATGAGATATTCAAAGCCCACTTTATTATAAAATGGGCTTTCTGTTAGATGATTTTGCCTAACTGTAGGTTAATGTGAGTGTTTAAGGTAGGCCGAGCTAAGCTATGATGTTTAGTAGGTTAAGTGTATTAAATGCATTTTCAGCTTACAATATTTTCATAAGTTTATTGGAATATAACCCCATTGTAAATTGAGGGGTATTTGTAATAATGATATCTCTTCAAGGAGACTTTGTGAGCCTCTCATAGGAAAATGCATACACAGATGCATATGAATATATAATCTTTCTTTTCCATACATATGATATTCTTTAAGGATATTCAAAAATCTGGAAACAGTTGCCTCCAGGGAGATAAATGGTAGTGGGTTGGGAAACTTTTAACTGTATACGCTTTTGTACCTTTTGCATTTTGAATCAGATGAATGTATAATCTACATAAAATATTAAGATTAAAACATCACCGAATAACTTATCAGGAGTTTGGTGAACATAAGGGAAGGCCACCTATGGTGGCTGTATTTTATTCAGTGTTGGTCACTGTTGGGCACTTCATAGAGCTTATTTCATTTCATCCTCACAAGCGCTGTAGGAGGAAGGGGCCCCAGAGGGATTCATGGTTAGAATACCAGACTAGGAGCATTTGGCAGCTATATTCTGTTTAGGTGATAACTTTAAAGATATTTTTGTTATAAAATGTTTCAAACATACAAAAAATATAGAGAAGCAGTTTTCTATAGTTATTAAATATTCTTAATGGGTAGTCACAGAAATTATCAT
The DNA here is from genome assembly GCF_029289425.2 of Pan paniscus. Lineage (NCBI taxonomy): Eukaryota > Metazoa > Chordata > Mammalia > Primates > Hominidae > Pan > Pan paniscus. The sequence continues at coordinate 113,155 of NC_073270.2, read as the reverse complement.
CCAAAGTGGGATATTCTTGAGAGAAAAAGGAGGTTCTATTTATAATTATGGTGGGATAACAAACTTAAGATGAACAGCTCTGGACAAACTGGGTTGTATGGTCCCTGGAAAACAAGGATTACTGTAAATGTGAGTCCCGCCTTGTGCTTCTCTCTGTCCCACCAAGAAAATATGATCTTGATACAGATGTTCATTGTGTCAAGGCAACCATGGCAAGCATGATCTAGATACTCTGTTCAAGTTTTATGCTGATCCTACCTATATATGTCTCAGGAACTTTCCAGAGTTTCCTTTGAGTGCTTCTAAATTTTGCATAAATGGTATGTTGTCCCTTGTCTCTTTTTAAAACCAGTAAGCCATTTTCCCTTCTTTTCCTGGAAAATTAAAGGAACAAAGACCAGGAAATAACAATGTATTAGCTAAGGTTCTGTTGATTGAAAGCAACAGAACCTAATTCTGGCTAGCTTAAACCATGCTAGGATTTAATGAAGAATACTGCAGAATCTTAGATATCTTATGACTGGGAAAGAGGAGGTTCAGGCAGTTCCTGGGATGTCAGCAACAGGTAGCTGTCAATTAACTGCCCCCACACCACCCACTGCTGCCGTCATCAATATAGCACACCACGATGGCTCCCAGCCTCTGTACGTCTGGGTTCCCGTGTTCAAATTCTAGAGACAGCAAGAGAAATCCCATTGAGTCAGGGATCCTTCCCTGGGTCACATTCCCTGCATATGGTCAGAAATGCAGGATTATGTACTAAAGACACAGCTAAAGAGGACCCACTTCACTGTTTTGGGACCATTTGCAGGGGAGGCAAAATTGTGAGCTACTCACTTAAAGAGGTGATAACCATAAGTTTGCAGGAAAAAAAAAATTGGAGAAGACAAGGATAACACTATCCTACGGTTTCTTCTGAAAATGGATGAAGGGAAGAGCATTTCCATTTGGAAATTCTCTCCTGGCATTTCAATATTTATGGATTCTGAATTCTGAGAAAAATCAGTTGAGAAATTAGGAAAATGGGAAGGAACATTCTAATTTTCCTGTGAAAATTACAGCTTAATAGTCAGTATAGAGAACTTACTGGCTTGAAGAAATGCACTGACTTCAAGTCAAGCAAGATGAGGAAGCACTGACATGTGGAGATGAAAGTTAAGGTGAACAGGACAGGAGCAGTAAAGGAGCCTCAGTCAGACTTTCTTGTATCTGTTGCTGTGTTACAAGTGTGTGTTCATGGCCTTGTCCACTGTTAACAGTGAACCATTTCTGCAAATAAATATTAATGTGTTCATAGGCATAGTATATGTTTTACAAATCCTATGAGAGGTTTTCTAAGAAATGCCAAGTTTTAGAAACAAAATATGCCCTTAAATCGGCAATTTTGACAGTTGCTTCTTTCTAGTGCTATTCATCTTGCCAGGAGATCAGAATGTTATGTTATTTAAATGGCATTGGAGGGGATGATTGATGCCTTGTTTAACAATGTCATGTAAACAATGATTAAAGCATTAAGTATTTGTGGTGTTACCTTTCAATCTTTAAAGGACTTTTCTTTAGCATTTATTTTGTGACAATATTCATTTCTTTTTAATGTTTTCTCTATTAATGCTATTGGATTTTATAATCTTGTTACAATATGTTGGCTCATAATAATAATAAATCATCATTTGTTATCATATCTTTTTAAAACAGAAGACTACTAAAACTTTTCATATAATCCTCTTACAGAAAAAAACGACTATTTGCTTGTTATTATAGTCACTTATTATTTTTCAAAAACTTGTAAGTGAAGTGTTATGAAAATCATATGAATTTGGGAATTCCCAAGCATTCTCAGAAATTCTATTTCCTTGTTCCCAAATCCCAATGATTAATATCTGCCAGGAGTCGGAAAACAGTGAAAGGAAGTAACATCCTATGTTGGATACCTGGTAGGGTTAGTGAAGAAACGTTATTGCTGAGCTCTGTGTTACGCTCACGAATGATGCCATTGAGGAAGTCACGCTTGTTGAAAGGAACGCAGATACACAAAGAGTTTTGCTGCTGTCTGTTGGATAAGAACCCCCTGGTCGATTTCAGCTCCTACTGCAAGTTACAAAAATCAATCCAATGATAAATGAATAGTGCCCAGTGTGCTGGGAAATAACTTATTTTTTGGCTTCAGAGGAAATTTTAGAAACAGTGCCAAGTGAAACGTAAAAACAAACTACGAAGACGTTCATGAATTTCCCTCTGAAGCTGACAGCCGTATTTTAGCAGATGGAACTCCTACTATTAGCTCAACTCTTGGGTTGAAACAGCGTGTCCAGGAAACCCTATGTTAAAATGCAATGTGTTGGGGATATTGTTCCTCTATTTGCTTGAGTTAATTTTCAAATTAGTGTACTCTTGCTTAGCTGTGCTCTGAGGGAATGAACAAAAGATTGGTAAACTCTAATGGAGAACACTGGTCAGGCAGGGCACATAGAATCCCTGGGGATGGTGGTTCCTGACAAATGGGGGAGGAGGACCTGAGCCAGGCTTGGGCTGGGCTGGAGGAACATGAAGATGGGATCTACTCACAACCCCCAAAACTGAGGGGTCCTGGTAACACATTATTTCACCCTCAGCCATGCAAATTCATTATTTTTATGGATAAAATAGCTTTAAAAATCTAATTTACATTGAAATGTTAAAATATTTATATAGAGATTAGAAATATTTATATAGAGATTATTGGGAATCCCCTCCTGAAGCCCAAACATAAAAACTACCAAAAAAAAAAAAATTCTGTGTAGGCTAAGATTGCAAATGACTGATGGAATGTAATTTAAATTAAACATGGAAAATATATTTCCTCTTTAATAAAGATCTAAATTCTATTCTTTTTAGGAGCCTTCAGAAATGAAATTCAACTATTAAAAAAAGTATAGAGAAGCCTTTAGAAAAGAAACTTTTCTTTTGCTGTATTATATATTAAAGAACTTTGATGAGAATAGTTCTAAAGTGTTTAATAATCGATTCCACTAATGTTTCTAGGTATTGTGGGGAACACCTAGAAATTAAATCTTCATCTTTGGCAGATCAGAGGCCTATTATTTTTAGGTAAAACAATTAAAATCTGCTTTTAATAAATCACAAATTTTGCAATTTAGCCATTAATAGTAAGTGCTTTTCAAAGTTTGGCCCAATACATGAAAAAGCCAGAAAAACATACCTGCATTAATTTTGCCCATCACCTTCTTATGCTGGCCTCAGGAGATTTATTAACAGCATTCAATATTTTAGGTAGGCTGGATGTGGTGGCTCATGCATGTAATCCCAGCACTTTGGGAGGCTGAGGTGGGAGGATGGCTTGAGACCAGGAGTTCAAGACCAGCCTGGTCAACCTAGTGAGCCCCTCGGTCTCTCTGAAAAGAAAAAAAAATTAGGTATCCTGTGCCTACCTCCAAAAACAAACTCCAGAGGAACTGAATTTTTTTTTAATTTCATGTGTTGGGATTATGGCTTCTTTTGCAGTTACTTACGAAGAATTTAAGGGTCAGTAAAAATATTTTTTCATCCTTAATAACATGAATTCTCTAATTTGTGTGTGATATAATGCTAGATATTGTGCCAAAAGTGTTACATAGACATAATCCATGCTCATTTTCAAAGATAATACTAATATAGAGAATAAGAATCATTATTATTGTAGTAATTATTATTTTAGTAATAGTAGTAATAATCAAAACAATTACATCAAACACTTATTAAACCCTTATTATGTGATAGGTACTGTGTAAGCAATTTCCACATATTAGCTCCTTAAATGTGATCACTAACCCCATGAGGTAGGTAGCATTATGTCCATTTTATAGATGCAGAAACTGAGCTTTGAAGAGGGAAAGCAACTTGCCCAAGGCCATGCAGGCCGTCATTGATAAGGGTGGGGAGCGAGAAGTTGAAGTCTGAGATGTAAGTTCCCAGACACGAGTACACAAACACGTACAAGATACTCGTATGACATGTGGGGTTGCTTGAAATATGTAATTGACTTTCCCCAGCACAAGAAAGTGTTTGGACAGATTTCAAAGGGATCTAACACTTCCTTAGAGGACTGCCCTACGACATTTTTCCATGTGCTTTTCTGCCCCTTGTCCTATACTTTTGGCATTTCTTCTGCTCTTAGAGGCAATGAGTCAACAGCATATTTTTAGCACCTCCTGTGTGCATAGAAGTGGCCCCTGACTCAATGGGAGTGTATAACTACCATGGGCCAAATCAGTCTGCTTTCCTGTTAGCCAGGGGATTATAGAAGAACACGCTCCCCTGATTCCAACAGAACTTGCTGCCACTCTGATGTCTTCATTGTAAGGCCTCTAAATGAATGTTCAAGAAATTCATGTTAAAGGCACGTGTCATATGTGTAACTTGTAAACATTTGTGTACTTGTCTCTGTGTCCTTACACCTCAGGCTTCAACTCTTGTTTTTACCTTTATCAATGACTACCTGTGTGCTGTGTGGCTTTGGACCAATTGCTCACCCCCTCTAAAGCTCAGTTTCTGCATCTGTAAAATGGATATAATGCCATATATACATAGATATAGATATACATACACCAATATATATACACACATATATATGTGTGTATATACATATATATATAATATACAAACTGAAATATATAGTTATATAAATATTTCAGTTTAAGTTTCAAAAATCACTGGAGGGTATTTTCATAATACCCTTCAGCAATTTTACCTGCTGCCTTTGCACATTCTGGTGAATTTCTAAATGGAAGTCGGATAGAGATTAATCTTTTAATGCATCGTAAATAAAAAAGAAAATCACAGAATGATGTAGCTGGAGACGACCCTGGGGATCTAGTGTTTCATGAAAGATTAATGTCCTTGATCTGTTTGTAAGTGTTTTCGAAAAATCTTCCATGGTCAAATAAAACTTGGCAATGTTGGATTAAAGTTAAATAGGTTTTTTTTTTCCTGCAGAACTTCATAGTCTTTAATATGCTAATATGTTTTGTGAATCTACAAGGAATGAAGTGTTTCAATACTTATTTTACCCAGATTCTCATTTTGGGACAGGCTGGTCAAGCTGAGTCAGCTAGTATATTCTCTAGATGGAGATGATGGCTGATGCCTTTTTGAGAGCAAGAGAGTCCCCAGGGGAAGCAAGGGTATATCAGTTGCTCCATTTCATGCCATGGATCCTCAGTCTTTAGAGGCTCAGAGAAGGCTGAAAGGCTACTCTAGGCTATCAGGGCTACCATTCATTGTGACCCATGCTACAGAGAAGCTTTGAGCTCAGTGCAGAGGAGTGACCAGCCCTTGAGAATCAGGAAAATTTATTTATTCCTGACCTAGTCCACTGAGGACATACAAGGAATGGGGCAGGGGAGTGTCACCAGCTATGGTTACAAGCTAGTCTGATTCTCTTTCATTAAGAAAACTGGTCCCTGTGAGTTTAGATTGGGAAGCACCAGGTTAAAAAATGTTTAGGCCAGGAGTGGTGGCCACTGTACTCCAGCCTGGGTGACAGAGTGAGAATCTGTCTTAAAAAAAAAAAAAGTTAAGTGATGTCTTCTGTTGAGGACCTCTCAGAACTTTTAATATGAAAGTGGGCATTGTGAAGAATGGGAGTAGAGTGTACAGGAGTTTTAAAAGCTACTTGGTCATGAAACTCTTGCTTTGTGCAGGATTCGAGGGGCACTAACATTCTGAGGAAAATATTTTGGGAAACATTGATCTAATCCAAACTTCTCATTTTACCAGCAAACAACTGTGGGGCCCTCTAAGTTTCCTTTCTCCATCATTGTGACAAATTCATTGGAATTAATTCAATTAAACCTGGGGTCAGCTTTGAAGAGATTTATTTAGCAGGTAAATCTGTTTTGTACATTTTGAGGGAGTTCTGAGTTTCCATAGTCAAAAACCACAGATCAATTTAACCAACCTTTATGGAATATCACCTATGGCCCAAAGACCCTTTAGCTACAGTGACGGTCTACAAAAATATAAACTGTAATTCTTGCAATACAGGAGATTAGTAATAATGGTAAATATAATGATGATGACACCATGAATAGCTAACATTTATTGAATGCCTTTCTATTAGTCAGGCACTTTACTAAGTATTTTAATCCTCCCAACAACTTATGAGGTAGGGATTATAATAATTCCCATCTTATAGTGAGGACTCTGAGGTTAGGAAATTATCCTAGCCTAAATGTTAAGTATAAGCATGAATAGAAAGGTGTTATCAGCCTATAAGACATTCCTTTATGAGTGATACAAAGTCCTATATAAATTCAGAGAAAAGAAAAGTGGTTTTAGAAATCCTTGATCAGTGAGTGTGAAGCATGTGGTGGCCCGGTTACTGTTTGGTTGCCCATCTGTCCTCCCTCTGGGGATAAGCACCCCCTTACTTTGGAAGAATTGTTCTCCTTTTCACTGTAAGGTTCTTTCTGGCTATGCGATGGGGCACATTGCCTCAAACTAGCCCTGTTCCAGTCTTTGAGAACCTTGAAATTGGAACCAAGGGAAGAGGATTGCCTCTTGAATGGTAATTCTCTAAAATCTAGTCTGAGGTGCTGGTGCCTAATCCCTGGGTCTGTGGAAGGAGCTGGGCTGTGAGAGGGGAGAATGATGTTGATGTCAAGAGAGAGGCAGGTGCTAGGAGCAGAGAGATGGAGGCCTGGAGGGTTTCTGGGCTTCTCTGAGGCTTAGGGTTTGGATCATTGTCTTCGTTACTGGAACAAAGGATTTACCATACCTGCTCTTCTGGGAATGAAACTGTCCTGCTTTGCAAAATAAAGTGTCATTAGAAAGAGATCTTAAAAACCCCACACCATAGACAGGTGCACAGATCCGTAGAAGTGTTAAAGTTCTGTCTGTTGGATGCTAAGCCAAGACTCTTAAGTATGTTCTAAAGAGAAACTGGTGTGTGTAGGCTGTGCACTCCCAGGGAGATAAAAAGTTAGGAACTTTATGGGTTGGGCTTGGTGGCTCCCACCTGTAATCCCAGCACTGTGGGAGGCTAAAGTGGGCAGATTGATTGAGCTGAGGAGTTCGAGACCAGCCTAGGCAACATGGTGAAACCCCATGTCTACAAAAACTACAAAAATTAGCTGGGCGTGGTGGCATGTACCTGTAGGCGGGAGGATCGCTTGAGCCCAAGAGGGAGAGGGTGCAGTGAGCCATGATGGTGCCACTGCACTCCACCTGGGTGACAGGAACTTTATGGGGAATGGGATCTTGGAGACTGAGTAGAGACTAGAGGAAAAAAAAAAAAAAAAACTACCTCCCCAACTGGCCACACTATTCTTTTTAAAAAATGTTAATTGACAAATTAAAATTGTATGTATTTACGGAGGTATAATGTGATGTTATGATATATGTATACATTGTGGAATAATTAAATCCAGAGAATTAATAGATTCATCACCTCAAAACCTATCTTTTTTGTGGTGAGAACATTTGAAATTTATTGTCTTAGCAATTTTGAAATACACAATACTTCATTGTTAACTACAGTCACCATGCTGTGCTGTAGATCTCAACAAAATGTATTCTTCCTGTCTCAACTAAAACATTGTACTCTTTGACAACATTTCCCCATTCCTCTCACCCCCTCCAAAAACACCCATTCTTTATGATGAAGAGAATGGCTAAAAAGTCCCAGCAGGTTTCAACTGACGGCTTCAGTGGTTGTCCCATCACACTTCAATGTTATTAATAGAAAGGGGAGGGGCAATACATAATTCGGAAAGGTGGAAAGTACCATTGTAACCACTTTCCTGACTTCACAGAAAAATTCCTCTTGTTTACATCTGTAAAATGGGAACTGCGTGAATACCATTCTTCTTTTCTTCAGCCTCCAAAGAAAAAACAGATGCAAAGCCTTTTATCAATTGCAAAACAGTATACAATGTGTGTTATTACTCACAGTTGTCTTACTGTGACCAAACACTTTATAAGCCTGCAGCAAGTCAGCCTTACTCTCAGGAAGTGGACAATATTTGGGGAAGGAGAAGCAGCAGGATCTTTCAGGACAGTAGCCTTGGTGGGTCCAAAAATTCCTTGAGCGAAATGGGAGACAAAACTTTCTTCCTGCTTTGGGGTTTATCCTGTTAGTCTTTTCTCTCTTCACTCCTATTTTCTATGGAGAATTTCCTGGTTTTGGAGTTTGGGTGCGTTTTACGGAGAGGAGGCAGAACATCTTTAGCTCCAGCAGAATGAAAGGATACATGCAAAGGAACCTAGCACAGTATGTGGTACCCAGTTCCCCTTTAACTTGGCTTTATTCATTCACTCCTGGTAGGGCATTAATAAGGGATTTAGCCCCCTCCTATTGAAAACGATTAATTCAGGGAAGAGTTCAGACAGTGTGGACAGATACAGTGTAGGCCAAGCCTGTTTCTGAGGCAGGAGCTGGGTAGGGAGGGTGAGAAGGGCGAGAAGAATAGGGAAATATGTGTCGTCTGTGTTGCTGCTGTTGCAACCACCACAACAAACAAACAAGTTAAAAAAAAAAAAAAGAATTGTCCATACTGGAAAGTGTGCTGTTTTGGAGGAGGCTGGGGAAAGTGTGGATGGCTCGAGTAGGTCCTGTTGGATTGAAGTCTGACAGTGGTGATTCCCTTCAACAAATGGTCGGGGTGGGAGGGTACACACACACACACACACACACACACACACACACACACCCCACACGCAGCGCCCAGCCTCCGATTTCAGCGCTGGCAGGAGATAACCATTCTTAGCTCGCCTTTCCAGGGTTATTTTTGGCTGAGGCTGTTCGCTGATGGCAAAAGGTTTCAGCCCCCTCCCAAATCCCTCCCCGTGCTTGTTCTAAAGAGAAACTGGTGCGTGTAGGCTGCGCACTCCCAGGGATACAGGGAGACGGGCCTGGCGCCGGAGAGGAACCTGGACTCTGCCCAAAGTCTCGCCGCCCGCCGGCTGTTTTCTGGTGGAGGGTGTGCCCCGGAGGGCGGCGATCGCGCGTGAAGGCTGGGGCCAGGCGCGGGTGCAGGCGTCACCGGGGTCGGGCTAGCAGGCCCTGGAATCAGGCTTTTGGGACACCCCAAAAGTGAGTCCAACTTGGGGAGAAACTGAGGGCACCTCGGGCGGTCTGGCAGCGGAGAAGGTGGGCGGGAGAAAACTTTACAGGAAGGCAGAAGCAATCTCCGCTGAGGGAGTCAGCGAGCGGCCGCGTGGAGAGGAGGGGCGGGCGGTCCCCAGGCGGGCGGGCGCAGGGCGCAGGGTGCCGACCTGCCGGAGAGGGGGCCCGGGCGCAAGGCGGAGTCCCGGCACGCGGCCAGGCTGGCGGAGGCCCCCGGCAGGCTGCAGATTCCCTCCGGCCCCGGGACCCGCAGCAGGACCGGCCAGAAGGCACCACGCAGGGGAGCCCCATCCCGATGCTGACAGTGCCCACCGCGCTCTACGAGGACCGGCGGCCGGCTGGCGGCGGGGGTCTACGGCGACCTACCGGCCTCTTCAAGGGCCAGCGCAACTACCTGCCCAAATTCATCCAGAGCGTGCTGTCATCCATCGACCTGCGCGACCGTCGGGGCTGCACCATGGTGGTGGGCAGCGACGGCAGGTACTTTAGCAGGATGGCCATCGAGATCGTGGTGCAGATGGCCGCGGCCAACGGGGTGAGTGTCCGGATGCCCCTCGCTTCCCGCCGCGCTGCCGCCATGCCCTCTCCCAGCCCTTGTACCCCTGCTGCCTCCGGGCCCAGCTGGGGGGCCCCTGCCCGGCCCCGGCTTTGCTTCCTCAATCCCGCGTCCTCACCCTCCAGCGCCCCACTCCCGCCGCGCTCGCAGCCTCCCCGGCGCACCCCGGACACTGGGTTCTATTAGTACCCACCGCCCCCAAAAGCCTTGAGGGGTGTCCGTCATTCCTGGAGCCACTCCGGGTGCCCTGGACTCTTCTCCGACTCTGCACACATCCCGCACCTGCTCATTTTTCTTTCGGACATTCTCTTACCCGGCCCTGTAGATTCCAAGGCAGCTCCCAGTTTTCCATATTGTTCCCAACGCGTTCACTGCCCACAGTCCCCACACAAACTTCTTTCCCAGGCTCACAACATAGTCCCTCTGCCCCGTGCCCTTTTTGCAATAATCTGCCAGTGCCCTAAGTCTTAGCTCTGCCTATTTAACAGTAGTGGTGTCTCAGAACACACACACACACACACACACACACACACACACACACACACACACACTATCCCTGACATATTTGGCAAGAGTAGGCCCTGAAAGTTTTTAATATTTTGGTTCTTTTACCCAGTGGAATTACTGAATGATTTATTTAATTAGGGTAGGGATGGAGTGGATCCATTTGTTTGATGCTAAACAGCCTGAGCTCGCAGTTCCCAGGGGGCATATCTCTAAATGGTCTGAAATGAGATTTGCAGTGGTTTTCTTAATGCAATTCCCAACTTCTCTCCAAATGCCTTTTGACATTTGACAACATTTCATGCCTCTTCCCCTTTCGCTTTTCATCCTTGTTTTCTCTCCCTTCTCCCACGACCTCGGTAGTCTTCTGCAATCCAGATTCTCAGACTTCGGGTTTTTCTCCCTCTGCCCCTTTCCTCTCTGTCCTATAACTAGAAGCACCTTTTGGCATAGACCCGTATCCCAGTTTCCTCTTTCCCAGGTCCAGCAGCATCTCAAGGACATCTACAAGAGGGATACCTAACTTCAGGGGTCTCTGAATGATATGTGGGAAACATCGTCTAAAAAAGTAATTTTATCCTTATTCATGCAACCAGACCCACACTCATAGAACTTTTCTTTAAGGGGAGTGTCTTGCAGATGTATAAATGAGTGTTAACATCTTTAAAAGTGAAACTGAACAATTCCCTGGCATTTGAATTCCCTCCTTCCTTCCCAACCCTCTCCTTTTCATTTTCTCATTTATTATTAAAAACATTTTTAAAGGATCTCCATGCTTCATATTTATCTACTATAATTCCTCCTTCTCGGTGTTGCAGGGATGGGGAAAGAGGATTTTTTAAAAAACACAATAAAAAGCAATTGGGAGAAACAGGGCCAGTGGTGTTGGGGTGGGTAGTGGAATTGTGATTTTTGACTCCAGTAGACAATGATGCTGGATATATGGGGTTTGATTTCTCTCTGGCTCCTCACTTGAGATTGATGAAGTTTGGCTAGAATCAGGGAGTTGAAGAGAGGTTGACAAATGGTCTTTCACTCTTCTCTGACAGGCTGTTCCTGTGGAGTGATGGAGAATAATGAGCCTTGGGAGAGCTATGGGAGCTCTCATACTCCTTCCCGAGCCAATTTTTTAGGGAGTGAGAGAAACATGGCCTGTCCAATACTTGTTGTGGGTCAAGATATTTTTGAAGCTACGGTTGTTGATTTGCATGGGAAAATTATTATGTCTTATTATTTCTTGTCCCACTTTACCATAAGGGCTCCTCAGCTTCTTACTTCAATGGGTCTTCCATGACAAACACACTTTATTAACTCTAAGAGTGGAATTTATTTTAACAGATAATTAGCATAGGTCAATATATGCTTAAAATAGAGTCAAATTAAACCTACTAGCTGTTATAAAGGACAGATGACAAAATCCACATAGAAGCATCGACTCTTAAATAATCTGAAAGTACTACTTCTAAGAGGGGCGGGCATGGGTGAAGGGAATGGTGGACATGTTTCAGAATTTCAAATGTCAACTGTAACCAATCGTTTCCTCATTTTGTTCACCTTCTTGGGGGCTTATGCTAAAGTGAAGTGAATAGCCATAAGGCTGGCTTCAGGAGAAAGGTGGTCTAAAAGAACTGGATAATTATAAGCAAAATTGGTCTCGAATGATTGAAAATTGATGAGAATGTGCTTGTCTCCTGATTTGGCATCCTGAGTTAGACTCAGGAATACTGAACATGGATACCAAAGGCTTTGGTTTTTTTTGATATCCTATTGGATAATCATAAGCAGGCTAGAAAAATAGGAAACTAGAATTTATTCTCTTTGAACTGACAAATCTGACCAGTGGGCTGCATTCTCTATATCTGAAAAATCTTGGTTTTGATTGAAAAAGTTAATTTTACAAAGCAATTTTCTTTTTTTAAATTAAATTTCATTTTTTTGAGACACGGTCTCACTTTGTTGCCCAGGCTGGAGTGCAATGGCACAGTCTTGGCTCACTGTAGCCTTGACCTCCCCAGATTCAGGTGATCTTCCCACCTCAGCCTCCTGAGTAGCTGGGGCTATAGGTGCACGCCACTACGCACAGCTGATTTTTGTGTTTTTACTACTCATAGGGTTTCTCTGTGTTGCCCAGTCTAGTCTCAAACTACTGATCTCAAGAGATCTGCCTGCCTTGGCCTCCTAAAGTGTCATGAACCACCATGCCCAGCCTATAAAGCAATGTTCTAGGAAAAACTACAGTTACTCTTTGATTATGTAATTGCTGGAGAAGAAAAGCATGGCATTTCTAAAATGATGAACTATATTACTTATATTTTAATATCTCATAAAGTTTGAAATAGACATTTCAAACATAAACATGTATAAAAATTTTTATAAATTAAAAATATAAAATCAAAAACATTTTACAATTATTTTATTATAAAATTATTATAGAATCAAAAACACTATAAATTTAAACAACTTTTTAAAAAATTTATTTTGGGATTTCCCATGGAGTGATGGAGAATAATGAGCCTTGGGAGAGCTATGGCAGCTCTCATACTCCTTCCTGGGCCAACTTATTTAGGAAATGGGAGAAATATACACTGTTCAATGTTTATTGTGAGTCAGGATATTTTTGAAGCTATAGTTGTTGATTTGCTTCAAACTTTAAAAAATTTATTATAAAATTATGGGATGTAAAAAATTTATTATAAAACTTTGAAATTTTCAAACTTTCAGAAAAGCAGAGAGATGAGATTAATGGCACTCACAGGCAAGCATAGAACATAGATTGTAAATATTTTGCTATATTTGTGTCATGACTATTTTTTGCTTGTGTTTGAAAGTATATTAAAGAAAATGATATTTTACCCCTAAATTCTTTAGTACAGATTTCTAAAAAAATAAGAACATTTTCCTGTATAGTTACAAAATCATCTTTTCAAACAAAATAAAAAATGGCTTTTTTATATCATTTATTACCCAGTCCACATTCAGATTTCCTCAATTATTATGAAATGTCCTTTTATTTTTTGAGACAAAGTCTTGCTCTTTCACACAGCCTGAAGTGCAGTGAAACAATCATAGCTCATTGCAGCCTCAAACTCCTGGGCTCAAGTGATCTTCCTGCCTCAGCTTCCTGAGTAGCTAGGACTATAGGTGCACACCACCATGCCCAGCTAATTTATTGTTTTTGTAGAGATGGAGGTCTTACTACGTTGCCCAGGCTGGTCTCAAACTCCTGGCCTCAAGTGATCCTTCCAGCTTGGTCTCCCTGAAATATCTTTTGTGGCTGGTTTGTTCAAATTAGTTTCTTCTAATCAAGGGACACACATTGCATTTGATTATTTAGCTCAAGACTTTTTTAACCTGGAAAATACCCATACTCTTTGTTTATGTATTTATTTAGTGAAATTGACTTGTTGAAAAACTAGTCAGTTGTCCTGTAGAATATTTCCCCTTCTGGAATTTTCTGGTTGCTTTTTATGGTGTCATTTAACTTTTCACTCTGTTTTTTCCTGGTTAACTGGAAGTTAGTTCTAAAGGCTTTTAGGCCTGCTATAACAAAATACCAAAAACTGGATGACTTATAAAGAACAGAAATTTATTTCTCACAGTTCTAGAGGCAAGCAAGTTTAAGATCAAGGAGCATGTGGTTTTGATATCTGGTTAGGACCAACTTTCTGGTTCATAGATTGGCCTTCTTGCTGGGCCCTCACATAGTGGGAGAGACTAGCTAGCTCTCTGGGGCCTCTTTTATAAGGGCACTAATTCCAATCATGAAGCCTCTGTCCTTATGATCTAATGACCCCCTAAAGGCCCCACCTTTTAATACCAGCACCTTTGGGGTTAGGATGTCAACATATTAATTTTGGGAAGACATACACGTTCAGCCCATTGCAAGGTTTAGTTAGATTCAGGTTCAACTTCTTTTTTTAAAGACTATTTCATAGGCAATAATGTGTATTCACATCCCATCATTAGTGATGGTGAGATGATCGCAAGGTTAGGGTGATCACTGCCTATCTCCTCTGCTATATTCCCCCTTGGGTCAAGCCAGTAGTCTGTGACGTGAACTTTGTACCATGTGTATATTCAGTTATATTCTGTATCAATAGTTACTTGATTGTTTTAGCATTTATTAATGATCCTTGCTTGAGTTGATTATTTCATTAGGGGTTTCAAAATGGTGAATTTCTAATTCTCTAATTCTATCTACATGTTTTAGCTGGCATTTTTCTATAAGCAGACCATTTTCTTCACAACTGGGTTATTCGGCTACCCTGAAACATAGTTCCTTCCGGGAAGGCAGAACATGTTTATTTCTGTCTTTTAAAAATTACTGGTGTTTGGAGTGAAGATTAGGTGAGTTAACTACCTCCACAGGTGACAAATGAATTTTGTTTTGTCTCACTTTTGCTTTTTTGAATATCACTGTGGCTGCTTGGATTTTTATATTTAATTTGAATGGATTAGGGAATAAATGAGAAGACAGGTTTTATCTGTTTCTGTAGTTTTTATGTGGCTGTGTGAACTTACTTTCAAAAATTCCCAGAAATATTTTAATTCCCCTTTAAAGATATAAACTATGTCTTACTATAAAGCAAAAGAAAAACCAATCATGTGAAGAGTAAATAGTATCGTTTAAACGAATTGTGGTTAAGCTTAGTTTGTAACTAATTAGTTTTTTATTTTCTTTCTACTTTTATCTGCTTCAGAGCCTCTTCAGTGGTTTAGATCTTCTATGTGTCACATTATTCTAATCTCTTAAAAAGTTTAAGAGCTAAAATACAACACACTGACTACAAGAATGCCTTTGTCCTTTTCTGGGTAGGTACACCTAAGGCAACTTCTTTTTCTCTTCTTTGTTCTCTTCTTCTTTCTTATTCTTAAATCATCTTCAATATTGGACAGATGACAGCACTATGCCTGCCTCAAGATGTTTCTGACTTTTTCTTTTTCTTTTCTTTTTTTTTTTTTGAGATGGAGTCTTGCTCTGTCACCCAGGCTAGAGTGCAGTGGCACAATCTTGGCTCACTACAACTTCTGCCTCCTGGGTTCCAGTGATTCTCCCAACTCAGCCTCCTGAGTAGCTGGGGTTACAGACATGCACCACCACGCCTAGCTAATTTTTTGTAGTTTTACTAGAGACGGGGTTTCACCATGTCGGCCAGGCTGGTCTTGAACTCCTGACCTCAAGGGATCTGCCTGCCTTGGCCTCCCAAAGTGCTGGGATTACACGTGTGAGCCACTGCGCCCGGCCGGTTCTGACTTTTTCTAAAGTCTTCTTTCTCTGGAGATGACATTATATAATAGCACTGTTCAATAGAAGTTTCTTTGATGATGGAACTGTTCTATAATCTGCATTGTCCCAGCCACTAGCCATATGTGACTACTGTAACACTTGAAATGTGGCTAGAGCAACTGAAGAACTGAATTTTGCATTTTACTGAATTTTAATTAATTAAAATAGAAATGCAAATAACCATAAGTGGTTAGTAGCTACCATACTGGACAGCAAAGATCTATAATTCAGCATTTAAAATCGATTTTGTTTTGTTTTCAAAAATGGAGTCAGACTGTTACAAACCAAAAGAACTGTAGGTTAAATTAAGGTAAATCACCAAATACTACATACACATTTGGGAAATCCAAACCAGATTTTTTCATGTGATAACCACACCCTCTTTTGACTTTAGCCTTGGAGGTAATGGAGTATGGCAGAAAAAACCCTGTATCAGCAGCTGGAAGACTCACCTTCTTTTCCTAGCTCTGCCATATATTGACCAAAAGAGTCAAAGTCCATTCAGATGGTTGAGGGGCCTTGGAATTTTGTTTTTGGTTTTCACATACAAGTTGGAGGGCAGATGCGTTAGCCTCTTGAAATACCCAGAAACCACATGTTTCCTCATCTAAAAATCAGGTATGACAGGATCATTTAATGATCCTGCAAATCAGATGAAGCACTGCATATGAAAGCACTTTGTAATATCGATAGCACTGGGAAATGTAAAGACCTTTTACTGAAATATAAAGGTGTATGGTCAACTGAATATATCTCAGATAGTTATGATTTGACTGTATATATTGAATATAACCTGTAGTGGGCCCCTTGTTAAACAGCTTACAGTTTTGTTGCAAGTTTTAGCCAAGAGAAAATTTATTTGTAGACTAGTCATGCCCTTTATTGGCCACATGATGAGCAGCAAAGATATTAACACACAGTGCACCTTGCAGAATTCAAGAATGTCTCAGTGTCTTGTGAACTAGGAAGCTGAAATGCAGTGGTATGCAGAAGGCTGGCTCAGTAGGAGCCTTGGGAGTGCCCTCCAGATAGATGTTTGTGCAGGTTGTATTTGATTCCAGTTGGCCATGAAAAGCTGGTTGCTCTAAAGAATGAGAATATACTTGGTTTTGCATTTACTAGAACTATCTGGGGAACAAATCTTGGGGTGGAAGAAAGAAGGGAGGGAGGGAAAGCTGTGCTTCAATACCTAGGGCTTCTTTCCTGGAATGGATCTGAGAATCTGGGATTGGGTGGCTAATAGCTCATCTCTAGAAGGGAGAAAGAACTGGGTGGTGATGGCTTTGTATTTTCTATTGGAGTTCACTACAGAATAGGTGAATGGAATGGGCTGCTATGATCCAGACATTAGGGAGGACAGGTTTGTGATACATTAGAAAACTTGAATGAGCCCTTCTATGATTCTCTCTTCCCTCTTTCTGCTTCCCATTCTGAATCACCATCCGCAGGTTGTGGAATTAGCAAATCTATTATGTGAGCAATAGCAAACTTACAGGAGCCCTTGGCTCCATCTATCTCCCTGTTTGTGTCAGTTCCTTCTGGATGCTTTTAGTCTGTGGTCTTCATTCACTCTTTTTATGGGGAAGTAAAAGGAGTGGGACAGATTATGAGAACAGCTGGGTCCTCCCAGTTGCTGGGGTGGTTATTTTAAGCTTTGTTTAATGTGTCCAGAGACCCAGATGGCATTTTTAACTAAGCTGCTTTATTAAATCTTGTGATAAAGCATAGTGATGTTTATTGAAAAGGCAGACACACATCAGCAACATTATGCGTGAAACTTGCTCTAAGAATTTTCTATAAAACATCTGTTCTCTTTGAGCCTTTTGTGAACTCTGGAAGTTTGCTAGTTTCTATACAGACTTGAGGACAAGAAGTTGGAGCCCACTTTTGGAGATGTCCAAGCATAGGTATTGGAATCATTAATCCTAACCCTCTCAGTTTTAAGGCCCCGGATACCCTTCTGTTAGACAACAGTAACATGAGCAAGTACTGTAATAACATTTAAACAAGATTATTTGGAAATAATGGACAAGAAAAATTAGTATAAATTGTTTGGGGATTTTAAAATTAAAGATAAAAAGCTAGGGCTTCAATGACCTGTGCCAGCCTATAGCCTTAAGAGTCAATTTGCAAACACTCAAGATTTGGCCAATATGCCTCTACTACTTCTACTTAACACAGTCAAAGGGAAATTTTTAGATTCTTTCATCTGATTTGACTCTCTTAGTTACGAATAAGAGGATATCTAGAATATATATGTGACTTGTTAAAATGAAAATCCACCTTCTCTGAGTCTTCAAATATCTTTCATATCTTACATTTTTAGTAACATCAACTTTTGAAGTCATGTCCGTAGTTGTATGAAAATAAAAATTTCAGGAACATTCAACCTCAAAAGTTCTTTTTCTTAGTCTGAAGTCGTAGAAGCATTTGACTTTTACTTTCTCTTTTTAAGTTTGTACTAGTAGGTATTTTGTATAAATATAATATTTAATTATTGCCTTTGTATTCTTTTTCTCTAGTAAACATCCTGGTTTTTAGCTATCAATATGTAGTTTTACATTTAGAGATTTCTAATGGAAAGAGAAAGGAATCTGAAATCAGAGGACGAGAGTTTATTCTACTTGACCAAACACATACAAAATACTGGAAGGAGAGTTTTACAACAAATATTTAATATCTATGACATGTAAAACGTTTTTTGAAATCAAGAAAATTCAAACAATTCAATACAAATATCATCAATAATAAGACATGAACAGGTGGCCAACCTGATTGATAACCAGAGAAATATAAATTAAAACAATCCATCAACTTGTAAAAAAGATGAAATTACCCAGAGTTGGTGTAGGTGATGGAAAATTGTCATGTTTGTATACTGTTCATAGAAGTTAAATTGACATAACTTTTTGGTCAGGCAATTTGGAAGTATATATCTAAATTAATAGAGTAGTTTTCTAATAACCTGGGAATCTCTTAATCTAAGAATCTTTACTGTAGATTTTTCTAGAACAAATGTACAAACATCTGTGTACAAGGGTACTCACTGCAGCATTTTGCTAAGGAAAAACTCAGAAAAAATCTATATGTTCAACAGAGAACAGGTACATAATTTATGACACAACTGCACAATATACACCACTAAAATAAAGGATATAAATTTATATGTAGTATGAAAAAGATGTGAATGATAGCTTGTTGGTGAAAAACAGCAATGACTGGAATATTGTGTGTAACGTAATCCTGCTTTTCTGTATATAATGTAGGCATAGAAAATAGGATTGAAAGGACATACTCTAGTCAACAGTGTATATAGCTTGGGTGGAGGGGGTGTATAATGGGGAAGGAGAGTCCCTTTTCCTATGTATTCCATATACATCTCTGGATTTAAAAGATCATACATGCATATGCATTACCTTCAAAATTAAAATGATAAAGACAAAAGGAGAAGCTTTGGATTTGAATCATGATACTACTGTTTGCAACTTCTATGACCGTGGGGAAGTCGCCTAGCCTCCTGGGGTTTATTTCCTCATTTATAAAAATGGGGAAAGTAATAATACTTGTCTACATATCTTCTAGGGTTGTTGGGAGGATTGAATGTGATAATGGGTTACAGCGTTATGAATTATTTATTCATATAACACAATTATTATAAAAATATTTTGCTCTGATTAAAATAAAAGAAGGACGAGATCGTGTGTGTTTTTCAGTCCCAGTAGCTTTACTAACCAGAAAGCGCCTGCTGATGTGGTGATCACAGTTGCTTTGGTGCAGTTTCCTCTTGACTTTTGGCATTTCTCCATGCTGCTAGCTAAGGCTGAGGTGGCGACTGTGGAAGGTGTGATCTCCTCCCCCTCCCAGCACACATTTGTGTGCATACTCACACTCATGCACACACAAACACACACATGCACACTCTATCACAGTACATGAGGTGGCAGCAGCTGCTCCAGCATAGACTTTCACACAACATAAAGGGCTTTTTTGGTGTGGTCTGTGCATTATTTCCTGTGAAGCATGAGCTGAGTCAGTGCCATGCTTTTCCATCTGAAACCTTTCTGAGGCTCAGGCTGTGTTAAGAGCAAACCCTCTCCCCTCCATGCCCACCCCATGGCCCTCTACTGAAGCCAGATCATAATCTGCTCATTTCATGAGGATTTTCAAACCGAATGGACTGGGCCATGTGAGAGATCACTGAAAGGAACAGACCAAGCAGAGGCTAAGAGACTCCACGCTAATCTGCTGAGTCGTCTGAAAATGCACAGCTGTGGGAGCTCACGGTGCTTTAAAGTACTTTGGCAGGATGTTTGTTCAGGGGGCCTGTTCCTGCAGCCCTGCTGAATGTTTGGTTAGGAGGCATAATCATTTTTTGGACAGGATCTCCCAAATGTAAAGTGATAGATGCTAATGTGGAATATAATACAGAAGATCCAGCTTGGATGTCATAAATAACAATAGATTGTTTAATCTTGCTGAGTTGTAAATCTATGATTGCCAGAGGTCTTTAGTTCACTGGAACATAGTATGGGGGCAGGGGCACTTAGCAAATAGGCAGTTATTATTTTCCAACCAGACAGAAACTGGTCTGATGGAATTTATCTAAAAAGGCATACACATGTATTTTAATTAATTGTGACAATTACTCAGAGAAAACACATGGCCCTAAAGAGGCTGAGGGTTTTTTTTGTTCTACCTATAAATGTATATGTATATTCACCTATATTCTACCTATGTATAAGTAAGAGAATGAGTTTTTGTTTTGGGGATAAATATTTATACGTATCTATACAGATAGATATACACATACTTAATTTCTGTCTACCTATTAAGGTGCGGTGCCAGATGGAAAGTATTTTTAAGCATTTAGATAGCTTATTCTATAGCATATGTGTGCATATAGCCCCCCCCCCATAAAGCTTTGTCTCTTTTCTGGATATATTTAACAAGAGGCTAGAACAGAGTCCAAAATGTCAGAAATGTTTGAACATTCCGTAGAAATGAAGGAGGTGTTTCCAAATGACCTATGTTTCTATGGCAATAAATAGAACTTGTGCTGCGTTGGATGGGTCAGGAGTAAGCAATATAAACAGTGTAAGTATGACTATTCCAGGCAGAAATCTACCTTGTAAGAACAGCTTTGTGCAGTGAGCTCAACAACATTGATCAGTTAGCAGTCCGGTTCAGTACAACATTGATCAGGTAGCAAGCCGGTTCGGCAGTGCCAGTCGGAGACACAGATGGGGACAATCAAAGAAGATGCAGGTCAGGACAAGGATGCAGACATTTACCTGTCACTACCATGGACTTCAGCAGCTTCTTAGTGAGCAGGTTTATGATCAAAGAAGAAAGACATCGTTGATATGTAAGCATGTTACAATTAATTTGCTGTTTAGTTATTAGCAAACTACATCCAGTTTTTAGTTTTTAGGTTTTTTTTTCTTTTTTCTTTTTTGAAACAGGTTCTTGTTCTGTCATCCAGGCTGGAGTGCAGTCGTTATCCAAGCTCACTGCAGCCTTAAACTCCTGGGCTCCGTGGATCCTCCCACCTCAGCCTCCCAAGAAGCTGGGACTACAGGTGCACGCCACCATGGCCAGCTAGTTTTTCTTATTTTTTTGTAGAGATGAGGTCTTGCTGTATTGCCCAGGCTGCTCTTGAGCTCCTGGCTTCAAGCCATCCTCCTGTCTTGGTTTCCCAAAGTGCTGGGACTATAGGTGTGACTCACCATGCCTGGCCTACATCCAGTTTAATTTATACTACAGTGTGGGTTTAGTCCTCAAACATGTTTTTGTTTTACATATAAAAATTTGAGGTAAAAGAACATTTTTACATTGGTCAATAACGGTACATTTAAACAATGGACGACTATATCCATTAAAATCGTGTTGTGGAAGAATATTCAGTGACATGGAAAGATTGACTCAAGGGCAAGTGAAACGTGTCAAGAGTCTGTTAGGTACTAGACACTGTAAACTGGGTCTTGGCTGTGTTACTTGCTTACATCCTCCATCATGTGATCTTTTAGATAACAAAATCGAGATACATAGGGATTTGGGATCTTGTGCAAAGTCACCCAGGCAGTAGGTGGTGAAGTCAATTCTTACATTCTTTCCCATTGAAAACCAAAATCTCAGCTTACCTCAGGGCACTCAACTCTGCTTTCTTGACCCACACCCAGGTAGACCCAATGGACACTTGTAGTTCTTATCCAGCTGGGGTGGTCACCTCATAAAATGGCAACAAGTGGGGCCTTTTCTTGTTCTAGTGAGTCAGACTGTATACCTTAAAGATTTCAGAGCACTTCCTGTGTACTGAAATTGCCTCATTACCAGGAAGGACGTACTTCCAATTTTCACCACCTCCATTTTGCATCCAAGGAAGATTAGATTTCTTGATCTTCTCAATGAAATCTTGAGAAATGGGTGGGCCGATTGAAGAACAGGACTTGGGCCACACTTCTAGATGCCTGTGACTTTTCTGCACTTATTCAGATATTAGTAATTGATTATGAAATCCATGGTGGTTTGATGCTAATGAACTCTCATCTATCTCTCCAGCATGTGTGTAAAGACTTCCAGAGGTACAGGAAGTTGAGGATGAGCTCTCTTACTTCCATCTGGTCTCCATGTAACAAATCATATAACTGCACAATTATCCAAATGCAAATGAAGGAGTCCCTTGATGTTTGGATAACCACATTCATGCCTCGAGTTTGTTATTTCTTGAAATTGCCCTTATCCATCTCCTGTTTACCCATGGACAACACTACTTCACGGCTGGCACTCTGCAACCCATGGCAGCTTGGCTTTGGGTTTCCTTCCAGTGTTTTGTTTTTGTTTTTAACCGAGAAGACAGGAAACAGGCATCTTTGTGTATATGGCTTGCCATAACCCTTCGTAGATGGACATGGTGGAGGCTGTGTGGTCCTGGAGAACACTTCCTCTGTGAAGCATCAGGGAAGTTTCTGTTCATTGTGTCTTCACTCTCTCCAGTTCACTTGGGGAGTGATAGGGATTATAACACAGTGAGCAGAGGATATTGGGGAATGTCATGCTTAATTTTCTTTTCTTTTTTTTTTTTTCTTAAATGACATTTAAAGCTAAAAGAGAATCGCAAAGGGTAAGTCTGATTTAAGACATTTCACACATGAAAGAAATCCTGCTTTCATGCGTGTTATGTCACAGGAAGAACTCATTTAGAGTCAACATTCTGCACCTACTCCGAAATTTTAGCCTGAGGGTTTAAATAATACCTCGCTGCTCTCTAGGACTTTAATTTGAGCTAATTAGAAATGGAACTCATACTAAAACTAATTTAGGAAAGAAGCTGTTGATGTTCTGAAGAAAAACAGCTGTCAGAAATAAGATCATTAAAAAACCATAGTTGTATATGGCACAAAATGTAAAGGAATAGAAATGCTGGGAGAAAGCTTTTATAGAATAACATTTTATCTTTCTTTGGACACTGGTCTAAGGCATGTGAAAGGGCATATTGATTCCCTTGGCACCTGGTATGCTCATTTATGGATGAGAAAGCCCAATGACATAATTTAGGTGAGATTTAAGGCTTGATGGGAGGCATTGGTGCCATTAGAAGGACAGACACAAAGAGTTCTTAAGTAACGGCATCATGGGAAATGATAATTGCACACTCCTTTCTACTATGTCTTGGTTTCCCCAAGCATTTAGAAGTCACAGCTTGGTAGGAACAAATTTATCATGAGTCTGTCTGTGTGTTTGGGAATGCATATGCCTCACAGATGTGTCTGCAGGGGTCTGTGTGATAATGTTCATATATGTGATAGATGTGGACCCTGGGATCTGTATCTGTGTGGACCCTGGGATCTGTACGTGTGTGTGAGTGACAGTGGACTAGGGTCCACTTTGCCCCCTTTTCCACGTGGGAGTTGAAGGAAATGCCCCTTAATGGCAGTAGCATCCGCTTGGGTGTGTGCATCTTCTGGAGGACTGGGTGAGGTTGCCCTTCTTCCAGCCAAAGCCAGACCCTATGGTGTGGGACGTTCACCGGGGAGCAACAGAATGCCATGGCTTGGTCCTCCCTGGGCTGTGGTCTGGATTTCACTCGGGAATGAAAGTCAGATATTGCCTGCTTCAATGCTGTAAACATAACTAAGGATAATTATGTAAGTAGACCATCTTTTCCTTGCAAGGTAGCGGTCTGCTGCATTGACAGAGGGTAGTATTTCTAGGACTTTTTCAGAGAGTAAAATGGTACTTTAAGGGATAATCTGCTATCTAAAGATGAATTTTAAATGTTGGAGGGGGTTGTGGGATTCGGGGAAGACAATAGAATAATTTGTGTCATGGTTAATTTAACAAAGGGTTTTTGTTTATAGAATCTGATCTTCGGTGGATTTTAACAACACTCTTCTTCCTTGGCTTTTCAGATAAAGACGCAGAGCCTCAGAGAAGTTAAATGATTGATCCTATGTCAGGGGGTAGAGTCAAGACTCACACCTATGCCTTTTAACTTCAAGTTGAGTGCTTTTTCTTTATACAAAAGGGCTTCCAAAAGTTATATTTCTTTTTATCAATGACTAGATCTTGAAAGCCATACCTTTTCTGATGGCATTTATCCTGGGCTAATTGGTAGAGAGAGGGTGAACAGAAGAGAAGACATAGACACGCAGAGAAGAAAGTGACGTGAAAACAGAGGCAGAGATTGGAGTGATGTGAACACAAGCTCGGAAATATGTGGAGGCAACAGAAACTGGAAGAAGCAAGGGAGGATCCTCCCCTAGAGCCTTTCGATGAGGCAGACCCCCAGTGACAACTTGATTTTGAACTTCTGGCCTCCAGAACTGTTAGGGAATAAATTTTAATTGCTTTTAGCCACCAAGTTTATGGCAATTTGTTATAGCAGCCTTGTGAAGCTAATACAAACTTCGTATTAGATTACAAACTTTGTATTCATTTCCTAGGACTCCCATAACAAATTACCACATATTTGGTGGTTTAAAATCACAGAAATTTATTCTCTCACAGTTCTGGAGGCCAGAAGTCAAAATCAAGGTATCGGCATGGCCACACTCTGTAGATGCTCTAGGGAGAATCTGCTCCCTGCCTCTTCTAGCTTCTGGCAGCAGAATACATTCCTTGGCTTCCCGGGTGTGGCTGCATCACTCCAATCTTTGCATCTGTCTTCATATCTCCTCTTCTTTGTGTCTATTCTAGTAAGTACAAAGTGCTGCATCTTCCATGATGGAAATGGCCCAAATTAACCAATCTACCACCAGGTAGCTGGCTGATCATTTGGGGAATGGTACCATAAGGAGACTCAGTGTTGGTCCCTGCTGCTGGTAGAGTAGGCACTCTGCAGTGGCCATAGCCATGTCAGCCTTGGTGAGTGAATGTCCATGTTGTTGAGCCCATGCATAGCCTTCATCCCTGCCATCACGGCCACGGTATTACAGCATTCTTGCATTGCTATAAAGAAATACCTGAGGCTGGGTAATTTACAAAGAAAAGAAGTTTCCTTAGCTCATGGTTCTGAAGGCTGTACAAGCCTGGCGCCCGCATCTCCTTGGCTTCTGGTGAGGCCTCAGGAGCTTTTACACATGGCGGATGACAAGGTGGGAGCAGGCATATCACACAGCAAGAGTGGGAGCAAGAGAACAAAAGAGAAGGTGCCACATACTTTTAAACAAGCAGATCTCATGTAAACTCAGAGCGAGAACACATTTATCATCAAGGGCATGGTGCTAAACCATTCATGAGGGACTCGCCCCCATGATCCAAACACCTCTCACTGGGCCCCACCGCTAACACTGAGGATTACATTTCAATATGAGATTTGGAGGAGACAAACATCTAAACCATAACAGCCACTTGGCTCATGAGCCCATTGGACAATGACAGGAATGGCTGGGGGAAAGCCACTCATTGACATCCACAGAACTGGTCATCCTGTTATTAAAATCCTCCTCTGCCTAGGTCACCATTTGGTGAGTGTCCATAAGGGACACAAATATCTTCACGATTTTCCATGTCTTACCTCAGAAGCCCCATCACCTTCTCTTTCACATCTCCTCCAGTACTTATCCCCCAGATGATAGGACCATGTCCAGCAATACCTCTTCTCTCTGGTATTGATGGGTTAATGAGCAGATCTCACATAGGTAAAATTTCCAGATATCTAGAATTTAATCTTCTGTTAATTCTCCAATTATAACTAAAGTATTTCAGGTTGAAACTTTATTCAAGTGTAATTACTCACTTTAACCTTCTTAAACAGAATGTATATTACCTTTTCAAAAATAACTGAAATGTAATAAGATGAAAATGTATCTATAATCGTTCCTACTTAATAACTTTACATGTTTATTTCTGCATTTTTCTAAGTCCTTGCCCCAAAGTGGACATAATTTTATACTGTAATAGCATGAAATAATTTTGCATTTGACATTTTTGATTTGGCATTAAACTATTGTTTATGTTTCTTTCGCTACTGCTTAAGAAAATGTGGGTGGTTGTAATAAATAAACCTGAAATGTAGGCAATTTTTATTGCCTTAAAAACAATAGAATGTTATTTCTCACTCACACAATAGTCCAATGAGGATGTCCCTGGTGGGCAAAGACTCTTGTCTACCAAATGGGATGGGGACTCAGTTTCCTTCCCTCTTGTGACTCTGGCATTGCCTAGAGCCACATGATTACCTGTACTGAATCTGTAGAAAGAGAAATAAGCAGTGTAGAGATGATATGTCTGTTTTCTGATATCCTCAGCCTAGAAGAAACACACATTACTTCTGTTCTTATTCTCATACTAGTTTATCACCCATTGTCCAAATGCACCATGTGGCCACACCTAGATGCAAGGGTGGGTTGGAAAATGTAGCCCCTGGCTGGGCAGCTGTTCCTCAGCATTGACTCTGTGCTATGGAAGGGCTTCCTAAGTTTTTGTGGACTGCTATCCCAGTCTCTCACCACTATACAATCTTCATAATTTTCCCTTTAAATGGCTGAGAGAAAATTTTGAACAAAAGCTACAAACATTTTTCAGATTCTTGATTCTCCAGACTTATTACTTGAGGGCAGTGACTAAATTATTTTCAGTTCTATATCAGAAGGTTCTTCCATATTGCCGGTTTCATGGTAGATACTCAATAAAATGAGTTGAATGACTACATAAATTTTAGCAAGAGCATATGGAAAATAATTTATCATGACTTTGGGTAATACTATAGGTGTAATGATTGTCCTTTCTCTTTCCTGACTTGATTAATAGCACCACTATCCATTAAGTTATTAAAGGTAGAAAGCTGAGATTATTCTTGACTCCTTTTCTCACTGGTCCAGTATTAGTTATTTATTGCAGTGTAAGAAATTACCATGAAAATTAGTGGCTTAGTTGGGGCTTGATGGGGGCTGGAGGATCCACTGCAAGATGGCTCAGTCACTTGGCTGGCAAGGTGGTGCTGGCTGTTAGCCTCCCATCTGATCCTCCTCTTTCCGCTCCTGCCACTTTTCAAGGTATTTTTTCCAGAGCAGCCATTCATCATTCATTTATTTTTTCCCATTAATTAATTCAACAGATATTTATCGTATACTTACCATATGCCAGATTTGTCCTAGGTTCTTGGAATATAGCAGTGAAAAAAAAAACAGTCCTTGGATCTTATATACAGTGGGGAAATAAACATATAATGTAGAAAATTAGATGGTAATATGTGTGAGCACATATATTTATTATTTCTCATCATTTCTGAGACAGGAGATGGGTATTCTGGCTTGGGGACTCACATGAGGTCACAGTTACATGTTGGTATTGGTTTGGTCATATGAAGGCTTGGTGGGGGCTGGAGGATCCACTGTGAGATGGCTCAATCCCTTGGCTGGAAAGTTGGTGCTGGCTGTTGTTGGCAGGACTTGCTTCCTCTTCACAGGGCTTCTTGAGTGTCTTCATGACATGGCGGCTGGCCTCTCCCAAAATAAGCTGTCCAAGAGAGCAGGGCAGAAGTGTCCATGCCATTTATGGCCTCACCATGGAAGTCACACACAATCACTTCTGCAATATATACTATTTACCCAGATCTGCATCATTCAGTGTGGGAGGGGACCACAAAAAGGCACAAATGCCAAAAGGCAAGGACCATTGGGGCCATCTTGGAGGCTATTTACCACAGCCCCTCTCTTCCATATTCCAGTCCACCTGCATATTCTGTTCATCCTCCTTCCAAAAATGTATCTCAAACCAAATGACTAATTTTCATTTCTGTTGGCTCTAGCCTACTCCAAGACTCTATCAACACTCAACTTGAAGAGTCTCCCGTCTGATATTCCTCTTTCTGCTCTTGCCCCCCTTCAAGGTATTTCTCCCAGAGAAGCCATTCATCATGCATTCATTATTCTCCATTCATTAATTCAACAAATATTTATTGTACGCTTACCACATGCCAGATTTATTTTAGGTTCTTGGGATATAGCAGTGAAAAAAAGTCCTTGGGCTTTACATACAGTGGGAAAATAAATAATATGGAAAATGTTAAAGGCAACATATGTGATCCAGAAAATTATAGCAGGGTGAAGGAAATAGGAAACAATAGAAAAGTTAGGGACTTCTGGCTATAGTATTATATAGGGCTGTCAAGGGTGCTATCTCTGATTAGCTTACATTGAAACAGAAACCCAAAAGACACTAGAGGGCAGGTATGTTAATATCTGGGCAAGTATTCTAAGCAGAGGAAAAAGAAAATGCAAGGGCCCTGAGGCAGGATCATGTTTGGTATGTTTGAGGAATAGCTGTTCTGTTCCGTTGTGGCTGGAACAGAAGAAGGAGGGCGGGAGGGCGATGGAGAATGGTACATGTTGGAGGTCAGATTATGTAGGGCCTTGTAGACTACAATGAAGACTTTGGCTTTGTTTTGGGTTGGTGGGGGACAAGGAAAGCTATTGGAATGTTTTAGTGACTTGATGTGACTTACTTTTTAATAGGACCATTTGGGCTGCTCAGCCCATGATGTTTAAAAATGCAATCAGGTCACTTCCACTGTTTAAAACCTTTCAATAGATTCTGGTTGTACTTAGAATAAAATCTAAGCTCCCTTAGCTATTATTATTATATTATTATTAAAATTGACATCCTTAATTCTCTATTACAGCAGTCTAATTCCTTCCTAATATGTACCTCACTAGTAACTATTATTATTATTGCTTTTTTGTTTATAATCTGTCTCCTCTACTTGAAAATATGTAGCCTGGGGATCTTGTGGATTTCCATATTAATCATCCCAAGGCCACTTTGCTTTTGAGCTCTGTGTGTGTGTGTGTGTGTGTGTGTGTGTTTTGATCTCTTCTGTAATTTTTTTCCCCCTGATCTCACTGATTGTTATATTTGGTCAGTGACTGACTTCTAGCAATGATGGTGCCAGGGCAACTTTGTTGTTGAACTGTATGTTAAGGTTTGTTTTGGCTTGTCGGTTATATCAGTACTTATCAAATGAATTATCTGGGAAGAGAGGAGAGGATCTTATTAAAATACAGGTTCTTATTCGGTAGGCCTTGGGTGGGCCTTGAGGTTCTGCATTTCTTTCTTTCTCTTTCTTTCTTTTTCTTTTTTCTTTCTCTTTCTTTCTTTCTTTTTTTTCTCTTTCTCTTTCTTTCTCTCTCTTTCTTTCTTTCCCTTTCTTTCTTTCTTTTTCTTTCCTTCCTTCCTTCCTTCCTTCCTTCCTTCCTTCCTTCCTTCCTTTCTTTCTTTCCTTCCTTCCTTCCTTCCTTCCTTCCTTCCTTCCTCCCTCCCTCCCTTTCCTTCCTTCCTTCCTTCCTTCCTTCCTTCCTTCCTTCAGACAGAGTCTCACTCTGTAGCCCAGGCTGGAGTGCCGTGATGCCATCTTAGCTCACTGCAACCTCTGCCTCCCAGGTTCAAGCAATTCTCCCACCTCAGCCTCCGGAGTAGCTGGGACTACAGGCGTGCACCACCATGCTCAGCTAATTTTTGTATTTTTAGTAGAAATAGGGTTTCACCACGTTGGCCAGGCTGGTCTCGAACTCTGGAGCTCAAGTGATCTCCCCACCTCAGCCTCCCAAAGTGCTGGGATTTCAGGTGGAGCCACCATGCCCAGCTGAGGTTCTGCATTTCTATCAAGCTTGCAGGTGATGCCCATGCTGCCAGCCCTTTGAGTAACAAGGGGCCTTTATTACCGAGCTTGGCTGAACATTGGAATCATCTGTGGAGCTTTAAAACTACTAATGCTGGGCTCTCAACCCCAGAGATTGCAATATCATCAGTCTAGAATACAGTTTGAGTACTAGGGTTTTAAAAAGCTTCGTAAGTGATTCTATTTTGTAGAAATATTGAGAACTACTAGATTGGATGATATTGAATCCAATTTTAAAACAAGGTGTAGCAATAAATGTTCTTCAGCGCTGTGTTGCTGACTTTTTAGAAAGTCAGTTTTGTAGCTCTAGAAAGAATCTGGCTGCATCCATGGATGACCTCCAGATCTCCCCTTAGCATGACAGGGTAATTTCTCCAATGTCTCCAGCACATGCTGTCACTTAACAGCAGAAAGAGAATTCCTACTTTCAGGAGAAAAGTCATTCCTGAAGATTACAGTTAAAATATGCCTACAGATGATGAGGTTGTAGTAAATCAGTCCCCTTGCTCTCTGAGCTTGTTCTAAGTTACAGGAAGCAGAAGAAGCAGAGAAGCACTCCATTTCTTTTTTCTTGTAATCTCTAGCATGTTCACATGCATAGTTTCTGAGTCAGTAGTAAACTAAGAACTTCTTGTGTGATTCAAGCTAACCCCTCGATTATCAGAAGCAGATGTTTCAAACGACTGAAGATCAATGAGGCATATCCTATTTACAGGTTAATAATTGGCTACTAGATGCAGGTGCACCAAATGGTCTTAGAGACATTAGATAGGAGAGACAATGTCAGTGCTCCCCCTACCCTGCCTCCCCTAATCTAAAGCCTACTCTGTTTCTTTTATCAAGTGATTGGCTGTATGTTAACAGAGTCTGGGGCACTTTCCTGTTGAAATGCCTTTAATCCCAAGCAACTGGATTGATTTTTTTTTTTTGGATGGTTTAGATTGGACGACTGATTATTGGACAGAATGGCATGTTGTCGACACCTGCGGTCTCCTGCATTATCAGGAAGATCAAGGCAGAGGCAGCTGGTGGAATCATTCTAACAGCCAGCCACTGCCCTGGAGGACCAGGGGGAGAGTTTGGAGTGAAGTTTAATGTTGCCAATGGAGGTATGTGGTTCAGTATATGCCTTAATAATCACGATTTCTTTCCTCTTATATTATTATAGTCTCACAGTGACCCTTTGATGATAGACAAGCAAGGTGCAGAGGACCTAGCTCAGAAAAATTTAGTGAGGTGCCCAAAGTGACCCAACAAAGAAGTGGCATGATGGGCTCATGAACCCATTTCGGTGGTCTCTTGGTCCCCTGTACTCTTCAGCATAAACTATTGAATAGTTGATGCTTATCTGATATGGAAGGACTCTGAATTTTAACATTAAAACATACCCTGAAGGTCATTGTCTAAATGACAATGACCCTCATTTTACACATGAACAAATCAAAGGCCTGAGAGGCTGAGTTACTGCTGAAGGCCACAGGGTTGATCAGGGTCAGATTAATGATTTTTAGCCCAAATCCTGGGCTCTCTTTTTCCTACAGTGTTGACTTTCTCTCAAAATCATAGAATTGTTTCACTTTTTCTTATATTCACAGCACTTTATAGTTTGGGGGTCCTTAGTGGAGGGGGTGGGATATATGTATGGAATAAATTTCTTTTAAAAATTGAACACACAAAAAAATAGGGAGAATACGAAATAGATAACATGTACCCATTATCTTGTTTTTCTATTTTGCTTATCTTTTTTTCTGAAGAATTTTAAAGCAAATTATCGCACAAGAACATTTCACACCCAAATATTTTTGTATGCATCTCTTAAAAAGAAAGACTCATTGCTGCATGACTGTGCTAACATACCTAACAATAATAACATTAATTCTCCAATATCACCTGAAAACTAATCTATAGTCAAATTTTTCAATAATCCCCAAAATATTATTATTTATAGCTGTTTTATTCAAATCAGGATACATCTAAGGATGCCATGCATTTGCTTGGCAAGTCTCTTAAATCTCTTTTAATCTAGAACGCTGAGTTTGCATGAATGTGGGTAGGAGCCAAATTTTAACCAGCAACAGTTACCATTATAAATTATTCCTCATCCCAGGCAAAGCAGTGCATTCTGAAGGGAAAACTTATTATCTATCCCTCCTTGTAGACGTTTTACACGTTATCCAAACAAGAAAGTGTATTCATGTTGAATATTTAAAAAACAATATTGTAACCACAAAGCAGAAAACTAAACCACCAAACCACAAAGGTAGACAACAATAGAGGAAGAAGAGAACAAATTATCTACAAAGTAACCAGAAAACAATTAGCAAAATGGCAGGAGTAAGTCTTTTACTATCAATAATAACCTTGCTGGTACATGGGTTCAACTGTCCAATCAAAAGATATAGAATGGCTGAGTGGATCAACAACAAGATCCAACTAGATGCTGCCTACAAGAGACCCATTTTTAAACTTTAAGAATAGGCATATACTGAAAGTAAAGGGATAGAAGGAGATATTCCATGAAAACAGACAGTTACCAAAAGAGAGCAGGGATGCCTATACTTATATCAGATAAAACAGACTTCCAGTAAAAAGCTGTTCCAAGAGACAAAGAAGGTCATGATTTAATGATAAAGAGGTCATCTTATCAAGAGGACATAACAATTGTAAACATACATGCATCCAAAATTGAAGCACTTAAATATGTAAAGCAAATATTAGTGGACATGAAGGAAGAAATATACAGCAATATAACACTAATAGGGGACTTCAGTACTCCACTTGCAACAATGGAGAGATCAACCAGACAAAAAATTAACAAGACAACACTAAATTTGAACTATACTTCAGACCAAATGGACCTACCAGACCTACGTTCATCCAACAACAGCAGAATATACATTCTTCTCTAGCATACATAGAACATTCTCCAGGATAGACCATATGTTAGGCCACAAAATAAACCTTAACAAATTCAAAAAGATTGAAATCATGTCTAGTATTGTTTCCAACCACAATGGTGTGAAGCTAAAAATCAATAACAGGAGGAATCTTGGAAAATTTACAAATATGTGGAAATTAAACAACATGCTTATAATGAACTAATGGGTCGAAGAAGAAATCAAGAGGGAAATTAAAAAATATTTTGAGATTAATGACAATGGAAACACAATGTACCAAAACCTACAGTATGCAGCAAAGTCAGTTCTAAGAGAGAAGTTTATAGCAATAAATGCCTAGATTAAAAAAGGAAAAAGATCTAAATAAGTAGACTAACACTATGCCCCAAGGAGCTAAAGAAAGAACAAACTAAACCCAAAGTGAGCAAAAGGAAGGAAATAATGAAGATCAGAACAGAAGCAAATAAAATGTAGTATAGTAAAACTATAGAAA
The DNA here is from genome assembly GCF_029289425.2 of Pan paniscus. Lineage (NCBI taxonomy): Eukaryota > Metazoa > Chordata > Mammalia > Primates > Hominidae > Pan > Pan paniscus. Next base: position 80,196 of record NC_073270.2, on the reverse strand, counting down.
ATATAAATAAAATCAAAAGTTGGTTCTTTGAAAAAATAAAATCTACAAACTCCTAGCTAGATTCACTAAAAAAAGCAGACTCAAATAAATAAAATCAGAAATGAAAGTGGAGACATTGCAATAGATACCTCAGAAATAAAAATGGTCATAAGGGATTATTATGAACAATTTTGTGCCAACAAATTGGAGGACCTAGAAGAAATGGATAACGTTGCTGCTACTCAGATACATTTTATTTCAAAAACATACACTAAGGTGTTGCTGTTGGATCTTTCCAAAAACATATTCACGCAGAACTTTCAATCACACTGAGCCATATTTGAACAATCTTTCAAGGTCAGCTCTGGCATAAGCTAACATTATACCATTTAACTCAGAAATTTCTTTAGTATTTGATTAATGGGTTTATGTTTGATATGTAATGTAATTTTCTAATGCTAAATCAAGTGGTAATTTTGTTAGTCAAGTTGATTTAGTGGCTTGGGAAGAAAGCTTTTAATGTTCCCCTAATTTTTCTTACCTTTGACATGATCCTTCACATGTCTTATTTTGCTTAGTGATTTTTCTTTTTTTTTTTTTTTTTTTTGAGACAGGGTCTTACTCTACCACCCAGGCTTGAGTGCAGTGGTGCGATCACAGCTCATTGCAGCCTTGACCTCCCAGACTCAAGCTATTCTTCCACCTCAGCCTCCCAAGTAGCTGGTACTACAGGCACATGCCACCAAACTTGGCTAATTTTTGTATTTTTTGTAGAGACAGAGTTTTGCCAAATTCTCAGGCTGGTCTGGAATTTCTGGGCTCAAGTAATCCTGCCTTGGCCTCCCAACATGCTGATATTACAGACATAAGCCACAGTACCTGGCCAGTTTTCTTTTTTTAAAAATCTATTGGTTATTAATTTGAAGCCTTCCTTTTCATAGCTGTGCTCCTTAATTGGGAGCAAACATGAATGGACCACAACTTAGCCAATTTTCTATATACGATCTTTGCCATCCTAATTTAAAGGAATATTAATTCTTTCTTTTCCTCTTTCATTCCACAAACCTGTATTGACTACATCTAAGTTCTAAATGGTGCACTGGATGTTGAAAAAGTTGATGATGAGCAAGAACAAAATTCCTCCTTTCAGGAGACTTACAGTTCAATATGGGAAATATAATTTGTTAAAATATAAAAGTGCAATTGTGTTACATGCTGTACGAAGTACATGTTGACATGTGAGTATATAATAAATGGGCTGGAGGCCAGAGGATTGCCAGAGAGAATGGGCCTCCTGCTGAGATGAAAAGTTGAGCAGGGATTAGATGACAAAAGTGGAGGGACGATCCTTTCTAGGCAGGAGGAAGAACATGTACAGAATCTCTGAGGTGTGATGCAACAAAGTCTATATAAAAAACTGAAGAAAGGTCTAATGTGGCTTAAATACAGAAGCTAGTAGGAGAGGAGTTGAAAAGAGGCTGGAGAAGTAGAAAGTGTCTGCATTCTGCAGGAACTTATATTGTATAAAAAGAATTTCTCTTTATTCTAAGTGCAATGTGAGTCATAGAACCCCACCCCTGAGGACTTTTGCAGTTTAAATAGCAATCTTGAGTAGTTTTCAAGTTTTTATTTTTTATAATTCTTCAGAATTCCTTTATTAAATAAACTCTTACATGAAACTCGAGATGGATGCATAGGTGGGTGGGCAGATGGATGGATGTATGGGTGGATGTTTGGATGAATGGGTGGGTGAATGGATGGGTTGGTGGGAGGGAGGGAGGTAAAACAATGGGAATAGTGTAGTTAAGCAGACACACCCTAGAGCCAGACTACAAAGGCTCGAATCCTTGCCTTGTCATTTACTAGCTGTGTGACCTTGAGTAGTCACTTAGACATTCAGCACTTCAGTTTCTCATCTGATGATGGGCATAGAAGTTGAAACCCATGTCATAGGAATATCGTGACTACTGCATGAGTGAATGTATGTGAAGCATTTATGATGGCACCTGGGGCAGTGGGTACTCTGTAAATGTTTCCTATTATTATTATTATTATTTGAGACAGAGCCTCACTCTGTTGCCAGGCTGGAGTGCAGTGGTGCGATCTTGGCTCATGCAACCTCCACCTCCCAGGTTCAGGTGATTGTCCTGCCTCAGCCTCCCAAGTAGCTGGGAGTACAGGCACACGCCACCATGCCCAGCTAATTTTTGTATTTTTAGTAGAGACAGGGTTTCACCATGTTGGCCAGGATTGTCTCGATCTCCTGACCTTGTGATCCACCCCCCTTGGCTTCCCAAATTGCTGGGATTACAGGCGTGAGCCACTGCACCCAGCCTCCTGTTATTATTATTACTACTGACTGAAGCTGGGGAGAATCTCCCCTGTCCAGACCAGTGCAATTCCTGAGACATCAGAGCTCCTGGGAAACATTGCTTTTAGGCCACTTAACTAGTTCCTTTTCTTATTTAATGGAGCAGATAATGAGGCCCAGAGAGAAGATATCACTTGCCCAGGCTCACACAAAGCCAGATTTTGAACCCAGGTCTCCTGGCTCTTGGGCTTTGTGATTCTCAGAGATCTTTCTGCATGTGATGAAAATAAAGGCAGTACATGAGGAATTTGAGAAGGTCCAGCAACCTGTGGCTCTGACCTTGACTGAGCTGCTCTCTCTGCTCCTGGACCCCTCCAGGATGGGTCCAGAGGCCTTCTGCTAATGAAGTAGCAACTCGAACTCTCTTCTGGAGCAGCGATGGAGGTGGATGAAGGCAGTGAGCTATGAGCTTAGTTCACACTTGGACCATGTCTTAAGAGCATGGGATACAAGGTGTGACCTGCAGTACATGCAAAGTGCGGTGATTAATTCACAGATAAGCCTTGTCAGCTTCCCCTCATACCCTCCCTCTCACTCTTGCTCTGACATATTAGAGCAACTGTCTCTCTCCTCTCCAGAAAGATAGGCAATCACAGGCAGTGGTGCCCCTCTGATATTTATGTGGGATCTCCAAGGTGATGGAGGAGAGAGGCCTTTAGTTTGTATCAAAACCAGAAGAACTGTTTATCTTCTATCAGGTGACAACCGTTCATTCCTTTACTTAACACATTGATTAGCATCTGCTATGTGGCCATGTGCTAGGCAGGTCCACTTTCTGAGTCCTGCGAAGTCAGTTGCATAGTGTCCTGCACTTGAAAGTGCCCCGCATTCGGTTTAACACTCTGCTGTCACATTAATAACGATATCTTTACACTTCCGTTTTGTCAGCGAAGTCCTGTAGGACAAGGGGGCATGCACAGGAGCAGAGGAGCCACATGTGATGTGTGTGGCCACCGTTCCCTGCCGCCCCATTCACATAATCTTCTCCATGCCCCTGGGGAGCCATGCTGTGGGATGTGCAGGAAACTCAGCATGCTGTGAGTAGAGGCAGGGTTGTTAGTCAGTGACTGAGTGAGCGGGGCACTAACCAACTGGAGAGACCTCACTTTCCACTGAAACCAGAATGTGCTTGTACACAGAAAGAAGGTAATGACATTTGAAGAGACACAAATGACTGAGGAGCTCTGTTGTATCCTCTTATTGGAGTTACTTCCCTGTGCTAACCGACCCCCGTGTTGAGATGACATGAAAGGAAAGGGCAGGACACTATGGCCACAGTGCCCTGAGGGTGCCCAATCTCGTCTCAGAAGCTAAGCAGGGCCTGGCCTCGTTAGTACTTGTATGGAACAAGGAAAGGGGAAGAGAGAGCAGCCTATAGCTCCTGTCCTTTCAGTCCTTCCTTAGTGTCCATGATCCCAAGGTAGAGAGTGTTGCTGGAGTGTGTGGGTGTCAGGAAGTGAGATAGAAAGAGCTGAGCTAGTTTTGTGCAGCGTATCTACTGTTTTAGCAAGAACGAAATACATACACATGGATGAGCTATGGAATGTGAACTGTGTAATTGTGTTGATTCTACATATGAGGTCAATGCTAATATTTTCATTTATACCTTGCATCCTACAATATAAAAACAAATGGTAAAAAGTCACGATAATTTAAATTTATTTTTTATTTTATTTTATCATTTTTTTTTAGATGGAGTCTCGCTCTGTCACCCAGGCTGGAGTGCAATGGCATAATCTTGTCTCACTGCAACCTCTGCCTCCCACATTCAAGCCATTCTCCTGCCTCAGTCTCCCGAGTAGCTGGGATTACAGGCATCCGTCACCATGCCCAGCTAATTTTTTGTATTTTTAGTAGAGATGGGGTTTCACTATCTTGTCCAGGCTTGTCTCGAACTCCTGACCTCATGATCCGCCCACCTCAGCCTCTCAAAGTGCTGGGACTACATGCGTGAGCCATTGCACCCAGCCTTAAATTTGTTTTTTAACTTAGCATGACATTAAATAGCAAATAAAAATACCATGACAAGTCAAGTGAGAGAGAACACAGAAGAAAGGAAAACACTGTATGTTTGAGCACCTTCAATGACACTTTTTCCTGCTCTTTGAACAGAAGCACTGCATTTTCATTTTGCCCTGGGCCTCATGTTACGTAGCTGCTCCTGGTGTTAGGTACCCGGACGCACCACAAACGAAACAGATTCGTTCCCCACAGAGCTTATTAGTCTAGTGAGAGAAACATACTTTGAATAGTCCCAGAAATACATCATTATAAGATAAGTCTATGAAAGAAGTGTAGAGCATTCCTAATCTTGTCTCTGAACAGGGCAGACTTCTTGGAGGAAGTGAAATTTGAACTGCGATGTGAAGAATGAGCAGGAGTTAGTGAGGTGAAGATGAGAAAAGGAGTGTTGCAAACACAGGTCAGTCTGTGCAAAGGCCCTGAGACACAAGGAGCCTAGAACCACGGCTCGAAGACAACTGTCTGGCTGGGGCATGGCTCGTCTTACAGATCACATTAAGGAACAAATAATTATGTTAAGAGTTATGGGCTGCCATTAAGGATTTGGATAAGAGAGTCTTACAATCACATCTGTGTTTTCGAAAGGCCTGACACTGATTGGTACATGGAGTACAGCCTGAAGGGAACAAGACTTGTTAGAAAGGAAGCTATTGGCTGGGTGTGGTGGCTCACGCCTGTAATCCTAGCACTTTGGGAGGCTGAGGTGGGCAGATTACTTGAGGCCAGGAGTTCGAGATCAGCCTGGCCAACACGGTGAAACCCCGTCTCTACTAAAAATACAAAAATTAGCGGGTTGTGGTGGTGAGCACCTATAATCTCAGCTGCTTGGGAGGCTGAGGCAGGAGAATTGCTTGAACCTGGGAGGCTGAGGTTGCAGTGAGCCTAGACTGTGCCACTGCACTCCAGCCTAGGTGACAGAGACTTCCTTTCCAAAATAAAAAAAAAAGAAAGAAAGAAAGAAAGAAAGGAGGCTATTGCAGTAATGCAAGTGAGAGACCATGGTGGCTTAGGCAATGGTGGAGATGGAGGAATTTGGGGGAATTGATTGGGTTCAAGAAATAGGCAGGAGGAAACACGATGGATTGGGTGGGAGTAGGGAAACAGATGAGAAGAGGTATCAGGAAAGCTGCCTAGGTTTCTGGTCTGTGCCACTGTGTGGATGATGAGAGAATGTGTCAGTGGTGGAGGCCAAGGTCTGAAAGTGGAGGGGGGAAGAGTGAGAGAGAAAATTGTAAGTTTACCTTTATGTTCAGCTGAGGTCCTTTTGAAACATACAAGCAGCAGTATGAAGAATTCCATTGATATATTTGTCCGGAGCCCAGAGTGAGGTTTAAATAAGAAGAAATAAACTCGCTAGTAAAAATTGCAGACACACAAAAGGCTTGAACAGGCATTTCACAAAATAGATTTTCCAAATGACCAATAAACACATAAGTACTCAACATCATTAGCCATTAGAAAAATGCAAGTTAAAACCACAATGAGATACCATTTCACACTAGAATGACTAAAATTTTAAAAGACTGACAATGCTAAATGTTCCCAGGATGCAGAACAACCAAAACCCTCATATATTATGGGGGACATGGAAAATTGTACAACTCCTTTGGAAAACAGGTAGTTTCTACAGAATTTCAATATATACATATGATACAACTCAGCCATTGCATTCCTATTTACCCAACAGAAATAAAATAATTTGTCTACTGAAAAATTTGCAAAATAATGTTCATTGTGGCTGTAGCCATTATAACCCTCAAACGGAAACAACCCAATATGCATGGATTGTGAATAGATGACAAATGGTGGTCCATCTATACAATGGAATATTGCTCTTCAACAGAAACAAACTACAGGTCCATGTAACAACATGATGAGTGAAAGAAGTCAGATGTAAAAAAGTACATATGTATGATGCAATTTATACGACACTCTAGGCAAAACTAATCCTTAGTGATGAAATCAGATCTGAGGTTGCCTGGGGCAGAGATGGGGGTAGCTGACTGCAAGGAGGTGTGGGGAGGGTTGTGAATTTTGGGGAGTGATGGAGCTGCTCTGTATCTCAATTGTGATGTGGTTACACAACTGTATGCATTTGTCAAAACTCACAGAACTACACTCTAAAACGTATACATTTTGCTGCATGTAAATCTTACCTTAATTAAAAATTAAAAAAATTGAAGATGTGGATTTAGGTAAGATTCACTAAGTGATAAAGATAGAGTTGAGTTACAAGAGAATTGTTATCTCCATCTTGCATGGGAGAAAAATGAAGCTCAGAGAAGTGAAGTGGCTTCCCAAGATCACACAGCTACTAAGTAGCACAGCTGGGGTTCAAAACCAGAGCCATGTGATCAGATGGCCCATATTCTTTTTGTTCCCTACCATCAACCAAGCTCAGGCCCATGGCTGAGCATGATGGCCAAGCAGGGAGGAGGGTCAGCTTCTCTTCAAGGAAGAAAACAGCATGCTGTTCTTTATATATGTAAATGATGTTCTGTTCCTCACCCATCACCACTAACCCTAACCCTAACCCTAACCCTAACCCTATAATATATATATATTATATATATATAATTCACTTGTTTGTTTTTAGACACATAGGTTGATTCCATCTCTGATTATTAGAAATAGTGCTACAGTAAACATAAGAGTGCAGATATTTTTCAAACACAATGATTTCATTTCCTATGGATATATACCCAGTAGTGGGATTGCTGGGTTATGTGATCGAATGATTGTTTTTTTTGTTTTTTTTTTTTATTTTTTAGCGAACTTCCATAAAGTTTTGCTTAATGGTTGTACTAGTTTACAATCCCATCAACAGTGTGTAAGTGTTCCCTTTTCTCCACTTCCTTGCCAACTCTTGTTATCTTTTACCTTTTTGGTAATAGCCATTCTAATGGGTGAACTGGTATCTCATTGTGGTTTTGATTTGCATTTGCCTGATGGTTAGTGATGTTGAACATGATTTTATTATATATTCGTCTTGACCATTTCTATATTTTCTCTTGTGGCATGTCTTTTAGTTTATTTTGTCCTTTTTTTTTTTTTTGAGAAGGAGTCTTGCTCTGTTGCCCAAGCTGGAGTGCAGTGGTGCAATCGGGGCTCACGGCAACCTCCATCTCCCTGGTTCAAGCAATTCCCCTGCCTCAGCCTGCTGAGTAGCTGGGGTTACAGGCACACGCCATCATGTTTGGCTAAATTTTTGTATTTTTAGTAGAGAAATGATTTCACCATATTGGTCAGGCTGGTCTCAAACTCCTGACCTCAGGCAATCCACCTGCTTCAGCCTCCCAGTTTTGCCCATTTTTAAATAAGTTATTTATGTTTTTGCTGTTGAGTTGTTTAAGTTTCTTATATAATCTGGGCATTAACTCCTTAGCAGATGTATAGTTTGCAAATATTGTATCCCATTCTGTAAGTTGTTTTTTCACTCTGTTAAGTTTCCTTTGCTGTGCAAAAGCATTTTAGTTTGATGAAACCCCATTTATCTATTTTTGCTTTTGTTGCCTGTGCTTTTGACGTCTCATTTAAAAAATCCTTGTACAACCCAAAGTTATAGAGAATTTCCCATATGTTATCTTCTAGTAGTTTTTCATAGTTTTCAATCTTACCTTTAGGTCTTTAATCGCATTTGAGTTGATTTTTGTATAAGGTAAAACATAGGGGTCTAATTTCATTATCCCACATTAGATATCCAATCTTCTCAGTACCATTTAATGAAGAGACTGTCTTTACCCCTGTGTGTGCTCTTGACTCCTTTTTTGAAAATCAGTTGACTTTAGGTATGAGAATTTATTTCTGAGCTGTATATTCTCTTCCATTGGTCTATGTGTTTGCTTTATGGCAGTGCCATGCTGTTTTGCTTACTATGGCTTTGTAGTATATTTTGAAGTCAGGTAGTGTGGTGCCTCCAGCTTTGTTATTTTTGCACAGGATTGCTTTGGTTATTTGGGGTCTTTTCTGGTTTCATACAAATTTTAGGGTATTTTTTTCTATTTCTGTGAAGAATTTCATTGGTATTTTGATAGGGATTGCATTGAATCTGTAGGACATTTTGTTAGTATGGTCATTTCAATAGTATCAGTTCTTCCATTCCATGAGTATATAATGTCCATTTTTTGTGTATCATAAATTTTTCCATCAGTGTGTTATAGTTTTCATTGTAGAGATCTTTCATGACCTTGATTAAATTTATCTGCAAATTTCTTGGTAGCTATTGTAAATGGAATTCCTTTCTTGATGACTTTTTCAGATAGTTCACTGTTAGTGTATAGAAACACCACTGAATTTTCTGTGTTGATTTTGTATACTACAACTTTACTGAATTTATTTATTATTTCTAGTAGTTTTTGGTCAAGTCTTTAGGGTTCTCACTCTATATAAGTATATATAGAAAGAACCCTAAAGAGAGAGAGATCATATATATCTATATGATCATATATATAGATGTATACATATGTATGTGAGATCACATTTTCTACAAACAGAAACAATCTGACTTCCTTCTTTCCAGTTTGGATCCCTCTTATTTATTTCTTTTGTCTAATTGCTCTGGCTCTGACCTCCAGTACTATGCTAAATAGAAGTGGTAGAAGTTGACATCCTTGTCTTCCTCCATATCATAGAGGAAAAGCATTTAACTATTCACCATAAATAAGATGTTAGCTGTGGGTTTGTCACATATGGCCTTTACTGCGTTGAGGTACACTCCTATACCTACTTTCTTGACAGTTTTTATCATAAAGGAATGTTGACTTTTGTCAAGTGTTCTTTTTGCATCTGTTGAAATGATCACATGGTTTTTGTTTTTCTTTCTATTGTGGTGGTGTATCATATTTACTGATTTGTGCATGTTAAGCCATCCTTTCATCCCTGGGATGAATCCCACTTGATTATAGTGAATACTCTTTTTAGTGTGCTGTCGAAGTCAGTTCACTTGTATCTTGTTGAGAATTTTTGTATCTATGTTCTTCAGGAATATTGGCCTGTTATTTTCATTTTGTGCGTGTCTTTGTCTGGTTTTAGAATCAGGATATTGCGAGCCTCATAAGATGAGTATGGAAGTATTCCTTCCTCATTACTTTTGTGGAAAAGTTTGTGGAGAATTGGTAGTTATTCTTTAACTGTTTGGTAGAATTCAGCAGTGAAGACATCAGGTCCTGGGTGTTGGTTGTTGTTGTTGTTGTTTTGATGGAAGATGTTTTATTATTGATTCAATTTCCAAACTCATTATTGATGTGTTCAGATGTTATATTTCCTCACAATTTAATCTTGGTAGTTGTATGTGTGCAGAAATTTATTCATTTTATTCTACATTATCAAATTTGTTGGCATATAGTTATGAGTAATGTCTTACAATCCCTTATATTTCTGTGGTGTATCAGTTGTAATGTCTCCTTTTTCATCTTTTATTTATTTGAATTTTCTCTCTTTTTGTCTTAGTTTAGCTAAAGGTTTGTCAGTTTTACCTTTACACTTTGTCTTATTTATCTTTTGAAATATTTTTTAGTGTCTGTTTCATTTATATCTGCTGTGAGCTTTATTATTTCCTTCCTTCTACCAATTTTGAGTTTAGTTTGTTTTTGATGTTCTAGTTACTTGAAGTGTATAATTTTGCTTTGTGATTTGAAAATCTTTCTTCTTTTTTGGTGTAGGCTTTTATTGCTATAAATTTCCCTCTTAGAACTGCTTTTGCTACGTTCCATAGGTTTGGGTATGTTGGATTTTCATTCTTACTTGTCTCAGTGACTTTTGAAATTTTCCTATTAATGTCTTAATGAGACCTATTGATTTCTTGGGTGCATGCTTTTTAATTTCCATGTTTTTATAAAATTTCCAAGGGCTTTCCTGTTGTTGATTTCTGGCTTTATATCACTGTAATCAGAAAAGATACTTCATATGATATCTGTCTTCTTAAGTTTGTTAAGACTTATTATGTGTCATAATGTATGATTGGTCCTAGAGAATGTTTGGTGTACAGTTGAGAATAATTTGTATTCTGCAGCTGTTGGATGATGTATTTGTCTGTTTTCATACTGCTGATAAAGACATACCCGAGACTGGGTAATTTACAGAGAAAAAGAGGTTTAGTGGACTCATAGTTCCACGTGGCTGGGGAGGTCTCCCAATCATGATGGAAGGCGAAAAGCACATCTTACATGGTAGCAAACAAAATAGAATTGAGAACCAAGTGAAAGGGTTCCCCCTTATAAAACCATCAGATCGTGTTAGACGTATTCACTACCACAAGAACAGTATGGGGGAAACCGCCCCCATGATTCAATTATCTCCCACTGATTCCCTCCCACAACATGTATGAATTATGGGAGCTATAATCAAGATGAGATTTGGGTGGGGATATACAGCCAAACCATATCAGGTGAGATCTTCTTTACCTGCTAGGTCCATTTGGTCTATGGTATAGTTTGAGTCTGTCATTTTTTGGTTGATTTTCTCTTCATATAATCTGTCCATTTTTAAAGTGGAGTGTTGAAATTTCCTACTAATATTGTATTGCAGTCTATCTCTACCTTTAAATCTAATATTTGCTTTATATATCTGGTTGTTCTGGTGTTGGGTACATATATAGTTACACCTAAGTAATATATATGTTATGTCCTCTTATTGAATTGGGCCTTTTGTCATTTCATTATACAGTGACATTCTTTTTTATATAGTTTTTTTATTTAAAGCTTTTTAAAATGTGACATGACTGTGGCTACTCCTGCTTGCTTTTCATTTGTTTGCATAAAATATATTTTTCCATCTCTTCACTTTCAGTCTATTTGTCTTTAATAGTGAGGTAAGTATCATGTAGGCAGCATATAGGTGGGTTTTGCTATCTGAATCCAGTCATCCACTTTATATCTTTTAATTAGAGTTTAATCCACTTCTATTCAAGCTTATTATTGATAAATTAGGACTTCCTTCTACCATTTCATTAGTTGTTTTTTAGATTACTTGTTCACTTCTTCCTTTCTTATTCTTTATCTCTCTAGTTTGGTGGTTTTCTGTGGTACTAAGCTTTGTTTCTTTTCCCTTTTTTTTGTGTGTGTGTGTGTGTATCTGCTGTAATTTATTTCTTTCTGGTTAGTGAAACTAACATACAGAGTCCTGTATTTGTAACAGACTATTTTACACTGATAACAACTTAACTTCTGTCACATAAAAATACTCTTGACTTCTCCCCCCCACACACACAATTTATATTTTTGTTACCTTACATTGCATCTTTATGAATGGTAGACTCCATGGAACATAGGATCTATGTCACAACTAAATAAATTATTTAATGGCAGCATTAAAGCAGCCCAAAGAATGTGAAAAACTGGTGTGGGTGTATTTAACTTTTTAAAAACTATGTTTCATAATGTTTTCATTAAAAAGTCTTTATCAGTTTGCTAATGCCTAATTTTTACAACCAGCCACCATAGATTTTACAGGATAAATATATTATTTCAGTAGTAATTGAAGCAGAATTTTTGTTGCTCTTCTTACCCTTAGAGATTGTGTATTATCCTCAGACGTAATTCTTTGATTTTTTTTTCTTTTCATGTTGTTACACATAGTTACCAACAATCAATGTGAGAATAACCTTTGAATATTTTCAAGCGTTAAGATTTGTTTATACAGCTGCACAATTAGACAACCAACACTCTTGGGTCTTTACCTCTCAGCATACACCTGATTATTAACTTAAAGGTATGATGGGAAAAGTATCAATTTTTCTTGGTCACCTAGATTTAGAAATATGTAATAACCATAAGCTTGGGTCTGCTTCTTCAGAAGCCTAGGAAGTGGAGTGATGGTTCTCTGAAGAGGCTGGAAACAAAGTATGTGTTTCCAGAAGGCTTAATAGAATATGTTGAGACATAGGCCATTAACACAAAAGTGAAAGAAATGCAAAAAAAGTATGAAAGTAAGGATTTGAGAAGGGATATTTTATTTTTAAGTCTAAGATTCCTATGAATTATATGAAAGTAAATGTCCTATCCTTAAAATTAGCCAAAGGAAGCACTTTACTTATCAATATGATATGACTTTTCATACTCTTATCTAAAGATATCCTAAACTAAGATCCAGTTTTCTAATAAAAGACCTTTTACTCATGCTTTAAAGCATGTTAGATGATTCCTACCACATCACATCATGTTGTTTACATGTATGATTTAAACTGCATTTATTCTTCAACTCACTTGTTCCTTAGGCTTCTTATCTTTTCTTGCACGCTTAGATAATTTTATGTAAAATTGATTTTTAGAAGTTTAGTTGCTGGGCGTAGTGGCTGTCACCTGTAAACCCAGTACTTTGGGAATTCAAGGCAGGTGGATTACTTGAGTCTTGGAGTTTGAGGCCTGCCTGGGAAAGATGACAAACCCCATTTGTACAAAAATAAAAATATTAGCTGGATATGGTGGCACATGCCTGTGGTCCCAGCTACTCCAAGGCTGAGGTGGGAGGATGGCTTGAGTCCGAGAGGCAGAGGTGTGAGCCAAGATCATGCCCTGCTCTTCAGCCTGGGCAACGAAGCCAGACCCTGTTTCAAAAAAAAAAAAATCTAGTGAGATTTGATTTCTATTTCTATGTGATTCAAAACTAGGAGAGTTTCAAGGCTAATGACTATTAAAAAATGGCCGTTGCTACTTGCATTTTCTATGAAGCCAGCATACACAGCAACGTGCAACGTGCAACCTAAAAACCAAGCTATTTAATATGTAGCTTAGATTTCAGGTTTGATTGTCTTTGAGGTTTGATTATTGCAGAGATCAATTGCCAGACCAAATATAGACTAATTCTGTATTTGGTCTTTTTATCATATGAAACATCCCAGCCTTGGGTATAAATTAAGAGCAAATACGGATGTCCTTGTCAGGTGGTTGCTTCTCTGCACCTCCCGTAGGTGGCCAGTGAACTAAGACCATCAAGAGAGGAGAAGTCACAATAGTATCTTAGATGGTGTTAAATTACATTACAGTAACTCATGAACTCTGTCAGTGAGCTTGCATCATTGCTGGAGCATACCTCTTAGAATCCAAGGGATGAAAAGCAGGTACATATAAATTGTGTATTGAGTGGCTTTCAGACTGCACTAGAATTAATTTTGTTTCAATGTTGAAATGTTGTCATGGAAGAAGTCCTAGATTCCACATGAGCTTATACACTGAGAGTTCACAATGAGATGCAGCATTATTTTTAACTATAATCTAGGTAATGTGAGGAACTGGAGAAAGCAGAATAGATTCTTAGGAAGTAGAAATAAAGAGAGAGCTCATCTAAATTACAAATGATTTTTTTGTGTAGGCTTTAGCTGGTTTTATAGGAGACTACAAGGTACAAACTGAATCCTCAATAGACTAGGGAAAACATAGCAAAAATTTTCTTTTGAGCAATAAAATAAATAAATGTATGCATATTATATTCTCCCCACATTGCATGGTTGAATAGAAATTTGATTTAAGAGGAATTGATAATTCATTCTTATCTCAGTTATCAGGTCAAGTAATTTATATTCCTAGGACTTTTATTTGCATGTGTGTGAAAAAGTATAAAACATCTCAGTTATCAGGCAGAGGACTTGATAACCCTGGGAATCCACTTGTCCTTTTTAACACAGAACTTAGATTAGATTAGTAGCTCTTAAATTTTCCTAATTATCAGAAAAACCTAAAGTCTTATACAAAAATGTAGATTCCCTACAAACACCAATATCAAAAGCTCCAGAGGAGAATCCTAGGAATCTGTATTTTTAGCAAAAGCTGTTAGTGATTCTGATGGTAAGAAAGACAAATTGGGGAAACATTAGATTAAGTGATGTGTAAAGTAAGTGCCATGCTATTGAATGTCACAATATATTTTAAAAATTTCTTGAGATGAGTTGTAAATGTGACAATTCATTCTAGCTTATCTCCTAAATAGCATCAAGGACCCTATATTCTCTCTTTAAATTTCATTACAAAGATGCTAACTTAAATGCAGTCAGTGGAAGGTAGCTGAATTATAAAAAATGATGATGTGTCAAACAGTTAATAAGAGCTTTTGTTAATGGTGAAGATTATATCTGTGCTTTTAGTTCTGTGGTGTCAATACAGTATCCCTTTCTAGTTGGTAGACAACTGACTATATTAGTTTGCTGATACTATCTCAATAGAATATTCCAGACCTCTCTCCCTCTACTTTATCTGCTTAGCAAACACTTCTATCCTTCATTTTGTTCAAGTAGATTTCCTTTCCTGATAACCATATTTTGATAAACAGCTAGCATAAATATTCAGACACATGTAGAGTTATATTTTCATTTTGTATTAAGTAACTGGCATTTTGTTTTATGGTTACTTTATGGGGATACTGTCCAGGTCACTGAAGACCAGACACAAGCTGAATATACCCAGAGGGGGAGACACCATAAGAGGCTGGCATGAGGCACTAGTGCTTATTTTCTTCTGCTGTAAGATGCCTGGGCATGAAGGGGAAAAAGCCTGGATGTAATTTGATCTGGAATTTCTGACCTAATGCTTTAAAGGGATTTCTGACTTGAGGCACTGCTTGAGACAAACTCATCCTCTTAAATAGGAGCCTGGGGCAGTGGCTGGACATCAGAGTACAAGAACAAAAAATAGAACTCAGGCTTATCTTGTGACAGATGAAGCTGAGGTGATTGCTTGAATATTTACCCCAGGCATAACTGAGATAAAAGACCATCCTGCTGAGCTGCCAGATAATGCAATGAGAATGGTTTTGATAAGTAATTCCCAGTTTTCAGGGAAAGTGGTATACTAATTTGTCAGAATTGAATACTTAATTTTTATTTCTATATGTACAAAAATATGATGCTTGATCAGTTTGGGAAAAGCATTAATGGACAATTTCATCAGTTTGATATAAAGGGATGCTCTCTATCACTGAGCTTAATATGAATATGTGGCTCTATACAACAGTGTGTTTCTTTTTTCTTTAGTTGTGTGACTTACTGCCATCAAAAATCCCATTATACAAATGTGTATAATGAGAAAGGCTGCCACCTGGTTTAGTGAAATTATGATGAAAGATGTTTAGCAAAACTTTGACCAAATATATAATCAAAAATAGTTGATTTGCACAGCTAGTCTACATAGTGCCTAGAATCTCATGAACTGAAGATCTAGAAAGTTCTTGCAAATGGAATTTTTTTAAATAGAAAAGCCAAAGGGCTTGTTGGTTGTACTACTGCCACATCTTCACAAACTGAAAAAGAAATACAAAAACAAAAAGCCTTAAGAAATTAATGACCCTCAACATGTTCAAAAATTAAATTACTCCATTAAAAATATTCTCTTAACATTCATCACATTAAGAAATCACATAAGTAATGAAATAGCTGTTAAATATTCAAGGATAACTTGGGTTGCAAGGGCTTCTGAAGGTATAAACCACCAAAGAGATTTTACTCTAGATTTCTAGAATTAAAATTATCTATTTTTTTCAAGCAGTTAAGGAGTGATGTTTAGTTTCTATGTTAAAGAGTTTGCAACACTTATGACTATTCCTGTGTTCTTATGATTCTTTGGTCTTGTAAGGTCTGTTTTATATATATTAGCCTTATTGTAAGGAGAAATTTATGTTAAATTATAGATTTTGATGAACTAAATTCCCCCACCCCCAAACTACATTATAATGTGCACATCGTGTCACAGTTAATGTTCAACATACCCTCAAATACCATTTTGGGAATCAGAGGCTTAAGTGACACCAAAGCATTTCCACATGTAAATAATAAAAAAGATAACATTAACATTATATTTTTATTTTCAAGGAAGTCAGATTTGAAGAGCAATTACAAAGTGGACAGGAACTTGACAATAAAAACTTAAAAGTTACATTTCAAATGAAATACTATAACTTTAAAGAAGAAAATGTTATTAACAGCATTAATTTTGTTAAAATAAAAACTTTACCCACGTTAAATTTAACATAATTTAATTGAGCAAGGAAAGATTCATGAATTGGGCAGCACTCAGAACCAGGAGAAGTTCAGAGAGCTCCACCCAGTAACATGGGCAGGCAGTATTTGTAGACAGAAAAAGTAAGTGACATACAGAAACAGCTTGATTGGTTAGAGCTCAGCATTTGCCTTATTTGAGCATGGTGTGCTAAGGCCTTTGCTTTATATGAACATGGTTTAATCATTTGTGCTGAACTTTGGCTGCTGTGATTGGCAGACACTCGGTTACAAGAGTATATGCTTAGATTGCTGGTTGTTTACATACTAAGGTTGCTGTTTGCTATGTAGGGATTCAAAGTACTACATAATAACTATGGAGGAAGCTTTAGGCCAAATTTAATTTAATCTAACAGTTTCAAAAGCAGGTATTATTTTCACTAAAATGAGATTTTAAAATCTAAATTGAAAAAAGTGTTTATTTTGGAAAAACATTTATTATTACAGAACTTGTTCCTCTTGTAAGGGTCCAAAGTCAGTTACGTAATGAATATTAAGGTGCCATGAAAAAAAAATAAAATGTGACACATGTAGAAAATGTTATATTATTAGTATAGTGCTAACCACTTGGTAGATGTTACAATTTTATAGTAAGAATTAATAGTTGTTTAAATATAAATAACTGTTTAAATTGGCTTTGCATTATTTGTATAGCTTCCTCTGTCATTTGACACCTATTAGTGACTATGTGATCAGTAAAAAAAGCAAGAAGCCTTGTAAAAGAGAAAGTGAAAGTAAAAATTTGAAGCATTTGGACTTTTTAAACCAGTCAAGAATTAGACTCTTTGACTGTTTGGACATCATTTAACCAATGGTCTTTCTATGGGCCTATGGATGAGTTATTTAAATTTTGTGGGTCTCATTTATTCAGATCTAAACTAAGAATTTTAGATTCTAAATGTTCTCTATGGACCCATTTAGTATTAAAATGATAGATTTTAAAAACTATGTTGTAAGACTGGCCACAACTAATAGCTATTATACAGATGTATAACATATATGATATACGTGTATATCATATATGTGTATATGTTTTAATTTATATTATATATTTTATAATATAAATTATATGTTATATATTTATATTAAATATATTTATATGATATATAATATAAATTAAAACATATACACACATATGTGTGTATATGTCTCTGTGCACATACACATATATATATGCATACACACATACGTGTGTGTATGTGTATATATATTTCTTTTAATTCATCTAACAAATGAAATTGATATTACTCCAGATAGAAAGTGATGCTTGATAAATAACCGAAGATTGAAGGAAAGGACTTGGAAATGCAGGCATAAGTTGGGGAATGGAAAAAGGAGGACAGTCATGGCAAAACTATATAAATGTAGGTAGAAATCGAATTGGAATCCAGGAACTAGGCCATGTAAGGAAGAGAAAGACACGGTTTCAAAGTAAAAGGATGCAGGATTTGTCAGCAGTTTAGATAGTAGTGTGAAATATTAGCGTAATCAGTATCTTTGGCACATTTTTTTTTTTTTGATAATTGTATGTCATGTAAAACAGATGGGATATGGCATGGCACCAAGTGTAACACCAACAGTTTTAGTTGAAAGGGGAAGTTTCTTTTTTTCTTAAAATATATTAAGAGCTTATAATGTGCTAGTTACTGTGCTGGATGCTCTGTTTGCAGCGCTTGTGTCCTTCAGTGTCCCTCCTGGAGGTTGTCCTTAAAGTCTCATAGAGAAGATGAACATTAAATGCACAAATACTTATGTGATTATAAACAATGAGAAGTTTGTAAAAATAAAAAGAAAATAGCCTTAGCTTGAGTGGTCAAGGAAGGCTTCTCTGAGAAAGTAACATCTAACCTGGAACTTCAGATACAATTTCTAATTCACAGTAACTAATGGGTGGGTATGTGGGACATTGAGCTAGAACAAAAGACAAATATGGGTTAGTTAAAGTTTAAGTAGAGTTTAAATCTATCTTTTTTTTATTTCTACTTTAGGTCTACATCAGTGTTAAGTTGCTACATAGAAACATAAAAATGGGGGAAATTTGGGATTTGGTGTCTCCTTTTACAAAGAGAATGAAAGGCATGTGATGATTTTTTGTAGAAAGACTTGTATATTAAAATAATAAATTAGAGTTCAACTCTTTTCCTTAAATATTACCTTTAATGGTATGGAAGATAAAATTAGTCTGATGGGAAAAAAAATGACATTTAAGAATTTTAAAACTATGCTTCCTAAATAAGAATTTAATTTTGGCATGTGTGAGCCTATTGATCGGACAGTAGTGCATTGTATTCTGTTAAAATCTTATACCTTATTATGTCATTTTTAGATAATAAAAACACAATTTAATGAAAATTTTAATCAATAGCTCTGAACCTTCTTCACTTTTTTGTAAAATATCAACCAGACTTTTTTCAATTAAATCATTCATTGAAACCTTTAGTAAAATAGGTTCCATATAATTTTTACGATTTGGAAAAACTGAGAATAATTTGTCCTCATTCACATAATATATGAGATGCGAAGTGGGTTACAGGGTATATGGGTTCTCAGAGGGTATTTTAAAATAGCATGTGAGTGTGCAGAGTTTCAAGTAGCAAACTAATTTCAAGATGATCAACACTGATTCTTTTTAAAATTTACTTAGACAGGCTTCAGGAAGGCATTGTTATATATTAGAGGCAAAAACACAAATGTGCCCCAATTTGGGCCCTTGTTTTGCGCATCTAAAAACACAGAGAGGAAAATGGAACTGAAATGAACTTTGTGGTTTGTGAATCCTTTAAAAACCGCAAAAAGCAAATTAATCTCATATGACTTGAGTACTTAGAGATGATGTGTGTGATGATATGTGTAAGACATTTGTTTAGATTCCAAAGTAATGATCAGCTCCCCACATCCTCCCTCTCTCTACCTCTCTCTCTCTCTCAATGTGTGTATTCTCTTTCACTCAACAAGATTAGCAGGAAGAATTCTCTGTAAGTAAAAAATCATGTCTGAGATTTTGAATGGCCCAATTTCTTAAATCATTTTTTATTTCTCTTTTAATATTATTATTATTATTTACTCTCTGCCCTCAACGCAGCAGAGGCCTTGATGGGAAAAGGCTTTGTGGGCAAGCAGCAGGTGGGTAGTTGAATCTGCAAGACTCTAACAAATGAGACTCCTTCCTTCAGAAGAGTATGAAATGAGACATTTTATAAGGGGAGGGGAAGCTGAGTTGATTTAACCATTCCAGTGTGCAGATACATTAGAAAAGAATTAAGGGATCGTAATGCTTCCACAAATGAAATATTTCAACCATGTAGCACCATCCAAGTGCCCTGTTTGGAGATAATTCTCCACAGATTTCTTCTGTTTGGCACAGTTCAGCCTTTGAGCAAAGGGCGTATTTAAATGGTCTTTACCTTGAGACATTTGCTTACATTCCAGAGTAAAAATAAGCTCTTCTTGCCACCTCTCTTTCTCTGGAGGGGAGACTGGGCAGACATGCCAGCAGCCTATTCCAGCTAGAGTCTCCTCATTTTGTATTCCTCTCCTATGGTGTGACTGTCTCACATGCAGGTAAACATCCCTGCCTCCTCATATTGCCCTGTGGGAATGGAAGGTACTTCTCTGGCTGTTGCTTTTTCCTGTCTTTCTGTATCAGGGATCTAGTGTCTTATATCAGTGTATATATATGAAATAGTGGCAAATTTACTCATTAGCTTCCAAGTAGGGTAAAATCTCAGGCCCTTCATGCTTTCTGATTTGAACTGTGCAAGGAATGGCAAACCCAAATAACTATGGGAACCAGACATGGGACATGAATTGAAAGAAGTAGGTGATATGGTTTGACTGTAGGTCCCCCACTTAAATCTCTTGTTGATTTGTAATCCCCAGTGTTCGGGGCAGGACTGGTGAAAGTGATTGGATCATAGGGGTGGATTTCCCCTTGCTGTTTTCATGATAATGAGGGAGTTCTCATGAGATCTGGTTGTTTAAAAGTGTGTCGCACTTTCCCCCTTTCCCCTTCATTCTCTTCCTCCTACTCCAGCCATGTAGGAAATGCTGGCTTCCCTTTGCCTTCTGCCATGATTGTAAGTTTCCTGAGGCCTCCCAAGCCATGCTTCCTGTACAGGCTGTGGAACTGTGAGTCAATGAAACCTCTTTTCTTTATAGATTACCCAGTCTCACATAGTTCTTTACAGCAATGTGAAAACGAACTAATAAACTAGGTGAAGTTTAAAATAATGAATGGCAGCTGACAACCTTGGTGTGGGTGCATAATAGGGAGGACTAGTGTCTGCAGCAGCTGAGGAGCAATGTCTTCTTGTGAGATATCCTACTTTTAAAATATTGGCAACCAATCTGACACAAGAGCACTCATGGAGTTAAACTAAACTGTTATGGACTGGGTCCAGCCCAAGGGCCACCATTTAGTCTTCTCTATCGTAAATGGTGAGATAGTCAAGGATGGGGATGAATTTATTCCTTCCTGTTAACTGTGGAATCACTTGGCACAATGCCTAAGGAGGCACTCATTTTTCTTTTTTTAATCAAAAGTTCTCAGCAAGCTATAAGCCAGACATTAGCTAAGAAATACAATATAATGCCAAAAGATCAACATAAATTTTGTTATGATTTTGTTTCCCAAAATAAGAAAAGAGATTTGGTAGACATCATATTTTTTTTGTCAGTAATCATCTTATAGTTCTTGACTACTTATATATCCCAGCATTTTATTTTGTCTCTACTATTACAACAATGTTATTATTATCCATTCCTTTGCCTAGTTTCTCACACAGTTTTAATATGGCACTTATGACCCTTGTTTCATGATAAATGGTTTTCATATGTCTACTATAGTAGTTGAAAAACTCCAAATATTCTGCAGTTTTGTGTATGTGATAGAGTCAGCCACAGAGTTAGAATCATAAAATTTGTCAGGCCAAATCTGAGTTTTATTTCATAGAGATTGGTTTCAGGGTTGTGTAAACAATTGCAAAGATGATTTTAAAACCCTTTTATATTGTATCCAGCAAATAGTTCCCCCAGTATTGGCCTAAAAAGTTTGGAATTCTAAGCTGATTTTCTAAAAGCTCCCAAGAATTGTAGGTTATGTGGTTAAATATTAGATCGTTCTCTGAATGTGTTTATAAGAATTTACTTAACACCTTAGGTGTTAAAATGGGCTAACAGAGAGCTTCATGTAATGCCTTTCATTCTGTTTGTGCATTTTTGATTATTGGAAAATGCAATGAAAAATAAGTGGGTATCATTAAGAAGTATAAGAGAGAGCGTAAGTATTTGTCCTCTAGGAAATTATAAGTGGATAGCAACAGAAAATTGTTCATAGCTGAATTGAAGAATAGATTGAGATTCTTGAGATTACTATATGCTGGTTATAAAATGCCACACATTAAATTAGCAATTGAGAAAAAGACATGAAAGTAATAGACACATTGATGACTTTTGGCAATAAGTATAGAATAAATGCTTTGTATTTGTTTATTGAGGTATAATTTATATGTCGATTTTATCCTGTTTAGGTGAGCAGATCTATGAATTTCAACAAATGTACAGTTGTCTTTTGGGATTCAGAGGATCAGCTCCAGGACTGCCGCCATGTAACTAAATCAGCACATATTCAAGTCCTACACTGGAAACAAAGTGTTGGCGCTCTGTATCTTTCACAGCCACAAGTATTTTTTATTGTGTTTGATTTAAAATAAGCCACACATAAGTGGACCAAGGCAGTTCAAACTCATGTTGTTTAAGAGCCAACTGTATACAGTTGTGTAAGCAACCACTACAACCAAAATAGAGCATATCTCCACCATTCCCCCAAATCTTCCATTTCTTGATATAGTCAATCTCCTCCTTTTACACCCCCAGCTCCTGACAACACAAATCTGATTTCTTTCCCAACTGATATGGTTTGGTTCTGTGTCCCCACCCAAATCTCACCTTGAATTGTAATACTCACCATGGGTCAAGGGTGGGACCAGGTGGATATATGGGGGTGGTTTCCCCCATACTGTTCTCACAAAATCTGATGGTTTTATAAGGGGTTTCACCCTTTGCTCGGGTCTCATTCTCTCTCCTGTCACCATGTGAAGAAAGACATGTTATCTTCCCCTTCTGCCACAATTGTAAGTTTCTTGAGGCCTCCCCAGCCCTACGGAACTGTGAGTCAATTAAGCCTCTTTTCTTTGCAAATTACCCAGTCTTAGGCAGTTCTTTATAGCAGCATGACAGTATTCTAATACAGCAATAATTCTGATTTTTCTAAAATGGCATAAAAGGAGCTGATAAATGATACAGGCTTTTGAGTCTGGCTTCTTTCACTTTAATGCTTTTGAGGTTCACAGCTTTTGTTGCATACATCATTGTTCCTTTTTGGTGCTGAGTGGTATTCTATTGTATGAATATACTGCAATTTGCTTATCTGCTTACCAGTTGGGAGATATTTGGGTTGATTTGAGCTTTTGGAGATTATTAACAAAGCCTGTATAAACCTTGTTAATGGATTCTTGTTTAGACACATCTTCATTTGTCTTGAATAAACAAATACCTACACGTGCATTGCCATGTCATATAAAAGTGTATGTTTAATTTTATAAGAACCTGCCAAATTAGTTGTATTAATATGGCTGTGCCATTTAGGATTCTCATCAGGAATGCATTGGAGTCCCAGTTGCTCCACATAGAATATATGCTTTTTATAAATTTTAAACTAAAATTTCTGCCTCAGATATAATGTATCTTCATATAAAATACATTATGTTTGAGACAGAAATTCTTATTTAAAGTTTATAAATTTATAATATATCTGAAAATACATTATAGTTATAAAACATACCAATTTTTAATATAATGTGTCTAAGGATACATTATATTAAAAACTGATATGTTATATTGGAATTGTGTAATATTTTACAAATACATGATGGCTAAAGTGAAAGTAAGCAGCAGGTTGAATTAATTCCATTTCTCTTATGAGTTAACGGAGGCTAAAACATGTGTTTGTATGTGAGGACAATCGTTTTTATATCATTTAAAATTTTGGTCAGTCATTCAGTTTCCTAAATACATAGAAGGATGAGTTCAGGAAAGTTGCCAGAGCCTCATTAATGTTTAAGCCTCAAAGTTCTAACGTGGTTACCAAGGCCAGTCTGTCTTTATGTGGAGCAGGTGGCAGCCCATGCAAAGAACCGCTTGGATAAGCTGGTTTACTTCATAACATTTCCAAGACGATGATAGTTCTAATATAAGTAGAATTGACCTGTACAGATAAGGCAGGTCATTTAAACTAAACTGGATTTTCAGTTGCCCTTTGAGGCACTCCGTAAGGTAGCAATGGGACTTAGGAGTAAAATTCGACTTCCCTAAAATTCCAGAATCAATACTATCTTATATACAGTGTATAATACTTGTGTTTTGATAATCTTCTATTCGTTCTCGGGGAAAAACACCATAAATGAAAGTGACGTTTTCATAATAGAGGCATTTGGGTTTATTCTTTTTGTGGTCATTTTCTTAGGACTAGTATTTTAGAATAATTTACCAAGCTTTTTTGTAAGACTAAAATATAGGGTTAAAGTAGGGTTAAACCTTAACAGTCATAACTTTGTTCCTGAAGTGTGATTATTATCAAAAAGTCTTTTAAAAATGCTTTTCTTAAATATTCAAGAGATTGAGACTATCATACAAATGGACAATTTTAGTTTCTCAAATTGTAAGTATTGTTCATTAATTCTCAAGAATGCTAACATTTAGAGGTTAGCAAATTGAAGATATTTTGGTAAAAATTATGATTAAATTATGTATTAGAGCAAACCCAACTGTCTTCTGTCTTGGATTGTTTCTGTCTTCCCACTAGCCTTGAATGCAGATAGAAACAATATTAAAATACTTCTCATGCAACAGGAAGTAAACTCCAAAGGAAAAATGCCTTGAGCAGATCACATTCTGTAACCTGTTATGGCCCTCTCTGGGTTACAGAATTTTGTCTTAAATTTTCATAAATAGCCAATTCTTTAATTTGTGACTATATAAAGACAATAAAAAGTCTTGGAACAATTGACTCCAAACACCAGAATGGAGCTATGAATGTGTATATATCCCTAAAACTGGTTTACAGCTACTTATATGTACAACAGCCTCACTCTCTGTGATGTGGGATGTTAATATCAATTTTCTATTCCTTCTCATTAATAAGATAATGATAATCATGAGGAGTGAGGCCAAGTCAATAGTATTTATTTTTATTTACCCTACTTTCTTCTTTCTTTTGCTGTTTCTTCTAAGCAATTTGTTAGCATGTTCTGTGTTTTATTGCAGTGGGATTTACATGTATGGGTACAGGACATTAATTGGTGATTAATTTATATTTGTGCCTTTTCCCCAATTGTTCACCCAACTCTATTTTAAAAAATAAAACAGAGTACGTTTTTCTGTAGTATGTTCTTTCAAATTCTGTCTGCTAGTTTAGGTTTATTGAAAATAATTGTATGAGTTTGGACTAAACATTCTTTATACATTTTTGTTTTCTCTGCCTATAATGCCTTTCACTCATGATGGTGGTGGGAAAAAGGATGCATTTTTATGTTTGGAGAGACTCATTGTAAAACAGCAGGACACTTCCTGTACAACACCATTAAATGTTGTTCAAACAATGTCAGGGGGACTATATTTGCCCACTAGTTCTATGCAGAAACATTTCCCAAATTAATTAATTTCCTGAGTGACAAATCAGGGAGAAAATCCTGGTGGACCTCAAGAAAGGGTAGAAAGTTGGAGAAAAGTGTTAAGAGGTTTAAACTTTTTTTTGTCAGCAATTTGACCTTTTAAAACTTTCTTTCATAAGGAGAATGTCAACAAATAATGTTTGTGGTAACTTCAAATGAAGGATAGAGCTTGAAAAGTAAAACTTCAACTCCCACATATAACATTTGTGAGGAAAATGAAATGAAAACATATGTTCATATAATAATGGGAAAACATAATGTATTTTTCTAAGTTTGAGTTTGCTAGAAGTTCTTTATTATTAAATTATGCTGGGATTCCTAGTAAGCATGCAACACATTTGCATAAGTATTAAAATAATTCATCATGATCAATTCTGTTACAGTAAATCTCAACCCTAATCACAATCTACCATATACTACAGTGGTTCATCTATATGTGGTATTTCATATTTTACTAAGTTTTGGTGGAACTGCAGCTCCTGCAGCAGCACAAATGTCATCTGAGTTCACTGTGATTAATGTGGCCCTGAAGGAGATCTAATCACGATTAGCCAATTTCATAAAGTGTTACAGAATCAGTGTCATGTGAGAAACATTTTGAAGCCCTTAAAACTGTATATCCTAGCAAGTAACTCTGGTAGAAAGTCTAGGAGGATGAGGAGGTTTAATTTGGGAAACAGATGACCGAGGAGGATGAGGGAACAATTATTTGCCTTCAAATACTTAAAGGACCAGAAGGGAACAACACAAATCTAGAATTAATGGCTGAAAGTTATAGGGCAGTGGATATCAATCTAATATACTGAAATTTCAAAAATGGAAACTTATCAGAAATGCAGTGAGCTCTATGGGTCTAATAGGCTCAATGAAGTATGGAGGTTTCTGTTACTAGGAGTATTCAAGGCAAGATTACCACTTCTGGAGACTACTGCAAAGTAATTTTTTAATGGCACAGAAGGTTATATTTGGGTACATTATAAATTCCTCTTCATCCATTCCATAACTTAATTTCCTTTACCACATAAACACATTACTTATTTTTATTTTTTATTTTATTGTTTTAGATACTGGTGGAGGCTTCAGTGGGAGATGGCTTCACTGGAGATATTGCGATTGATGATCTGTCATTTATGGACTGCACCCTCTACCCTGGTAAGAGAGAACATTTTAATTTGGGGTTATTTCTAAATCTGTTTACTTGGAAAACTTGCAAGGAAATCAATATTTCATTTCTACAAAATTTCCAACATGACCTTGCTTTTATTCTTTTTCTCAAAACTATTAACTCTGGAAAAGATTTTTTTAGATCCTTGCTAGTAATTAGTTTTAAAGTGTCAAACATAGTCAAGATGTTTGAATCACTTATGTCTATGACTTATCACATGCAAAATACTGGAAAATCATGTCTGAAGTTAAAATGTAATTCCATTATATTTAAGGAGTTACAATAACCAAACCATTTGCCTTATAATTACATCACATTGGATACTTTATTAACCTCTCGGATTACTCTCGGGAGGCAATTTAAATATTTCTAACAATTGTTGTCAACCATTTCCTCACTATTTTATGGATTTATGTCTATTAAAATGACATAAATGACATATTTTCCAGATATATATCGATTTTCAAACTTTCCCCTAACTCCAGACTCATATACTCACTACCTACTCAACAGCTTAACCTGGATGTCTAGAAGGCATCTTAAAGATAATGATAGAAAATAACCTAAAATAAACACAACCCAGGCCTTGAATAGCGTTATGAGGAGAAACCCATTCTGAGAAGTGCATAGTGATCTAAGAAGACTGGATATTAAACTAATGGAGTTTGGCACTCAGACTGAGAGCTCTTAAAGTGCACGACAAGAGGGAACATGATCTCCTCCCTGGAGTGATCAGAGGCTGGGGCCCAACAACATTCTCAATTGCCGAAAACTTAACATCCATCCCTGCTCTATCATCTTAGCCTCACTGGTCTGCGGAGCACCAGCTCCATCCCATGCAGAGTCAGGGGATGGGGCTGATTCCAATATTTTCAGTTGTAGCTATGTGACACAGCTCTGATCCTACCCACCACTCAGCATCCTAACAGGATCGATTGGTGTCACCACTGTGTGTCATGGTTTTCATAGAACTCTGGAGACAGCCGAATCCCTCTCCTGAAGGCTAGTAAAACAAGAGGCAGAATTGAACATATTTACTTTTACCTCTCAATGCCTAAAAGTGAATTCCTGATTACCAGTTGCCTGTCAATCCTGCCACTCCTGTATACCTCCCTATCTCAGCAAATGACAGTTTATATCTAGCTGCTTATTCCATATTAACAAAT
Organism: Pan paniscus; assembly: GCF_029289425.2. Classification (NCBI taxonomy): domain Eukaryota; kingdom Metazoa; phylum Chordata; class Mammalia; order Primates; family Hominidae; genus Pan; species Pan paniscus. The sequence goes on along the minus strand of NC_073270.2, from coordinate 52,784 downwards.
CTGGTTTATATTAACAAATTTGGTTTAGTACCCACTCCTCATTGCCCTCACCACTTTCCCCGTGGTCCAAGCAACCAGTGTCTATGCATGGATTATTGCAATTGCTTTTTAAATGATCTATCTGCTCCTACCCTTGAGTGCTATATTCTGAAAACAGCAGCCCACATGTTTCTTTTCAAACTTAGATGAGATCAGGCCATTCTATTGTCAGAATCTTCCTATGACTTTCTATCTCATTCAGAGCAAACCTCAAACTAATGATAGCTTCCAAGGAATAAATGACTAACCCCTTATACCTCTTGAATTCACCTTTCACCAGTGTATATCTCATTCACTTTTTCCTACTACAAAGGTCTCTTAGCTAATACTTGAGCACTTCAGCCAATTTATGGTGTATTAGTCCATTCTCACACTGCTAATAAAGACATACCAGAGCCTGGGTAATTTATAAAGAAAGGTGATTTAACTGACTCACAGTTCTACATGGCTGTGAGGGCCTCACAATCATGGCAGAAGGTGAAGGAGGAGCAAAGTCACATCTTACAAGTTATAGGCAAAGAGAGTGTGTACAGGGTAACTCCCCTTTATAAAACTATCAAATCTTGTAAGACTTATTCACTTTCACAAGAACAGTGTAGGAAAGACCTGCCCCCGTGATTCAATTACCTCTCAATGGGTCCCTCCCATGACACTTGGGAATTATAGGAGCCATAATTCAAGATGAGATTTGGGTAGGGACACAGCCAAACCATATCATATAGTTAGGGCTTTTCCATCTGCTTTCCCCTGTTCCTGGAACAGGTTTCCCACAGATGTCTATCTGACTCCCTCCCTTACTTCCTTCTGGTCTCTGCCAGAGTTTCTTCTTCAGGGAAGCCTCCTCTGAACACAACACAACACAGTTTCTTTCTTATCTGGCATTTTCTATTTCTACTCCTGGTGTTATTTTTCTCCACATCACCTATCACCCTTATGGTTAAATTTCTATTTTCCCCCATAATGATGTTAGTTGCATGAGAGCAGGTATATCACCTCTTCACTGTTTAATCTCCAATTCCTAGAACAGTATTTGACACATACTAGTACTCAAAAAATACTTGTTGGATGGATAAGTAGGTAGAGGAATGTCAATAATTTTAGGTGTTTTATATACTCTCGTTATATATTTTAGTTTAGTTTTAATATTATTGCTAAAATATTAAGTATTTCTATGTGCCAGATACTATAGTATATGTCAGTCAGCTTTTGTTGAAAGCCAAGTCTCAGTAGCTTATGACTACATTTATTTCTTGCTCTCAAGCGTGTGGATTGGCATAGAGAATAAGAGCAAAGAAATAGACAGACAGATAGATAGACAGAAAGACAGATCTTAATCATAGCTCTGTGTAATTTTATGTAGCTCTAAGCTATGTGTCTCTGTTTCATGTGGTCCTATCTCTCTGAGACCATGGCTAAAAGACCAAGTCCCTATTTGACACATTTCATAGAGGATGGAAAAAAAAGCATATTTGAAATTTCAACTGGGACATGGTATACATCTTACTGTGTCTGTTCATGTTCATTATCCATTGATCAGATCCTAACAATGGGGCAGAGAAGTATTTTCCACCTACAGGGAGCTCAGCAGGGGTAGGGGAGATATAAAATCTTTACAAGAAAGAGAGGTGATGTGTAGGGACAATATTACAACCGGCCATTCATACATATTTTATTTTACTTAATCTTACAATGTTTTAAGAGTCTAGAAGAGTGCCTGGTCCATCATGGGTGAATAGATGTTGTATGTGGGGCAGGATTAATGCCTTTATTATACCAGTTTTATGGAGGAAATTGAAAAGGAGATAAGCTGCTCAAGGGTACCTAGCTGTAAAGTGGCAGGACACAGTCACTGCTTCTTGGAACCATAATGTTCACCACTAGTATTATAGGGCTCATCAAACACACTAAACCTGAAAGAAAGAGGCTACAATCTCCAGTTTACAGATATGAAAAATTGAAGACATAAGTAGCGTGGATGAGAATACAAAATTAAGGATTGGACTGTGATTTTACCTAAGCTGGTATGATTTCAGTGGCCAGGGCTTTCCCCACATTGCCCCCAAATCTGAGATTAGAGAGAATCACTGTGACCTCAGAGTGAGAAGAGAACAAAAAAAGAACGCAGGAAAGAAACACAAGTCACCATTGAAGCTATTGTTGCCCTAATTATCCGGCTAAATCCATTCTGTGGCTCACAGTTCCCAGGGGAGGTAAAACAGCTACTAGAAGCATAGGCAGAGATGCAAAATATCAGTTACTGAGTGTTGGTCCCAATTTTCTGTTTCAAGTTTTGGAAGAAAAATAAAAAAACTTGAAAAACTGTAGGAGCTGTGTTTTTTGCAATGGCATAATAAAATAAACTATGGGTCAAAACCACAAGGCTTGTTGAATCCATATGTTTGATAAAGGAATTTGATAAAGGAATCTTACCATAAAATGAAACAAAAATACAAATTGAGCTCTACGTAAAAAAAAAAAAAAATGTTGCTCTTGATGCTTTCCAGTCATTTTTTTTTTCATAGCATCATGTTATCTGAAGTAAGAATCATGCTTGTAACTTCACTAAGGGGCATTGATTTCCTTTTAATATTAACTGATTATTTGTTTATAGCATTTTTCTTCTTTGGCCAATAAAGCAAAGCAAAATAAATAAAACCTCAAAGTCACATACACACAAACCAGAATGTTGACCTAATCCCCAAGATGTGGGTTTCTATGTTACCTACAACTTTTATTTCATAGAAAATGACTGAGCAGTAGATTATTTTACTTTTCTTTGGTACTTCAAAATCAACCTCTTCCCCTCGTGCCTGCCTTGTAATTTTAATGAAAGCAGTGTTCTCCAGCAACCTGGGCTTGAATTTCCGCAGTCATCTTTGACTTTCTTCTTAAACTTCTTCGGTTGTAAATTCCACTGACTACAACTGCAAGATATTTCTCGGACCTGCTGTTTTTTTCCATTACTGTAATTCAAGTCAGTGTTGACTTGAATGAAAAACAAATATTAGACCAAAAATGTTATTAATATTCCCCAATAGTTTTTATGCCCTTAAATTAGTTTATTTTTACTTTGTCTTAAAACATCATCATTTGCTCTTCCAAGTCTTCTCTCTCATATTCTGAGCTATAGCTTTTTTCTAATTTAATTTTCAAATCATTCTCAATTATGAATTATACCTGATTTGTTTCAATACTTTTATAATATTGTTAATTTATTTTTCCTACTTTATTAAGATATAATTGGCAAAATGGTATATAGTCAAGGTGTACAATATGATGTTTTGACATGTCTATATATTATGAAATAGTTACCACAATCAAACTATTAGTAATTGACACATCTCTAACCTCATATAGTTACCCATCCTCTGTGTGTGTGTGGTAAGAGAACTTGGCTGGGCCCGGTGGCTCATGCTTGTAATCCTAGCACTTTGGGAAGCCGAGGTGGGCAGATCACCTGAGGTCAGGAGTTCAACACCAGCCTGGTCAACATGGTGAAACGTGGTCTATACTAAAAATACAAAAGTTAGCTGGGCATGGTGGCACACACTTGTAATCCCAGCTACTTAGGAGGCTGAGGCAGGAGAATTGCTTGAAACTGGGAGGTGGAAGTTGCAGTGAGCCAAGATCATGCTACTGCACTCCAGCCTGCGCGACAGAGCAAGAGTCTGTCATAAAAAAAAAAAAAAAGCACTTAAGATCTACTCTCAGCAATATTCAGCTGTACAATATCTTGCTGCTGACTATAGTCACCAGAACTTATTCTTCGGATAACTGAAAATTTGTACCATCTTACCAACATATCTCCATTTCTTTCATCCCTCGACCTCTGCTAACTACCTCTCTACTCTGTTCTGTGAGTTCAACTTTTAGATTCCTCTTACATGTGCAATCATGCAGTATTTGCTTTCTGTGTCTGTCTTATTTCACTTAGTGTAATGGACATGGCATTATTCTAATTTCATAAAGACAGGATTTCTTGATTTTTTTAAAGCTGCATAATGTTCCAATGTACATATATATTAGATTTTCTTTATCCATTCATCTATCTCCATACATGTAAGTTGTTTCCCTATTGTGGCTATTGTGAATCATGCTGCAATGAACATGGGAGTTCATTGGAGTCCAGATGTCTCTTTGAAATAGTGATTTTATTGCCCCTGGATATATACCCAGAACTGGGATTGCTGGATCATGTGGATAGTTACATTTTAAATTTTTTGAGCAACCTCCATACTGTTTTTCATAATGGCTGTATCAATTTACATTCCTACCAACGGGTATAAGTGTTCCCCTTTCTCCACATCTTCACCAACACTAGCTATCTTTTAACTTTTGATAATGGACATCCTAACAGATGAGAGTCAATATCTCATTGTAGTTTTGATTTGCATTTTCCTGATCATTACTGATAATGAGTGCCTTTTCATATACCTGTTGTCTATGTCTTCTTTGGAAAAAAAATGTCTATTCAGGTATTTTGCCCCTCTTAAAATTGGATTATTTGTTGTTGTTTTTTGTTTTGTTTGTTTTTGCTGTTGAGTTGTATAAGTTTCTTACGTAGTTTGATATTAACTCCTTATTGGTTATATGGTTTGGAAATACTTTCTCTTGTTGTGATTTTTGTACATGATGTAAGGTAAGAGCCCAATTTCATTTTGCTTTGCATGTAGATATCCATTTCTTTAACACCACTTATTGAAGAGATTATTTTTTCCCATTGCATATTGTTGTCACTTTTTTTACTGATTACTTGAATTTATATGTGTGGGCTTATTTCTGTGCTTTCTATTATGCTCCATTGGTCCATGTTTCTGCTTTTATGCAAGTACCATGATGTTGTGATTACTACAGCATTGTAATATAATTTGAAATCGGGAAGTATGATGCCATCCGTTTTTTTCTTCTTGTTCAAAATTGCTTTAGCTATTTGGAATCTTTTGTAGTTCTCTATGAATTTTTGTCTTAGAGACAAAGATTTGAGGATCTTAGAGGAAAAGCTTTTAACTTTTTACCATTGAGTGTGATGTTAACTTTGGGCTTGTACAGGGGTTCGCTTTTACCCACATCCTCCCAATACTTGTTAAAAGTTTTAAGACTGTTACTGTATTAAGGAGCATTTCTTCTATTCCTAATTTGTTTGGAGTTTTTATCATGAAAGGATGTTAAATATTGTCAAATGCCTTTTCTACATTTTTTGACGTGATCATAAGATTTTAAGCCTTCATTCTGTTAATGTAATGTATCACATTTATAAATTTTCATATATTGAACCACCTTTATGTCCCAGGGATAAATTCCACTTGGTCATAATATATGATCCTTTTACACTGTTATTGAAATCAGCTTGCTAGTATTTTGTTGAGGATTTGCATCTATATTCATCAGTCATATTGGCCTGTAATTTTCTTTCCTTGTAGTCTCCTTTTCTGGCTTGGAATCAGGCTGAATTTTTTTTTTACTTTTTCTTTTTTTTTTTTTTTTTGAGACGGAGTCTTGCTCTGTCGCCCAGGCTAGAGTGCAGTGGCATGATCTCGGCTCACTGCAAGCTCCGCCTCCCAGGTTCACGCCGTTCTCCAGCCTCACCCTCCCAAGTAGCTGGGAGTACAGGCGCCCACCACCATGCCCAGCTAATTTTTTGTACTTTTCGTAGATCCGGGGTTTCACTGTGTTAGCCAGGATGGTCTCGATCTCCTGGCCTCGTTATCCGCCTACCTCGGCCTCTCAAAGTGCTGGGATTACAGGCGTGAGCCACCACGCCCAGCCCAGGCTGATCTTAAAAAATGAGTTTGAAAGTGTTTCTTCCTCTTCAGTTTTTGGAGGAGTTTGATAAGGATTGGTTTGAATTCTTTAAATGTTTGGTGGAATTTAGCAGTGAATCCATAAGGCCCTGGACTTTTCTTTGGTGGGAGATTTTTGGTTAATTATTCAATCTCATTACTCATAATTCACCTGTTTAGATTTTTTTATTTCTTGTTGATTCCATCTTGGTAGGTTGTATGTTTGTAGGAATTTATCCATTTCTTTAATGCTATTCAATTTCTTGGAGTATAATTGTTCATAGCAGTCTCGTATGATCCTTTGTATTCCTGTGGCTTCAGCTGTAATGTCTGTTTCTGATTTTATTTATTTGGGTCTTCTGTTTTTCTTATCTAAATGGTTGTTAATTTTATCTTTTCAAAAAATTAATTTTCAGTTTCATTGATCTTTTTATTTTTTTCTTCATTGTAATTATTTTTGCTCTGATCTTTATTAGTTCCTTCTTTCTATTAACTTGGAGCTTAGTTTGTTCTTTTTCAAGTTCCTTGAGGTATAAAGATAGATTGCTTATTTGAGTTTTTTTTATTTCTGAATTTTTTTTATTTTTTAGGTATTCAGTACTATAAACTTTCCTCTTAGAACTGCTATTGCTGTATCCCATAAGTTTTGGTATGTTGTGTTTCCATTTTCATTTATCTCAGATTTTTTATTTCATTTTGATTTCCTCTTTGACCTACTGGTTTTTAAGGAGTGTGTTGTTTTAATTGCCATGTTTGTCAATTTTCCAACTTTTCTCCTGTCAGTGATTTCTAGTTTCATACCATTGTGGTTAGAAAAGATGCTGGATATGACTTCAAACTTCCTAATTTGTTAATGCTTGTTTTGTGGACTAACATATTATCTATCCTGGGGAATGTTCTGTGTGCTCTTGAGAAGGTGTATTCTGCTGCTGTTGAATGAAATGTTTTGAATATGACTGTAAGGTCAATTTCCTCTAAAGTATCATTTAAGTTCAATGTTTCTTAATTGATTTTCTGTCTATAAGATCTATCCATTGTTGGAAGTGGGATATTGAAGTCCTTTACTATTATTGTTTTGCTGTCTCTTTCTCCCCTCAGATTTATTAATATTTGCTATACATTTGGGTTCTCTCATATTGAGTACATATATTTATAATTATTATATCCTCTTGATTAATTGCTATATATTTATATAATGACTTTTTGTCTCTTTTTACCATTTTTTGCTTAAAGTATATTTTGTCTTACGTAAGTCTAGCTTCCTGTGCTCTTTTCTGGTTTGCATTTGCATGAAATGTGTTTTTTGTTCTTTCAGTTTTAGTATATCTGTGTCCTCAAAGTGGAAGTGAGACTCTTGTACGCAGCACACTATTGGATATATATTTTTTTAATCTGTTAAGACATTCTATGTCTTTTTGTTGTAGAATGTAATTCACTTACATTTAAAGTAATTATTAATAGGTAAGGACTTACTATTGCCATTTAAAACATTCCTTCCTAGCTGTTTCGTAGATCTTTTGTTTCTTTCTCTCTTGCTATCTTCCATTGTGATTTGATGATTTTTCTGTAGTGGTATGCTTTGATTGCTTTCTCTTTACCTTTTGTGTATTTACTATAGGTTTTTGCTATGTGTTTAAATAAGGCTTACAAAAACCAGCTTATAGTTACAACAATTCATTTTAAGCTGATAAAAACTTTATTTTAATTCCATACAAAAATCCTACACGTCTTCCCACCCCAACATTTATGTTTTTAATTTCACAATTTACATCTTTTTATATTTATAATATTTAAAAATAATTCTAAATTCAGAATACAGAATACACACTAGTACTGTAATGATAATATGTAAATCACTTATAACTCTAAACACTAAAAGATAAATGTTATTAAAAATAACTATAGCATCAGTAATTTGTTAATGGATATGCAATATGTAAATAAATTCTTATTTTTAATCTAATCCATTAGGCAAAATTAATTACATTTCTAGTAGGAACTTAGCCATGTAATACATTTCTACAGTTCTTTGCATAGCTGTAAAATGATGTTGTCTATTACCTGAGGAGACCACGGTGAGGAATGATGACAAAGTTAAAGATATTTCCTTATATCTTGAATCAGATCTTCAGTTTAGATTAAGAATTGCTCTGAGACATTTATATTAAAAAGTGTGTATCTCAAAGGAAGTATTTGCTTTTCATTATTCTTTCTGTCCTTCATTAGAAAGGCCAGAATTATATTTTCTTCAGCTGAACATATATGACAGGAATTTTCTTTCTTGCACCAAGGATTAATGGTGAGATAGCTAGTTTATTTAGAAAAATAAAACACTGACTACATCACAAAATACTGTCTGCAAATTGAAATATAATTTATGTGCTCTTTATTCTCTTTTAAATTTTCAGATTTCAGCATGCACATTAGAATTGTTAGTTACTAAAATTATTAGTTATTACAATTTAAGTATTATATGAATATCCATGTTTACATTATTATTAGTATTTTGTTTTCCCCAGGAACTAAAGCAGTGGCACATTGTACAATTGACGATGCCTTCAAATTGATAAAATATGATGACTATTTTATGGACGCTTAACATAATTTTTATGATGTCCTCCCCCACCCCTCACGCATTAAATGTGTTGTTTTGTCGTTGTTGAACTGGGTTGATTACATTTTTGGCATCCCTTCTCATTAGCTTCAATGTCTCACCAGCTTTATTTACAAATGGTGTTTAAGTCTTCCTTTATTCTGCAGAGATGAATGTTTGTTTCAGTGTGGATCAAAAAGCAAGGGGAACAGGGTAAATACTATTGGCTTTACTTTTAAGATATCACCTGCAGCTTTTCATCTTCTAATACGCTGTTTGGCGTGTTCATTATATTTGTCTCCGAATAATAAATTACATGAAAGCACTGTGTTTTGAAATATGCCTTTCTTTTGTATTTTTCTAAAGGAGGTGTAGACTCAGAAGAAAATACCAGATTATTGGAAAGTTTTGCAGTTTAAAGTAAGATTTCAGGGGAAAAATAAAGAAATTTGAGCCTTGGTGATTGCAATCTTAAATATTCTGGTTTTAGCTTCTTTGGTGTAGTCTGTAAATTGATTTAGCATATATATAGGGAAAAAAATTTGGCCAAAGTCTGCGATATGTTCAATTAACAGTTTTATTGTGTTCTTAGAAAATAAAATTGAACAAATTATTCGCTTAACTTATTTTAAAGTTAAAACTTTTACATTGTTTCACATTCTCTCTTAATTGAGAGAAATGCTAAATGTTAAACATGGAGAAGGTTGTCTAAATGATTAGTTCACAGCTTGGAAATTTTCCATCTGCTACTTCAGTCGTTTGTAGTCACATTCAAATATAGTAGAATGCCTGTAAAGAAGGAAAATGTCATTGAATCTTTGTTATAAAGCAGAAGTATTTCAAAAATTGCTGATTGGCTACCAGAGACAGAAAAAAAAAAGCACTGCATAGAAAGCCTTTTCACCTGGAAAGTATATCTAACACAGACACTTCCATAAAATCATACTAAACATAGTTCTTTCAGCTTGTGAGTATAACTCCAATTTATTGTACTAAGTGAAATAGAAGAAGTGTATGATATTCCCCAAAAGCTATAGATATTTAAACATTTTAAATTTTCTAAAGAGACTGTTTAAGCTTCAAATATGCTTTTACATTTTTATATTAAATATATTTCTTAACTCAAAAAGTCACAGGGAAAACATGCGTTGTTAGCTACAGATAGATATAAAGTACAATGATTCATATTAGTCAAGCAATTCATTCAGTAATCATATGTCTAAAGTTGGTAATAGTTTATCAAGGACTAGAGATGTTAAAATGTTGTTTTTATTTGCTTAATTATCAGTGTGGGAATGGCTGTAGGGAGGGAAGTCTAGTATAAAACAAGTTGGAAAATCTATTTTACCAGAGAGAATATAGTAATGTAGCCTGAAGTTTGTCATATTTGTTACAGTGAAGTTACAGAGCGAGGAGTTAGATCACTGAGTCCATTTGGAGCCTGAGACATCTACTTATGAAATCTTCCACATGACAGATGTGCAGGTAGTTTGGTTCCCCTGTGGCTCAGAGATGTGGAAGAAGATCAGATCAAACCAGACTAATCTCTGCTTCTTAGTGAGTGCAAACTTCAGTCATATGCATTTCATCTTTTCAATTTTTGTTTCATCTGCAAAGATTTTAATGTTCTTTTTTTAAAGAGACTTAAATCTATCATTGCTACCAAGTTTAGCCTTATTCTAAGCAATTATAGGCCAACAAAACCCTATAAGCTTTGTAATAAGTTGAATATTTGCCCCACTCCACAATTCATATCTTGAAACCTTAATCCCCATTGAGATGGTATTTGGAAGTGGGGCCTTTGAGAGGTAATTTGGAGTAGATTAGGTCATGAGGATGAGGTTCTCATAATGGGATTAGTGCTCTTACAAAAAGAGGATGAGACAGGAGTTCTCATGCGCTCCCTCGCTCTCTTGCTCTCTCTTTCTATATACTGCATAGTCATTTCTAGCATCACCTGAGTTAAGAGTGTGATACTTTAGAAAATACTCTTCTAAGTATTTGCAAAGTTAAATGAGTTGACCTCATGTCCCTTAGAGGAAAGTCTAAACAATGTGTGAGGACCAGAGAGTCCATCAGGAATCTTGCAGTACTTGTCATGCCTCAGTCACACATGAAGAACTGGCCTGACCATGTTTCTGGATTCTATTTTACTTCCACATCACAGAATCTGTGAAATCAGCTGCAACTCCATCTTCCCAGTTACAACCACCACCAATTGCAAAGTTCAGCTCCAGAAGAAGAAACGCTTTTCTCATTTAGCTCTTTTAGTGCTCTTCTCTTCGATGCAAGACATTGGACTTACTTGGTTTGTAAAATTTCCTCATTCTGGTGGAGTAATAAGGAAGTAATGAGAATAGGACTAAGAATTATGAACTCTTACTATGTTTTTGCTTAGAGTAGTTGTCCTTTTACTTATTCTCTGAAACCTTTTTAAGATAAAAATGAATTGTCTCTACTTTTCCTCAGTATGAACTCATTGGTCTCTCTTTCAAGTCATCCAACTCATGTCCATGATTTCTCTCTAATGATTATTCTCTAGTTAAGTTGAAATCAGAACTAAAGATGCAGTTCAGACTGCTGGTTTTGCTGAGTGTGGTGGCTCATGCCTGTAATCCCAGGACTTTGGGAGGCCGAGGCGAGTGGATCACCTGAGGTCAGGAGTTTGAGACCAGCCTGGCCAACGCGGTGAAACCCGGTCTCTACTGAAAATACAAAAAATTAGATGGGCATGGTGGTAGGTGCCTGTAATCCCGCTACTCAGGAGGCTGAGGCACAAGAATCGATTGAACTGGGAGGCAGAAGTTGCAGTGATTTGAGATCGCGCCACTGCACTCCAGCCTGGGCGACAGTGAGACTGTCTCTCTCTCTTCTCTCTCTCTCTCTCTCTCTCACACACACACACACACACACACACACACACACAACAGACTGCTGATTTTAGTAGTATGGAAGACCAGATGACCTAAAAACTGTGACACTATTTATTCCTAGAAATGTCAACTATAACATAACGTGCATTGATTTAAATGTCAAGCTGAGCTTAAAAAGGGGAAATCTCCAGGTGAGAGAAAAAAAGAGAGAGTATTGAGAAATAGAACAGAAAGACAAAGTAAATGCCAGAGTTAGGGAGTAAGAGCATATGGGATGGACAAGATGGAGAGAAAGGGGAGAGGAGAGCCAGAAGTGAGTGAATTGCAAAAGAAGCACAATTAGGCTGATGACTGACATCTTAACAGCAAGAACAGAAGTCAGAGGACAGATATAATTTTCAGAGTTCTAAAAACTATTAATTGTTAGCCTAAAGCAAAGCAAAACTTTTTCAGGAAAGAGGGTTAAGATGGCATTCAAAGATAACACACACACACACACACACACACAAAATAATATTATTTCACTGCACCAGATTCTGCAGTTCAGACAAATGAAATATGTAAATGTGAATCTCAGAAAGACACAAAATGAGCTCAACCAGGGATGTGATGAAAAATGGCAAACACATGGATAAACCTAAATATACGAATGAATGGCAAGTACATATTGTATGTTGAATGTTTATATACTGCTGGGAAGTATAGAATTACTTTGGAAACTGGTTTGGCATTATCACCAAAGGTTGAAATGTACATACCCCATAACCAAGCAATTCCATTTCTAGATACATAAGGAGAAATGTGCAAAATGAGAAAACAATACCTTAGAAGAATCAACCCCAAAATCATTAATGGTAGAATGGCTAACTACAATATATTTTCATATAATAAAACACTAGACAGCATTCAGAATTACTGAATTACAATATACACATTAACACTAATGAATTAAAGTACTATCTTGAGGAAAATACCACATGGCATTGGTTAAAATCTCTAATCATTATAATCTCTGTTGCTGATACAGAGAAAGCTTCCATTCATCTAAAGTTAAAAACCCAAATACCATTTTATTTAAAAAGGACCTCCCTGATGTTTACTATATTCTGTCACTATTATTAGAATTTTAAAATGTTAGGCCGGCTACGGTGGCTCATGCCTGTAATCCCAGCACTTTGGGAGGCCGAGGCGGGCAGATCACGAGGTCAGAGGTCGAGACCATCCTGGCTAACACCGTGAAACCCCGTCTCTACCAAAAACACAAAAAAACTAGCCAGGTGTGGTGGCACACGCCTGTAGTCCCAGCTACTTGGGAGGCTGAGGCGGGCAGATCACGAGGTCAGAGATCGAGACCATCCTGGCTAACACCGTGAAACCCCGTCTCTACCAAAAACACAAAAAAACTAGCCAGGTGTGGTAGCACACGCCTGTAGTCCCAGCTACTTGGGAGGCTGAGGCAGGAGAATCACTTGAACCCGGGAGGTGGAGGTTACAGTGAGCCAAGATGTCACCACTGCACTCCATCCTGGGCAACAGAGCGAGATTCTGTCTCAAAAAAATAAAAAAGTTAACTCATTTAATCACATAACCTAATGAAATAGAAACTGTGAGAGGATATTTGGTGCACCTGCAAATGAAAAAAATCATAAAAGCAAATAAATGAAAAATAATTCAGTATACTACTCACCTTGAGAGATGAGCAATGAGGGGTTAGAATCAGCAAGAAAGAAACTGGAGGCTTCAAAACTATCAGGAGATTGACATTTCATAAACTGGTAGGTTCATATCTTTTATTCTTTAAAGCAGGCATATATTTTACTCATTTTTATTCATGTGTAATAAAAATTTATACATTTCATAATAAAATGTAAATAAGTGAGAAAAGTTTGTGCTGCTCAATAGACTAATCGATCAAAACTGGCTATATATATAAATTAGATTATAATCATAGATAATATACAATAAAGTCTAAAGTAAAGACTTAAATGTGCAAAACACAACTATCAAAATTTAAAAATTATAGAAACATCTCAAATATTAGAGAAAAAAATTAGAGAAACTTTAAAGCATTAATCATAGAAGAAGTGATTGATAAATTAAAGGTCATTAGATTTTTTTTTTAGTTTGAAGGACACCATAAAAAACAAAAAGACATTTCACAGACTAGGAGAATATATTTGTCATACAGATAAATAAGAGGATTAGAATGGAGTATGTGGAATATAAACCTGTAAATAAGAAAACTATAATCCAATTGGAAAAAGAATAGGAGATATGAACCATCAGTTATAAGCCAGAGCAAAATACCAAAGTGGCCCTTTAAAAGTATGTATTTAAAAATATTTCATTTTAAATTTTATCTTTTATTTATTTTTATTATATTTTAAGTTCTGGGATACATATGTAGAACGTGCAGGTTTGTTACATAGGTATACATGTGCCATGGTGGTTTGCTGCACCCATCAACCGTTCATCTAGGTTTTAAGCCGCGCATGCATTAGGTATTTGTCCTAATGCTATCCCTCCCCTTGCCCTCCACCCACCACAGGCTCCGGTGTGTAATATTCCTCTCCTTGTGTCCATGTGTTCTTGTTGTTCAACTCCCACTGTGAGTGAGAACCTGTGGTGTTTGGTTTTCCGTTCCTGTGTTAGTTTGCTGAGAATGATGGTTTCCAGCTTCATCCAAGTCCCTGCAAAGGACATGAACTCATTCTTTTTTATGGCTGCATAGTATTCCATGGTGTATATGTGCCACATTTTCTTTATCCAGTCTATCATTGATGGACATTTGGGTTGGTTCCAAATGTTTGCTATTGTAAATAGTGCTGCAATAAACATATGTGTGCATGTATCTTTATAGTAGAATAATTTATAATCCTTTGGGTATATATCCAGTAATGGGATTCCTGGGTCAAATGGTATTTCTGGTTCTAAATCCTTGAGGAATCGCCACACTGTCTTCCACAACGGTTAAACTAATTTACACTCCCACCCAAAATATTTCTTGATGTAAAAATTACATAATTTTTACAATCTCAATAATTTTCATAATTTCCATAATTGGGAAAATACAAATTAAAATGTCAAATGTGAAATGCAAGGATGTGGAGCAACAGGAATTCATGTTCATTGCTGGTAGAAATACCAAGTTATATAGCCGCTTTGAAAAAGGTTTGATATTTTCTTCTAGAATTAAACATAGTCTTACCATGTCATCCAGCAATCAAGTGCTTTAGTATTTACCCAAATGAGTATATTCACACAAAAAACCTAGATACAGATAGGTGTTTATAGCAGCTTTATTCACAATTGCTAAAACATGGAAGCAACCAGGATGTCCTTCAGTAGATACATAGGTAATAAACTGGATCACATCCAGAGAAAAATATTATTCAATGCTAAATAAATGAGCTGTCAAGCTGAGATATGAAGGAAATTTACCTGCCTGTTACTAAGCAGAAGAAGCCAGTATGAAAAGGCTACATACCCTATGATTCTGACAATATGACATTCTGGAAAAAAGCGAAACTATGGAGGTAGTAAAAACATTAGTGTTTGCCATTGTTTAGGGGAGAGGGTGGGATGCATAGATGGAGGATTTTTAGAGCAGTAAAACTAGTCTGCATGATACTGTAATTGCTGATCTAAGTGCTGACAGGAATAGGGTGTCAGATTTGGGGTTGATGAGAACAAAAACATATGCCAGTGTCCAACAAGCATATGAAAACATGCTCAACATGATCAAATAAGGAAAATGGAAATCAAAACCACAATGAGACATCACCTCATACCCATTAGGATGGCCACTATCCAAATAATAAAAAATAGCATTAGTGAGACTATAGAAAGATCAAAATTCTTGTGCATTCTTGGTGGGACTGTAAAGTGGTTTAGCCATTATGGAAAGCAGTATGACCATTCGTCAAAAAATTAAAAATAGAATTATCCTATGATGTAGCAATGCTACTTTCAGATACATATCCAAAATAATTCAAGCAGAATCTTGAGATTTTTGCCTCCCCTTGTTCATTGCTACATTATTCACAATAGCTAAGAGGTGGAAGAACCCAAATGTCTATTAACAGATGATTGGATAAAGAAAATGTGGTATATACGTACAATGGAATATCATGCAGCCTTAAGGGGGAAGGAAATCCCATCACATGCTACCACATAGATGCTGTGGACTGAACATATTTTCCCAAAATTTATATGTTGACATTCCAACCCCCAACGTGATGGTATTTGTATGTGGGATAATTAGGTCAGGAGAGTAAAGCTTTCATGGATGGAATCAATGCCTTTATAAAAAGACAGGAGAGAGCTTGCTTTTTCTCTCCCTATTCTCTACCATTTGAGGATACAAGGAGAAAATGGCCGTCAGCAAACCAGGAAGTGGGCCAGACACCACTTCTGCTGGCACCTTGAGCTTACACTTCCCAGCCTTCAGAACTAAGATAAATAAATGGCTGTTTAAGACACTCAGTGTGTAATGTGTTATAGCAGCCTGAACTGACTAAGACAATGGATTAACCTCGAGGACATCATGCTAAGCTAAATAAGCCAGTCAGGAAAGTACAACCATTGTAGGACTCAACTCATATGAATTATTTAAGGTAGTCAATATCATAGAAACAAATGTAGAAAGGTGCTTGCCGAGAGCTGGGGGGAGGGAGGAAGGAAGGAGAACAAGTGTTTAATGGATATAGTTTCTGGTTTTTGAGATTAAAAAAAGCTCTAAAGATCTGTTGTACAACCTTGTGAATAGCCTTAATACTATTTACCACAATAAAAACAATTAGAAAACAAACATGAGAAAATACAAATTGGTACAAACTAGTATTTGGATAAGGGTCCCTCTGAAGGCATTAGTGAAGGGGTAGAAAGAGGAAGAATGAGGTCTGAGCATTATAGAAAGGTTTTCTTTCTTTCTATTCTTTCTTCCTAATTTATTTGTTAATATAAGGATCTGAAACAATGCTATAATAACAATTTACTTAGTCTTAGTGGTGGAGTCATGTATCCATTATATAATTTTCTTAATTTATATGAATGTTTAAAGTTATTCATAATTAAAGTCATTTTTTTAAAGAAAAGATGTAATTGAATCTGAAGCAGTTCAGTCGATGTCTTCTTTGTCTCAAATGCAAAGTTATTGACACTCAATTCGCTGGGATTCTGTCCTGCCCTGAAATGTTCTTCTCTTGAAGGAAGAATAATAAAATCAGAAATCGGCCGGGTGAGGTGGCTCACGCCTGTAATCCCAGCACTTTGGGAGGCCAAGGCGGGCGGATCACGAGGTCAGGATATCAAGAACATCCTGGTTAACACAGTGAAACCCCGTCTCTACTAAAAATACAAAAATATTAGCCTCGCATGGTGGCGGGCACTTGTAGTCCCCGCTACTTAGGTGGCTGAGGCAGGAGAATGGTGTGAACCCGGGAGGCGGAGCTTGCAGTGAGCTGAGATCGTGACACTGCACTCCAGCCTGGTCGACAGAGCGAGACTCTGTCTCAAAAAATAAAAATAAAAATAAAATAAAAAATAAAATCAGAAATCAGTAAATCCTAGGTATTTGTGACTAGAAGTGTATTATCGAGCAAGTTTAAAGTAGTACAGTCAGTGAAGAACATCATATATGTGTTTCCATTTAGCTGTTTATTGAAGTTTCTGTGTATTAAGGTAAGATGATTAATTGTAAATGTCTGCTTCCATAAATATACATAATATACAGCAATGTGAAGAATAGGAAAACATGTGTGATCCACTGTTTTTTAAGACTTTTACTGTTCTAGTAATGTGTATTTACCCTGAGCTTGTAACACAAATTTACCCATTCTCTCTTGAAATTAATGCATTTCAAAATGTCTGCCTAAATTGGAGCATAGAACATTTTTCTCAGTGCAAATGACAGTCATCTCTGTGGAATTAAAATCTTTGTCTTAAACTAAAACTTTATTATCTAAATATGGAACAAACCAGCTTGGATGAGCATGTGCTAAAGTGAAAGAACTTGACATCCTGCTTTGGTTAAAGGAAAACTTTCATTGAAACTTTGACAAAATACGTCACTTTCCAGATGCCATTTTTGATATAGGACATACAAATAAAAAGTTTACATGCATCTTCTAATGCACTTTAATTATATATTTTTTTTCAGTAAAATTATGTAAGTAAATTATGCTCTGAAATGGCACAACAAATTTAGCGATCAAATTAGAAGATTATTTTTAAGACCTTGTATTTAAACATTTTAAAAGGATGATTTTCAAAGAAATTTGTTCCATATATTCCACTGAGACATATAAAATATCCATCAACCTGGCCATTGAATGTTTTGCAGTTCTCAGCAAATTCCCTCAGAAGTGATTTTTATAATCTCATTATAGATTTATTTGAAAATAATTTTTCATCAAGGCTAGCGAATTTTTCTTTCTCTGATTCAAACTCTGTCCTTCAAGATCTTCAAAGTCATCGGCATTCAAAAATGATAAAATGATTGTCTTTTTAATTTTTTTTCACATTTTCTTATAACGTTGGATGCGTCAGATTTCTATGGAAGGTAATAACTTTCACCTCTAATTGGGTTCTTATTTTTGCTCAATGACTTAGACGTGAGTATATCCAACTGGATGTGAGATAAAGTTTCCAACCTGTTAGGATCTCCTTTTTTTGTGTGTTGTTGTCATTGGCTTTCTATGTTAGGATAGAAAATATTTCTTTTTACATTTATTTTATTTTGATTGTTTAATTTTTTATTTTTTGTTTGGGTTGGGGGGTGGGAAGGTGGGGTCTTACTCTGTCACCCAGACCAGAGTGCAGTGGTGTGATCTCGGCTCACTGCAGCCTCAACCTCCCCAACTCAAGTGATTTTCTCACCTCAGCCTCCCACGTAGTTGGAACTACAGGTGTGGGCCACCATGCCCAGCTAATTTTTGTAGTTTTTTATTTTTGTAGAGATGAGGTTTCACCATGTTGCCCAGGCTAGTCTCAAAATCCTGAGCTCAAGTGATCCGCCTGCCTTAGCCTCCCAAAGTGCTGGGATTATAGGTGTGAGCCACCACACCTGGTGAGAAAATATTTCTTATCCCTAAAAACTGACTCCTCTTCTATGTTTTATATATCTGATCTTGGGGAATAGAATGCTCATTTACTTAACAATCGATTAATCATTTCAAACTCACCCCTATGGGATCAGAATACTATTTCCTTGGTCTTAATCTCTCATGTAGACTGAGCTGTATCTGGCAGCCTGATATTCCTGGTCTCTCTTCATCCTCTTATTCATTCCTTCCCAGAGGAAGGAAGAGCAACAATGGATTGGTGAGTTTTCAAGAAGAATCTGAGCATGCATGCCTGGTCCCTCACCTCCTCTTTTCTTTTTAATGTTTACTAGCTGAGGAAATATGAAATCTGGTCAATTCTTCCTTGCTATAGTTTCACACAGGGTAGCCTGGAAGACACAGTTCGGGGTCTTATTTCTGGGTTTCACATTTTAGAAGACCACTTGTCTACAGAAATAGGAAATTTTCTTCAGGATTAGCTATATCAATAAAAAGTTGATATTTTGATCTATCTTCAATCTTAGGTCTTAATTGCCTCTGCATTTGAGCTAAGAAATAAACTACTAGTTATTGGACTTTCCCCAGATTCCCAACAGCATGTAAATCCCCAGTCCTCCAGATACTGGACGTTTAGTATTGCTCAGATTTTTGCTCTTTTCTTTAAACCATCTCTGTTTTGGTTTATTAGTTGACTGGATTAAAGAAAGTGGTTAACTATTCTAACTATTTTTTTTTCAGTGTTAGAGCAACCTACAATTCATGCTTCACACTGATGCCAAAAAGTACATCCTGAAATAGACATTTTATATCTTGTTATTTCTCCATATTTTTGTGTGTTTATTTCAGACTCCCAAGTTGATTTCAGCTGGCTCTTTATGGTAACTGTCTACTCTCCAGTTCCATATCTAATGAGTCAATCAGACTCATGCTTTATTATCATATCACAAGATATTATCGTGTTAAATTCTCACAGTATTTAAAATAAAAAAACAGTTTAATGTATTTCCATGCATTCACACAAGTTTTTTCTCATTGCCCATAAAGACCTTGTATTCTTTTTCACCTAGCAAGATGAGCTCATCAACCTTTGAAAGTCAATTTAAGCATCAGCTTGCCAGGGCATCTTATTTGACTCCCATCTGATATTTGGTTTTCCTCTGTTTTCTTTCAATACACTGTGAAATCTTCCATTTGTTATTTTATTCATTCATCCACTCTGGTATTCATTCATCCGTCCGTCCATCCATCCATCCATCCATCCGTCCATCCATCCATCCATCCATCCATCCATCCATCCATCCATCTATCCATCTATCCATCCATCCATCTGTCCATCTATCTGTCCATTTATTCACTTGTCAATGTCAGTATACCTACCATATGCCATGGTCTGTGAATTGTGCTATGGATGCAGGGATGAAAGATACCATTCTTGTTTCCCTGGAGTTATATCTTTACCATAAATTTATCCCAAATACCTGTAATGAAAGATACATCTGACTGCCTTGTCCACTAGATGTAAACTATTTAATGGCAGAGATGGCATATTTGACTTGTGTTCTGTGCAGAAAATGCACGAGGAGAGAAGGAAAGACACACACACAATACCTTTAAGGGTAAACAAGCTTTATCCCACATAAATAGCAATGCAGATATAATAAGCAAATGATATAAGCAAATTAACATAAGCAAATTTATATAATAAGCAAATGATATAATAAGTAAATTGCAATGGGAAGGGGAGAAGGGAAAAATATATACATATTTACACTCACCAGACTATGGAGGATTCGCCACCAAACTGGGAAGCAACAGCCTGGGCTCCAGAGTTGGACACTGCACTCACCAGACAATGGAGGATTCACCACTAGGCCCGGAAGCAGCGGCCTAGGCTGCAGAGTTGGCCAGTCGTCCATGCACAGAGGAGAGGTCTCATGAAGCTTCGGAGCAGCCTGGGATCCTAGCTCTTTTTGTAATGAGTTGTTTGGCATGAGGTCCATTCACAAGGGTCCTTTGTGACTGGGCCCACGGAACACAAAAAGGTTGACTTGTTTTGTGACTGTCTGTTGTTTTTCAATAACTAACATATAGGAATAGATTGAAATAGAGATTTCTTCTAAACAACACTGGATGAAAGCCTGAAGGGGCTCACACAACCCGTTCTGGGACTTCGTGATCATTCTTTGTGTCCATGTTCAATTTAGTTCAGGTTTAATATTTAACTTTTTCTCCACAGCTTGGATTCCCTGCATCTACCACGTGTATGGCACAGACATGTTATCAATACATGTTTATTGAATAACTTATAAATCAGTCATCATCTATAAATGTCTTCCATCCTCAGTAATTTCAGAAATTGTAGTCTTGTATAAAATTTCTAGATGAGGATTTCAGGTTTGACTCTTTCCTGAAACCTTGAATTTTAAATAAGTGAAAATATGTTAAACAAAGATGAGGAGACGTTAGATTTATTGTAGCGGTGGAAGGACAAAGGTTATTTACCTAGTAAATTAGAAAGTTATTTAGATCTTTACTCTGGCTCTTAATTCCAGAATCTGAAACTCCCTTGGTTCCTGCTGATTCTCTAAGCCCTGGCCTTGGGCCTCCCATTAATTTGGTGAGCTCTGAATAGCTTTCCAGTAATTTCCATCTGTACCTTCATCATTTTTCATGATCGAAGATGTTTAGTTATTTACTGTTACTAAAAACAAGAACCTCAATTTTATTTTAGCAGAGTAGCTGATACTACCCACTGTTCTCTATGATATTGTGAGGCATATTTAGAAAGCTTCATTGTGTAAAATCTCTAAAGAAGTAGAAAACCAGAAAACCTGCTAAATGATGCCTGTATATTATTTCTTATCAAGGTAATTTGCCAGCAGACCTCCCAACTTCACCAGAAACGTCAGTTCCTGTAACATTACCTCCACACAACTGCACAGACAATGAATTTGTCTGCAGGTCTGATGATCACTGCATCAAAAAAATGCAGAAATGTGATTTTAAATATGACTGCCCTGACAAATCAGATGAAGCATCCTGTGGTAGGTGGATTCTTAAAATTTGTTTAAATATTGCCACAAAATAGAAAATACAAGTGTAATCTCTAAGTAGCACAGCCTAGCATCATAGTTAGATATTTTCAACATGAGTTAGGGCAACTTCTAAATGTAACAGTTATTCATACAGAAAATTGTAATGGAAGAATCAGAATGCATTTTCTGCCAGGCCCAGTAAGTGGTAAGTGTCTTTAGATTAATGTTTTGGATTCAAAACTATCGTTTTCACAAACTTTACTTGACTCTGGGAGTAGCATTTAGTAGCTCTTTCCATCCATTCCCGTTGATCTGTACTCCTGACACTATAAAATAGGGAATGTTTAGGGAGGTAGCTTTATAATACTGTCAAATTAATTCATTCAAATTTTGCCATTGCCAAAATGCACATACAACATTAGTACTATTAAAATATGCAGAGTTCATGAGAAAACCTATCTTAATGCAAATGAGACTTTTATCCCCTGTGTCCTGGATTTACCTGCCAATTCAATGGTACCTGCCAATTCAATGGCTTTTCCTAAATGGATCAAAGACAAACTATTTAATATGAAAATGGACTTCTCAGCCAAAGATACAGTCTGAGAGGAGAAAAATTAATCTGTGTCTGAATGAGCAAAGCATAAGATCAGAAGGGTAAACACTTTGAAATATCTTTCCCTTCCCTGTTCTTTATGGAGTAGCCTGTGAATTGACTGTACCATCATATTTCTCAAGTGTCTTGATAATATTAAGGACTTAGAACAGACAGATAACACGGAGAGAGTATTGAAACCCTTGTTTTATGTCAACCTTGTGAAGAAATTCTAGGACTTAAGAAATCCAGTGAGGTTCATATTTATCCTTTTAATCTAGAAAGAAAGGTTTTTAAATGTACAAATACACCACCAATTAACTATCTAATCTAGCCTAAAAAAGTCATAAAATCAAAGCTGACTCACTTTGTGCATAAGATGAGACAGTAATTAACTCAAGCTAGCCAGGGATTTATATCATGCATCACAGATGGAAAATAATACAATGGAAGGTGTGGTGGTGTTCAGACTTGCTCATCGGAAGGCATTCGAATCCCCTTATGATCTTATATAAGTTGTAGTGCTGTAAGAGTTTATACAAAACCTAATTAATTACACAAAATGAGTATCTTTAGGGAATACTGAATTTCCTCTAAGTTCAACTTTGTCATTTTAGTCATGTCGTTTATGATTAGACGGGAAGTTTTGATAAATTCTTTAAATGTCCTAAATGAGTGCCTACTATTAAGTTATTCTTAGTCAAATAGTTTTTATAATTTTGAACAAATATAAATGAATTATTACCATTTTATTTATGAATAAACTGAGATATTGTCTCTTCCACCCTTTTCTAAGATAAAATAGTATGACAAATCTGCCTGTAAAGTATACAGATTTTCTAACTGACTTTGAAAATTGTGATAAAAACACATAACATGGCCAGGTGCAGTGGGGCACGCCTGTAATCATAGCACTTTGCGGGGCCAAGGTGAGCAGATCAGTTGAGCCAAGGAGTTTGAGACCAGGTTGGCCAACATGGCAAAACCCCATCTCTACAAAAAGAATACACAAATTAGTTGGGTGTGGTGGCGTGTGCCTGTAATAACAGCTACATAGCATGTTTATACAGACAGCGGTGTAGATATTTCCATGTTTATACAGATAGTGGTGTAGATATTTCCATGTTTACAGAGGTAGCGGTGTAGATATTTCCATGTTTATAGAGGTAGCGGTGTAGATATTTCCATGTTTATAGAGATAGCGGTGTAGATATTTCCGTGTTTATACAGATAGCGGTGTAGATAATTCCATGTTTATACAGATAGCGGTGTAGATATTTTCATGTTTATACAGATAGCGGTGTAGATAATTCCATGTTTATAGAGATGGCGGTGTAGATATTTCCATCTTTATAGAGATGGTGGTGTATATATTTCCATGTTTATACAGATAGCGGTGTAGTTATTTCCATGTTAATAGAGATGGTGGTGTACATATTTGCATGTTTATACAGATAGCGGTGTAGAAATTTCCATGTTTATAGAGATGGCGGTGTAGGTATTTCCATGATTATACAGATGGCGGTGTAGATATTTCCATGTTTATACAGATGGCAGTGTAGATATTTCTATGTTTATAGACATAGCTGTGTGGATATTTCCATGTTCATAGAGATGGCATTGTAGATATTACCATGTTGATAGAGACGGCCTTGTAGATATTTCCATGGTTATAGAGATGGTGGTGCAGATATTTCCATGTTTATAGAGATGGCGGTGTAGATATTTCCATGTTTATACAGACGGCAGTGTAGATATTTCCGTGTTTATACAGATAGCGGTGTAGATATTTCCATGTTTATAGAGACGGTGGTGTAGATATTTCCATGTTTATACAGATGGCGGTGTAGATATATCCATGTTTACAGAGACGGCGGTGTAGATATTTCCATGTTTGTACAGATGGTGGTGTAGATATTTCCATGTTTGTAGAGATGGCGGTGTAGATATTTCCATGTTTATACAGATGGCGGTGTAGATATTTCCATGTTTATAGGGACGGTGGTGTAGATATTTCCAGGTTTATAGAGATGGCGGTGTGAATATTTCCATGTTTATAGAGATGGTGGTGTAGTTATTTTCATGTTTATAGAGATGGTGTAAATATATCCATGTTTATAGAGACACTGGTGTAGATATGTCCATGTTTATAGAGATAGCGGTTTAGATATTTCCATGTTTATAGAGACAGCGGTGTAAATGTTTACATGTTTACAGAGATAGCAGTGTAGATATTTCCATGTTTATAGAGACAGTGGTGTAGATATTTCCACGTTTATACAGATAGCGGTGTAAATGTTTACAAGTTTATAGGGATAGCGGTGTAGATATTCCCATGTTTACAAAGATAGCGGTGGAGATATTTCCATGTTTATAGGGATAGCGTTGTAGATATTCCCATGTTTACACAGATAGCGGTGGAGATATTTCCATGTTTATAGAGATACCGGTGTAGATATTTCCATGTTTATAGAGATAGCGGTGTAGATATTTCCATGTTTACAGAGGTAGTGGTGTAGATATTTCCATGTTTATAGAGAGAGCGGTGTAGATATTTCCATGTTTATACAGATAGCAGTGTTGATATTTCCATGTTTATAGAGATAGCGGTGTAGATATTTCCATTCTATACAGATAGCGGTGTAGATATTTCCATGTTTATACAGGTAGTGGTGTAGGCATTTCCTTGTTTATGCAGGTAGTGGTGTGGATATTTCCATGTTCCTACAGGTAGCGGTGTAGATATTTCCATGTTTATACAGATAGCGATGTACATATTTCCATGTTTATACAGATAGCGGTGTAGATATTTCCATGTTTATAGAGGTAGCGGTGTAGATATTTCCATGTTTATAGAGGGAGCGGTGTAGATATTTCCATGTTTATAGAGATAGCGGTGTAGATATTTCCATGTTTATACAGATAGTGGTGTAGATATTTCCATGTTTATACAGATAGCGGTGTAGATATATCCATGTTCCTACAGGTAGCGGTGTAGCTATTTCCATGTTTATACAGATAACGGTGTAGATATTTCCATGTTTGTACAGATAGCAGTGTAGATATTTCCTTGTTTATACAGATAGCGGTGTAAATATTTACATGTTTATACAGATATTGTTGTAAATATTTACGTGTTTATACAGATATCGGTGTAAATATTTACATGTTTATACAGATATCTGTGTAAATATTTCTGTGTTTATACAGATATCTGTGAAAATATATGTTCATACACATATCTGTATTAGTAATATTTACATGTTTATACAGATATCTGTATAAATATTTACATGTTTATACAGATATCTGTGTAAATAATATTTGTATGTTTATACAGATGACTGTATAAATATTTATATGTTTATACAGATAACTATAAATATGTATATGTTTGTAGAAATATCTGTATAAATACTTATATGTTTATACAGATTTCTGTGTAAACATTTATATGTTTATACAGATATGTGTATAAATATTTATATGTTTATACAGATATCAGTATAAATATTTTCATGTTTATACAGATATCGGTATAAATACTTATATCTTTAAACAGATAGCAGTATAAATACTTATATGTTTATACATACAGCAGTATAAATACATATATGTTTATACAGTCAGCGGTATAAATACTTATATGTTTATACAGACAGTGGTATAAACACTTACATGTTTATACAGATAGCGGTATAAACACTATGTCTATACTGATAGCGGTATAAATACTTACATGTATATATAGATAGTGGTATAAATACTTAAATGTTTTTACAGATATCGGTATCAATATTTACATGTTTATACAGATAGCGGTATAGGTATTCACATGTTTATACAGATAGCGGCATAAGAATTTACATGTTTATAAAGATAGCGGTATAAATATTTACATGTTTATACAGATAGCGGTATAAAAATTTACATGATTATACAGATAGCGGTATAAATATTTACATGTTTAAACAGATAGTGGTATAAATATCTACATGTTTATACAGACAGTGCTGTAAATATTTACATGATTATACAGTTAGCCGTGTAAATATTTATATGTTTTTTCAGAGAGCAGTGTAAATATTTACATGTTTATACAGATAGCGGTGTAAGTATTTACATGTTTATACAGATAGCAGAGTATTTACATGTTTATGCAGATAGCGGTGTAAATATTTACATGTTTATACAGATAACGGTGTAAATATTTACATGTTTTTACAGATAGCGGTGTAAATATTTACATGTTTATACAGATAGTGGTGTAAATATTTACATGTTTATACAGATAGCGGTGTAAATATTTACATGTTTGTACAGATATCGCTTTAAATATTTACGTGTTTATACAGATATCGATGTAAATATTTACGTATTTATGCAGACATCGGTGTAAATATTTACGTGTTTATGCAGATATGTGTGTAAATATTTACGTTTTTATACAGATATCTGTGAAAGTATTTCTATGTTTACAGATATCTGTGAAAATATATGTTCATACAGATATCTGTATGTTTATGTGTTTATACAGGTGTCTGTATAAATAATATTTACATGGATATTCAGATATCTGTATAAATAATATTTACATGTTTATACAGATATCTCTATAAATATTTACATGTTTACAGAGATATCTGTAGAAATAATATTTGTATGCTTATACAGGTGACTGTACAAATAATGTGTATATATTTATACAGATGACTATAAATATTTGTATGTTTATACAAATATCTGCATAAGTACTTATATGTTTATACAGATTTCTGTGTAAATATTTATATGTTCATACATATATGTTTATAAATGTATGTTCATGCAGATAGCGGTATAAATATTTTTATGTTTATACAATTATCGGCATAAATACTTATATCTTTATAGAGATAGTGGTATAAATACATATATGTTTATAGAGACAGAGGTATGAATACTTATATGTTTATACAGACTGTGGTATAAATACTTGTATGTTTATACAGAGAGCGGTATAAACACATGTTTATACAGACAGCGGTATAAATACATGTTTATACAGACAACGGTGTAAATACTAACACGTTTATACAGATAGCAGTATAAATAGTTACATGTTTATACAGATAACTGTATAAATACATGTTTATACAGATAGAGGTGTTAATATTTACATGATTATACAGATAATGGTGAAAATATTTACATGTTTATACAGATAGCGGTGTAGATATCTACAGGTTTATACAGATAACGGTGTAGATATTTACCTGTTTGTACAGATAGCGGTGTAGGTATTTACATGTTTATACAGGTAGTGGTGTAGATATTTCCATGTTTATACTGATAGCAGTGTATATATTTACATGTTTGTAAAAATAGCGGTGAAGATATTTACATGTTTATACAGATAGCGGTGTAGATATTAAAATGTTTACATAGATAGTGGTGTATTTACATGTTTATACAGATATCAGTGTAAATATTTATATCTTTATACAGGTATCTTTGTAGATATTTACATGTTTATACAGATAGCAGTGTAGATATTTCCATGTTTATACAGATAGCAGTGTAGATATTTCCATGTTTATACAGATAGCAGAGTAGATATTTCCATGTTTGTACAAATAGCAGTGTAGATATTTAAATGTTTATACAGATAGCGGTGTAGATATTTCCTAGCTTATACAGATAGCGGTGCAGATATTTCCATGTTGATGCAGATAGCGGGGTTGATATTTCCATGTTGATACAGATAGCGGTGTAGATATTTTCATGTTTATACAGATAGCGTTGTAGATATTTGCAAGTTTATACACATAACGGTGTAGATATTTCCATGTTTATACAAATAGCGGTGTAGATATTTCCATGTTTTTACAGATGGCGGTGTAGGTATTTCCATGATTATACAGATGGCAGTGTAGATATTTCCATGTTTATACAGATGGCAGTATAGATATTTCCATGTTTATAGACATAGCTGTGTGGATATTTCCATGTTTATAGAGATGCCATTGTAGATATTACCATGTTGATAGAGATGGCATTGTAGATATTTCCATGTTTATAGAGATGGGGGTGTAGGTATTTCCATGTTTATACAGACGTTGTTGTAGATATTTCCATGTTTATACAGATGATGGTGTAGATATTTCCATGTTTATAGAGACGGCGGTGTAGATATTTCCATGTTTATACAGATGGCGGTGTAGATATTTCCATGTTTACAGAGACGGCGGTGTAGATATTTCCATGTTTATACAAATGGTGGTATAGATATTTCCATGTATGTAGAGACGGCGGTGTACATATTTCCATGTTTATACAGATGGCGGTGTAGATATTTCCATGTTTATAGGGACGGCGGTGTAGATATTTCCATGTTTATAGAGATGGCAGTGTGAATATTTCCATGTTTATAGAGATGGCGGTGTAGATATTTTCATGTTTATGGAAATAGCGGTGTAAATATATCCATTTTTATAGAAACAGTGGTGTAGATATGTCTATGCTTATAGAGATAGTGATTTAGATATTCCCATTTTTATGGAGACAGCGGTGTAAATGTTTCAATGTTTATAGAGATAGCGGTGTAGATATTTCCATGTTTTTAGAGACTACGGTGTAGATAATTCCACGTTTATTAAGATCACGGTGTAGATAATTCCACGTTTATAGAGATAGCGGTGTAGATATTTCCATGTTTATACACATAGCGGTGTAGATATTTCCATATTTATACAGATAGCGGTGTAGATATTCCCATGTTTATACAGATAGCGGTGCAGATATTTCCATGTTTATACAGATAGCGGTGTAGATATGTCCATGTTTACAGAGATAGCGGTGTAGATATTTCCATGTTTATACAGATAGCGGTGTGGATATTTCCATGTTTACAAGATAGCAGTGTAGATATTTCCATGTATATAGAGATAGCGCTGTAGATATTTCCATGTTTTTAGAGATAGCGGTGTAGATATTTCCTTGTTTATACAGATAGCTGTGTAGATATTTCCATGTTTTTACAGGCAGTGGTGTAGATATTTCCATGTTTATAGTGATAGCTGTGTAGACATTTCCATGTTTATACAGGTAGCGGTGTGGAGATTTACATGTTTATAGAGGTAGCGGTGTAGATATTTCCATGTTCATACAGGTAGCGGTGTAGATATTTCCATGTTCATACAGGTGGCGGTGTAGATATTTCTATGTTTATACAGATTGCGATGTACATGTTTCCATTTTTATACAGATAGCGGTGCAGATATTTCCATGTTTATACAGATAGCGCTGTAGATAATTCCATGTTTATACAGATAGCGGTGTAGGTATTTCCATATTTAAACAGATAGCGGTGTAGATAATTCCATGTTTATAGACATCGCGGTGTAGATATTTCCATGTTTATAGAGATGGCGGTGTAGTTATTTCCATGTTTATAGAGATAGCGGCGTAGATATTTCCTTGTTTGTACAGATAGCTGTGTAGATATTTCCATGTTTATACAGATGGCGGTGTAGGTATTTTCATGATTATACAGATGGCAGTGTAGATACTTCCATGTTTATACAGATGGCGGTGTAGATATTTCCATGTTTATAGACATAGCTCTGTGGATATTTCCATGCTTATAAGGATGGCATTGTAGATATTACCATGTTGATAGAGACGGTGTTGTAGATATTTCCATGGTTATAGAGATGGCGTAGTAGATATTTCCATGTTTATAGAGATGGTGGTGTAGATATATCCATGTGTATACAGTCGGCGGTGTAGATACTTCCGTGTTTATACAGATGGCGGTGTAGATATTTCCATGTATATAGAGACGGCAGTGTAGATATTTACATGTTTATACAGATGGCGGTGTGGATATTTCCATGTTTACAGAGACAGCGGTGTAGACATTTCCATGTTTATAGGGACGGCGGTGTAGATATTTCCAGCTTTATAGAGATGGTGGTGTGAATATTTCCATGTTTATGGAGATGTCGGTGTAGTTATTTTCATGTTTTTAGAGATAGCGGTGTAGATATATCCATGTTTATAGAGAGAGTGGTGTAGATATCTCCCTGTTTATAGAGATAGCGGTTTCGATATTTCCATGTTTATAGAGACAGCGGTGTAAATGTTAACATGTTTATAGAGATAGCGGTGTAGATGTTTCCACGTTTATACAGACAGCTTTGTAGATATTTCCACGTTTATACAGATAGCTCTGTAAATGTTTACAAGTTTATACTGATAGCGGTGTAGATAGTTCCATATTTATACAGATAGTGGTGTAGATATTCCCATCTTTATACAGATAGCAGTGTAGATATTTCCATGTTTATACAGATAGCGGTGGAGTTATTTCCATGTTTATTCAGATAGCGGTTTTGATATTTCCATGTTTACAGAGGTAGCGGTGTAGATATTTCCACATTTATACAGATAGCGGTGTAGATATATCCATGTTTACAAGATAGCGATGTAGATATTTCCTTGTATGTAGAGATAGCGGTGTAGATATTTCCATCTTTATAGAGATAGTGGTGTAGGTATTTGCATATTTATTGAGATAGAGGTGTAGCTATTTCCATGTTCATAGAGATACCGGTGTAGATATTTCCATGTTTATAGAGATAGCTGTGTAGATATTACCATATTTATACAGGTAGCGGTGTAGATATTTCCATGTTTACAGAGATAGCGGTGTAGATATTTCAATGTTTTTACAGGTAGCGGTGTAGGTATTTCCATGTTTATAGAGACAGCTGTGTAGATATTTCCATGTTTATACAGGTAGCGGTGTAGACATTTCCATGTTTATACAGGTATCAATGTGGATATTTCCATGTTTATACAGGTAGCGGTGTAGATATTTTCATGTTCATACAGGTAGCAGTGTAGACATTTCCATTTTTATACAGATAGCGATGTACATGTTTCCATGTTTATACAGATAGCGGTGTAGATATTTCCATGTTTATACAGACAGCGGTGTAGATAATTCCATGTTTACAGAGATGGCGGTGTAGATATTTCCAAGTTTATAGAGATGGCGGTGTAAATATTTCCATGTTTATAGAGATCGCGGTGTAATTATTTCCATGTTTATAGAGATAGCGGTGGAGATATTTCCATGTTTATACAGATAGCTGTGTAGATATTTCCATGTTTATGCAGATGGCGGTGTAGGTATTTCCATGATTATACAGAGGGCGTTGTAGATATTTCCATGTTTATACAGATGGCGGTGTAGATATTTCCATGTTTATACAGACTGCCGTGTAGATATTTGCGTGTTTACAGATGGCGGTGTACATATTTCGATGTTTATGGAGACAGAGGTGTAGGTATTTCCATGTTTATACAGATGGCAGTGTATATATTTCCATGTTTATACAATTAGTGATGTACAGATTTCCATGTTTATACAGATAGCGGTGTAGATATTTCCATGTTTATAGAGGTAGCGGTGTAGATATTTTCATGTTTATAGAGATCGCGGTGTAGATATTTCCATGTTTATACAGATGGCGTTGTAAATATTTACATGTTTATAGAGATAGCGGTGTAGATATGTCCATGTTTACAAGATAGCGTTGTAGATATTTCCATGTATATAGAGATAGCGGTGTAGATATTTCCACGTTTATAGAAATAGTGGTGTAGATATTTTCATGTTTATTGAGATAGCGGTTTAGCTATTTCCATGTTTATAGAAATACCGGTGTAGCTATTTCCATGTTTATTGAGGTAGCGGTGTAGATATTTCCATGTTTATAGAGATAGCGGTGTAGATATTTCCATGTTTATACAGATAGCGGTGTTGATATTTCCATGTTTATAGAGACAGCGGTGTAGATATTTCCATTTTATACAGATATCGATGTAGATATTTCCATGTTTGTACAGGTAGCGGTGTAGATATTTCCATGTTTGTAGAGATAGCGCTGTAAATATTTCCATGTTTATACAGGTAGCGGTGTAGGCATATCCATGTTTATACAGGTAGCTGTGTGGCTATTTCCATATTTGTACAGGTAGTGGTGTGGATATTTCCATGTTCCTGCAGGAAGCGGTGTAGATATTTCCATGTTTATACAGATAGCAGTGTAGATATTTCCATGTTTGTACAGATAGCGGTGTAGATATTTCCTTGTTTATACAGATAGCGGTGCAAATATTTACATGTTTGTACAGATATCGGTGTAAATATTTATGTGTTTATACTGATATCGGTGTAAATATTTACATGTTTATACAGATATCTGTGTAAATATTTCTGTGTTTATACAGATATCTGTGAAAATATATGTTCATACAGATATCTGTATTAATAATCTTTACATGTTTATACAGATATCTGTATAAATGTTTACATGTTTATACAGATATCTGTATTAATATTTACATGTTTATACAGATATCTGTATGAATATTTACATGTTTATACAGATATCTGTATAAATATTTACGTTTTTACAGATATCTGTGTAAATGATATTTGTATGTTTATACTGATGACTGTATAAATATTTATGTTTATACAGATAATTATAAATATGTATATGTTTATAGAAATATCTGTATAAATACTTATAAGTTTATACAGATTTCTGTGTAAATATTTGTGTTTATACAGATATGTGTATAAATATTTATATGTTTATACAGATATCAGTATAAATATTTTCATGTTTATACAGATATCGGTATAAATACTTATATCTTTAAACAGATGGCAGTATAAATACTTATATATTTATACATACAGCAGTATAAATACTTATATGTTTATACAGTCAGCGGTATAAATACTTATATGTTTATACAGACAGCGGTATAAACAGTTACATGTTTATACAGAGAGCGGTATAAACACTGTGTTTATACAGATAGCGGTATCAATACTTACATGTTTTTATAGATGGTGGTATAAATATTTACATGTTTATACAGATAGCGGTATCAATATTTACATGTTTATACACATAGCGGTATAGTTATTCACATGTTTATACAGATAGCGGCATAAGAATTTACATGTTCATAAAGATTGCGGTATAAATATTCACATGTTTATACAGATAGCAGTATAAAAATTTACATGATTATACAGATAGCGTTATAAATATTTACATGTTTAAACAGATAGTGATATAAATATCTACATGTTTATACAGACAGCGCTGTAAATATTTACATGTTTATACAGTTAGCCGTGTAAATATTTATATGCTTATTCAGAGAGCAGTGTAAATATTTACATGTTTATACAGATAGCGGTGTAAGTATTTACATGTTTATACAGAGAGTGGTGTATTTACCTGTTTATGCAGATAGCGGTGTAAATATTTACATGTTTATACAGATAACGGTGTAAATATTTACATGTTTATACGGATAGCGGTGTAAATATTTACATGTTTATACAGATAGCGGTGTAAATATTTACATGATTATACAGATAGCGGTGTAAATATTTACATGTTTATACAGATATCGCTGTAAATAATTACGTGTTTATGCAGATATCGGTGTAAATATTTACGTGTTTATGCAGACATCAGTGTAATATTCACGTGTTTGTGCAGATATGTTTGTAAATATTTACGTGTTTATACAGATATCTGTGAAAATATTTCTATGTTTATACACATATCTGTGAAAATATATGTTCATACAGATATCTGTATGTTTATATGTTTATTCAGGTATCTGTATAAATAATATTTACATGGATATACAGATATCTGTATAAATAATATTTACATGTTTATACAGATATCTCTATAAATATTTACATGTTTATACAGATAGCTGTATAAATAATATTTGTATGTTTATACAGATAACTGTACAAATAATGTTTATATATTTATACAGATGACTATTAATATTTGTATGTTTATACAAATATCAGCATAAATACTTATATGTTTGTACAGATTTCTGTGTAAATATTTATATGTTTATACATATATGTGTATAAATGGATGTTCATGCAGATAGCGGTATATTTTTATGTTTATACAATTATCGGCATAAATACTTATATCTTTATAGAGATAGTGGTATAAATACATATATGTTTATAGAGACAGCTGTATGAATACTTATATGTTTATACAGACTGTGGTATAAATACTTGTATGTTTATACAGAGAGCGGTATAAATACATGTTTATACAGACAGTGGTATAAATACATGTTTATACAGACAACGGTGTAAATACTAACATGTTTATACAGATAGCAGTATAAATAGTTACATGTTTATACAGATAACGGTATAAATACATGTTTATAGAGATAGCGGTGTTAATATTTACATGTTTATACAGATAACGGTGAAAATATTTACATGTTTATACTGATAGCGGTGTAAATATCTACATGTTTATACAGATAGCGGTGTGAGTATTTACATGTTTATACAGATAGCGGTGAAAATATTTACATGTATATACAGATAGCGGTGTAAATACCAACATGTTTATACAGATCGCGCTGTGAATATTTACATGTTTATACAGATAGCGGTGTAGATATTTACAGGTTTATACAGATAACGGTGTAGATATTTACCTGTTTGTACAGATAGTGGTGTAGATATTTACATGTTTATACAGGTAGCGGTGTAGATATGTCCATGTTTATACAGATAGCAGTGTAGATATTTCCATGTTTATACTGATAGCGGTGCAGATATTTACATGTTTGTACAAATAGCGGTGTAGATATTTATATGTTTATACAGATAGCGGTGTAGATATTAAAATGTTTACATAGATAGCAGTGTATTTACATGTTTATACAGATATCAGTGTAAATATTTACATCTTTATACAGATATTTGTGTAGATATTTACATGTTTATGCAGATAGCAGTGTAGATATTTCCATGTTTATACAGATAGCAGTGTAGATATTTAAATGTTTTTACACATAGCGGTGTAGATATTTCCTTGTTTATACAGACAGCGGTGCAGATATGTCCAAGTTGATACAGATAGCGGGGTTGATATTTCCATGTTTATACAGATAGCGGTGAAGATATTTTCATGTTTATACAGATAGCGTTGTAGATAATTCCAAGTTTATTCAGATAGCGGTGTAGGTATTTCCATGTTTACACAGATAGCGGTGTAGATATTTCCGTGTTTATACAGATGGCGGTGTAGGTATTTCCATGTTTTTACAGATGGCGGTGTAGATATTTCCATGTTTATAGACATAGCTGTGTGGATATTTCCATGTTTATAGAGATGGCATTGTAGATATTACCATGTTGATAGAGACGGCGTTGTAGATATTTCCATGGTTATAGAGATGGCGGTGTAGATATTTCCATGTTTATACAGTCGGCGGTGTAGATAATTCCGTGTTTATACAGATAGCGGTGTAGATATTCCCATGTTTGTACAGATAGCGGTGTAGATATTTCCATGATTATAGAGATAGCGTTGTAGATATTTCCATTTTTAAACAGGTAGCGGTGTAGGCATTTCCATGTTAATACAGGTAGCGGTGTGGATATTTCCATGTTCGTACAGGCAGTGGTGTGGATATTTCCATGTTCCTACAGGTAGCCGTGTAGATATTTCTGTGTTTATGCAGATAGTGATGTACATATTTCCATGTTTATACAGATAGTGGTGTAGATATTTTCATGTTTATACCAATAGCGGTGTAGTTATTTCCATGTTTATATATAGTGGTGTAGATATTTCCATGTTTGTACAGGTAGCGGTGTAGATATTTCCATGTTTATACAGGTATCGGTGTAGATATTTCCATGTTTATACATGTAGCGGTGTAGATATTTCCATGTTTATACAGGTAGCGGTGTAGATATTTCCATTTTTATACAGATAGCGATGTAGATATTTCCATGTTTATACAGATAGCAGTGTAAATATTTACGTGTTTATACAGATATCGGTGTAGATATTTACGTGTTTATACAGATAGCGTTGTAAATACTTACATGTTTATACAGATATCGGTGTAAATACGTGTTTATACAGATATCGGTGTAAATATTTCTTTGTTTATACAGATATCTGCGAAAATATGTGTTCATACATATATCTGTATGTTGATATTGTTATACAGATATCTGTATTAATAATATTTTCATGTTTATACAGATATCTGCATAAATATTCACATGTTTATACAGATATCTGTATAAATATTTTCATGTTTATACAGATATCTGTATAAATAATATTTGTATGTTTATACAGATGACTGCATAAATATATGTTTATACAGATGACTGTATAAATATTTGTATGTTTATAAAGATAACTATAAATATGTATATATTTATAGAAATATCTGTATAATTATATGTTTATACAGATTTCTCTTTAGATATTTATATGTTTATACAGATATGTGTATAAATATTTATATGTTTATACAGATATCAGTATAAATATTTTCATGTTTATACAGATATCGGTATAAATACTTATATCTTTAAACAGATAGCAGTATAAATACTTATATGTTTATACAGACAGCAGTATAAATACTTATATGTTTATACAGTCAGCGGTATAAATACTTATATGTTTATGCAGAGAGCGGTATAAACACATGTTTATACAGATAGCGGTATAAACACTAACATGTTTATACAGATAGCGGTATAAATACTTACATGTTTATATAGATAGCAGTATATTTACATGTTTATACACATAGCGGTATCAATATTTACATGTTTATACAGACAGCGGTATAGGTATTCACATGTTTATACAGATAGCGGCATAAGTATTTACATGTTTATAAAGATAGCAGTATAAATATTTACATGTTTATACAGATAGCGTTATAAATATTTACATGATTATACAGATAGTGGTATAAATATTTACATGTTTAAACAGATAGCGGTATAAATATCTACATGTTTATACTGACAGCGTTGTAAATATTTACATATTTAGACAGATAGCCGTGTAAATATTTATACGTTTATTCAGATAACGGTGTATTTACATGTTTCTACAGATAGCGGTGTACGTACTTACATGTTTATACAGATAGCGGTGTATTTACATGTTTATGCAGATAGCCGTGTAAATATTTACATGTTTATACAGATAGCGGTGTAAATATTTACATGTTTATACAGATAGCGGTGTAAATATTTACATGTTTATACAGATGTCGGTGTAAATATTTACATGTTTATACAGATATCGGTGTAAATATTTACGTGTTTATACAGATATCGGTGTAACTATTTACGTGTTTATGCAGACATCGGTGTAAATATGTGTTTATGCAGATATGTGTGTAAATATTTACATGTTTATACAGATATCTGTATAAATAATATTTGTATGTTCATACAGATGACTGTACAAATAATGTTTATATATTTATACAGATAACTATATTTATATGTTTATACAAATATGTGTATAATTCTTATATGTTTATACAGATTTCTGTGTAAATATTTATGTTTATACATATATGTGTATAAATATATGTTTATGCAGATAGCGGTATAAGTATTTTTATGTTTATACAATTATCGGTATAAATACTTATATCTTTATAGTGTTAGCGGTACAAATACATATATGTTTATAGAGACTGCGGTATGAATACTTATATGTTTATACAGACTGCGGTATAAATACTTGTATGTTTATACAGACAGCGGTATAAATACATGTTTATACAGACAGCGGTATAAATACTTACATGTTTATATGGATAGTGGTATAAATACTAACGTGTTTATACAGATAGCAGTATAAATAGTTACATGTTTATACAGATAACGGTA